>NC_141885.1:26779168-27404168 GCF_030686135.1 Camelina sativa
TCAACAACATTCGTTCATATACCAGCCCGTCTAGCTCAGTTGGTAGAGCGCAAGGCTCTTAATCTTCCACTAGGAAATCATTGTCATTTCCTATTTTTTAACGTTAGTAGATCACTGCGTTTAGAAACAGAATGATGATGGTTTGCTGCATGAATTGTATAACCAGACTTGTATATTATTGAACAACCAGACCTGCTTAGAATTTTTTCTAACATCGAAAATATGTTTCAAAGCAATAAAATCTAAAAAGAGTTGAATTGTAAAATATTTGGTAACGAGGTTTCTAAAATCGATGCACTGGATCAGGGATAAAGCTATCAAATGTCGCCTTTGATTGATTAAAAGAAGATTTAAAAGGCAACTGTTGAATATTACACACATTGTGTTTACAAATATTATTTTCAGGGAAAAAATCACAAGACATCCCCAGATTGAAGCAGATGGGCTTATGTAATGATCACAATTTACAAGGTGGAGTGGAATGTGGACGATTTCTTCCATCTTCCAAGCTTCTCCATCCCCTGAAATTTGATTCCAAGATAACATTACCTTCCAATCCTAAATTGGAAACTACAATTCACCATCGAGTTATCATAAGTGTTATTCAAAAAGTTCATGTTAATGTTTACCTTGCGTGGTCCTATAGCAAGTTCGTTATCCACAATGGAGACTGCCTCAAACCCCAATGGAATTAGAACCTTCTCGTATCTGCACATCAAGAGAATGCAGAGTGAAGATTGGTAAAAAATAATTCACTAATGTTGCTCTTAGTAAAAGAGATAACAGGAGATTCTTACTCAGACACAGATACACTGTAAGGAGGACCTCCAGAACGTTCATCGATCTACACAAAGATGCATTTTTTAAAGTTTTCAGCAACTAAAGAAATATGAAACAGAGAATAGAGAATGTTATGATTCTTACAGGAAACATCAATGTTATAAGCTCTCCACCGGGTTTCAGAAGTTTCTCCATTCTCTGTGCCCATAAAGGTCTCACGCCAGGTTCAAAGGCACAGAAGAAGCTAAGAAAATGGTCACAATGCAGTGATATATTAATCTAAAGTCACATTTGTATGAACCAGAAACCAAACATGTAGACTATATACATACGTATAATCGAAAATGAGATCAAATTGTTCAGCTGGCTCCCAAGTGAAGAAGTCTTCACTCAAGAAGGAGAAGTATTTTGCATTAGGCAATGAGGAGAACATCTGCATTTAGAGAATAAAACAAACAAAAATGTGTTAAGAAAACCTAGGAAGTTCTGAACAGGCATTAGAGGGCAAGACTCCAACTAAAAAATCAGCTAAGATTAACTCAATAATGCAGGCTACATATATGAGAACACTGATGATCATGACCATATACTATGCACACCTTTGATGATCGCTCAACCGCAGTCTTAGATATATCAAGTCCAACAACATAACGATCACGGGAGGCCATTGCCACCACATCATAACCCTACAAAACCATAACAAGGTTATGATTAAAGAAGCAGCCTGAGTGATAAATAAGACAATCAGCAAGTAATGCAAGAACCAATCACACGAGGCAGAACAGAACATATTCAACAGTACCACTCAACTCTCAAATGGCCACAGTTCACACTAACAGGAAGCAAAATTCAAAGAAACGAAGTGGGTTTAAGCAGTAATATCAAGCAAAGAAGCTGAAGCAAGAGTACTGAAGAACATACGGTTCCACAACCAGGAACTAGAGCTCTGCCATTAGGCAATGAACCAGTCTGGACGAGATTCGCAATAACCGGAGTTGGTTTACCCAAGTCCCATGGAGTCGCTCCTGCTTCCCAACTCTTCTCCCACCCACCTTTTTAAAACAATACAATCCGATCGATCAATTCAAGACTAAAAATAAGAAATTGAGCTGAGAAAATAAATCTTAGGGGTATGTGTTTACCAGAAGAATCCTCGCTCATAAGCCGTTGGAATATTTCACGGGACGCTTGGACTGCCATGGCTTTACCGGCGGCTTTTTCCATCGGAGTCAACGAACCCAAAACGATTCCGCAACCGCAACAACTCACACTCTTTAAGACAAAAGGATGATTTAAGGTTTTTTAATCATGTTCTGTAACATGCGACTTATTTATACTAAATCATCCTTCGAATTGTTTTTTATTACTGTAATACCCTTTGTTTTGTAATGGAAGATTCTTTTAAGAAAAAAATATTAAAGAAGAAACCCAATAATCTTCTTATACATACATAGTTGACAAGTAAGCCTATAGAATCGTCGTACTGTGGGGTGGTATCAAAATTTAGACAAAAGGAATATAATTGGTTGGTTTGTGTATGTGTTTGATCAAGATTTCATACTTTACAACGAGAGGCTTATCTTCTCTGTTTTGTAAAGAGAGATAAAGAGAGTGGATCAATCGAGGTAGAAGAGAGTGACGATCTTGCGTAGGTTTTTAGCTTCTTGACATGTTTCCATAAGAAGCTTACTGTCATGAAACGCAAAGCAGATTACTTGTTGTACTTGTGATATGATATCCATATTACACAGCCTGCAATAATTAAAAAAAAAAAAAAAAAAAAACGATTAGTTTCTTCTTCTGGACCAAAGTGGATCAATGTACTATGATGATGATAATGATAACCAAACCTGCTGGCTTCTAACAATGGCAAATGGTCATTGTGTGGCTTTTCCACCACGTTTTGTACCTGTAAATTGACATAGCAATAAAGAAGAGTTTCAGAGACATAAATTTGGATCCAACCAACAAGATTCTGACTTTCAGCAGAAGGAACCAGTTTTGCTTACTTTAGACAACAATTCCTGGCTCTCAGGAGGTTGTTTCTTCAAACTTTGGGGTAAGATTACTGTAAGAAGCTCTGGTCTCTCTGCTCTCAATGCACCTCTGATAACTGCCGCGTTAGTTCCAGATGCACCTGAAGTATATATATGATTTTTCTGCAAGAAACCGAATTATCAGAGAAATGTTTTAGGAACATTTTAAATGTCCGGAAAGATTGGATAGGATGAAGCTCTGAAGTCTTTACCGTTATAACCATGGCGTAGCTAAGAATCTCAATCAGTTCTTGATGCATGAAACCCATATTTCTTGTCCCAAAGAAGCCAATTGATCTAGGCCCTTGCTGCTGTATCGCCAACAGCTCCTGTCCATTTTAAACATACACGGTTACTTACAGTTAGCTAAAAGATTGATATTCCAAAACCTGCAAGTATACATATGAGGTACAGCATAAAGCTAAAAAAGATTGATGCAAGAGTTTAATGTCCTTCAGGTAGGTGAAGTCAGAGAAACTAGTCTTACTTGAATGTAATCAACATCAGCGGCGGGTTTTAGCTCTGAGACTGCAACTGAACCAGATCCTTCAACGATAGCTTGCGCCTGAGTTGGAATCCTCAGCCCGGACTCTTCATCCGATTCAAGCACACATTTGATGTGGTCATCTTTATTACTCCAGATGTCTGTGTTGTCTTGATCTCTCGTGTGTTCAGGTAAGCACTATATACAGCATATAAACAACAGAATCACGGAATAGTGAAAAGCCAAAAAACCAAGACTTTCGGCAAGAGAGACAAACACAAACTCTGGAGCTTGAATCTCAAAGCTTCTTATACCAATCATAAAGAAACTCTAATAAACAAAGACCAATATCTTTTTACAAATCAAAGATGATGTTCCAAGAAGTAGAGCGACATGTTTCCAAGACCAAGAAAAAACTGAACACAAGCTATCTTATATTTTCGATAGACGCATTGCTTCATCTGCAATAATACTCTTCAGAATATGCATATATGGTAGATACAATGTAGTCTTAAGAACAACAACACTAAAGGTTCAAAAACACACATAGAATCATCAGTGAAGTCTTAAATGTAGAGTGGAACCTTGAATAAGTCAGCAAATGGCTATTAAAACTGGAATCTCCAACCTAATTAATACCATTGAAGACGAAAGCGATACAGAGTAAAATAATACATTGAACAGTTTCAGGATTAAATCTATTAAAATGAGGGAAAAAAAAGATGCAATCTTTAAACAAAACATCGAATCATTCTTAACACAAAAAACAACGGATTCTATTGATCAAACAAATTCTGATGAAGAAGCAAAAATCATAGAGAGAGAATGAGACAATACCATGGAAACAGAGGATCTGAATCTGCGTATCCGCCCGGGGAAAAGCCGCGAGTGGGAAGAACAAGAGGTCGCATAGGAAGAGGATCGGCGATTGAAGTTAGGATTTTGCGATCTGAGGGGAGAAGGAGCATGAGAAGAATCTGAAGGAGGAGGAGGAGGAGGAGGAGGAGTTGTAAGAGGCAGAAGTAGCCTCAGAGGTATAGACGAACTCATATCTCTCCTAGAGAACTACTATCTTCTCGATTTCGTTATATTCTCTTCTCTCCACAAATATTTGAGAGAGGAATGAGAAACTCCTTCAATGCTTCAATTTGTCGGGACTCTTTTTCCCCGTTCGATGTGTATTTGGTCGGGTTGTAGAAGAAGAAGAAGAAGATAAAACACACACATAGACAGACAAGACAAAAGTTCATTACAAAAAAAAAAACACAATAACGGAGGAAATAAGCCAACATTATTATTTATTTTTATTTTGAAGAATATTCCTTTCTCCAGAATTTAATATTAGTGGCTATACTTTGGCTTTTTGTTATTTATTATGAGTTAAAAAGGTAAAAAAAGAAAAACAATGTAACTTTTATATGTTGGAAATTATTTTTGAGGATATCTTTTTCACGTGTGAAAGAAAGTAATCATTAAAATATGATGCCAAATTACAATTTTGCAATTATTCTCTAATTTTTTTTTTTTTTTTGTATCTTGTTGTTTTGTTCCAACTTTTATGGGTTTTACAGAGAGAGAGAGAAATATGAGAAAACTTGGAAAATGAGAATTGATTTCTTAAAAGATCTCATCAGATGTCCCATCTTTTCTTGACTCGGAACATCAACACTGACGATTTGATGTCATCTTGTGGGACTTGAAGCATGAACTGCACTTTCATCTTCATTGGTGTTGTTTTCACTTTTCCAGCTTCATCCCCCACCTGCCCACCATTTCATTCATTTACCCTCAGTTCTTTTTACTTATGTTACCTAGCTCATACTAGACTCAAACCAAACACAACAACAGACTCATATGATTACAGCTCACTCATAAGCTAGCTCAAGTGTGTGATGGTATGTGTGATGGTAGTGTGACATCCGGTACAGTTGTATGGTGAATGAATGTTTTATATGTCAAGCATCATAATCGTGCGACTCAGATTGGGACTTAAGCGGGTAAATAAAGATAACGCTGATAAGAAAAAAAAAACAAAGTTTGATGATTTACCCAGAGAGATGCCCAGCCAAGGCGTACATCAGAATCATATCCAGCTTTGAATTTGTAGTCTTTACCATATGTGCGTTTGTACACCGCACTCCACATGTTTGAATCAAAGTTGTACCAATAGCTGCATAGATATATCATCCACATAAACATTTATACGGTAGCAAGTGGGATGGTTCTTTTAGAAGAGAGAGAGAGAGAGCAAGAGGAGACACACTAACCTCAACTTATCTGAAGGGGTAAACCGACGTTTAAATGCAAACGATGCAGCGTTGGAAGGAAGGGAGATACTCGGTATGAAGGACAATGCATCATCCTATATGAAAAAAAAAGTAAAGTCCTAATGTCACATCCAACCAAAGATGGGAAAAGAAGGTTTTAGAAGCTATTGAACAGTAACACACAAAAAAAGCAGACAAGAAATTTCGTAAAAGACAAGAACCTTATAAGCATATCTCAGCCTCAACTCTTCATCTGTGTATAGAGCGGTACAAATACCATTCATGGCTTGACGTTTGAGGATCCCGTTAACAGACAAAACTCTTTTCTGCTTCTCCTCCTCCTCATCTTCTCTTTCTTGTAACGAAATTTCTCCAAGTGGGAATTTAAGAGTCGCTCTTGGCTGCATGAAGAGAAAACCATTCGAAAAATTGAAGTTAGTGTTTAAAGACAACATATTGCAAAGTAGTCCCAGCCAAGCAAGACAATAATTTACCAGGTAACTGATGACAAAAACTATCGCAAATGCAAAACCAAATAGACAATGTAAGCGATGACACTCACATAACCAATAGGAACAGGCGATGAAAGCTCCAGAGAATAGCCAGGTTCAGTGAGATTTGCCTCCATAGCTGCCTCTCCTTGTTGTGCCTGCAAAATCATACAGTTAAGTTATACATCAGAGACGCAGCACTAAATTAATACATACATAGTCATGGATTGAACATAAGGCTACATACATATCCAACTGCTACTAATAGTTAGTTGCACAGCTCTCAAATGCCCACTCAGAACTAGCAGATTCTAAATGCACAACAGGGACGCAAACCAAAACCAATAGTACCATAAATCCTTATCAAAACCGTTACACAATGAATCACACAAAATTGTTCTGTTCTGTCCCATAAATGACAAATTGCCAAATATATATACATCCCCAATTTGACAATTAAGTTCAAACAAAGATTAATCCTTTTTGCCTTATCTGTGCCCAAAAATTCGACAAAATAGATGAAGTGTGCCTCAGGAAAAGAAAAAAATCAATCCTTTTTGTAGCAAACGGTGATAATGGGCAAGAAGAAGCAGGAAGAAGAAGAAGTACCTTGACATTATGAAGAGCTCGGAGCTGAAGGCGAGGGTGAACATCGAGATTGCTCTTGATGAAGGTGTTCTTCTCCTCGATATCATAGAGAACAGAGACATGTTTGGAAGTAAAAGAGACCTGAGGCTGTGAAATCTCGCGCTGGGAATTGTTCTGAAACGAGAGTTTGAGCTTGGCGAGGTTGTCGAAGAGCTTACAAGAGACTTTGTTTAAGAAAAGGAGACTATCGCTGTCGAATTCAGATGTAACACGGAGCTTTGGTCTGTTGGCAGTCTTGAGAAAGGACAAGGCAGAGCAAGGCGGCGGAGACGGTGGCGGTAATTCCGAGGTTCCTGATTGAGGGGTTGGTGAAGGATGAGGAGGAGGGGGAGTTGTGAGGGTATGGTTTTGAGAAGAAGGATCCACCATTGAAATTGGATTTGGTGAGAGAATCTATCGCAAATTCGCGAACATGAGATTCAAGTTTGTTGTACTTTGAGAGAAGTTATGTTATGAAACGGACGGTTCTTGTTTTTCTTACTTATCGATGCGGCAGTCTCACTTCACTTGTCCTTTTTTTTTTTTTGTCTCTTTACATTTTTTCTTTATTCTAAAATAATTATGAAAGCATTTTTCTTAAACGTTAATTAGGTAGATAGTGCTTTTCTCCGTTTAAATTAGTTATGGTTCACACGTTTCTTTATAGTTTACGAATGTGTAAGAAACTATGTACATGAAACTAAATTAGGTCGCGGGGGTATATATATAATGGTTGATTTTTCTAATCTTGTTGTAGTATTATGCTATTAACCAAAAAAGGTTTTCCCCCTAATTATTAGTTATTTATTAAAGGTCTTTTTTGGTCAGCTAAAATTAGTGACACAAGATAAAAGATGTCATTGTTTCATTAAAGTGGGTAATTAGTGAATATAATCTTCATAAAGTTGAATGAAAATGAGAATAAGAATTGCATTTAGCGTTCCAAATCCAAAACATACTTATAAAGTCAATACAAATAGTTTATTTGGCCAGCAATTAAGTTATTGATGAAAACATTACCCGATGTTTAGCAAGAAACAGTGGCTTTTCTCATGTAGAGATGTTGGGGGGATGCATCATTCTCTTTGGTTCTGTTTTCTCATGTAGAGGAGATGGTATCATCCCCACTGTTGGTGGACGAGAAAACAGAGATCATAGATGATGATCCCCTTTGACGCGGCTGAAGCATTTCAGGTCGAGGAGTAGACTAGAAAATACCGAAAATACTCTTCACTAACCACAAAATCACGCCTATTTATAGTGAGACAGACGCATGACGTAAAACTAGAACTTTCAACATTCATCTTTTGTTTAGCTACAACTAGTGACACAAGATAAAAATGTCATTATTTCATTATAAAAGCTTTTAGAGAAAGAAAAAAAAATTGAAATTGCTGTTTCATCATTACACGTACAGTACACTGTACGAGGAAAATGTTGTTTGCTTTCTTTTTTTTTTGTTTTAATTAAAAAGTATTTAGAAGTAGTAAGTAAGACAAATATAAAGTCTGCAAAACTAACCATTCCCCATGGGAAAGGAAAGGATAAATCTCTCTCTCTTTCTCTCTTGCTCTCTTGCTCTCTTGCTCTCTTGCTCTCTTGCTCTCTTGCTCTCTCTCTATTTATCTCCCTTTTGAAACCTTTGACAATTCCACACATCACCTCCTTTTCAAAACACCTCTGTATCACTCTGCCTGAACCATGACCGGCTTTCCCCTTCCCATTGAGAATCCTCTCGTCCCATCAGGCATTCGTGGTCCAGGTGGTTGCTGCTTCCCCATCCCTGGTTGCTCCATGTTGTTCATTGGATTGTTTGAAGGTGGTGTTCCCACTTGATGATGATGATGCTGATGATGATGATTCCCTCCTCGCCCATTGTGGTTGTTGTTCTGGTTCTGGTGTGGTTGACCTCGTCCTCGTCCCTTTCCTCTACCTCTGTTACGCCCTTTTCTTTGCCCAACCGCTTTCTCATTCCCTTGATCCTCTCCCTGTTATGTAGCAAAATTATAAGAATCATCCATGGAGAACAAAGCAGAGAACCAAGAACGTATTTGGTCTACTTACTACAATTGGCTGCTCTTGCACATGTGTATCCCATTCTCCAGAACACTCTTCAGATTGTTTCTCAATCGGCTGCTGCTCCGATGTTGTAGCATCATCTTCCTCATGTTCTACTTCTGCATCATGTCCTTTTCTTCCTCGTCCTTGACCTTGTTTTGGTTCCTTTGTCTGTATGATAGTATAAAAAGATATAAACCAAGTGGAACCGACATCAACTTCTATAGATCTTAACCCAGACCTACGAAATCTAATTCACAGAATGTTCTGAACTACTAAGATATCTGGCCTCTGTTTATTAGAGTGGGAAAGGACGGGCAAAGGTACAGTGTGTTTGTAAAACTTAAAATCACATACCTGATGCTTTAGCATCAAACGGACTCTAAGACCACTCCTCCAATTTCCCGCTTCATGTAAGTCAGCAACCTGTACACATTCCTTCAGTTTACCAAATTAGCACATGAGGGTATCAGCATATATAGTCTAAAAATCTAAGTAAGCGACGCTTTACTGCTTTCTCGGCGAGCTCAACCATCTCATACTCAACAAAAGCATGGACCTATAACAACATGTAAAAGAGACATCAATTTCACATCCAGTTAATCCAAAACTATGAGGCTAACACAAAGCTGCATGGGTCCATCTAGTTTACCTTGTTACTGAAAAGCGTGCCATCGCTTTTAGCTGATCTTGCAGCGGGTGGAGCACCGCCTCCACTATTTTGTGGCTGGCAGGTACGGATGTTCTTCACACTGAAGACAAACACTGATAATTTTAGAAAACCTCAACTGTATAAAAAAAGAAGAAGAATTAGATTCAAGGTTTTATAACATCATCAAAACAGTTGTGTACCTTCCAACAGTTGAAAAAATCTTCATCAGATTTTGGTAGCAATGATCCTCAGGTAGATTCTCAGCAATAATAATGCGAGACTGGATATGATAATTTATTATAAAATCAAATACAAAATCCTTTATTCACAAGTTTATAAACTTACAGAAATATCGGAACATCAGGAATGAGTTAAGTACCTGGAGCTCTTCTATGGCAGACTCAGTAATCGGATTTATGCGTCTCACTTTCTTTCCATCTTCACTAACAACCTATTATATGACTCAAAAAAGTTAGAACATCAAATTATAAATGTTATTGACCAACCGAAAAAACACACACTAACTGACTAACATAAAGAACTCACAAGCTTTGCTGAGTTCTGTAGCACTGCGGCAAGCTGAGAATTACTGTTAATGACAGCTTTAATCTTCTTGAACGATGCAACAACATGAATCGGCACTGTAATCACATGAACAAAAAGATTATTACCTTTATGCAAAACGAACTCACGAAGATGCATATGATGATGATTTAGCAACAGACACTCTTACTTACCATATCCTTCGGGGTCCTTGCAAATGAATCTCATTAGATGATCTGTGGTCGCCAAGTTCAAGTCGCTAAAATAGTATTCAACCTGACAGTGTGATTTTTGAGCAGTCAAGATACCAAATTTAAGATCACAAGTCCAAATTTAAGATACATTAAAGAGATCGAAGCTAAACCTGATTCACTATCTTCTGGATAGTATCTTCAGGCAAACCAGTTTTCGAATCAATAGTAACAGAAGCTCCAGTTTCAGTAGCTTGATCGGTCTTAGATTCTCTCTTACTATGATCTCTCCGATCGTTCTTCTTCGGAACCAAATCCGGTTCCTGCTCGCCGCCGACAGCACCACCACCACGCTGCTGCAGATAATCTTGATGATTCCTCACCGGAACATACTGCTGATTCTGATGACGATTGTGATGATGATGAAAGCGATGATGATGAGGATGATGGTTTTGAACAGGAACCAAGTGAGGCTGGATTGGAACAGGACCAAGAACCGGAGCATTGAAAGGAGGCTGGTGGTGATACATATGAAGCATACCGTGCGGCGGAGGAGGCGGGATAATCATCCTCGGGGGTTGTGGCAGCGGAGGAGTAGTTCGACCAGGTACGAACTCAGGAGCTCCGGCGTTGAGTCTACTTGAGGATAGAGACCTCAAGAGCGATGGATCTAAGGAAGAAGAAGCTGAAGTAGTAGAAGAAGTAGAGTGGGAGCGAGATAGATCATCGGATTGAGATTGAGTAGTAGGAAGAGGAGGAGAAGAGGAAACTAGGGTTTGTTGATCAGCCATGGCTGATGAAGATTTGAAGGTAAGATTTAACAGTTGATAGATGAAGAATCTCCCAAGCAAAGTTAGGGTTTTTTTTAAAAATTTCTTGAAGTGGGAAGCTTCTTCTTACAGATTGATAGAGAGAGAGAGAGAGCAGATCCCCCTGGAGAAGGGGAGAGACCAAAAGAGGCAAAAAAGTCGCTTCTTTTCGTTGTTTGGAGAGAAGTTCTCGACTCTCAATGGTCGTCTCCTTGTCTTGTATTTATAGAATTGTGGCTTTTTTCCTCTTATCGACAAAATTAAAAAACAAAAAAAACAAAAACTCTGTCTTAAAATTACAATCTTTCTCTGTTTGAATCTCAATTATTTTGGTCTCATAATGTCTGAACTGAAGCATAATTCTCTTCTGCTCATCATTCCTCTAAATAAACAGACAGGAAGAATTTTCGCTTTCCCACAAATGTTGGATTCAATGCTTCTCCTGGACATGTTGGTCAAACCTGTTTCTAATGGCTTCCCAGAATGCAGGAACTGCGATGTTATCAAGGACTTCTTTAAATGACGGTAAGTAGTTCAAGTCTACTATCACGTGATCTCCTGTTCCTTCCTGGATCTGTGGAGATGAATTAAGAGAATGTGTTAGTCTAGTCCGAAACCTGGCTATATATATATATATATTGGCTATATATATATATATATAAACGGTCTTGTGATGAGGATGATACTTACAACCACGTCAAAGCCAAAGATTGTGAGATCAAGCTTCTTTCTGAGCCAAGTAGCTGCTTCTGTAACCAGCTCTAGATCAATCTCCTTTACCGGGGTCTGGTTTGCGGAAGCAACAGGTAAAGATTTTAAGCTGTGGGAGGTAAACGGAACTACTAAAGTTACAATCTTTTAGCAAGTGAAGGTTTTTTTGTGTCTACGGAACTGTTATGAAATTTACCTGTCAAAGAGAATAGGTTGGAGACCGTTTTCCTCGGCTGTTTTCCTCAGACTAGCAGAACTTGGGATCGATTTCTTGACCGCGTGAAAGATCTTTTCACCCAAGACGTAAAACTTGAATATCCTGGATGAATGGTCCACATACTCCTGCAAATCGATGGTTGTTGACAAGTTTTCTTTATGCTTTACATATTGATTTAGTAGTGTTGCCCTATAATTGGGTGTCCAGGTTATATTATGACTTACTTGGATAATGGCAGGCTTAGGAGTGTTCAAATCCTTAAAATCGGAAGACAATGGCCTGTGAAAAAATGAGAATGAGTAAGTCATTTGTTTTGCTGTGAAAAGAGAAACAGGAAATTCGAGATACCAAAACAAGATGGAATCTGTGAGATATTCACCATGCTGTGAGCATCAGCAACGCCACAAGCAACCTGAGGTTTCACAATACATGGAAGAGAGAGTCCAGCTGTTGACAAGTTTTGAGCCAGATCCGGTTCATTATAGTTGTCAATCTGCAGATAAGGAACTCTCATATTAAGATGCTAATGTAAAAAAGAAAAGTGAAACTATAATGGAGTAATCTCTGAGGTCACACTTGCTGGGAAAGGACTCAAGAGATGCTCTGTCATATTTGAAGCATATAGAAATTAACGAGCTACTACAAATGAGAGACTTTTAAGACCTTGAGAAAGCAGGCGCCTCTTATCTTTCGTCCTGCTGCAGAAAATTCCTCTAATCCAAGGAGAGTATGTTGCATCTTGAGTCGGTCCAGGACAGGATATATATTTTGAATAGGGTCGACTACAGCACAAGCATTTTGATCTCCCATATACCTGCAAGCAAAATACCTTCTATCATTATGCAAATATGTACAGAGAGCTTTTAACTATCTGTGCGCCACTTGCTGATATAACAGAGTGCTAGATAGAAAACAAAGAGTTGAGAAGCTTACTTTTTCAGTTCCTCCATGACGGTAGAGAATGTAACTGCAACAGATGATTTTGAGTCGGCGCAGTTCAGTTGAATGGACAAGATTTCGTCAGTTGCTTTGTGGAAAATGATATCAGCGTGTTCGAGTTGAGATGAAAGAGGGAACTCAAACATGAGGGGTAGAAATATCAACCCATTTGAAGTAGGGTACATGGGTAACGCACCCCTCTAAGGAAATCAGAAAATTTTAATCTCGGTGAACATTATAATATATAACTATATTACTTTCATGAATCAAGAACGACCTAGACGGCCCAGCATATATCCGATCAGTATACAGTGAGCCAAATAAGGTTTACCATAAAGATAATTCTTCAGAGTCAGATTTTAAATAAGGTTCTAACCTTGGCAAAGTCCTCTACCCGAGATGGTTTCATGATGTAAGCAATTATTGCAGCACCATCACCCATTGCCTGTTTTGGGAGGTGATATCAAAAAGGGTAATCAAAAAACCAGTACCGGAAAGAGTTCTAAACTAAGAAAATGGAAAAGGACGAATATGAAGTGTAATATCAAGCATCTCAAACTACATTTTTTACACTGTTTAGTTCTGGCCTGATCGGTGTAGTTCTTCAAATACATACACGTTTTCTAGTATAAGCCAGAACCGCTGTAAAGACATACCTTTTTGTTCATGCAGCAGATAGTCATTGGCAGCTCTTCGAGGCTACCAATATGAACCATGTTAGGATCCTCGCATGAACCACCTTTGACAACATCTAGAAACCCAAAAGAAACCAAAAAAAATTGAGGCCTCATCAAAGTTATCAATACAAAAATCAGAATACATAAATGCAGAAGCTGAAATATTTGAAAATGCTCTCTCTCATGGGACTAGAGATTATCTTGATCACTAACCGAGTATAACAACAACAAGCTGGCTGGGACTAAGTTCACGAAGTATCTCTGCCTTTCTGTTTGAAGCAACATACAGAATACTACCGTCACTATGCCATGCTTTGAGAGTATCACCAAAGGTAACACTTGTCAAAGACGCCTCTAAAGGTAAGCAATCGATTGAGTATTCAGCTGCCGTTTTCCTCAGTAAATCCACCTATAACATATTAGAGACAGATCAAACTCCTCACACAGTTAGACAAGGAAAAGATTTCACTTGAACGAAACACTTTGCTTGAAACATAGAAGAAGAGTCATCACGTTCGTGGACTCAAGTTGAAAGAGTTAGCCCAAACCTTGTTTTTCGTAAGATCATTCCCATATGAAATCCCCTGCATGACAAAAAGAAACAAAAAAAACTCCAATTTTCATTACAATAGATGAAAGAAAACCAAAAGAACGATTGCATATAAAAATGTTATCCCCAATTATGATCTAAAGTTCAATCCTTTCTCATCTAGCTCTCAAAATTGAAGAATCACTACAAAAAAATTCCAAGAACACTAATTGAAGAGAAATCCAGAACTCTTTTGCATGAAAGGGTTTACTTGAAATGCAGATATGAATCATGGATTGGAGGGAATCAATCAATACCGTTCGGACCATGGAGTAACGAAGCAGCCGGAGAAGAGACGGGACTGAATCACGCAGTCTCGGCGACGAATCATCACTCTCGGGACTGAACAGCACAGATTCTTCAAGTAAAACCCCTTTGATCGCCCTTCTTCCCATCTCTCTCTCTCTCTCTCCACCACTGAGGAACAAAGGAGAGAAAGAGAAGAAATCAATTTACAGTGTTGATCTTTGGGGGATTGACAGTATTAACCACCTCACTGCGTTAAAGCGTAGCATAGAGTTGAGGGTTAATTTGGTAATTGAAGAAGAAGAAAAAAAAAGACAAAAGCAAAGATCATTTTCTTGTGTGTTCACAAAAAGTATATATATTTGTAATTTTTATGGCATTTTAATCCATCTATAAAACTTTAAGATCATATTCTTAACTGTAGTTCTCAATTTAATAATAATGTATAATGTAATGTAGAGATGAAGTGAAAATCTTCCAAGTGCTAACCAAAGATAAAAAAAACCCATATAATGTTTGATAATTAAAAGAACCCATGTTATATATATACCAAATCGATATAACATTAAAAATGTATTAAATACTATCAATCATTGGATTACCACAGTTCTGATGGCTCAAACTAACTAGTATGGATTAACTAGTATTATAACTTTTCTCTACCACACTAGCGAATCCTTTACTGGTAACCCAAGAATTTGAGTATATTGAGCTATATAACCAAAGGTGGTAGTTCTTTCTTGATTCCAAAACTAATTAAACAACCGACATTTGACTATTCTTGTCTAATTAAGAAGGGGGGAAATCCATAAAAGAGTAAAAATGTAACGATCATTCAACCGATAAGAAAAGAAGCATTGGAAGATGAAAAATAGTTGTGATATGTCTTCATAATCAATATATTATTAAATATGTGAAAACAGAATAAATGCAAAAGATGACGAGTGTATACCGGAAAATAAAGAAATAATTAGTTGTGAAATAAAATAAAACATGAAAACATAAATGGTGGCGTTTAATTAAATATGATAAAACAAAATTGATTTATGATTCTTTTGATCATGCTTGATTCTTAAAAAAATTGATTTTTATAATTTTCAATTATGTATTTGGAATATTGTTTTACCTTAATAATAATTTAAAGTTTTTACAAAATACTAGTATTTTATAACTATCATCAATTATCTATAATTTTCACCACAATATATCAAGTCAACTAACGCATAATAACGTAAAAAAATAACAGCTATTTGTTGACTGAATACTTTGTCAAAATTTAAACAACTACCGTTAATTTCATAGTTGGACATCATTTGTACAACGCAAAATTATTGACATATAATATATATCACCTTCCTCTGGCATTTTCTGAACTTTTAATTATTAATTAAAGGTAAAATGTCACTTTATTCAATATAGTATATAAACTTTAAATAATTTGCTTAAATAATTTTTGTTTATGATTTTTAAGTGTTTTACTTGCATAGATTAATCAGGAGAAAATATTTATGATTAATAATATTGGTGGGCCTTGAAATAAAAGGACCAACAAAGAGCGATCAGCTTCTTTGTTTCTCTCAGCTCTCTCCCAACTCCGATCATCGATCAGCTTTTCTTTGACGAGGTAAGTCGCTATTCACTGTTAATACTATTTATCACACGGTTTTCTCGGTTTTTTTTTGTTTGTTGCGTCTTGTTTTATGGCTTAAATCGGAATCCGTAAAAATTTGCCACAGATTCTTTTGAATCAGACTCATTTATGTTGTATCCAACTCCATGATATGAGTATACAATATTGTTTAGTTACTGTATCCAACTCCATGATATGAGTATACAATATTGTTTAGTTACTGCATAATTGTTTGTTTTCTGCAAAATCAGAGAGTTGTTGCCAGGACCGGTCCTCCCACAAGGTGAATGAAGCGTTCGCTTTAGGCTAGAGGCGGATCTATGTGTATACTAGGTGGGGCACGTGCCCCATACACACTTCTAAAACTCCTTTAAGTGATGAGCTAGCATTAATAGTTTGTTAGCCTATTTGGTTGGAGTGCCCCATAGTCCCATTCTATACGTAAGGTCAAGTGTTCAATATCCATCAATTAACAGTTTTTTTTTCAAATTTTTATACTTTACCATGTTTTTATTGCTAACATTTTTTCTCTAATTAAATATGATTTTGTGCCCCATTTTAGTTTTGTTCCTGGATCCGCCACACTGCTTTAGGCCACCAATAACTTAAAAAAATTTAGAGTCTAGCTATGCTTTGTTACTTTGAAACACTAATATTGGGAATCAATGTTTACGTATTTTTTATTCACTTTTGACATTTCCTTATTTCTTGTGTTGTTTTAAACAATATTATTTTTTTTGTGTATATACAAGTAAATTATCGTATGCTTATCAGGTTTCCTTGTACACTATGTCAGTATTCAATACTTATTATTAGTGTTTTTATCAAAACAAGCTTGATTTTCAATACTTTAGTTTTTCAAAACAAACCAATAACACATAATTTTAATAAGTATTTTAAAACTAATGATTGAATAACACATAATTTTTGTTTGGATTTCCAAATCCATTAATATCATAGAACCAATAACCCCCTCTTAATAATAGACATAAAGGAGCTTTGGCACAAATTAGCTAGAATTTACAAACCTTTAAGATATAGCTTTACGCTACTAATTAAGAGATATTATAGGTTAATTAAAAAGAAAAGAGAACCAAAAAAATAAGTTGTTTGAAACATATATAACACAATCACAAATAAATGAAGCAGGTCTTACATTTGATTAGTGTTTAAGTAACATAAATGGTTCTTTGCTATTAGATTAATTAAGGTTAAGTAATTATAGCACGGACAACTTGCACTCATAACAAATTTGCTATTAGACTTCAAATGATAAATAAAATTGTTAGCCTATAGAGGGTGTCTAATCTATCATGGTACAATAAAACAATATGATAACGAGCAAATATTTATCTATCATTCAGTGCACAAGTCAATGGATTGCATAGTTAGAAATAAATGAAGCGAAGCATACGCTGTTGGGATTCTTGAGTCTTTGAGCTTCGTCAATTAATTATAGCATACTGCCAAGGAATTTGAGAAAGAAAATCCTAATCCACCAGTGCAATGTCATAGGTTGTCAGCAACACATCAAACGGTAACAAATGTCCCTGAAAACATGAAAAAATAAGGATATAAACAATACACAACAACTTCCAAACCCAAGTTCATAACAAGTACTCGAAAGAACAATAATTTTATACTTTCACTGAACTATCTATATATAATAGCAAACTCGTTTTTGAAGGACCGCTGATGTTTTTTTCTTAATCCAACGATTAAGATTATTTTAGTTTCTCATCCAACGGTTACGATTTAAGATAATATTATTAATTATTTAATTTATTAAATAAATGAAAAGGCACCTCTTTGCTTCCCTTCCCCAAATCGTCGTTTCTTTTTGTTTTGCCCTGCGGAATCAACGCTTCTCTTCGTAAAAACCTGTTCAATTACCTCTTTTCATACCTTTATATTTGGAACTTGCTCAACTTACATCTTATTTAGTTTTGTGCACTTCTCTCTCGCTTATTCTCTTGAGATGTCTTGTTTTGTCTCTTCCTCTTCTACCAAGTGAGTTCTGTTACAAAAAACTGTGTTTAGTTGACTGTAAAAAATAGCCACTGTTTAATAAATCAGTTGGTTCTTGAGTTATTTAATTCGTTTGTAACTTTGTATGATCATTTTCAGTTCTGTTTTAGAATCCCTGATTTGCAATTTCCATTCACTCGTAACATTTCTTCTTTGATTGAGTAAACGTATGATGGTTATTTTAGACATTTATCTTCAGCAACATGCTGTTATGAACAGGCATTGGTCAATGGATAGGAAAAAAAGAGGTGAAATTTCATAACGTCTCTTTTAAATCTGTGGTTGGTTTCATTCCCGGTGCATGTGGAGAAAGGCTTGAACGTTTGCTTACCAAGGCTTTTTCATCTACAATGTTTATGATTCTTCCTTTATGTGAGACTTCGTTGATATATACTAATTACCACTGCTTTATCCTTATCATTAGCCGACTGCTTTATCCTTATCATTAGCCGACTGCTTTATCCTTATCATTAGCTTGACACGTCAACGACTCCTATATTCAACATTCTTACCAGTTACCACTGCTTTATCCTTATCATTAGCCGTTTGTTCTTGTCTCTTAGTATTTTGTTTTCCACATTAGTACATGTCAAAAGCAATTCTGTTAATTTCATTAATGTTGTCAGACAGGAAAAGATGGATCTTGTTTATTAAAAAAAAAAACACATTTCGCTTGTTACCATTTCTAGAGTTAACGAAATCTATGGGTTGATGGGCAAGTAATCATGGATTTGGTAGATGCTTGGATATATCTGTATCTTTCTCCCCAGTCTCAAAACAAAGATACAAAACCATGTTTTTTTAAATATCTATATTTTAGAATTTGTTCCATTAATGAATATGTTGGGTTTATTAATGTAGAGTTTCAGACCACTTATGTGGATTTTGGGGATTAGATGGCTGTAATGTATGTTTCAGTTGGAGATTTGTTAAATGTTGAGTCAGAACTACAAAGTATGTTACTTAGTTAAATACTCATGTAATGTATATATGGGCGAAAAATTACAAAGTTCAATTTGCTCATGTAACTGTTTTCTGCAACACTTTATTTGGAGGTTTTGATTATATATTTTTGGTATTTGTACGGTCAGAACTCAGAAGCAATCAGTAACCATTCCGCACCATAAGTGGCTATTGTCATTAACTTGCCGCCGTTGTTTTTTTGTTTGTGACGTTACATCTTACTGCTACCATCGTTTCAATGTACATTTTACCCTCTAACAATTTTCTTGCAGCCTGCAGGTGATAGTACTGTTACCGATATTCTTTCACCAGTTGAGAAGATACATCCTACACTCGCCACTCGCCAGTATAACCGTTTTATTCACTTCAGTGATCTCTCGCTTCCATATGGGTCCTGACTCCTTGTGGATGATCAAAATGAACTGAAAAGATTAATTCCTAGAGTTTATAATCTCTTCACCAACTAATACGGTTGAGACCGGCCTATGTAGATGACAATTTGATAACACATATCTATTTGATCGATCATTAAAAAAAAAGACTATTATGTGATGGTACCAGAGATAAATAGGAAAAATGTTCGGATCAATCAATCAATAACTGTTAAATAATACCGTTCGGATCATGGAGTAACGAAGCAGCATGAGAAGAGACGGGACTGAACTAGGCATGACCACGGTTACGGTTATCACTGTTAAAGTTAATTAACCACCGGTTACGGTTAGAAATTTTGTTTAACTTAAACCATAACTGTTAAATAAATGGTTAAATAATTATGGTTAAATACGGTTATATACGATTACGGTTATTTAATAATATAATACGGTTGATATTATTTGATGATATAATACAACTGATATTATTTATTTATAATTAATATGTTCTTTTAGTGTACTCATATTTCTTTATATCATATGATTCATATTAAATAAATAATTGTTATTCTAATTTATTATGTTTTTGAAACGGTTACGGTTAACAAATTACGGTTTAACTATGCGGTTAACTAACGGTTTTGATATGGTTACGGTTAATTAACAGTTATGGTTAATATAATTTAATCATATATTTATGGTTAACGGTTACGGTTTTAAACCATTTATACGGTTACGGTTTGGTTACAGTTCGGATACGGTCTGGTTATGGTCCGAAATACGGTTACGGTTTAATTTTGGTCATGCCTAGACTGAACCACGCAGTCTCGGCGACGAATTATCACTCTCGGGACTGAACAGCACAGATTCGTCAAGTAAAACCCCTTCGATCGCTCTTCTTCCCATCTCTCTCCACCACTACTGAGGAACAACACGGTGGCGAATTGAGCCGTTAAACCCAATCATCGGAAAAAGTGTTATCTTTAACGTAATAACATTATTACCCTCACTATTGTAAAAGCCCAATACGTAAAGTTGAGGGTTATTTCAGTAATTAAACAAAAAGACAAAAGCAAAGCCTCCGTCAAAGTTTCGATTTTTTTTTTTTTTTTTTTTTTTTTTTTGTCTCTCTACGCCCAAAAGAAAAAACAATCATTCTGAAATAATCAGATCAAGTAGATCGGAAACTTTGAAAGTGAGACACGAAGAAAGAAGAGATACTTACTTAGGGGTTTTAATCGAATGTCCGCAAGATGAATCGAGTAACGTCTTCTTCAAATGCGCAAACGAAGAAGAAACTTTCTAATTCTCAGTCGCAGCCGCCGGAGAAAAAGGAGAGGAACGTGAAAAGTGAGAGATTTCCAGTGAACCCTTTGAGAGGTTTGAGTACAAGAAGCTGTGGAAGCAGCAATGCGAGTGAAGCATCCAACGGTAGTCACAGGTTCTTGCTTTCTCATTCTTTCTCATCGTCTTCTTCATCTTCTTCTTCGTTGGGAGTTGTTCCTCGTCGACCATTGAAATCAGTGGCTAAAACCCCCAAATCTGCTCCCGTTGTGAGTAAACCCTTAATTAGAAAGAAACCAAGGTCTACGGAGGAGATTAAGTTGAAATCAACTCTTACTGAGAAACCCAATTTGCATAAGTCTCAGAGATGTAAGACCAATCCTGTGTCTGGAAAGAGACCAACTTGTAAAGTTACCATGAAGCCTGATAAAGCTTCAGTTTTGAAGAAACAATCTTCTGTTTCTAGAGAGGTTAAGCAGCTTAGAGATAGCCAAACTACGATTAGAGTAGATGACAGTATTGCTCAGAGTACTCCTTTGTCTAAGTTAGGAACTGGATCTGATTTAACATATAGAAGCAAGGGTGAAGCTACAGATGATGGTGGTAGATTAAGTAGCAACAGTAGTAGTAATCAAGACAGGACACCACCTGCTCAAGCTTCGGTGTCTCCAGAGATACAGTGTGGATCGTCTATGAATTTTTCTGCATCAACTCAATCACAAGCTTGTTATGCTGCTGGCCATTTACTCTCAGGTGTTAGTGATAAGAGGAAGTGCAAGCCTAAAGGGTTACTCACTGTCGGTGAAAATGGTTTTGAGGTTGGTAAGGGCAAGATACTGAATGATTCTGATGAATTTAATGAGGGAGATTTTGGTAATGATGGAAGTTGCGATAACACATCTATGATGCCTTTGCCTGCGGATGCGTCAGTGCACTGGCTTTTATCTCCTTGTGATGAGGAGAAAGAACATGAGAAGGAATTATATGAAGATGGCTTCTCTCAGTTTCCTCAAATCGTTGACTGTGTTGGCCATGAGACTCCTTCGCCATTATCAGATCGTAGTGCTTCTCCGGATTATTTATGCAACATTAGCAGCGGCAGAAGTCTTTCACCCATGGATATATGTAAAGAGACTACGAGAAGGATCAGTTCTTCGCTTTCTCCTAATGAGCTTTTTCGGTTCAGAAGGTTTATGCACCTCTCATCCTGTGATGGTGAAGCTTCAGCATTCGACAGTACCCCTACATGTGAGCTGGATCCTTCTGAGCATTTGAAAGGAGACAAACTGTCTCCCTTATCTGTTGATACGCTAGGAAGCGAGAATGTAATTCAAACACCAGAATCCAGCTCAAGCTTTGACAATTATTTTGGACTCTCGTGTTCCCAAGCTGAAATCCAAAAGACACATGATGTTGGTTCAGATTTGGAATCACTGACAATGACGTTTCAGTCAACCGATTTGTCACCAAGGATCCAGGCTTCATCGCAGGACCCGAGCTGTTCAAGTTTCAACTTTGAGTCTTTGGCCACATCTTCTGATTCCATTGATCTCTCACAGTTTCAGAGAGCTTTAGTTGACAGGAGTTGTTGTCATCCACATGTTACACTGGATAAAGTGTCAAGGACACATGTGGGAGTAGAGAAACTTAATAGCCACATGCCTGAAGTGAAATCCCAACAGATTACAGATACTGAATTCGTTATGCAAAATTACAAAGAAAGTTCTGCTCCTCCAGGAAAAGGAAGGGAACTGCTTCCATGCTCTGCTGCGGAGTCAATAAGCACTGATGGTGGAGGTCTGATTTGTTCTGAGGATTCAAATTGGATGGCATGCTACAAGAATTAACTTCCTAGACGAATAGATATATAGCATCGGTTTCTTTGTAAGTAGATCCACGCTAGCAGGTAGCTGAAGGAAATTTCCTTCTGTATTTGTGTTTCACTTGTTGAGTTGTCTTTAAATTTTCCACTATAAACTGCATTTTTTCTTATGAGCACATCAAGATTTCTTGAAACTCATTTTGGTAAAGCATTGAACTTTCTGTTGCCAAGCTTCTCAAAGTACAGGAGAAGGATCCACACGGCTATCATGATTGTTAATTCGTTATGTTCTCGTGTTTTTGGTTTTTTTCTATAGGAGGACACTTTTCCTGATACCTTTCCTTTGTTCAATGTTTAAAAAGAGGTTAAGTCTTTGTGAATGAATGTGTAAAACTCTATACAGTCTTAACACTGAAATGTCTGTTGCTCAGTTCTCAAACTAAAGTAGAACGAATCACACGATTATTGGGATCACTATATTCTTTTCTTTTGGTTTCTTCTATTGAACGGACGTTGTTGTTTCAATATCTTTTAATGAAAGGTTGATACTTTTCTTTTCCTGATACTTCTTTGCTTCAGGTTCGGTAAAAAGCCAAGTCTTTGAGAATATATAACTCTATACAATCTTTCGGTAAATCTTGAATATTTTGGTTCCTCAGCTCTTAAAGTACAGGAGAAGGATTCTCACACGAATATGGGGATTGCTATATTCTTGTCTTTTGGTTTCTTAAAAGGACATTGTTGTTTCAGTATCTTTTAATAAGAGTTTCATACTTAAAACTCTTCGTGATACATTTCCTTTGCTTAAGGTCTTGGGCAAAAATCTTATTCTTTAAGGAGAAACAAAGAAAAAAAAAAGGTTCTTTGAAGAGCTTTCCAAACCACACATAACCTTTTAATGTCATGCTGATCAAGAACCGATTGATACTTTCTACTTTCCACATATTCAGCCATTTCTTTTGTCTGGTTTGGCTTTGCTGATTGATTCAGTAATATATATATCTTCTTGTTATAATCTAATTTCCTCTAGACAAAACCAAGTTTTTATGAGTCATGACCATCTCTGAGGAAACAGTGTCACACTATGCTGAAACTACATATGGAAGGAGGAGCAAAGATGTTGATGAAGCTCGCAGAATTTACCAACCGAAACAGAGTGACATCACCGGAAATAGAGTGACATCACCGGTAAA
The DNA here is from genome assembly GCF_030686135.1 of Camelina sativa. NCBI lineage: Eukaryota > Viridiplantae > Streptophyta > Magnoliopsida > Brassicales > Brassicaceae > Camelina > Camelina sativa. The sequence continues at coordinate 26,802,780 of NC_141885.1, forward strand.
ATCATCATTTTCACCCTTGCTGGGCTTTGCATTCTGCTCTTCATCTTCATCATCATCGGTTTGTTTTTCATAGCCAAGCCACTGAAAGCAAGCTTGACATCTGTTGCTGTAAGAAGCCTCAGCTACAACAAGGATACATCATCATCGCTTTACTTCAACTCAACACTGGCTATGGAAATCAGAATTGAGAATCCTAATCTCGGGTTCTTTGAGTTTCCCACTAGTAAAGGAGATATCTTTTACAACGGCCAAGTTGTTGGTGAAATGAGGATTAGTGGACAACGAGTGGCTTCTTTTGGTGCCATAAGAACAGAGGTTAGGACAGAAGTGGGTTACAAAGGGAATCAAAGATCACCTGTTTGGTTGAAGAATGATATTGAGAGAAGGCTAATAATCCTTAACACCAGAGCTAAACTGAGAGGTGAAGTACACTTAAAGTCTTTAAACAAGAGAACAGTGAGTTTGAATTGTCTAATGCATCTTAATCTGAACGATGAGGTGATTCATCGTTTGTGGTGTAAATGATAGACTTTAGTTTGTTCCATAGGCCTTTTTGGGTAACTAACTTTTTATTTTAGCTTATACATATTAGCGTATTTATAAGTGAATATTGTATAACTTAGTTTATTTTATCATAAAACTTGATATTAAAATATCATACGTGATATGTTTATACTTTTTCATAAGAGCGAAACTAAACCTCAGATTTATGATTATGTCCTATACATTTTCCATGGTGGTAGATAATAAAAAAAATAAATTGAGATGCTACAAATCTGTAGTTCTGAAATGTCAAGTTTCGATTTTACAACAAGAGATTCCAATCTTTAATTCTTATCTTCCTCTTTTTGTCACTTTCTTTATCTCTTATCATCAGATAAAAAGTGTCGCTTTAGAATAATAATTCAATATGGTTAGTATTTGTTAGCGTAAGAAACATCATCAGCTTTGTCGTCACTTGTTTAATTTACTTCATGCTTCTTATCATATATACTCCTTAGACGCAAGGCAAGCATATTTGATGCTATGACTGAAACAAATAATAATAATATTGATTTACATTTTAGCATATGGTTTTTATACGGTTTTATAAAACCAAACTGTACCAAACCGAATTGTAAATGGTTTGATATGGTCTTAGTTTTTATAAAAGTGAAAGCCATTGTATAAGAGATTTCATGTTATGTACCTTAAGTAGGTCAAAATAATCCTCTCCGATTTGCTCAGTTGTTTGCGTGTTGTCGTCGTTTTCTGCAGGTTCAGTGATAATTCATGAAAACGACAAAATAGGTAATTCCTCCTTCCTGCAAATAATGTCATATTTATAGGTGAATATTGGAATAATTTATTATTATGTCCTCCTTGCTGCAAATATGAATATTGGAATAATGTCATATTTGTGCATATGACTAGAAATTAGGTCATTTCGCTAACTAATTTATGATTATGTACTATGCATTTTCCATATTTATAGGTGAAGTACACTTAAATGCTTTGAACAAGAGAACAGTGAATTTGAATTGTCTAGTGCATCTTAATCTGAAGGATGAGGTGATTCAACGTTTGTGGTAGGCCTGGGCATTCGGTTAACCATTCGGTTTCGGTTCGGTTGTATTCGGTTTCGGTTATTTTGGATATAGTAATATAGTAACCATTTGGATATTTATGAAATTTCGGTTTAGTTCGGTTCGGTTTCTTTCGGTTTGGTTTCGGTTTGGTTATTTAAATAAATAACCATAACTAACATAAATTATATTAACATTAACCAAATAAACCAAATATAACCAAAACTAACCGAATATAACCAAAATTAACCAAATATACAATAACAAAAATACAAAAAAGGGAAAAATATTGATTCAATTTTACAAAATAGTATTTAACTTTGTAAATTCAAAATAATAACATTTACATATATTGATTATTTAAAATATTTAATTGTTTTGAATCTAGAAATAATTTATATTTTAAGTTTATTTTATAGTTTTGCATAATATTAAGTATATAATATTTGATATCTTCTAGGTTTTCGGATATTTCGGTTAACCATTTAATTGTCGGTTCGGTTCGGTTCGGTTTCGGTTAGTTTGGATATAGATTTTTACTAACCATTCGGGTATTTGAAGAATTTCGGTTCGGTTCGGTTTAGTTTTTTTCGGTTCGGTTTCGGTCGGTTATTTGGTTATCGGTTATTTTGCCCAGCCCTAGTTTGTGGTGTAAATGATACACTCTTTAGGTTGTCATATACGCCTTTTTGCGTGACTAATTTTTCATTTAGCTTATAAATATGTTAATATTTATAAGTGCATATTGGATAACTTAGTTTCCTTTATCATAAAACTTGATATTAGAATATCATATGTGATATGTTTATACTCTTTCATAAGAGCCAAACTAAACCTCGATACATGTAAATATACATGTACAATTTTCTCACATGCATGTAAATATACTAATATATCTAGGTACTATTTTTTATCTATTCTATTAAAGCTAAAATACTCACTAGATTTAAATTAGATCATGACTTTGTTTTGGTAGGTTTTTCGTTAAAAATGATTAGAGAATCACTTAATTTAATTAAATTAACATATAGTTTCAATTTATCTAAATGACCATTATACCCTTGGGTCGATCACTTAAAACTAATTGGGTCGGGACGCGGATCCTCTCTGACCCAAAAATAGAAAAAAAAAATTTGCGGATATGTTTGTTCTCCAGATTAATAATTTTCGGATCCTGTATATTATTTGATTCAAGAATAGTTAAACACACAACCAAATAGAGGTATAATCCATATAAATAAGGAAACTGGTATCAGAGTATTTAATAGTTTCAGTAATATCAAATATTAACTATTACCATACTTTCTCCCTATAATTATTACGGATATTAATAATAATGAGAAATCTTTAATACTTATCAATTGTGACTTTGTTGTTTCCAAAATAATCAATAGATTAAATACGAAATTGTATATATATGTAAACTTATTTGATTTGCTTTTATATTGTGAGATATTTACGGAAACAACAAATCAACTTAATACAATTAAATAAAAACAAATCATCATTTAGTTTAGATTTTTTAATATTTCCTTAATGAAATTATAGTAATTAATTATGATTAGTATAGATAGAAAAAATAAAAACCGCAGGAATTATATATATGTAAAGTTGTAAACTAATTTACAGAAAATGTGTATTTTATATCCCACATCGACTAAATATTTTGGAATATAGTTCATAATGATTATAAATATATAACTAATATGTTTTGAGTACAAATGAGCAGGAAGTTTGATTTATCAGGTATCCATCTATATTTGAGCATATTTAAACTTTTAAAAAGTAAACATATTATAATATATTTACGTTTTTAAAAAAAGTTTAAGAGATTATAGATATTTAAATTTTTATAGAATGTTTAAATTATTATAAATATTTGAACTCTGTCGAAAGTTTAAAATATTATAATATATTTAAGTCTATTAAATATTTAAATAATATTAATATTTTCACTCTTAAAAATTTTAAAATATAAAAAATGTTTGAGTTAAACCCGTCAAAACATGTATTTTTATCAAACTATAAATTAAATTGGTTTTTTAAAATTTTGCTGAGATTTGATATATCAAATATTAACTTCTAAATGATAACCTAAATATATTTAATCTCACTATAAATACAATGGTTTCCTAAAAAGCAACTTCTCGTCTTTCGACGACAAATCAAAATAAAGAAAAACTCATCCTCTTACAAAACTACTATCCGATATTGCGGAGTATCTATTCTCTTACAAAACAACTATCCAATATTGTGGTATGTCTGTTTCCGTGAAAAACTATATTTTACAAACTACTTACTATATTAGAATTTCCAATTTACTGTGTAACCCCAAATATACAAATAAACACTAGATAAACAAAGAAAATAAGTCAAAATAAAAAATTACATTACAAAAATACAAATTACAAAAAAGTAATTAACAAAATATATAATCCGGTGCTGTAGCACGAGATATCACGTAGTTTTATTTATTTTTGATAATTTATATCTAGCTATTATTATGTACAAAATTCCAAACTCCTTCCTCCGCACCAGTAGGTGGATCTTCTTCATTTAATTGTGCCGGTGTCCCTGCAGAAACACAAACAGAACCTGGCATTAATAACAGCACACCAAACTGTTTGAACAAATATTGTCAGAATTCAGAATATTATAGTTCAAATTACATCAAATTCTGATTATCCTACCGTATACGATTTTGCCATTATGATATTTTTAAAAATTAAAAAGAAAACACTATTTTGTATTAGGCAAACAAACACACTTTCATTACGAGCGTAAGAGATGTATCTTGAACCCGTCTTTCTCTTCAGGAAAATAAACAAATTGTGGAGATAAAACTAAATTAAACTAAAAAAACAAAGAAAAAGTCCCACAAAAATGTCAAGTGATTTTGGATTGTTGCCATACACAAATAAGAAGTCAAAGATCATTGGTGGGTAACGTGTGCAACAGCTAAATCATTTAAAAAAAGGAAGTGACCTGTTGGACTTTTTTGAGGTCGATCTCAATCACAAACCCTTTTTTATGTAAATATATATATATGCATATTCATTAAAACGCTAATGATTTACACGTTTAAGTTTGTTCTTAATCATCTGTTTCTCTTTCTCGTTGACAATAAATTTCAGCTATACAAAGTTTGTGATGGCTGGATGGATGTTGCAACTTGCTACAAACTTTTGAAATTAAACGCTTACATCGATAATCTCATATGAATCTAAATTTTGAATCATAAAAATCAAGTATAAATTAAAATACATTAATCTCACGACCAGACCACTAGGTGTTAAACACTTAAATTACGTACATATACTGTAAATTAATGTTTTAAACTTGACCAAAGAATAATTAATGATCATGAATTCCAAAACAAGAGATACACGGTAACCATATATAACTCTTCAAACTATAATTTATTGTGTAAATCAAATGGGAGAAGAAACAATACTATATATAAAAAAAAGATGAGATTTCTTGTATAAAGAAAGACATATAAAAGAAGAATATTGGAAGGTAAGTAAGGGCATGTGCATCGGTTAGGACTGATATTTGGTCCTTCAAATATTTTATTTTTATTTTGAGAGTTTCTTAAGTTTTGTACGAGCATTGGTGTCCTTTACAGTTGTATGAGCATTGGTGTCCTTTATAGTATTTTTAATTTAAAAAATTAATTATTTAAATAAATATGTAAAAAGATATTAAAGTTTTAATTAAAATAAAACATATAACATTAACATTATAAACATAAGAAAATGACAAAGTGAATCTAAAAATTTCATCAAGAAACTGATAAATCTCAACATTTCCATGGAAACTACAAGCACCTAAAAGAGTTCCCCATACAACAGCGTCTGGTTTCATTGGCATTGTTTTGATGAGATCACATGCTTCTTCCAGCTTCCCAACACGTCCCAAGAGATCGATCATGCATCCGTATTGCTCTAGCTTTGGCGAAACCTTGTGAACTTCCTCCATGGACTTGAACAATTCTTGTCCCTTCACTACCATCCCACCATGAACACAAGCTAGCAGCAACCCGACAAATGTCACTGCATCTGGTTTTTCTCCTTCTCGCTAAAGTACCAATAGAAAAATCATAAGTGTTAGAACTCTAAAGAACAGAGGAATCAACATGCATTTGAACTGAAGAAGAAACAAAACAAAAAATGCTCACCAACATTTGTGAATAAAGCTCAAGAGCTTCGTTGTGTTTCCCGTGAGTAGCTAGACTACCAATCATTGAGTTCCAGGAGCACAAATTTCTCTGGTTCCCAATTTCATCGAACAAACGTTTCGCTACATCAATCATTCCACATGTTATCTTATTACAAACCTTTGGTAGCTCTGCTTCTTCCTGCGTCTTTTCACCAAACAGAGATATTCCTAATTCTCTTCTGATATCCTGTAATAAGCAAAGAGCATGAGTTGTATACTAATGTTCATGATACAATGTCCACATAATCAATACAAACTGACAACAATCTTAAGAGACAAAGCCATAAACTCGGAGAGTCAACTAGGTAAACCCATAAACATAAACCAAAAACCTAATTATAACAAAAAATTGACACACTCAACCATCGATACCAAAAAAATAATCCAATACCCTAAATCGAAACAAAAATCAGAGAGATCATATATCTAAAAACACAGAGTAAACTATCCAAACAAATTCCCGAAACCCTAAATCGCGAAAGGAACATAAACCCTAAATCGAATCCCACAAAAAATTTCTCAAATCTATCGAATCCCACAAATAATTACCCTAATCTATCGAATCCCACAAACAATTTTCCTATTCTATCGAATCCCCCAAACAATTTCCCTTTACCCTAAATAAAAAAAAATCATAAAAACCCTAAATCGAGAATACATCAAAATCGTTCTTGAATTTACAACACATACCTCTTACAATTGGATATTTTGGAAGATGATACACTAAGTGAGGCCTTCGCGTTGCAAAATCTTCACTTTGATGGAGGCGATCCAAAGTTTTTGTTTAATCGCCGTCGCGATACAGAGAGAGTAAAGAGAGAGAGTGCGAAAGATAAAATGAATTGATCCGTCGAGTTTTTTTTCCTTTCACCCTACAAATAAAACAACATCCTATTACAGGATGACACGTGTCCTGAGGGACGCATAAAAATTGTCCTGTTTTTAGGAACGTTTCTTTGTATAATCTATGATTTTGATTTAAATTAATCGTTTTAATTATGTAGGACGACGAAGGACGGTGCGATGCACATGCTCTAAGCACCAAACCCAAGTCAATAAACCATAAACATAAAACCTCTTTTGCTAGCTTCATCTCAAAAGAACCTTAAAGAGAGAAAATAAATACAAGAGTGAATCATCAATGGATGGTTTAATACCAATGGCCTATAAGGCTATGAAGAAGAACATAACTCGTCGTCGTTACGAACGTCTCTCCTCTTCCGCCACGACTCGTGAGTCTTACGAATTCGTCTCTGATATTGAAATGAACGTCGACGGCCACCACCGCCGTCGCTGGTCCGTTGGAGATTTCTCATCGTTATCAAGCCGGGAAACAAAAAGAAACGGTGGCGTAGCTCCGGAGAAAGGTTTTTCTCCGCCGCGGGAAGGTCAGCTTGTGAGGTTCAAGAGCCATAGATTGTTTTCTTGCATCTCAGGTCAATAACTTTATCAAGTCAAGAATATTCCAAAGCAAAAGAAAAAGGAAACTTGTATTTTCTTTCGTCTTGTGTTTGATTTTGTATACAACCAATCATGTAGATAACGTTATTTTTGTGATCTTTTGATGTATACGTAAAAGTTTGTAGTTGGGGTTTGTTGTTGAAATGTATATTTGTAAAGTCATAAACGAGAAAATGAAAACTTGTATGGACCAAACTCGAAATAATGTTAATTCCAACTCTCCAAAGCTCTAGTTGACCTAATCCATATTTGACCATATCCCGTAGTTGACTTGACGGGTCAGAACTCAGAGTTGTTGTTCCCTTCTCCATAAGATAACACCAAAAACATAACTTAGTTTAATCAACCAAATTCATGATTTGATTAGACTAAGAAGCTGCTGAGTAGATATACATTAGTCTTTAGATGAATAGGTTCTTGTTTTCATTGTTTTGCCTCTGTATATGAGAAACCTTCAACATCTAAAATCGTGCGACAAAATCAAGTGAACAGAGAACAAAATGAACACAATGCTTCAAACAAGTGTAGCTAAATGCAGAAGTTCGATAAAGTTAAAAAACTTCAGATTATTCTACAATGTAACAGTGCGTTTGTAGAGAACTTCATCATCATCACTCTCATCTTCTTCCTCATCAGACACAATCTCGCCACCAGGCATATCTAACTTCCCACCCATGTCGAATGTTGGACCTTCAGTATCTGGATCGATATAGTTACCTTGCAACCGTTCCTCAAATCTTTGGTCACTGCAATTGAGGAACCAGTTCAATGAACTCCTAATTCCTTTGCTCTGTAGCTTCTGGTACCTCGGTTTTATTCTTGACTCCAAGCTATAAGTAAAATACTCAGGGTACTCCACGAGTTCTTTCATCGGTCTCCCCATCTCAGTCTTGTAAAAGTAGTAGCTATTCTTCATGAGTTCGACTCGGGAACAGAGGATCTGAGGACATCTCACAACCATTTTCGCAATGTCCTCGACTGGAAACGCCCTGCCCAAGAGAAACTCAACGGGTTTCATTATCACATTCTGCTTCAGGCTAACAATCTGTGGCATTTTCTCTACTACACGGGCAAATCCTTCAGGATCAATCTTGAGCTTCAAGCTGAAAAAGTACTGTTGTGTAGACATCTTGGCTTTTACCGGTAACCCAAGAATTTGAGGATATTGAGCAATAACCAAAGGCAGTAGTTCTTTCTTGATTCCAAAACTAATCAAACAATCTACATTTGGTTTAACAGTCTCCTCAAGATTGTATCCGACTACATATGCACGTTTCTCTAGCATCCTAGCCACAATTTTCTTCGGCAAACCAATGGAAATTAGATAATCTACAAGAGGTTTGATCATGGTTCCAACTCTCATTCCCAAAAGATAAGGATACTGAGTCACCATTGGACCAATGTCCCTAGGACTCACACCAATGCTTACCAAATACGCAACGGATGTGCTCATAGTGCCTTCGAGTTTAAACCCTAAAAGCTCAGGGTACTTCATCAGAACATACCCCAAATCTTGCTTCTCAACGTCCAGACCTCTAAGAAACTTAACCACCGGAGCAAGCTCAACAACCACACTTGCATGGAGAACCTGAGGATAGTTCTTAACAAATTCTCCCAATTTCGATCTCGGGATTCCAATTTTCTCTAAGTAAGCCAAGACAGGAATCAAATTCTTACGCACACTGCAGCCTAACATCAAAGGATACTCATTTATATCGTCTATGGTCAACCCTAGCTTCTGTAAGAACTCAACACGCTCACACATGACTTCAATGGTGGAAGGTAGCTCAATACTCTCCAATTCATCGGTGATTATCCCCAAACCCTTGAGATAATCGCAGATTTTAACACGATTCACGAGCTTCTCTTTCTTCCCTTGTATGACTCCCCATGTGACTGTAGGCATCTCGTACTCCGGGAACTTCGAAGATTGAGTTGCATAGTGAGCAATCCTGGAAATCGAACAAGGGTTTTGAAATTGAGGGATATTAGGATCTGGGTTTATCAGGGTTTTAGTTTCAGGGGATGATATAATCGGAAAGATGAAACACTCTCTTTTGATCAAAGTCACGAACTTGTTCCTCCTGAGAAGAAGATACCTCATTCTGGAGATACCCAGAAGATTGCTGTCGAAAAAGATTACGACTTTGCAATCAAAATCAAATGGGAAATAGAAAAAATTCTCGCTTTCTCGTCTGAAGGAGTTTAGCTATTCGAGAGAATACGAAAGGCGCGTGTACTAGAGAAGCCCTAACGAGAGGGAGTGAGAGAGAGAGTCTCGGCTTCTTTTTTTTTACCATAAATATTAAATTAGTAAAAAGAACACAAAATTTACAACTTTTTGGTGATGAACTGATGATGATCATCATACATTGAGATTGTTGTTCATAACATTTGGAAGATTTTTATCTGTAAGACTTTAGTTCAATGATTAAGAAAGGAGAATAACATCTAAGGTAAAGAGGTCTGAACATGAACAATACAATGATAAGTTCATGTAATATACCAAGGAGTTTCAAAAGCCTGTGTGTGCTGAAGGCACAAGTGGGAACCAACCAAACATCTAATTTTCACAGCTGTTGATTTGGTAAATCTAATTTTAGCTCTTCTAGAACCACCATTTGGTCAATGCACTAACAAAACTCGGAAGCTTAACGCATGTTTCCCTCTCTCAAAACATCGATCATGTTGTAGATTCTCTGATCTGCTTTCAATCGAATCTGCACATTCCACATAAGTGTTGAATCAACAGCTAGCATTATAGAGATTAGAGATGAGGTGAGACTCAGAGAAAGCTGAGATTCAGTCTCGCAGAATCATGGTGAGCAATAGGAGTAAGCTTTATAACCTTTTTGGCGAGGAAGAGCACAGCATCAACAGTACCCTCAGCATATATTGATCTGCCACAGACATTGTGCTGGAACTCAAAGGAGACACTGCAACGAAAGACAGAGAAAAGGGAGCTAGTTATGGAACAGTTATACAACAGAATATAAAGATATGTATAAACAATATCTTAGTATTGCATTACGTTTCATCGGGTGATGTCAAGTGATAAAGATGGAAAGCGTGGCCAGAGATATGCTCTTCGGGAACACCCACCATCTCCACTTGTTGTTTTGGATCCCGAATCAATTGTATCTACCACAAAAGTTGTATACACAGAAAATTCATATCCTGAGAATAAAATAAGTCATTGCAGAGAGATGTAAACAATAGAGGATGACCAATGCACCTGATCCATGTCGTAAGACACACCCAATTCCTGGAAGCAAGAAATAACAGCTTTTGCTGTTCCGGATGCATCCAATTTGCTAGCTTGATGAGACTCCATCACCTACATAGATCGTAAGTTGATTAGATGTAGCAAGAAGTAATACAAAACTAACGGAGAAAAAATGAATTCGAATTTATAAAAGAAGTAAGAAAAGTACATCCAATGAATAACCAGAAAAGGCTCCCGGAAACTGCTCAGCCATGATCTCCATGGCTGCAAGAAATGCTACAACCTATAGACCAACAAAGCACACAGATATGAGCTAAAGAATCTTTACATGTACTATAAGTAATCATTTCTTCCAGAAATATCCAATTACACATACCTGTTTACCCATCTGTGGGGAAATCACTGCATAAATCTTTGCTTTCTCAACAGTTTCATATAATTTGTCCCTATCTCCACCCGTTGTTCCCATGACAAAAGGAACACCTACTTTGCTATACAGCTCCGCATTATCTATACATTGCAAAAATTCCAAAATTTGAAAATCAACTCACGACAGACAAACGAAACTTCTAGCAGATGATTTTACACTTCCACAAATTCTAAACAAACTTAATCAAGGATCACAAAGCTCGTTCCCCCCAACAAGAATTCAATCCTAATATCAACAAATCAAGAACACAATTGTCTCTTGATGGTAGAAATGAGAGATTCTGAAGTATACCATTTACTGCAGAAGGAACTGTGTAGTCAACAACAATAAGCTCCGGGTGCTTCTCAAACACGGAAGAGAGAACTTTTTCTCTTTCAGCAGGACCATGCACAGTAATCTCCTTTCCACAGACCTCAACCGTCTGACCATCCTCACCAGCAGAACCAAACGATATGGGAACAATATTTACTCCAGCAGACTCTGCTGCTTTGATCACAGCTTTCCCCATTTTGCCACTGCATCCATTCACCTGTTGTATAAGAGATTAACGAATGGCTTAACTCCCAAACAATTCCCTATATCTAGTAATCGAAGAAAATACACAATCTTTGACATGTCTACATCTCAAACTAGTAATGCAAAGTCAAATCACACAACTCTGTGTCTAAGGGAAAAGATGATCAGATTACCATGATGGATATGCTATTTCCAGGCAAAACAGACTTGACGACCTCGTCACCGGAATCAGCCGACGCCGTCATCGATAAAACCACCGGAAGACGACGTGTCCCAATTCCCATGAAACTAACACGTCCGTTACCGCATTTTCCTGCATTGTGATTCTTTCTAGAAGCAAATGCGAGACGCGAGTCCACTGGACGATGAAGGAACACACTTGAAGACGCCATTAACCTGAATTTTCTTTAAAGAGTAAGCTCATCTCCATCAATCCAATCAATCAAAAAATTTGAAGTGAGATTGGTAAGCTTCAAAAACGTACCCGTTCATCTCCTATTGATTCAAGAATAGATTAGACGAAAGTTTTGTTCTTTATTGCGACAGACAAATCGTTAAAATCTTCCACTTTTGTCTGAAATTTCCCGGCCGGCGAGAGATTGATTTAGGGTTTAGATTTATCTTGGATTTATCATCGAACCGGAAATCTCTAAACCAAACAAGTAGATTTAATTAACCGGATTTAATTTAAATATTAACCGGACATTTGAAACCGATAAGAGAAACCTGAGGTTAACCACACACACAGTCTCACTCAGGAAAACGAACCATCTCAAAAACAATCCGACGAGCGAAAGATGAAGTCCTTAGCTTCGCCGCCGTGTCTCCGCCTAATACCGACGGCACACCGTCAGCTCAATTCGCGTCAATCTTCCTCCGCCTGTTATATTCACGGTGGCGCTTCTGCAAACAAATCCAATAACCTCTCATTCTCCTCATCCGCATCCGGTAAGCTTGCTTTGACTTCTCTTATAATATCTCAAGTTCGTGAATGAAATGTTAGAATTTGGTGTTAGGGTTTGCGTCACCGCTCGTTGTAGAGAAGGAACTACGCTCTTCATTCGTACAGACCGCTGCTGTTCGCCATGTTACTGGGTCTCTTATCAGAGGCGAAGGTCTTAGATTTGCCATCGTGAGTTCTCAGAATCGCTTTTTTTAACTTCGTGCAATGCTTAGATTTGGTGAATTGGTTCTGATTTGGATGATTTATAGTGAAAATTTAAAACTTGAGCCTTGTGTTGACTTTTTTTTTTTGTCAATTCAAATTTTGTATTCAAGGTTGTAGCTCGTTTCAATGAAGTTGTGACTAAGTTGCTTTTGGAAGGAGCGATTGAGACTTTCAAGAAGTATTCAGTCAGAGAAGAAGACATCGAAGTAAAAAGTCTTTAGCTTGTTATGTTAAATCAGAGTGAAAAAAGATCTGAGCTTTCACAAAGCTAACGAAGAGTCTTTTTTCTTCAGGTTATTTGGGTTCCTGGCAGCTTTGAGATAGGAGTTGTTGCACAAAACCTTGGGAAATCAGGAAAATTTCATGCCGTTTTATGCATTGGCGCTGTGGTATGATTCTTGCTATACAATTCTATTTCCTCATATGACTTCTTCAAGTTATAGAAAGTTTCTCACACATGCTTATTAAAGTTGGTTTTTGATATACTCTTGTCCTTGTTGTGGTATAGATAAGAGGAGATACCACACATTATGATGCTGTTGCCAACTCTGCTGCATCCGGAGTACTTTCTGCTGGCATAAATTCAGGTTTATCTTGATAATCAATTGCGGTATATGCATCTTTAGACATCTTTATGTAACATTGTTTTGAAAACAGTGAAAGATTGTTTTTGTAGTACTTCAGAACCTCAAAGAGCTGGTAGTTCATTTTTTGCCTTTCTTGGGATTTTGGATGATTTAATTCCAACATCATGAACTAGTTCATCAAATTTTGTTCTGGTTGTTCACGCACTATTCACTATAGTAGTAATTAAAGCTTACAAATTCCTAATTTGCAGGGGTTCCATGCATATTTGGTGTACTGACTTGCGAGGACATGGATCAGGTTAAAATTTGTTATGCAAGGGTTGATGATATATAGTTTGTTAATCATATGGATAAACACTGAACTTGTTGCTACTGTGGTCAACTAGGCTTTGAATCGATCTGGTGGCAAAGCCGGCAATAAGGGAGCTGAAACTGCTTTGACAGCGGTAAGTATCATTATAATTCATTCCTTTATTCTTAGAACAAGATCGAATTTTCGAATCATTCCATTGCGCAAGTGGTCATTTGATTTATTGTCTCTTTGGTAAAGTCCTGAAATTTTTCTCTCTCTGCTCTTTCTTCAGCTTGAAATGGCGTCTCTGTTTGAGCACCACCTGAACTAGCTCTGCTGGTTACGTGGATGAACAATGATCACGTATGAGAACTACATGCTGTCAAGATATTTTAACGCTTTACTAAGCTTTTGGTCTTTCTTTTGGTAATCTAATAATAATTCCTCTGAATTTTGCATTTTTTCTGCTCCAATAAAAAAGTGTGATCTTCTTTGTCGTGAATCATAATACTATGTTGAAGTTGTGGTGTCCGAATGGGATTTCAACTTTAAATATTCTGCACAACGAAGATTTTGTCGACAGGCGAAGATTATGAACTTGTATTGAATCATAAGGATTCTAATAAGTTGGAAATACTGCATACAGCCGGAAATCCACCTCTCAACTAATGGACTTTTATAACCAAACGCGAACCTCAAAACTTAACCTTTTAGATTAGATCATGTTTCTACATTAATTAGCTCTTACCTTCGAACATACCAAAATATTAAGTGTAGGCGAGAGATTTATTGTGGTCTGGTTCGCTTGGTTATGTTGGTGTTGCATGGTGATTTGTCGATTACACTTTTAATCTATGGTCTTATCATGTATGAACCTTAGTTAAATTAAAGCCGATCATCAATAAGAAAATTAGAGAAGAGGATAACAGCAGAATTGAGTTTTAATTTACTATAACTTGAAATCCCGTAACAATTCATAAAACGGTCTAGTCTAGACCAAATTCAAAACCAATCCAATAATTTCCCGGTTTTATGGATGGTTCGAACCGGGTGACCTGAACCGGGTTGATTATTCTATTACTTCGTCTTCGATTCATTTCAGAGCCCCCTCTCTCTCTCTCTCTCTATCGTCTCTTGTTCGATTTTGCATCTCTCAGGTTGTTTAGTCCTCGATCTCAAAGTAAGTCATCCTACGCTCTATGTAAATCACGCGTAGAAGCCCTTATTTTATTTTTTTATTTGATAGGTCGTTGGAGCTATAGAGTCTTTTGCGATAAAAAACCCTACCTTTTTTGTTTTCTCACTGTTTAGAGCAGTCTCACTTCCATGTCGGCGCTTGTGGCTTTATGCAGAGCTCGAGCTACTACTGCTTCGTCTTCTTTATTCAACAGCGTTATTCGTCCAGCATTTCGCAGTTTCTCTACAGGTTCGGTTGATATACTCTTTTTTAATTCCGGAGAATGCTCAAATTTGGATCATCAATGAGTTTTTTGGAAAGAGTGTAATAGCTTTGATTTAACCTTGTTGCACATTGAGTTTTACAGTTGTAGTGATTTTGCCATAGTCAGTATTCTTGTTAGCCTCTTCTGTTTAAGTGTTTAAAGTTGAAATTTTTTTGGGGGATTCCAATGTTATGAACTTGTTGATGCAACAAGTTACTTCTGGTTTAGATGATGAACAAGCGTGATTGCTTCTCTTTGTTATATGAGAAAAGAATGAGAGCTTGTATCAGATCTCTTCTTCATAAGTATTCTTGGACAATTTAGTTACCTGAAACTATTACTACTCCATGTTAAGATACTCTTGTTGTGTTGGAAGAATTCATGATCATTAGAACATAGGATCGCTGCTAATTAGAGCTTAAGCTTGGATCTCTGCAACTCTGGTGCTATTTTGTATCAAATTCTTCTCCTATCTGTTTCATACTCTTTCTCTTTTAACTTGGTAAATTCAGAACATAAACTTGATGCATGTATTTACTTTATGGGACTTTGGTTTCTCTAGTCTATGTGGTTTCCGTGATTTAAGATTAAGCTCTATTGGGTATATACAGCTTGAAAGTTACTTAACTACATGATAATATATTGATATATGGAGATCCAGAGTTTCAATCTAGCTTTGTGTCAAAATCAGTATCTCTGTTGGTGTTTTGCAGGTTTTGCTGATGCACAGAACAAATCATTGGTGGCGCAGATGAAAGAAGAGATGCTCCACATGGACATCAACTCAATGGTGGGAAGTTCTATGCCACTAGGTATGATGCGTATCGGAACAATCATCCACAACATCGAGATGAACCCAGGGCAAGGCGCCAAGATGGTCAGAGCTGCAGGAGCCAACGCCAAGATACTAAAGGAGCCTGCTTCAGGGAAATGCTTGATAAAGCTTCCATCAGGGAACACCAAGTGGATCAACGCCAGGTGCCGTGCTACGATTGGCACAGTGTCAAACCCGTCTCACGGAACGAAGAAGCTGAGGAAAGCAGGACAGAGTAGGTGGTTGGGGATAAGGCCCAAAGTCAGAGGAGTGGCGATGAACCCGTGTGATCACCCGCACGGTGGAGGTGAAGGAAAAAGCAAAAGTAGTGGAAGCCGAGGAAGGACATCAACAAGTCCGTGGGGGAAACCGTGTAAAGGCGGGTACAAATCCGCTAGTGTCAAGAAGAAGAAGAAGCGTTTGGCAGCTGCAGCAGCAAAAATGTGATATGGATGAAGAAGACTAGTTACAATTTCTTCAAATGCTTCTTTCTTATAATAATTTATCAGGGTTTATTGAATCTGCTTTTGAGAGTTGGTTTTTAGTGTATTCATGATTTTTCTTACACAGAGGGGTGAACACCACAGACGTTTTTAAATGGAAATCAAACGTTTTTTTTTATTTATCACGATCACGTTTTAATAGAGTTGCCATCTTTTTTTGCCTTTTGAAATTGTCATAATCAATTTTGAGAGATTGTTGTTATACGCTTACTTATGTTTAGTAAAAGACACTGTAGTAAAAGGTTCGATCGAGGAAAGGGTCTAAAATCAAAAGTATAATTCAGAAAAGGAAACAAAAAAAAAAGAGTCAACAGGTTGGAACTTGGAACAATACATTGAATCAATCCCCACACACACTAAAAAAACACACATTCAAAGCAAATGTCTTCTTTGACTAATTACCTCCAAAAAACTTTTAATATACCCGACATGAGAATTTTTATCTTTTTTCTTATGAAATTTTCAAGTTTCAACTTTGAATGTTGTAGCAAAGAACATTTCTATTCTTCTATTCTTCAGCAATGAGACATTCACTAATCATTATTGTTGGAAATTAGTCGGAATTAAAATAAAAAAGAATACATAATTTTGTTGGTAATATGCATACTTTATATATTCCTGAAGAATGTATTTACATAAGGATTATCCACATATCATTATTAAAAAATCTTATATCTTAGTTAAACAATCACAAAAAAAATCATAATTCTCTTGTCCACGAATGTTCGAATACCTTATATGAACAATAAACAAAAGTAATATGAGAAACTTCAACTAAAAACTGATCAACTGATGTAAAAGTTGCAGCATCTAAACTTCAATCTCAAACTTTTAATTGAAAACTGCTTTTTATACTTGGACAATTATAATATGTTAAACTTATACATCCAACTATCAACTGTGCTTACACATACATGTAATTTAAAAATATTTGAATTACATATAATTACACAAATTAAAGAACAAAAATTTTCAGCAAGAATCGAAAAGCAAATCTTAGATTCCAGAATGTAAGCAATAAGGGCGGCTTTAACCCTTTTCTTGATCGATTGTTCATCAAACCCAGCTTCCTTGAGACACTTATTCATTTAAAGGGCTTTTTGAAATCCTAGAATAAGGCATAATTGCCAATCTATTAGTAGCTGTGGTAATCGTTTTGAACGAAAAATTGCCATTATTTCTCTCAACTGCAAAAAAAACAAGAAATTAACATTAGTTATGACACGATAATCAAAATAGTATATCAACAAAAAAAATACTAAACAAATAATTGATAGAAGTGTCACTAAAGATCAACTCTGAATTTATCAAATAATCAAACACCAAAGCACTAACCATATATCATTGTTGAAAAATTCTTATTTTTTAGTTAAATAATCGCAAAAAAACGATCATCATTATCATCTCTACGGATAATTGAAGATCTCATATGATTAGAAACAAAAGTAATCGCAGAAATTTCAATTAAGAAATGATCAAATAATCAAAAAGTTATAGCATCCAACCTCTAATCTCACACTTCTAATTGTTAAATTGTGATAAACCTAACCTTTAGATATGGAAATTTTTTTTAAAAGTCGTTAAATATTTTTTTCTCTCATAAAATAAAACTGATATATATATATATATATGTAAGACCTTATATCAAGTAATTATTTAGAGATCAACTAAGAATTTGTCAAATAATCAAACACCTTAGCATGATCCACATATCATTTTTGAAAATTCTTATATTTTTGTTAAACAATCAATCTACATTCTATGTTGCTTGGAAAAAAACCATCGTTGGACTGATGCTCTAAAATCCTTCACTAAGTACTGTGAAAATCAATTCATGTAAGTTGTTTACTTTTCATAAAACAACTTATGAAAATGAATAAAACAACTTATAATTACTGTTGGAAATTAGTCAGAATTAAAATGAAAAAACAATACATAATTTTGTTGGTAATATGCATACTTTGATATATTCCTGAATAGTTTATTTACATAACAGTTGCATAATTTTTAAATTAATTCAGATGGAATTTTTAGCTAGTGTAAAATGTCGGATTCTATTCTATTAACAATATGATTTACCCTTTGTTCAAAAAAAACAAAAAAAAAAACAATATGATTTACCCTAGCTTTTTTGTTGTTGTTGTTGTTATGTATTATTATATACCAATTAAAAAAGTGAAGAAACCAATTTGACATCTACCTTTGGTCTAAACAACCAACTATTTTAAAAAGTCGATGTTTAGGAGGTTTGAAAAAAATTGATAAAACCAAGAATGATATTCGTACTCAATAGATGAAAAAATGAGAAGCACACAGAATTTGAATTAAGATTGAAAATGAGATGTATGTAATGTAACAACAAATAAGCCACCATGCTTACAATCTTGGGTCCTACTCCTCCATATCAATTCATCATTTTCATTTTTTTTTGTTATTCCCTTTTATTTATTTTATCTACTAATAACACTTTTGTCTTAAATACATAACCAAAGAATATATATATATATATATATATATATATATAACTGATTCAGAACAAATACTGGCAAAAGTTGAATTATATCGAAAATGAAATGACGAAATTATTTTTTAAAAATTTCTTATCTTTTATGAAAAGGGGGATGAAACTAAGAAAAAAGAATCATAAAGTGCAATGAATCATACGTGCAATGGATCATATAACCTTCACCAGCAGATGCATGTATTTTGTGCGTATTTTTGTTTCTCTTCCTGTTAATTCCCTTTTCAGTCTGGTCATATCTTTGCTAGCTCAGACTTCAGCAAGAAGCTTGGAAACAGAATAGACAAAAGTATATATTCCTATCTTTGTATATGCCACTAGCTACTTTAGAGTTTGATTTATCAACTATAGTTTCTACTTTCTAACCATTAACTAAAGCATATGATTTTTATATATATAACTATACTGATTAGGTGATGAGGATCCACCGTCCACGGTTTATTTTTTCTTAATTAATATCACAAACCGTGTAAAACTTTAAATCAGAAGTACAGTATTATAAAGTGGATGTTATTAGGAAAACAAAGCTTAATTACCTTAGGATTAGAACATTAGAGGAAAATAATTTTTATTTCTAGCAAAATAATATATATATATACAATATATCCAGAGTTTAAAATAAAATATATACATAAAATATGATCAGAAATTTTTATTTTTATTTTTTAGACACTAATATAGAGATATTTTTTTGTTGAATAAATTAATTTGTTTGAGCCATATGTGTGTATTTTAATTAAGAAAACTTGAAATAATTACATACTCTGTGTCTTATAGATTTTTAAAAACAATAATTTTGGGGAAATTTTGGCAAAGAGAGAAGTATTTATAGATGTATAAATAAATACTCGCGCATAACGTAGAAGAAGAGAGATGACTTCACATTTTACCAAAAAAAAAAAAAAAAAAAAGATGACCTTTTTAGATTGGAGGAGAGTTGTACGAGGAATATTAATAAGTCAAGTTGGTCGAGAGATATGCATTGAATCGATAGGAACTAGCCACGTGACAATGACATGTGCCGTTTCATCCACATTGCACTACCTTTTCAAATCATCGCTTATTTATATTTAATATCAACATTTTTGGTTATACTTTATATTCTTTTTTCTTCAATATATACCACCAAGGTTTAAAAGGGGGCGGGAGTGACTCTTAATTGAGAAATATAATTTCATCATTTTAAAAACCTCAAGTATATGATGAAAACTGTGGGCATATCATATAAACTCGTCATTAAATTAATTGAGATAATAATTCATCTTATTATGTCTATGCATTATGCAAATGTATATAAAATATAAATATTTGGTTGAATATTGTTGCAGAGGTCCACTACATTACATACCACTAGACATGCAATCTAAGGGAGGGTTTGCGATGTTCAAGGCAATCATGCATGGGTTGCCATTTCTCTATACCTTTCCCTTTCCACCAATTATTTTTTTTCTTTCTAATTTCCTAAAATTAAAATAGACACCATGCATTAAATTAATAGAATCTTTAGGATAATAGTAAAACAGAACAAAAAAAAACATTTATTTCACCTAATTCCTAAATCTTTCTTGGTTTTGGCTACGAATAAAAATCTTTTGTCTGATTTGGATAAGAGATTGCGCTCTCTGTATAAAATTCTTACATTACATTCACGAGTGGCATATCGATCCTAACCATAAGATCATGTATACATAAAATCAAAGATATCAAATCAAGTACATATCCACAAGATGATATGAATATCTTTATGTATCGGGAAGATATCACTATGCTACATTTATACTATTACTCTAGTCTAATAAATAGCTAGTTGAACTTTTTTGTTGTCTAGTTAAGACGGCATCACTATCTTTTTTCACTGGCCTAAAGTTTTACTTTTGTTTATAGCGAAAAGTAAATTAAGTAGTTTTGTTGTAATTATATGTCTACTTGAGCCATTATAGTGGTAGAAGAGTAATGTCAATGAGCTAGTGGTTGGCTAAAAGTAAACAATCCTCCTGTTTGAATTTGTTGTAGTAGAAAAGACGTAATAGTTAGATGTCATATATGCGATCGATTCATTGAATTTGGATAACTAATAAGTGTTTTTATTTTGGATTGAAAAAAAATATGAATAAAGAGAGTACTAGTGGATTCACAATTCTGGTAAGCTGTCAATTGGTTTAATACCTGAACTGCCAAAACAAATCTGCTTGCGGGAAATTATCATGTCCCTCCCTCCTTCATAATTAAAACACGCAACCAAAACTAGTATATGTATAAATATAATCCCATTTGATAACATTGCTTAATTATATCCTTTTATTTTTTAATGATGGATGTAATCATGTAAACTAGTTTTTTCTGTTGAAAATATAAAATATATCCCATTTGCATATACTGTCTTATAACAAATATCATGTTATTTATATTTGTTTTTTTTTTTTGAACACAAATGTTATTTATATTTGATAATACGAGTTATTACCACTATACATCACGGTTTTGTTGAAACATTCTCAAAACAACACCACTTATTTTTAGTTTTTTTTCCTTAAAACCTTACTAAAAGAAATATGTCTACCTAATTAATTAGACTATATATTAAAAATAGAAAGAGTCTCAAATTATATAAATATAAAATTTTGTATTTGCTATAACTAAATAATAAAAGCATAAAACCGAAAGAAATAAATATTGGACCAACTGTCCCACTAAGAACGATGATATGATAGAGGCACCACATGAAAATGCCGAGGAGAGGAATAACAATATGGGTCATCATCGGTCGATAAACACATAGACAAACATTATTACTAGGTGAGAGTTTTAAAAAAAAATTGAATTCACATATTATATATACTATAATTTGTAATTATAGTCCTTAATAAACATTAAATTGGTAATTCACCGCATTCAAACTATGCAACGAAGAAGGCAACTAACTTCGTTTTGATAACATCAAGTGGTTAAAACATTTTAATTTGCTTTTCGTATTATTTTAAAATTTTATGAATAAAATACTTAGGAGACTTAAAAAAGCCTACACACATAACTCAGAAAAGGAAAAAATCACGACTGCTTTTCAAATATAATTGTTAAATAAAACAACTTTGACTACACACACAATAAAGGAACAATGTTAAAGCTTAGATTCGTTAACTTCTATAACTAATAAAACCAGTTTTTGGTACCGGCACGCAAAGGAATAATGAATAATATTCGTAAAAGAAACTAAAAAACCTCGACCTCGGACAGAGGCTTACCCCAAATAAAATTCCAGGCTACGTCATCTCTCTCGAGAGAGAGAAAGGAAGTGTCTAGGGGAGAAGAACCAACCCACTGGGGGGGTGATTTGAAATTGTTTCAGACCTTCCAGAATCAGCAACTTGCCTCTCTCACACACTTGTCATCTCACCCCCAAAAAAAGTGATAATAATTTTTAAATCCTTCTTTTTTCTTTTAAAACATAGCAAAAAAAAGAAGAAAAAGATCTTTAAATTCAGTGAACCTTCCTCTCTTTCCTGTTTCTTCTCTGATTCCACAAAAACAGTCTAATCCCTTTATATTTTCTTTCAATTATCTTTTTACTAACATTTTTTTTTTATATATTTCTTCCTCTGTATCTTCCTCTCTCTCTCTCTCTCTATTCATTTTCTTTTTTTCTTACAAAAGAAACTTCATTCGTCTTCCTCTTGCGTTCATAAAAGCTTCAACACCCATATATTTTGGTTTCTAACGTTACCATCTCATCTTCTTGTTGTTCTCTGCTGAAGGACGTTTTGACTCTTAACGTCGTAAAGGTGGTTGCTTTCTTTCAGTTTTTTCTTCTCTGATCTAATCCTCTGCAAATTCCTAGTCTGATTCGTTTGTTCAATATTGGTTTTTTTTTTTATTATTGAATCATACTGATCAAAACGTTGCAACCTTTGTTCTCTTTGCAGCTTTCGTAAACCACCAATCAAATCAAATCTTCTCTACAGGAGGAAACAAAACTACAAAGAAAAGTTAAGTCTTTTTTTCTAAGTCTAAAAACGCCAAGAAACAGAGTTACTGGGTAATTTAATCATTAGGGTTCTTCAACCAAGCTACATTGACAGAACAAGAAGAAAAGCTTGTTGCTTTATGCATTTGAGTCCAACTCTGTTTCTTCATATATCGATCTGATTTCCCCAGATCAATTCCCCAAGAAAGGAACTTTCTTTAAATGATTCGTGATATCTCAAGTCTACAAAACGACATCATAAACATTCAAGAACACTGTTCACTCAACAACAACAACAACATGGACATGAGAAGAGATAACCGGAAGAACATCAGTTTTCGTGGATCAGCTCCTGCTCCGATCATGAGGAAGCAAGAACTGTTTCGGACATTGTCGTCACAGAACAGTCCGAGGAGGCTAATATCAGCTAGTTACTTCAGTTTGGAATCAATGGTTTTGCTTGTTGGTCTCACTGCATCTCTCTTGATCTTACCCTTGATTCTTCCCCCATTGCCTCCTCCTCCGTTTATGCTGCTTTTGGTTCCTATTGGGATTATGGTTTTGCTTATGGTTCTTGCTTTCATGCCTTCTTCTAACTCCAAACATGTAGAAGTAACTTCTTCTTCTTCCACTTTTATGTAAAACGTTTCTTTAATTGAAGAAATCCTTAAAAAAACCTGAGGAAGTTTTGTCTTATTGTCATTTACTTAAGGTTTCAGGGTAAGCGATTAATACTATTTCATTTGTAAAACTTTGTTTCTTGTTGCTGCAGAATTATACAACTATATAAATAGAGAGAACTTAATCGTTTCCATTGTTTTTCATGATTTTCCACTTTTCTAATAATGCCTTTGAAACAAAACCAGATGAAATTGGGACATTGTTTTTATAATAACTTAATATTGAAAGACTTTGATTGCATGGACTTAAAGAGTAAAGACTATGAGACAGAAGTAGTAACTTTGATTACAGATGAAGTAATATAATCTGCATTGCTTTCATTATCATTCTCCCCATGGTTTAGGATGCATAAAAAAGACAGATTTAGAGAGACTTGACAAAGACATTCCCACATAGGAAGTTTTGATTCATCATCTCACAACCTGGATCAGAATCCAAATTCGTAGGGGTACGGTTGTTTCTCACTTCTTATTTTTTCAACTATTGTAAGAAACGACTTGTGTTAACCCGAATAGCTCAGATGCTGGATCCGTTGCTGCTCAGTGTGGAGAAGCTTTGACCAAAAATAGAGGAAGGTGATGCTCCAAAACTGCCACGAGGTGACGATAGCCTTTCTTTACTTCTTCTGAGGCCACATCCAACCCTTGAAGCTGTTTTGCGGCTTCCACAAGCTGTCCTCTTAGCTTCTGTGAGAGCAGCCGCCCACCCGCCTCCACACACTCTCTGTACAGCGGCATGTAGGCGATTGCTACTCTCAATGGTGCTGGGAGATCCTTTAGACTTATTGCAGACTCTCCAAGTTTCAAAACCCTCATAAAATTCATGAAGTTTCCCTGGCTTTCCCTCAATCCTTGGTTGAATGCAGCCTCTGACCAGTGTTCTTGGAGAAACGATTTAAGATGTGAAGGAACAGACTCGTCTTCTGACTTTGCAATGGTGTCTGCAACTGAATATGTGGCTACTGGATCCCGGAGGAAATCTGATTTTAGGAGAAACTCTACTCCGTAAAGGGAACCACCACTTCTTTCACCGGCTGCTTTGAGGATTTCAACGCTGAGAGCAGTGAGGACGGGTCTTGGTACATGAGGAAGGAGATAAGCAGCAACCTCGACCTGGCTGCTTGAAGTGGCGGCTGTGAGAGCTAAGCATAGCTCCATCTCACGACAGCCTCTTTTCACAAACCATTGAACAACTTGCATGCAACCTCTCTCCGCTGCTCTCATCAAGGGACCCAGGAAAGCAATCGCATGACCTTCTTCCACAAGGCAATTCATAGTTTCGATTTTACTATAATGCGAAGCAAAACCCAGGGCTAAGTCAACATCCACGTCTAAGCTATTCCTTTGAGCAATCTGCACCAGGAAAACGTTCAGTTAGATTGCACAAAAAAGCTTGCAAGCAATCATTAAGGATTAGATTTACCTGCAACAAGATGCGCACAAGTTCTGTGCTCCCAAAACGAGAAGCTTCAAGAAAGCACTGATTTACGTTATCTGCGCCTCCTTCCACCAGCATACCAAGCAATCCATGAATGACAGTAGCTGAGATTCCAGAAGACCAGCCAGGATTAAACGAGGTAGAGAACAGAGTAAGCGGGAAGCAAGCTGCATCAAAGGCTTCTGTGAAATCCTTTCCTGATAGATGGTTTCCAGCAAGATCTAAGAACATCTTGAAAGCAGAAAGCTGGAGTTGGATCTCAGCAGCTGAGTCTTGGTTAGCTTTATCTCTAGGTCCCTGGCATCGGGAGTGAAAACCTATACATTTGAGGGCCCATTCAGTGAACTTTTGAACTTTGGCACCAGCTTCTGCTTTGAGGACCTCATCACCGTTACACTCTTGGAGACGCTCGTGCAACCTGGAAACGCCGAGATGGAAAATTATGATTGAGAGGAAATCAACATGACAATTACACTGATTGAATGTGAGCACTGAAGTAAAGCAGTAGAGCAAGAAATGTCTTTTTGTGAGTTGTAACAATGGATACATCAAAGATACAAGAAAACATCATTGATTGCTTTATGTGAAAATAGAAACAACACAGATCCCAAACGGAAACAATAACGATAGAAAAGAAAGAGCACATAATGGATGAAAAGTCTCACGAATTGTGAGTGAATGTAAACGCAAGCCAAGGCAATTGCAGAATATGTTGAGACAAAATTTTATTTTGGAAAACTGAAATGTTCTGGGGAGATTAGCATGTGTTCATGGAAGGAACTTAACGGTTTAACCTAAACATCTAAAGACAACTAAAGTCTTAAGTAAGAAGATTAGGAAGCAAAGACATGCAGCACATTCAGCTTTTGCCATCACTATCTACATCTGAGTTAGATAAACTTTTCAATAACCTATCGATTTCAAAACTAGCATCTCTAGAGACCTATTATAGCTACATCTCGTTCTTTTCTAATTCACCACACTCAATAGCACATAGTTAAAAACTTCCTTGTCTCTAACCAACTTTGAATCCCATCACCATGTAACAAAAATATAGGAACACTCTAGTAAGTCATAAGTATTGGCAATATATGTTTTCAAACAACCAAGGCAGAGACAAGGGAAGCCAAAGGCATTGATGAGGTATAATCCGAGAATTGTACAAGCAATATCAAAACCCTTCAATCAGCTCAAAATTAACAAACTAGTTAAACACTTACAGATATAACCAATCACTGTAACAACTAGGACACGACTTTGGTGAACGAATGAAGCAGAATAAAAAGCAAGGAATCATAGCAGAAACAAAATTCTCTAATAATAATCCAAAAACGGGGTTGCCACTATTAGTAGTATGAGAAAAGGGGAACCATCATCTAATGAGTGTACCTTTGAGCCATAAGAGTTACAGTATCAGCAAGACTCGCAGTCCGGCTGTGGCAAGATGAAACACAAGAAGCAAGAAACGAAGTCCTAAGCGTAGCTCTAGTATAGTCATGAGCACCATGACATATGATCTTCGAAATCAATCCCGTGATCCCCTTTAACTCGTGCTCTGTACTCAAGAACCAAATAGAATCTAGACTAATGCACAAGAAATCATTCAAAGTCTGAGGATCAGCAAGACGAATGAACCTCTCGGAAAGTTGCCAATCCTGTGAGCTAACAGAACCTTGGAAAAGTCTACCCAATTCAATTCTATCCTGTCTGTTAAGATGAGCATTATTATTACCGCTGCATTGCAGTTTCATTGCACTACAACAAGCACAGCAATTGCTCGGTTGAGTTGTAGCTATAAGAGGTGGTGACTCTCTTGCAAAAACCACACCACTCCCTTCAGCTCCTCCTTCCACCGTAACGATCTCCTCAGGGTCAAACTCAGAAGTTACAGCAGGGTACATCTCTTCTTGGTTCTCCATCCAAACCAAAACACACACTAGAGAGTAGAGAGAAAGCAATAACCTTTACAAATAATAACAAATACCAAATCCCTTCCTCCAGACTTGTGCGGCGGAATCAGTAGCCACTCCTCAGATTGCTCCAAAGAGTCTAAATTTAAAGCAAAAAAGGTAGTACTAGTCATTAGTCAACAGAAGCATCGAAAACTATTAAACAAAAAAAAAAAAAAAAAAAAAACCAGGCACTGATCCAAAGCAATCAGAATCAAAACCAAAAAAATCCAAACCCGAGAAATTGTGAATTCGGGCCTCTGGATATTGCAACGGATAAAAGAAGAAGAAAAATGCGAAATTGCAAACACATGACAAAGGAACATTCGTAGTCGTAGATGAGAATTGACAAGAGAGAGGAGAGCGAGCAAACCTGGACGAGATTTTTCATTGAGAGGTTACGACGACGCTTGCAAAATAAATTATTTATCAGAGATTTGTTTTCTCTCCTTTTTTTTTTTTTTTCTTTTTAAATGTATAAAACGTTATTTGTTTTTTTTTTTCAAAGATTGATTGATTGATTGATGAGAATTTATTTTTCGTCTCTTCGTTTTCAATTAACCAAATTTGTCTTTTTTTTTATTACTGAATTGTTTTAGAAAATAGTAGAGCTATCAATTGGAGCAACTAACAAAAAATAGTCTTGTTCAATAAAAAGAAGAGCTTTGTCTTCTTTTTTTTTTTTTTTGTCTAGGCCATATTCACGATGAATAACATTAACAAAACCGGGCTACTATGTGATGTGCATGTGCCCCTGAATTTGTCTTTGTCGAATGTCCACCAGGCTGATGACATGGGTGTGAGAGGTACAATCTCCCTTTTCATACATGTTGGAGGAGGAGCTGTTGAAGGTTAGAACTTAGAAAGATCAGGGAACTTGACCATACGAATTTTATTGACGACCCCCAAAACAACACACAATTCTCTTGGCTCTTGTTGAGCTTCATCTTCTATTATATCGTTCCAGCTCACATAAATGACATCCGGACCTCGTGACTGAATCAACTGTCTTTCTTTAAATACTTTGGAACTCAACTGTTGATCTCCAATTAATTGTCGGAAACAAAACTTGAATTATATATCGTTTTCTTCCAACATTGAATTAGACCGATCGATGTCTTTTTCAACATTGTATAATTTGTCTCCAATTGATCAAGAGAGAGACGATCGCCGCTGGTTTTATATATTCGAAGTCCAACACACACTCGAGAGCATCAGACAAATAGGAAAACTTCAAGTCAATCTATATTTCATACGATTTACATGATAACCGCACGTAATCTTTTTACATGACCTTTTCTTCTTCGGTTTATTACTTTTATGACCTGATTTTTTTTTGTTACTCTTTAGTGTTGAATTATCCACTGTAAAAATACTCGAATAGAGGAAAATAAATTCTTTTAAATAAAATAAAATAAAGAAAACTAGTAAAAAGGAAATTTTATAACACGTCGAAATAAATAATTAAAAAAAAAAAAAAAATTTTGGTTCGGCGGAGATTGATAAATAAACGCAACGCAATCACCGATCTCTCTGTCTCCGTGTCTCTCTCTCTCTCTCTCTCTCTCTCTCTCTCTCTCTCTCGCTTTATACTAGCAAAAAAAAAAGAAGAAGTCCGAGTCTTTTCTTCGGTGTGAGACTTTGGGGGATCGGCTAAAGCTATGGATGAAGAGTACGAAGTAATTGTTCTGGGTACTGGTCTCAAGGAGTGCATCCTTAGTGGTCTTCTCTCCGTCGATGGTATTAAGGTCTCTCTCTCTCTCTCTTCCTTCCTCTTTCTCTTGTCTTTGTCTGTGGCAACTTTTTTGAATCCCTGCCTGTATGCTTGATCCGGAGAACGGATCTTGGTGAGAACTCTATCTCCGGCCGATTATGTGTGATGGTTTCCCGATTTTTAGGCGATTGCTCTATGAGCTTCAACATGGTTTTTTTTTATCATTGAACCAATCGGCCTCGCGATTTTTACAATTTTGATACTTGTGTTTATTGATAGATTGCGTAAAAAAAAAATACTAAATTTCATCATGTGAATGATAGATGCCTTCTAGCTGACTTCGTCTTCAATCGATAAGCCAAGTTTACTTTTTTTTTTTTTTTTTTTTTAAGTAATCTAATGATTTGTGTTGCATTCCGAATAGGTACTTCACATGGACAGGAATGACTACTACGGTGGAGAGTCAACATCTCTTAATCTCAATCAGGTCACAACTTCTCTCTCTCTCTCTCTCTCTCTCTCTTCTAATCTATCTATACTCTCTTATTTAAGACTTCTTTTTTTTTGGTGTGATAAGTTATCGTTTTAGCAAAGCGTTATTGATGTTGCTTTGTTTTTTTTTTTTTTTTACAGCTGTGGAAGAAGTTCAGGGGAGAAGAAAAGGCTCCTGCTCATTTAGGCTCTAGCAGAGACTACAATGTTGACATGATGCCTAAGGTATCTATATCGTATTTGCTGCTTTCTAGCTTTATCCTCTCTTTGCTGCTAGGTTTTATTGTACTAATAATTTCGGATTACTTACTTAACTCTTCTCTCTCAATGTGGCGGACCAGTTTATGATGGCAAATGGAAAGCTTGTTCGTGTCCTTATTCATACGGATGTGACTAAGTACTTGTCTTTTAAAGCTGTTGATGGAAGCTATGTTTTTGTCAAAGGCAAGGTACAGTGACGACTCATTTTCATTTGATCTTGTGACTCTTTCTCTTCTTGATTTTTTTTTTTCCCATAGATTTCAAGTGTGCATTTTTCTTTCTCACATTCTTTCTGTTGGTTAAAAGCTTTTCACTGAACATTCTAGCTGCAGATTTTTGCAGCTTAAGTAAATTTTCTTTCTCTAGATACTTACTTAACTGTTTATATCCTGCAGGTCCAAAAGGTGCCAGCAACTCCAATGGAGGCCCTCAAATCTCCTCTTATGGGTATTTTTGAGAAACGCCGAGCCGGAAAGTTTTTCAGCTATGTTCAGGAATACGACGAGAAGGACCCAAAAACACATAATGGAATGGATTTGAGGAGAGTTACAACAAAGGAGTTGATTGCGTAAGTTGATGTTCTTTGGTTTCATCATTATGGTGTTGTCAATATTTGATTTAGACTATCTGCTGCTAACTATTAAGATTACATTTTGGCAGGACATTCGGTCTTGGTGAAGATACTATTGACTTTATTGGTCATGCGGTGGCACTTCACTGTAATGACAATCATCTCCATCAACCTGCCTATGATACTGTTATGAGAATGAAGGTGAATTGCTCTTGTGGGACTGTAAAACTATGCTCCCCTTGTTTTAACATTCTTGCATTTATCTCTGAGTTAAGCATTTTTGACACTGTTGCTTGAAATGTTTTATCAGCTCTATGCGGAATCCCTTGCACGTTTCCAAGGAGGTTCACCATATATCTATCCTCTCTATGGGTTGGGAGAATTGCCTCAGGTTTGTCTTTATCGTTATTTACATGCTTTATGTGGTTGGTGCACCTATTCTGATGATTTGGATGATATTTTCTTGAATTTCGTTTTTATTTCTTCTCTTCCCTGGTTCAGGCATTTGCACGGCTTAGTGCTGTCTATGGTGGGACATATATGTTGAACAAACCTGAGTGCAAGGTATGCCCTTGGCTTCCTTATCTTTGCAGCTGTTTGCTTCAATCGTTCAGCAACTGATGTTGCTTCTATAACAGGTAGAGTTCGATGAGGAGGGTAAGGTTACTGGTGTTACATCTGAGGGAGAGACTGCCAAATGCAAGAAAGTTGTCTGCGATCCATCTTACCTGCCCAACAAGGTAATGACTGCGACCACAAGTTACATTGTCATTTAGGTTTGTCTGATGCTTTCCATTGGAGCAGGAAGCTCTCTTTAATTTTTTTTTGTTGGATGCATATAGTTCTCATCTGTGATTTCTGGTCTGTTAATATGTGAGCCTGTTAGGCATATTAAAATCTCCCACTGTTTCTTGATTATCTATGGTAACATAATTTAATATGTTTCATAATCCATTAAAACAGGTCAGGAAGATTGGAAGGGTTGCTCGGGCAATTGCTATTATGAGCCATCCTATTCCAAACACCAATGATTCTCACTCAGTGCAAGTCATCCTACCCCAAAAACAATTGGGCCGCAAATCAGACATGTGAGTTCTCTTATCAATGTTTTGGTTCCACTTATAGAAGTAAATGAGCTTGAATGACTTGAAGGAACAGAAACTTCGATTTGCAT
Source organism: Camelina sativa (assembly GCF_030686135.1). Classification (NCBI taxonomy): domain Eukaryota; kingdom Viridiplantae; phylum Streptophyta; class Magnoliopsida; order Brassicales; family Brassicaceae; genus Camelina; species Camelina sativa. The sequence continues at coordinate 26,833,766 of NC_141885.1, forward strand.
AGATTTGTTCTCTGTGATAGCTAAGCTTTGTCTGAATTATGCTCTTGAGCTTGCTGAGATTCCTTTCTTCATTCAAAACTGTAGCTATGATGTAAAATTTAGATGGATTTCTCGTTAGACGAATGTTGGCAAGAGACTCTTCTCAACTCTATATTTTCTTGATTACAGCACATTTTCGCACTCTATAAAACCTTGCATTGTGTAAACAGGCTCATGATTATGTCTTTATTGTAACTGACAGGTATGTCTTCTGTTGTTCGTATTCACACAACGTTGCTCCCAAAGGAAAATTCATAGCATTTGTGTCGACAGACGCTGAAACTGATAACCCTCAATCCGAGCTCAAGCCTGGAATCGACCTTCTGGGGCCTGTTGATGAGCTGTTCTTCGACATCTATGATAGATATGAGCCTGTCAACGAGCCCACTTTGGACAACTGCTTCATATCAACGGTTAGTGTAGTTATCTTCTTTTTTTTGGTGAGCTTCCTAAAGTTGGCTGGTTTCTAATAACATATTTATTTCATGTGCTAAACAGAGTTATGATGCTACAACACACTTCGACACAACTGTTGTTGATGTGTTGAACATGTATAAATTGATCACCGGAAAGGTAATGTTCTAGAATCACTAATATATCAGTTGTATTAATACACCGCGGCATCTTCTGCGATTGAGATGTGATCATTTTCTTTTTTTGTTTCAGGAATTGGATCTAAGTGTGGATCTTAATGCAGCTAGTGCTGCAGAGGAATGATGGAAACAAATTTGCAAGCTCTGTCTCTCTCTGTTTTATCACCAAAATGATGTATAACCGGTTCTCTTTCCTCCCTCTTTATGTTGTCTGTTAGATACAGATCTCACGTTATCACCAGTTTCCCATTATCCTTTTTCGTAAACAAAATGTTAAAACCAAAAATGTTGGATTTCGTGGTTCCTGTTTGGAGTGACATACTTATCAAAATGCTCTTTCAAGCTAGTAGAATCCTCTTTTACTTATTTCTTGTGGATACATCAATTCAACTGGGCCATCTAACTAAAGAAAATATAATTTGTTCGCATGCACTTTATAGTTCAGAAACCATGAAATAAAACGATATTTTGTTCTGAATTAGCTATATAGCATTTCTTTTAGATGTTTGATCATCAAATTGGAGGTTGTAAAGAAGAGTCAGGTGAGGTCCGATGTTTATACTGTTGTCGTCTGTAGGTCGATCAGCCTCATTCATTTATAGAAGATCTTTTTATAAATGATACCGAAGGAACTTGAAAAGATTTTCCAAAAACACATCGTTCGTTTGTTTGATCAATTGACAAAAGAGATTCAGCATCTTTGCTGTACATATTTCTTACAACACTGTTAAATCAGTTTTAGATAATAAACAAAGTCTCACGAAGTTTTTGTCTGATGGAAGCTTTTGTTAATCTTTCTCAACAATCTCTGATGTTTTCCCAACGTGCTGGTTTTGTTGAGACGAGCCTTTTCCTAGCAACGACTGCAACTGAAAAGACCGAGGTGAAGGAGTAGCTGCAAGAGGGTTTGGACTGCCACCATGACTGCTACCTGCGTGAGTTATACCTTTCTTCACTTCCTTTCTAGCCGTTTTTGCCCATCCAACAAGTTGTTGCTGTGTCTGCTCGTTGAATATTGCACCTTTGTATGAACTTCCCATCTTTTCACCAAAAGAAGAAGGTGTGGTTTTGAGTTTGTGTCTTTGTCTAGTTGATATCAGAACACAAGGAGATATAAAATCTATACCTGAGTGACAAGTGCGTAGAGCGGTAAGGTACTATAACTGCAGAGAAGCTGAACCAATACCCTGAAAAACAGAGTCAAAAGATTCTACATTTCAAGATTAAAAAAACTTTTAAAGAAATAGATTTAAGAAGCGTTGGCGATGATGACAACTATTACCCGATGATGAGTCTTGGAATGATAAACTTGACATGTCCCATGATGCAAGAATCCCAACCATATTGAAACTGTTATTACAATTGCCAGCGTTAAATTTCCATGTATGATGTATGTTGATATCTTCTAGAATAGTTTAGATTGATTTTATGGTACAAGTAAACTTACGAGGATAAAGAAGAAGTAGGCTAATTCAAAGGAGTTCTGAAAAAGAATGAAATGGATCAAGAAGAGAATAAGCCGGGGACTTTGAAACCAGAACAAATCATCTGATGGTCGGACAACCAAATCTCCTTCCACAGCAATGTGTTTCTCTGCAACGTCATGAGCCAAATCTGTGATGATATGCTCCAACTTCGTCCCCACGGCAAGCAAAAGCTGAGGGGAAAACAAGTTTCGGGTCAAGATGGGTTTGAAGAATATTAGACATGGTGGAGCGGTTTCAGGGACTTACAATCAATGGAATAAAAGCTATCCAGAAGTAAACATGCCATGCTGCAAGAAAGATGGAGTCGATGATCATTACACCGAAAAAGAAAGAAGGAAAACTTAGTTTGGATCGAAGTTAAAAGAAGTCATCTCACCAGCAATGTTTAGAAGCAAGAAGAAAACCACAAATACCCAAAGGTACCAACTGCGAGTTTGATATATACATTAGAACAGAATCAAGAATACCAAGTATGTTTTTCCGATAATCTTGAATTCTTTTACCTGATACCGACAACTTTCTTGAAATCGGAATTAAGGGCACGCATTAAATACTTATGGAAATTGAATTTTGGGTTGGTCTTGCAATGAGTCTAATAGGAAAGAAGAAAAAAGAAGAAGTTGTTTTTATTTTTCTGTAGATAGAAACTCGATTCTAAGGACGAATCAATATACGAGATACATATATACCGTGACAAATCCTAGCCTCATCGTGATGTAATCCGATTTATTGACTGACGCAAGAAACTGTTTCATAAATGATTGCTGCATGGGACAAGAACACACTCAAAAACTCAAAACTTTTGCATGCACATACAATCGTGTCTTGAGGATGAAGATATACCTTTGTAGAAAAAAAAAAGAAAAAAAAAAACTCACCACCCATCCAAAGCAAGCATCAGCTTTTCCAACCCCAAGAAATCGTGTCCTGATGAATTCGTGTTCTTGAACGTGTGTGAATTTCTTCTGGATCACTGTGTAGATATATATATATGTGTATAAAAAGGGTTAACGTTAAAAGATGATTAATTATAGTTATGCTCAAAATAAAAATTTCTTAAGACCATGAAAAAAAAAAAAAAACCATTCTAATAATTAAGTAAAATATGTCTTTATTTTTCCAAGTTTCTTTTATACCGTGGTCTGTGTTGAGGTCCTTCTCTGATACTTGATCCTCCCATTTTTTCCATTGCATTATCTATGCCAATAACATTATGTTATAATCATTAGACAATATTAACAATATCTTTATTAGGCTATATAGACAATATAAGTAAGCAAATGCATCTTGTAGTGTGAGCTTTGGTTTTAGAGTTTAGGATTTGTACGTTCAGTGTGATATTCATTAGTGAATGAGACAAAAGTATTAATATTGTTGAAGTAAGGTACGTAAATAAGTAAATATATACCTTCATGGTACCAAAAAGAATGGTCAAGAGGCAAAAAATAATGTGGGAAACAGCTAATACGAAGATGAATATATGAAGCTCGTGCAGAGCTGATAACGACATTAACGGTACCTTCCCCTGAATTTTTAAAACAAAAAATATCCAAAAGTATATCATATTATATATAGACAATCTATGTCAATTCTATGCACGTCTCCAAATCCAATCAATTGATAATGTAACAAATGCTGAAATCGTGTAAGATAAACAAAAATACAAAAAAAAAAAAAAAAAAAAAAAAGATAAATCTTGGGTTTGACCCCCAAAAAAACAAAACTAAAAAGGGTAAATACCTTTTGGGAGCAATAGTCGCCGGCAGCTGAATCTCCGGCGAGGAGATGACGGCCGGTGAAGCTGAACTGGAAATGGGAGGAGTCTTTGAGAGACTTATCATCCTTTGGTTTCTCACAAGGGAGAAACTTTTCACTTAAGTCCTTTGATATGCAAATCTTTGCTATTTTAGACTGGCTTACTGATAGTAGCAACGATATGAACCCTAGTAACATAAGCTCTGTTGCCCATTCAAGATTTTTGTAAGAATCTTGTTAGAAGGATGATCAAAAAACTTTATTACCAGTTATTTAATTTAATAATGGGTTAAATAAACGGGGGTTGATGTTGCACTTTTCAAAACAAATGAGCTAATTATAATCTAGGAAATTATATAAATGTTAGGCAAATTAAAACATGATGTCACCTTCTTTGATCTTCTGTAATGCCCCAAAAAGCTGTTTCTGATCCTTCTTCCGAAATTGCTATATTCCACATGTAATCATTTAGTCGACGACATATATCTATACATCGAAATAATTAAACACATAGAGATGTATATAACCTTTCCGGCACGATGGAGGAGACGCTCAACGGCGAAAGAGATGGAGACGATGACGGAGCAGACGAGAGCAACCACCCATGTTGGCGTGAACTCTAAGGTCGTTCCTCCTCCCGCCATTATAGCTCCGATGATTCTTGATTTTCTTGATCCATCATGTAGTGCATTATATAATGAGAGTTGATTAGCTTAGTTGACCAAGTCTTTATATTTCGATTTTCAAAATGGACCATCTTATTCCTTAGAACGTGTCTTTTATACTATATTTTTGAAACACATTCGGTAGGTGATATTCATTTTAATGGTTTTTTTTCTTTCTTTTTTATTAAGTGTAGGTTGTTGTATTCATACACATCATATATTGATACATTGTCTATACGGTGTAATGAGGTGTCAGTGTGTGTATGTCCTCTATGTTTGAATTTTTCTGACTATACGTCGTTTATCATAGAGATGAGTATTGCATATAAGAGGATGATGATAAAAATTGATGTTACAGAGACGTCAAGAGTTAACTGAGGTCTAACCCCAATTTTTAATATGGCTTTGTCAAAAGGTCTAAACAGCATTTTATAAAGGACAAATCTTTAAATTAATAGAAGATCAAACGCCAAATAGAGATTAGTGTTAATATGTACCTATCGATTCCATCAAACTTCACATACCATATATTTAACCGACTTTAACCAAACGACCGATGAACCAGGTCAATCGATAGGAACATCAACCTGTATTTTATAATTCGGTCGGCTGTATCAAATTGTCCAATTATATTTTTTAAATCACTCGGGCCAATTCAACCAGCCCACTTTAGCTAAAATTGGCCTCCTATATAAGTAAGCAAGGCCCGTTTAAAAATTAAAAAACTAGGGTTACGAAGTAAAAACCCTAAACCCATTTTTCGACTTGTTTGTTTTGTTCTTCACCTTCAGCGCCGCACACTATCTCTCTCTCTCTCTCTTTCTCTCAGACTTCCTCTTCATCTCTCAAGTAAGCTTCTTTCTTTGATCTTCTTCGTTTCGTTTCTAATTGTAAGTCTTCTTTGATTCATTGCAAAGTTGGTTGTTCTGATGCTTGTGAGATCGATAAAAACCCAATTGTTGCAGTTATATTGTAGAACATTCACTTTGATTAGTCGATGAAATCTAACATGTTTATGATACCGTTAAGTTTCATGATCTTCCCATAGACACCTTTGGTTCTCAATCATTTTGATAGATTCTCCTGCCTTGCTTCGATTTCTACCCTTTGATAGTTGTATTGCTCAAAGGTGTTAATTTTATTTTGTTTTGATTAGATTTATAGCTTATAATTTGCTCTGTTTTAGGTAGGAGAAATGGCTGAATCCAAGGTAGTGGTTCCAGAGTCTGTCTTGAAGAAGATCAAGAGGCAAGAGGAATGGGCACTGGCCAAGAAAGAGGAAACTGTTGCTGCCAAGAAGAAGAGTGTTGAGACCCGCAAGCTTATCTTCAAGAGAGCTGAGCAGTATGCCAAAGAGTACGCTGAGAAGGTAAAAGAGACATGCTTTTCTTGGTTTTGGAAGTAATTAAGATTACTGTTCTGTTAATTGTTGTTCTAATGTTGTATTCTTTGTTTTAGGATAATGAGTTGATCCGATTGAAGAGGGAGGCTAAGTTGAAAGGAGGGTTCTATGTCGACCCAGAGGCTAAGTTGCTCTTTATCATTCGTATCCGTGGGTATGTGTTTATTATCATGTTCGTATTCACATACATACTGCAAACAGTTTCTGTTGTTTCATGTACATTGGTTGTTTGTGCTTTTTGCAGTATCAATGCCATTGACCCAAAAACCAAGAAAATTCTGCAGCTCCTGCGTTTGAGACAGGTAGGTTTCACAGATTGTTATGTTAATCTAGTCCCATACCTTTTGTTAGTCTAATAGATCTATCTGCTATATGTTTAACTAGCATGTTAGAGTTTCCGGTTGATCATCTCTTTTAAAAGAGAGTAGATAGATAGACACTTTATCTTATCAGGAAGTTTACATGTGTTATACATTTGTGCAGATCTTCAATGGTGTGTTCCTTAAGGTGAACAAGGCAACAGTAAACATGTTGCGCCGAGTTGAACCTTACGTGACTTACGGGTATGTAATCTGTCTCTCTGTCTCTCTCTGTATGGCAACCATGAGAAGATGCTTCTCTAACCGAATAATACCTCTGGTGCAGATACCCAAACTTGAAGAGTGTTAAGGAACTGATATACAAAAGGGGATATGGAAAGCTGAACCACCAGAGGATAGCACTTACCGACAACTCGATAGTGGACCAAGCTCTTGGAAAGCATGGTATCATCTGTGTGGAGGATCTGATCCATGAGATCATGACTGTTGGACCTCACTTCAAGGAAGCCAACAACTTCCTCTGGCCATTCCAATTGAAGGCACCACTCGGTGGCCTCAAGAAGAAGAGAAACCACTACGTCGAAGGTGGTGATGCTGGAAACCGTGAGAATTTCATCAACGAGCTTGTCAGGAGAATGAACTAATGAAAGCTTCTTTATCTTTTTTTTACCTATTCCATAGATTTTGGGATCTGAGTTTTTGTTTTGTTTCAGTTATCAGAGACTAGTGATATTTTATCGGAGATAGTATTCATTTTCGTTTGCTTTATGTGGGCTTTGTGTTCTTTATCGGAGATAGGACCTAGTATTCATTTCCGTCAGCTATCAGAGACTAGTGATACTTTGTGTTCTTCTCAGCAAATTGAATTTTTGGCTTCAAGTTTACGGTCATACTAGGTCCTCCCTCCCCTGAGAAAACCGGTCTGGACTTGTTGATTAAATAAAATTATAATAATTCCGCTTGCCTATAGTTTTGCATTAGTTCCTCTGTAACGTTCATGGAAGAAATATGCTAACTACACAACCCAAACCCTTAGTAACACACTTGTAAGCCAAGCCTACTCTATTGAATTAGCTTAACCCATATAATAATGCGACTGGAAAATGAATTTTACATCTAATTGCCAACTCGTTCTAGTATTGTAATTAGAAATCAAGCAAACCCTTAGTTACTAATATAAAAGTTATAAACCAAAAATGTACTAGTTTTTAGTGCTATTAATTTTTTTCTCTTATAGTGATATGATCTTCTAGAAGAAAAGAAAGAGAAACACTTTAGTAACCGTAAAGAAGACAAAAGCTAGCAAGAGAGGTCTAGACGATAAGTGCTTGCCAGTTTCGGCCCACTCGTCTCCTTCCCCATAAAGGTGACAACTCCCCCCCCTCCCCCCCCGAAAAGGGAAAAATATCAATGCTCTTCTAGAACCCTTATCCCTATTTTTCTTCTTTTTGATTTTACTCTATTATTAATTATAGCTTTTTTGGTTTAACTTTCAGAATAATTAGAAACCACTTCTTCGTTGTCGTAAATCAATCAACCTTCGTTGAAAAAAATAAAAAACAAGACCTCTTTAGTTTCGTGTTGATTTCGAATTCTTTTCTCTATAGTACCATCCATCATCCATTTAAGGAAAGTAAAACATAATTAACGACATTTTAGTTGTTTTGTCTTTGTCGAGACAAAAAGTCTCCCTAGTTAACTTTTAGGGTTACAAGCGAAACAAAACAATCTACTATTCAAAGAAAATATACGTTATTAATTAACAATTGTTTTGCCTTGAGTTCACTAGACAATATATATTTTTTTAATTATATAATAATTCGTGATGAGTTAAAAAAAGTTACGAAAGCTGATAGAGAGAAAATACATGATTAAGTAGAGTAGAGAGAGTGATAACAAGAGAAAGGACAGTTGACATAACAAGAAAAGACAATGCGATAGAGGGCCAAATGGACCAGCCTCTATTCATGTCCGACGACCGCATTATTACTATGTTCTTTTTTCCGTGTTCATCATCCACTACTTTAATTTTCTTATTTTTAGCTATGTTCATATCGCTTACATCCAAATTAAACATGTTTTTATAAATTTAAACTGACCTATGACGAAAATATATCAATTTAAACCAATTTGTAACAAAACATTGCTTGAATCTGGGGGATGCCAAAACGCCATGAAATAATTTTTGACCACTTGATCGCAGTTCCTAGTAGTTAAAGACTTTATTTTAACATTTAAATTAGCTTTGAAATCGTTTGTACCAGCCACCATTTAAGGTTTATGAATTTAAATGACTGAGGAAAAGTCATGAAGAACAGTTGTTTATATTCTTAACTTTTTCTAATTGTTCTAAACAAATTAGATTCATAATCCTTTCGAGATAAAAACCAAAACAGATCATCTCCGGTATTAGTATTCTTTTAACTTTTTGTAAGATTCTTTGTTCAAAATTAGTCTTTCTGTATAGTGTGTGTAGCGTGCGTTGATTAACCTAAAATTATGTAAATAGATTTTTGGATGTCAACAATAAAAATGAAATCCGGTCATAATTTGTTAGCAATTTCATCTTAAAAAAATCAATTAATAAAAATGATCCATGAGTGACTAAGCAATGAGATTTTCGAACTCCCGGATACAAGATTTTTCTCTATTGTGCAAAATGAACATACACTTAATTGAACACTTCTAGATAAACAAAAGATCCGCAACTCCGCGAGACATACCTTTGCGTCGGTGCACCGCAAAAATCTACGTGGTCAGCGTATTAATAATACTATTTTCTTCGGAAGAACCAAAAGCCTATGTATCTATGAGGACTTCTAGAAGGCTATAAAGGAGAAAACCCTTGTAATCACTCATTCGTATATGTAACTGGCTAACTGCCCTCACAAATTAAAACACACATGCATGATGATGATGATGATATATATATATATATATATATATTAAACTTTAACAATTAAGCAACAATACTTTTGGTAAGGAAAATGAAAAAAGAAAGAATCTATATATGTGTACTATTTTTTGGTGAAAGAATTTGTTTGATAGTGCGTGCACAGTGCCAATTTGAGATGAATGTTTCTATTTCAAAATTCCAAATTATTTAACTTTTTTTTTTGTTTAAATAGTTTAATTTGAACTTCAATAGATACGTTTACACATCGGTTGAGGATGCGTCAGTGAATACGACTCATTCCTTATGACACATGACAGCACCGGGTTACTATTATTTGTCTAAAGCTTCTAGAAGCTTTGCTCATTTTCTTCTCCCTTAAAAAAAAAAAGGAAAAATAATGGTACAACAAAGCTAAACTGGTCTTCTTCTTCATGAACTTTATATCAATTATCAAGAGACAAGAGGTTATTTAGATTCGATTACAAAAGCAAATTCTTTTTAAAGTCACGTCAAACAGAAAGGGAAAATAGTAAATTAGTAGTTGATAAGGTAATTAATAATATATAATATATTAGTTCAATTCAAAGAACCTTTTATAGGTTTAGTGTGTGCGGTGAAAGCATAAACCAAGTAGTATTTAACAGTGAGTACGGCACATTATATAACTCACTTGATGAATTAAATTACACAATAAACTTATCTAACTTCACTTAAACCTATATAGTGTATGTTTCTTTTTCTTTTACTTAAATTTCAACAGAAGCTATTTCTTTCTCGAACTTGACCAATTAAAATATGTTGATGCGATCTAGAGAAACACAAAAAAATATTCACCACCGTAACAAACAATAGTAATATACTTCTTGATTTAGAAGATTTTTTGTGTGTGGAGTACATGAGTCGCGAGCGACTGATTTTAGTAGATCTTGTTTTTGTCCTTATAAAAAAGCTTCTAGAAGCTTTCTGCTTTATCTTTATAAAAAAGTTTGCTTTTAACAAAAAAGAGCACACACCGTACGTCTGTCTGGATGAAGTAAGCCTGATGTGTTGTAGTTACCCACTTGTTTACATATGGGAATCGCATCAAAATTAACCCAATTGGTGCCTGTTGGGTGAAATCGAAATTGGTAATTGATTTTTCTTTTTTGAGAAAGAAAGAAAGATTCTGATTAGTTAGGAAATAAATCTTTAGGTGCGTTTGCGTTTTGCTACATAATTTTTTTTTTTCTTTTTCTTTTACGCGGCTAAATAAATAAGTAAAAAAGTTAAAAAAAAATTAAACGAACCGTCGCGATATTACAACTGCAAACTTATCTTGCTCCTCCCTATTTAAAGGCTCTGCCACCTCCGTGTGTAAGTAAGTAACTTCACACTCACTCAATTCCCAAATCGCACTTTTCTTTTTATTTATTAATTTTTGGTTCGAGCTCGATGATGATTAGGGAAGTGTCGAAAAAGAAAGCTGGAGATGTCCACAAATGTCACGATTTGATTCCCGGTTTACCGTCCGAGTTAGCTATGGAGTGTTTGATCAGAGTTCCGTACCAATTCCAATCCGCCATGAAATCCGTTTGCCGTTCATGGCGAAACTTGATCTCATCCGATTCTTCCTTTATACAAGAGCGGCGGAGATGCGGCAAAGCTGAGCTTCTCCTCTGCCTCGTTCAACCGCTCACACCGCCAACTCCAGCGTCTAAACCGGTTGAGGAGACATTAACCGTTAATAAATCGCAGCCACGCGTTTTCTACACGCCGCGTTTTGGGTTAAGCGTTTACAACACCGCGATGTCCACGTGGCACCGCGTCGCGTTTCCGAATGAGGAGCGGGTCCCGCTTTTCTGCGAGTGCGTCGTACTTCAAGACGCCGGGAAGGTTCTACTCATCGGCGGTTGGGATCCGGAGACGTTACAGCCGACGAGATTCGTTTACGTTCTCGAATTCGCCGGAAGGAGGTGGAGACGAGGTGCGCCGATGAAGGAATCGAGGTCGTTCTTCGCCTGCGCTTCCGTCGGATCGACGAAAGTATACGTCGCCGGAGGTCACGACGATCAGAAAAACGCTTTACGCTCGGCGGAGGTGTACGACGTTGAGAAAGACGAGTGGTCTACGATTCCTCCGATGACGGAAGGAAGAGACGAATGTCAAGGATTCGCCATTGGAACAGATCAAAGGTTTTGCGTATTGAGCGGTTACGGAACGGAATCTCAAGGAAGATTCAGATCCGACGGAGAGATTTACGATCCAGCTACGAATTCGTGGTCCAAGATCGAAAACATCTGGCGGTTTCCGGATACTAGCCCGAGAGGCCGCACCGCCGGAGACTTCAGACGGCTATGGTGCTTCACCGACGACACTGCGTTGTTACAATGGGAAACTGATGATGATTTGAGAAATTCGAGACTGCAACTTGAGACTATACAGCTTCCGATGAAGACGGGAAGTTCAGTTTTCGCAGGAAGATTGGGGAGTGAAGCGGTGGTCATGATTGGTGGAAGAAAAGAGAGTGAAGAAGGTGAAGGAGAAGTGATGATGAAGATGACGATGACGATTGGGAAGAAGATAGGAGAATGGAGTCATGTCCAAATAATACCTTCAGCTTTCTCTACTCTTCCATTTTCACATGCTTCAATCTATGTTTGAAAGATCTTAAAAAGGATTTTATAGTACAACATTGGTGGTTTTGATTCTAATGTAATTTACAAAACACCAACAAGGAAAAAAGAATTGCCGCTTTGAATTTTGTTAAAATGGTTTGATGACGATGATGATGATCAGAGCAATTGCCAGTCATCTTCACGTCCTTCCTCCTCGATGTTGTCCTCCTCTGAAAACCCGTAGTTGTTTTGGTTTATAGCACTGTGGGTTTGAGTTACGGTGAACAATGGAGCACCTTTTGATTCCTCCGCTAGTTTCGATGCTCGGAGACAGAAGTCGTTGAAATCATCTGTTGAGGATTAGTGAAGTTTTTTTTTTATCAAAGGTTAGGAGGATACTACAGTTTTTTTAAACATTGGGGTTTCGGAGAGCGTGGTAATAGCACAGTACCTTTGTCGCGGCAATAGAAGCCGAGAGCTAGAGATGGGTCTAGTGATTCCAAAGGAACATACCGAAGAACTCTGATGCAGATTCAAGATAATATCAAGTTAACAAAATAAAACTGAACCAGGCAAAGATCGACTGAAATATGATTTGATAAAACTCACTTGCTATGGTAGGAGGATGTGTCAACATCTGGAGATTCTTTGTTGACTGTGACTACCTACACCAATCATTAAACGATAAGTATCAGTAAGTGAAACCATAATGTGATGTACCATTTATAAAGGTGATTAATGTCAGATCTTCCTATCAGAGAAAGATGGTTCTTATGGCAACTAATCCGATTTAGGCACACAAATATACCTGTTGAACTTCGTGTGGATCAAGGTAGAAACCTTTGTCTTCTTGAACGCCAATTATGTAAGTTGAGGCACCTGGTTTCCCACCCAAAATGCCAACGCTCTGAGGGAAAGCGAATGTGGCAATTAGAGATGGAATGTACCTGACATCAGAATTTAGCAATGTGTCACAAAGACCAAACACAAATACAAATACAAGCACAGACCATACAAGAAAAAAATCAACTTCACAATTGCAACCTAGGATTCACTTTGTCAAGCCCAAGAACCAGTGGAACCAAAAGGAGAATCGGTGTCCACTCAAGCTGTCCTTTCGAGAATTCTCGACAAGATTTGGTGGCATCTTCTATACAGAGTATTGGAGCCCCACCTCTCTCTCCATCTTCGCTGCCAGAAACGATATGAACAGCCATGGGAAGCGTCTCGGTTTTAGAGTCAGTCTGTTTTCTCTTCTTGCACGCTAATGATTCCCACGATCGACAGATGGCATATGGTCCTATCCATGACCCAGCAGCGAGACCATATGACTCTCCGGCTTTTATAAGATTGTGGATGGAGAAAGCTGAAGTCTTGGAATCACCAAAAGGTTCCAATGTCTCTAAGTATTCTTGTTCAGGCAGCTGCATTTTCAAATTAAAAAAGCCTAAGGTTTCCACTTTCTTGATGTAAGAATGGACTAGAATCAATTAGATCAACCAGGTTTCAGTTCACAGTGTTGCATATTCAGTATTATTATGACATAAAATAGGTGTTACATTGAGCTTACCTCAGATTTCCTGGTCCAAGACCTCCCCAGTCTATGGAATAGCGATGCCTGCAAATATTTGGCTTGTCAAAATATGTTATAAACTTCACCGTGTAATGCCAAAAGAAATACTCTTCCTCATACCTGAGCAAAAAGCATTTGGCTGCTCCGAATCATGCAACCCCAGTTCACATCGCTGGTATATGTCGTGTCTCTGAATGGTTCAAAACCTGTCAAAAAAATAAATGGGTGAATATCATGCAAAAAAACTTAATTTTGGCTTAATTTTGTGGTTGAGTTAACAAACCTTTACGATATGTAATCAGAATTTTGGATGAAAAATCTAGATGAAATGCAGCCAATACACTGCCAGCATCGGTATCCCCAGAGGCCTCATCCTCGGATATCTTATAACAGACACCCAAGAGCCATATGTCACTTGTTGTGCTGGGAAGACCAGTCCTATTAGGCCCTAAAACACGCTCCTGGAATCTCCTGATTGCGCCAGTTGCCATAAAAGCTCTTTTTACAAATGCTGTCCAACCATTACGAGTGGTGCAATCTTGCTTATGCCCAGAAGTCGAAGAAGAAGAATCCCTATACGGTTGAGAAACTGAGGAAGAAGGCGTAAAGACGTTTGACCAAAAGGTAAACTTGGACTTAATATCACTAGGTCCTGAATCTGAAACTAGTGGGGACGTATCATGCGTATCACTCTTGCTTGATGAAGAAGAACAGTGTTGAGGAACAAATCTATCACATAAAGCCTTCATTACCTAGACATGAAGCACCAATTGCAACGTGTGCGTCTCATAGAATCAACCTAAATCCTGAGAACCTTATTCTGAAATTATAAGTATAACAATCACCAAATTAACACTTGAAGTAAGAACAAACCAAGATAAAGAAACTTGTACAATCAACAGCAAACACTAGACAAAATTGGGCGTGTGTGACATTAAGGTTGAGAGAAGTTTAACAAGTCTGAATTACAAAAGGGTCAATCACAACTACAGTCTTGTGAAATATTCAACACTCTAGATCAGCGTAGCACCACACACTCACTGTTAAAACTAGAGCTACGCATCATGAAAAAAAGAACAGCCCTCGTTATTATAAGCTTCATAATTACAAACAAACAAAAACTCAGCAAGTTTTGATTAGACCAGAAATGAGAAACCTCATCCGCATGATAGTAAGGGTTTAAAATGACGATTTACAAGATAAAGTCATGGAAAGCATCCGGATTCACATGCATATCCTCCTAATTGAACAAACTATCACCAAGATTACAAAAGACAAAAAAAATCAAGAAGCAGAAAATGATACAATTAATCAACACAACAATCAACTGAAGCTCGTCTAAAAAGTAAAAACCCGAAATCAATACAGTCATCCAATTAAGAAGGATCACCTGACAGAGATATCGATCAATTGGTTTCACCAGACGACGGAGGGGGGGGGGGGGGGGGGAGTAGAAGAAGAAAGAAGATCGATTTCGTGTTGTATCTTGGTCGCTTCAACGTACCGTCGAAGATATACCTTACAGCAAAGAGCTTTCAAATCTCTCTCTCTCTCTCTCCGAGACCTTGTTCAAATCGATCCTCCGATGTTGATAGCTTTAACTAATGACATCAATTTATGGAGTAATTAATTTCACATTAACAGGGTTGTAATGATTACTTGTTTACACGTGGAAGATAAATAAATTCGACTCTCCGATTTACTATTTTACTTTAGATAAATATATAGTTTTGCGGTATAAAACGTTATAGATCACATTAGCACCGGGTAATATTTATTTTCTCCAAATTCCTGATTCTTTGGGATCACAATTTTCATTGCATCTAAAATTAATACAATGTTGCTAACCATAAATGTGATTACGACTAAAGGCTATTATTATTTATGACTTATGACATACACGACATAAAAGCAACAATATATATATATATATATATATATATAGTTGTTATTTCAATATAATTAGTTTGGTGGGCTAGTCGAAACAATTTGGATCAGATACAAAAAGCCCATTATGAGCCAGGCCTACATAATATCTCGAGTTTCAAAGTACGCTTTTATCCTTAAAGAGAGTCACTACTATTGAGGCGTAATTATCAAAGAAAAAAGAAAAAAAAAAAAGTAAGCAACTGCCGCTCATTCTTCAATCTCTGCTTTCTTGCTGTCTCAGATCCGCCATTGTTACTTCATCTTCTTCTTCTTCTCCTTCTTCTTCTTCTTCTTCTTCAACCGAAACAATAATATTAACCGCAACTAGGGTTTCGAGAATTCGAGTTTAGAAACAACAGCAGGAGGAGACGGTATTTGTTTTAGCCTTCTTTCGCCTAACTTCAACTAATCTGGTCTTCCCACTCAATAGGTCATCAAGTTCAAATCTTTGATTTAGAGCTCTAGTCTTTTTCACCCCCATCGATCCGGTGACCATGCCCGCCACCAAAAAGGTCTGTTTCCAGAACTATCTCTCCGCTTCATTAAATTTTTACTTCTTCATTATGTCTGAGATTTTTTTTTTTTCTCAGATTTCGGACAGGAATCACTTAGGGAAAGTGTTCAACAAGCTTTTGAAACAGATTGGAGATTCTCAAGAATTTGAGTTGCCAGATTGGCTGAACAAAGGGAAACCTACTCCTTATATCTTCATCAGGCGCAGTATCCTTATTACTTTACCAAGTATCTCTCTTTAAAATTTTTGCTTTTCACTTCATATAATTTGTTGATATGCCTTAGCTAATTAAAAGATATTTACTTGACGAAGAAAGTCAAAAAGAGGGTTGAAGATGATGGAATCTTCTGTTCTTGCTCCTCCTCTTCCCCTGGTTCTTCTTCTTCTTCTTCAACTGTTTGTGGCAGTAACTGCCATTGTGGGTATGCCTCAGTTTTCCAAATTTTACTTTTCTTCATCTATTGTTTCAGCATTTCATGGATTTAATACCACAAATTGTGTTAGGATGCTATTCTCAACCTGTTCCTCAAGTTGCAAGTGTGGGAGTGAGTGTAACAATAAGCCATTCCAACAACGCCATGTCAAGAAGATGAAGTTAATTCAGGTAATTGTATGAATGGTTTTGCTCGGATTTAGTTGTTGTTGTTAGGGTTACTTGGTTTGTTATATGACTTGTGTCTTGTAGACAGAAAAATGCGGATCAGGGATTGTAGCAGAAGAAGAAATCAAACCTGGAGAGTTTATCATTGAATATGTTGGAGAAGGTAATTTGACTATTTGATTGTTTTGTCTCGCTGTTGGAGAAGGTAACTTGTTTTTTTTTTTTTTTTGCTTCCGGAATCTTTTGGTCCATGTAGTTATAGATGATAAAACTTGTGAAGAGAGACTTTGGAAGATGAAACACCGTGGCGAGACAAACTTTTATTTATGTGAGATTAACAGAGATATGGTGATTGATGCTACTCACAAGGGAAATAAGTCGAGATATATCAATCATAGTTGCAACCCTAATACGCAGATGCAGAAATGGTTTGTTGTTATGAACCATAGTGCTTGTTTTCTAGTTCGGTATAGTTGAGAGCAAAGTCATCATATGGTTATCTTTTCCTTGCAATTAGGATTATAGACGGAGAGACAAGAATCGGCATCTTTGCTACGCGTGGCGTAAAGAAGGGAGAACATTTGACCTATGATTATCAGTGAGATATCTTCCTCCCACTCAAGTTTGCTTTATAACATATATCTGGTTTCATAGCTTCTGCTCTCTCTTATCTGTTGAGTTGTGACACTAACGAATAGAGCAGGTTTGTTCAGTTTGGTGCAGATCAAGACTGTCATTGTGGAGCCGTAGGTTGCAGAATGAAGCTTGGGGTAAAACCTAGCAAACCTAAGGTAGCCTCGGATGAAGCTTTTAATCTAGTGGCACATGAAGTGGCCCAGACTCAGGCTCAGCCCAATGTATGTTAATATTTATCTAAAATATGGATCTTGTTTTTTCCATTGCATAGTTGCATAGTATGTGAGATTCTGTGTGTTATGGAGGTCTAGATACTTACTTTTGTCCCATTTTTGGTTAGGTGCATCAAAATGGACATATACATGCAGGTAAGTATAGATTTTTTTTCTGATGTACTTGCGGAGTGGAGCTCATTGCCTTTTAGTTGTGTAAGAAAAGCAATTTTGGACCACGTTTTTTCAGGAAAATCAAGGAACAATCTTAGTGAAGGGAAAATATGTTCTCGTAATTGCATTGGTGAAGTGATCAGGTTATCTCGCCCCATGAGTGATAGGTATTTTTATGTACTTTTGGACTCCTGGATTAGTATTATGGCTGATTCTATATTATTCTTCGATGTGTTCATTTTTCTTTTTTGAGATTTTCAGGTGTTTTGGCCTGGTTAGACATTTTGATGTGTATTCAAGAAAGCACTCGGTATTACACTTGGCCGATTCCTTTGTTCACCTTCGAGAAATTGGCAAAATCATTCTCAGTTTAGACCTCAGCTAACATCTTTTAACTTGCCTCAGGTAATGTTCGAGGATGGTGTTACGGAGTTTATAGACATGTCGAGGGAAGATTGGGAGATTGTAACTGTCTGATATTGCTTTGAGGTGATTTAAACTCTCTCTGATTTCACTCTATTAACGAAAACATTAGAACTAACAAAAGCATAGATTCCCTTGCTGCTATGTTTCTGCAGAGTTGAGAAACCAATATAATCTAGCCATCTTGGTTTAACTGAAGTAATCAAAGAAACGGTCGTTCGGGATCATCAGCAGTGACATTGCTGTTGCATCTAAATTTGTTATATGTTGTACCATAATCTAATGTTTACAAAATATATATTTACTTGTAACCACATTTCTACTTTCTTTCTCATTCCTTTTGTCTCATGAGCATCTAATATGATGATGTCTTGCAAGAACTTTGTGGTTGTTGTATGGATAAGATATTATTTCCAGTAGTAGGTTTTGTAAGAACCGGTAATGATATCATATCCGGTTTAGTTTTTTTTAGAATTTTCTATCCAAAGACCGGTTTGTTCTGTTTGCACGTGCTGATAAATAAGCTTCGTTCGTACATCTTGTGTCGGTGTCGCCGACAAAAGCCAGTACTCGCAAAATCTGACCACTTTTGGTTTCGCAATTTAGATTGCAATTGTTTCAAATGTAAAATGAGTTTGTGTGTTTACATAATAAAAAAATGTAGAAAAGTTACAAAAACAATTTACATTTGTTAATTTTGCAAAGATTAATGGTACACTGTAAAAATAATAAACGGAAGGATTTTCTAATGTGAAACAAGTAAATTGGATCAATGATATATTTTTGGTGGTAGGTGAGTGATGTGCGTGTATGGTTCTGGTTCACCAACTCAAAAAAAGCATGTACAGTACATCACGGCAAGGGTTGGGGAATGATAGCGACAAGTTCTAACTGTGGTTGGTAAATCTTTTACTCATCACATTCCCTTTAAAATAATTATTTTACTCATCTTCTTTAAATACTTTTTTTGGAATATATACATTGATTGTCGAGTTACATAAAAATTAATTTTAAAAAAAAATACCTTTTCACTTTGTTAAAAAAATTAATAGTTAAAATAAAACATGCATTAAAATTGGTTATATATATATAAAAAATAGTTATAATTTTGTCTAAAAAATGAAATAAATTTAAGGAAGTGGACGGGTAAAGTACTAAAGTCTAAAAAAACCCACCAAACTTTTTGGGATCTATCTCTATGTTTAGTGTAGTATAAAGCAGCCAGTGAGTGAGTTAGAAGAGCCTCTGATGAAACAAACAAACTCGTCTTTTTGAAAATCTCTCTTACCACCGGAAAGATGAAGGTGATAGACAAGATCCAGTCACTAGCCGAAGAAGGCAAAACAGCTTTCTCCTTCGAGTTCTTCCCACCAAAGACAGAAGATGGAGTGGACAATCTCTTTGAGCGGATGGATCGAATGGTCGCTTATGGTCCAACGTTCTGCGATATCACTTGGGGAGCTGGTGGATCTACCGCAGATCTAACCCTTGACATCGCTTCGAGGATGCAGAACGTTGTTTGCGTTGAGAGTATGATGCATCTAACGTGCACTAACATGCCTGTTGAGAAGATTGATCATGCCCTTGAGACGATTAGATCTAATGGGATTCAGAATGTGCTTGCCCTTAGAGGTGATCCGCCTCATGGTCAGGATAAATTTGTTCAGGTTGAAGGTGGTTTCGGTTGTGCTTTGGATCTGGTTAATCATATTCGGACCAAGTATGGTGATTACTTTGGTATCACTGTTGCTGGTTATCCTGGTATTGCTTTGTCTCTCTTTTATCAAAAATTTCGAATTTTGTCTTCTTCGTTTGGTGTTTAGTGAAAAAAGAATCCATTTTTGTGTGTTTGAAAAATTCAGAGGCTCATCCGGATGTTATTGGTGAGAATGGTCTTGCGTCTAATGAAGCTTATCAGAGTGATCTTGAGTATCTCAAGAAAAAGGTTTTTTTTTAATTTTATTTTGTTGTTGTTGTTGGTTTAATGTTTCATCAATTTTTTCTTTTTTTTTGTATGATTGTGTGTTTGAATTTGGGGTTCGTTTTTGAACAGGTTGATGCTGGAGCAGATTTGATTGTTACTCAGCTTTTCTATGATACTGATATATTCCTGAAATTTGTGAACGATTGTCGGCAAATTGGGATAAATTGCCCCATTGTTCCTGGAATTATGCCTATTAATAACTACAGAGGGTTCTTGCGTATGACTGGTTTCTGCAAGACTAAGGTATATTACCTTTCCTGATCTAAAGGTTTCTTATGTTTAGAGTAAACTTGATTCTTAGTTTCTGTTGTAGGATGAAAACTCTCAACAGGAAGAAGAATTAACATATGCTTTTGTTGATGGTGGTGACAGTCACATTATTAATGTAGATTTTAATGTTCCGTTTCATATTGTAGATACCAGTTGAGGTCATGGCTGCCTTGGAGCCTATCAAGGATAATGAAGAAGCTGTGAAAGCCTATGGTATTCACCTTGGAACTGAGATGTGTAAAAAGATGTTGGCTCATGGAATCAAGTCTCTTCATCTCTACACACTGAACATGGAGAAGTCAGCTCTGGCTATATTGATGGTTGGTCTTCATTTTCTACTACATTAAGGATCATATAGATATACTAGGGTCTCCTAACTTTGGTGCTGTTGCAGAACCTTGGTATGATTGATGAGTCCAAAATTTCTCGCTCTTTACCATGGAGACGCCCTGCAAACGTTTTCCGTACTAAAGAAGATGTTCGCCCCATTTTCTGGTAACCACACTTAGTTTCTGACGTTGTTCTGGTTATGCCTCGCAACAGATCTGAATCCCCAGAGGATATATATATAAGACTTGGGCTTTCTTCTTATCTTTTGAAGGGCAAACCGTCCAAAGAGCTACATTTCCAGAACCAAGGGCTGGGAAGACTTCCCACAAGGTCGTTGGGGTGACTCACGCAGTGCTTCATATGGTGCACTCTCGGATCATCAGGTACTACATCATCTTTAATTGCATAACTCTCTTTCAGGAGGTCATAGACTCATAGCAAATGGGTTTCGAAGGGATTTTTTCATTGATTGGTTTTTATTGATTTGCTCTACATTGTTATATGTAAAATCGTCTTGTGAGCTTCTCTGCTGAACTAAATGCTTTTGCTGTCAGTTCTCACGTCCACGAGCACGTGACAAGAAGCTTCAACAAGAATGGGCTGTCCCACTGAAAAGTGTTGAAGATATTCAGGAGGTAGATCATTTCTTTCGCTACCACACATAAACAGTTGTTCCCCCACTTTCACCTGTATAAAAAATGCTGACTCGTATAATAATCTTGCAAAAAAAAAACTGCCACATAACAGAAATTCAAGGAGCTCTGCCTTGGAAACCTAAAAAGCAGTCCCTGGTCTGAACTAGATGGACTCCAGCCAGAGACAAAGATCATAAACGAGCAGCTGGTAAATATCAACTCCAAAGGCTTCTTGACCATCAATAGCCAGCCATCAGTCAATGCCGAGAGATCTGATTCCCCAACTGTTGGTTAGGAATCAGTCCCGTTCTGTTCTCATAGCTAATAGTGTTTCAGAGTTTTGATCCCAGATTCATAGATACTTGTGCTTGTGTTTGGTTTGCAGGATGGGGAGGTCCTGTTGGATATGTATACCAAAAAGCTTATCTAGAGTTCTTCTGCTCAAAGAAGAAATTAGATGCAGTGGTGGAGAAATGCAAAGCTTTGCCATCGATTACTTACATAGCTGTGAACAAAGGAGAAAATTGGGTATCAAACACTGCTCAATCTGATGTGAATGCTGTTACTTGGGGAGTTTTCCCGGCTAAGGAAATCATTCAACCAACCATTGTCGATCCCGCTAGCTTCAAAGTATGGAAGGATGAAGCATTTGAGACTTGGTCAAGAAGCTGGGCTAACTTGTACCCTGAAGCCGACCCTTCCAGAAACTTGCTCGAGGAGGTAAGCTCTGATCGGATTAGTTATTGCTCTTGACAATGGTGTATTTATAATGAATAATGGACATTTTGATCCAAAATGCAGGTGAAGAGCAGCTACTATTTGGTAAGCTTGGTGGAGAACGATTACATCAATGGTAACATATTCGCCGTCTTTGCTGATCTTTGAGAAAATTTTAAAGGAAACAATTACAGTATATCGGTTCCTACTGCTTTCCTGATTTGCTTTTGTAATTTCTCAAAAATGTTGGGATTTTAGTTCTTATATCTCTTTACCACTACAGTATTGATGTGCCAATAATGTTATTGATTATAAGCATCTGTTTCACTACCTTAAAGATCCGAATACAAAAGCATAACGCTGTGATGTTATTATGACTTTATAGACAGCAAAACATGAAGTAGGAATCTAGGAATAGGAATCTTGGAATAGGAAAATAGGAATCTAAGATTTAAACTTTCCTCTTGTTCATATTAGTTGCAAAAGATATCTAGGAATATGAATCTTAGGCTACACATTGGTTGCTCACATTCGGGAGCTGTAGGAGTTTTAACAGTACTAGAAAACTAGCCCAAGTTCTGATGGGATCAGTGAACTTCTCAAACGGTAATTATAGAGATAGTAGTGAAACGGTTCATTTCCTGGAGTAAACCTCAACTCTTTGAAGAAACTCTCATTGTGCATCACATCTGACGCGTATAACAGATCAAAACCTTTTTGCTTAGAGATGATTAGTGCATCCTTCATTAGCTGTGGATATGAGGTTACTGTCGCGACATTGTAGTAAGAATAAGCACATTCCAATGTTGTGTATTTCCTGTTGCTGGTGATAGTTGCAGGGACACTGTAGAAGCTGCAGAAGTCAGTGACGTCATGAGTTTCAGGGTTTACTACTAAGTAACTGTAGACGACATTTTCCCGGGGGAGGAGCCAGTGCTTGACATCGTTTTCATCAAAGTCAGCCGCAACTCCAAACTGGCAAAGGTAGTTCCTGAGCAACTTTGTAGCAACTGGGACATCACGTCGTTCCATTCCCCTAAATCCAGGAGTGATTGGTGCATCTGGTAATTTGTTAACTTTGATGGCCATGCTCATAGTCATTCTTTTACTAAGACTTGTTATCCCAACATCGATAATCTTCTTCGGGTTCAATAATCTGCCCCAGTATCGGCAGGTGGTAAGTGGTCTAGAAAGTACATCACGTGAGGTATAAGCAGCTTGCCATATATTCTGCAAGTGAACCCTTCTAGTCACCTCCTTTATCATGACAGGAGCAAGTCCCTTAGACCTGAGCTTCTTGTGAACACACAAGAACATGATCTTTGCCATTTTAATAACCTCATCACGCACCCTGATTCTTACTGGCACGCCACCGATGAAAGCAACTAGTTTCTTCGAGGTCTTGACACGGACTCCAATATGCCAGCTCTGGTAGTAACCAGGTGGACACAGTGCCCACCTTAGAAACTCTCTGGAGTAATCAGCCTTGAACACAAATCCGTCATCAGGGTAGTTCTCCTTGAGAAAGTTGTATACCTCTGAACACAAATCATCAGAGTTCAAATCGCATGTGGTCCATTCGAATTGACCAAGAAGGTTGTATGGCTCTTGCTTAACCTTAGATACCAAAGTTGCGGGCTCAATTGGCCCTTGAGGCAAAATCGCGTCTTTGATATCCTTAAAGTGCCCAACAGGTTGAGTTCCCCAGAACTTATGGGTCTCTGAATACTGCTTCCAAGTATGGCTTCACATGAACAATGGTTCTTGGCTGATTGAATTTGTGAGTTCTTGGCATCAGCACCTAGAGCGTCCTCCACAGAATTCGGTTTTGGGTCTGACATTGTCATATGTTTCGACTGCCACACAAAAAAAAATGATTGTTCAACAATGAATAAATAGTACACAGCGTATTAGCAAGCAAAAAAAAACGCAATCTAGCAATAACCATGAATTAAACTGAAAACGAATGAGAAAGATACAGTATGAAACACTAAAATTAGTAACCCTAGCGATCCCAAAATCTCCAGCAGCAACAACAACACACAAATGCTTTCCGATTAACCTATCGAAGTAGATATCTCCATAGAAACGAAATGGTACAAAGATCGCTATGAATTATTCGATGCTAAGCCATGAATCGAAACTAAAAAAAAAAAGAAACACCAAGAAATCTTAGTTCCGCTATAGTATAGACAGGGACAAATTGCTAACCGAAACTCTTCCGGAATCGGAAGCAGATCGTCGGAAAAAATTTGAGCTACGATCAGAGAAAACGAAACGGGACAAAGATCGCAATAAAATTATCACGGAGTCTGATACAAAGGCTTAAATAGAAACAAAATCCAAAGAATCAGAAGCGGATAGTATCAACAGTGACAAATTACTTACCAAAAAGCTCCGGGTTGAAGTGAGAGAGGAGGAATCGGAAGTATATCGCCGGAAAATAGTTGAGCTACGATCGGAGGATACTGAGAGAAAACTTAAATTCGAAATTTCTGGAGAAACAGAGAGGGCGAGTCCTGAAGGTGATGACGAAGAGATGTTTAGACGATTTTGACCCTGAGATTTCTTCAAAACTAACCGTCAGATTAAAGCTAGTCCACGTGTTATCATCTGCCTTTTCATACATTTGGCGCCATAATTTCCCTACTCAAAACCATTCAGTTATGTGGAAAACATTTGGCGCATTATATATATTGATTTTGACTTATTATGTGGAAAATATGTATTTTTAAGAAGAAATTCTATATAAACATTATTAAAAAGAATAAAAACATTTGAAACCCAATTAAATCTTCTTCCAATTTAAACGAATTAATTAAAATAAATCGAAATCAGTAAAAGTTGTTTCTTGGACATGAAGCCTTCTGATGTCAATCCCTACGATATAGCTGAGGACGGCCAGAGCTCAAAAATCCAGTCTCAAAACATGTCAATATCTCAGCCTGTCTAAATACGAGAAAGTAGATCAAATCGTTGAAGCAAACCCATTAGCCAAGGGCGATACTTCAGCCCCAAGGTTACCGTGTTCAGAGATCTTGAAGACTCAACCTGTTGAGCAGTTAAAGGATATGGGAGACACGAGTTTGCCTGAAGGTACAGTTGAGCCCGCAACTCCGTTATCTGAGGTCAGGCAAGAGCCACACGATCTACCTTCTCCTGCTTTGGAATGGACCACATGCGATTTGAACTCTGATGATATGTGTGCAGAGGTGTGCAACTTTCTCAATCAACATTATGCTGATGTCAAACAGTTGTTCAAGGAAAATTATACCAACGAGTTTCTAAGGTGGGCATTGTGTCCACCTGGTTATTACCAGAGCTGGCATATTGGAGTCCGTGCCAAGACCTCAAAGAAACTCGTTGCTTTCATAAGTGGCGTGCCAGAGAGAATTAGGGTTCATGATGAGGTTGTCAAATTTGCAAAGATAGATATCTTGTGTGTTCAGAAAAGTCTGAGGTCAACGGGAATTGCTCATGCCATGATCAAGGAGGTGACTAGAAGGGTTCACTTGGAGGATATATGGCAAGCGGCTTATAGCTTACCTAATATACGTGCTAAAAAACCAGTCACCACCATCGTCTGCCATTGCCAATACTGGATGAGAATGTTGAACCCGCAGAAGCTAGTGGATACTGGGTTTACAAGTTATCGAAACAAAGAGCAAGTGAGGAGGTTCAACAAAGCTAACAAGTTACCAGATGCAACGGTCACTCCTGGATTTAGGGAAATGGAACTACGTGATGTCCCAGCTGTTACAGAGTTGCTCAGGAACTACCTTCGCGAGTTTCGAGTTGCGACTGACTTTGATGAAAACGATGTCAAGCACTGGCTCCTCCCCCGGGAAAATGTCGTCCACTTCTACGTAGTAGAATGCCCGGTAACTCATGTTGTCACTGACTTCTGTAGCACCTTCACTGTCTCTTTAACTATCGACGGTAACCTCAGACACAAGACAGTGGAAATTGCTTATTCTTACTACAATGTCGCGACACAGACCCCGTTGCCCCAGCTGATGAAAGATGCGCTAATCGTCTCTAATCAAAAAGGCATCGATGTTACTTGTGTGCATCTTCTTCACTTTGTTACTTGTGTGCATCTTCTTCACTTTGTTCTAGAGACAAGGAGAAATTTGACCCTGATGAGTAAAGTCAACGCAAATCTTAATTATTCTTATGATACCTTCTACGTGAGTTTCTTCTGCCCAAAGAGTCTCCTCCTAATTTCCATACTTAAATATAAAGTAAATCAAATGTTATACTTAAATATATAAACACCCACAAATGCTAGAAGAATGATTACTTTTGTGTATTATTTTTTAAACAATTATACTCGATCGATATCAACGTACGGTTAAAAACATGTGGGTACGTTCTACGTACTCTACGAATTACGAGTCTTAAGGAAACATAGATAAAGAATAGTTGTATGAGTGTCGTTTGTAATCGTATATATAGTTGTATGGTTCAGTGTTGTTTTATTATTAGTAGTATGCATGGACAGAAATTAGTCAAATTACCATCCGTCTCTTCTCTTCACAAAAGTTATAATCATTATAACAAGGTTAATATATACAAGTTTGAGCCATCAGAACTGAGGCAATCCAAGGATATATATTGTTTGTATTTAATACATTTTTACTGTTACATTGATTAGACAAAATACTCAAACTATATCAAACAACATCCAAAAACTTGATCCTTGATCCTCTTACATAAGAAACTAAAAATAATTAGGAAAGAAACGAGAAGCAAAGTGTAGTGTCTCTCACACCTTGCTGCAAGACAGTGGGGAAGGGATACGATAGAGCCAACGCGGTAGAGAAAAGATGGCAAATTCTGAATAGTGACCATTTACCGCGTTGTCCCACTCGCCAGCAAAACTTAGAATGCCACTGTCGTCGCTGCTATGGTCCCAGTGCCGTGCCTACCCTTGGGCAAAAAGGGCAAATGCCAAGGCCACCAAAAAAAACTAAAATTTTAGGCCACATTTTATATAAAAAGTAAGCTTATATATTTAGTTAACTTAATATAACATGCTTTAATGGAAACTTTTCATTAGAATTATATTTTTAAAAATACTATAAGTTTTGTTGAGATTTTCTTATCTTGAAAATAAATTCTTTACCAATAACAATATAAGTAAAAAAAAAATATTTAAACAAAGAATAACTCAAAGTAGTACATGTGGAAAATTACAATAGAACATTGTGAGTTAACAAAAATGATTTTAATTTTTATATTATTGGTTTTGTTATTAACATTTTATTTTTATTTAATATTAAAATAGTTTACTAATATTACAATTAGTCAAAAAAAAAAAAAATTGCCCTAGGCCTCCATAGGTGTGAGCACCGCACTGTATGGTCCCCAAACTTGCCTTTGTGCAAGTTAGCAGATGCCAAACAGTGAGGCATCTTCCTCTGCACGTAGGCTGTATTAGAATCAAAAGGGTTTATTGTCAGCGTAATGTAATCTAAAGCGGTCTTTGGAGATATTTGAGCTACTAATTTCCACTCCCCGCTCTCTAGCCTCCATATACTTAACTTGAGCTCTAAACTTACGTTCATGTACATAAGAAACCCTTGAGAAGTTGTGCAAGGTCTTTTAAATTCTGATTTGTTATCTATGTCGGGGAAATGAAAAACTTGGCATAGATCAGATTCAGCGTAGAAATCATGCGATACAACAACTTGAATGTGAGGATTATACTTCTTGTAACCGAGCCAGTAAAGGCTTCCGTTTAAGTTAACGGGATTGTGCAAAATAATACGGCCCAAAAGGATAGAAGAATGGAGAGTGGTGAAACTCCACAAACCAGTCTCAGATGAATAAAATAAGTAATTCTATGACATCCCTGATGTACTCTATCTAACGGCGTCGTTTCAATGAAAACTCGTAGAACAATGGCGAAAATAACCTTATCCTTCGTCACATTCTCTCATGTAATCAAACGCGGTCGTTTTAGTCAAAAATGTAACAGTGTCATATTACAGCTACATGCAAAGCAAAATGGCCAAAATACCCTCTATTCTGTCACCGTATTAACAAGCTTCCACGTCCCGAGTTTGATGCTTATTGGTTGTCTAAAATTGTGTGTGTGCCGTGTGTGTGTTTTTTTATTCATCCTTCGGGATTAATTCACTATTTCATCTAAAAAATATACCATATATCACACAGTCCTATTCAAAATATGATTTTAAAACATTTTTTTGGGATTTAGTAAATTTAGAATTTTGATATGATTTATGTTTAAATTCTTTCAAATCTCACTTAAAACAATGCGATTTGAATTTCTATATTTTTAACTAAACAAATTCTTCCAAATCCTCCAGAATTCCTAAAACTTATTAAAATCTAAATCCACAAACTGTTTTGAATAACCGTGGATTTTAAAGTAGATTTTTAAATCACCACTTTAGTAACAGTAAATTTGAATTGACTTTTTAAAATCAATAATATATGATTTATAAATTTTATACAAATCACTTAAAATGTCTAAGTTGAATACAACCCCAAAATATATTTATGCAAAGTTACACTTCAATTGTCTCTTAAGGTTTGACTTGAGGGTTTTTTTGCAAAATTGAAAGCAGTTTTTGTGTAATTATCTTTGTGAATTCGGGAGATTTTATTGTAAGAGGCCAAAAAAATTGAGTTCCTTGTGCTAACTTCGACGCTAAACGTTTCAGTTAATGAAGACCAAGTGGAGATTTCTTCTGAGGTAGAATTAATATATGAACTTACCATATATAATCTGGTTTTTGTTTTAAAGTTATTGATGCTTGTGTTGGTATACAGTAAAACCTCTATAAATTAATAATGTTGGGACCAAGACATATTTTTAATTTATAGTGATATTAATTTATCTATAAATTAATAATTATTATCTAATAGTGTAAATTAATAATTATTAATTTATAGGTATATTTTTAATTGTTTCATTTTTAAAAAATTATGAATTGAGACAATTTTTGCAAAATAAGATTAGAATTTTGGATGTTGTAAATTTTATGGTATTGGAATTGAATTTGAAATAAAAAAAAATTATTGACAATGAATTAAAAATATTATAGACAAATTCACTTATACACATGACATAAATATTTAAATTTATGAATAAGAATATCAAACATTTTATTTTAATAGTTTATCAAACTATCAAAATGTAAATGATGCATATTTAGAAATTGAAAACTTTAAAAAATTTTAGCTGTTTTATGAAATGTTATAGAATATTTTATATTACTATAGTTTGAAGATATAACATAACAGTTGTTTTATAGATATGAGGTTTAACAGAAACATACTTTACTATATCAGCATATATATATATATATATATATATTTACATGATTATTAATTTATGATATTATTGAGACTATATTTTACATGGGGATTTCAAAAAAATTATTATCTTATTATCTTATCAAATTTTGTTATTTTTTACACTGTCCCAACTTGGGACTAGCAAAATTTATTAATTTATAGTGTTTATTAATTTATAGAGTATTAATTTATAGAGGTTTTACTGTATATGGTACAGAGTTTTGGTATATATAATCTGGTCCGTGGAGTTTTTAGTCCATCATTACAATACTTAATCATATCTTCAAAGTGGGGGATCCAGAAATTGAATTTGGATGCGGAAAAAATTATATATAATTAATAATATTAAATTTATATAAATTAAAACATAACTTTTACCTTAGTTAATAAATATTTAATTCATACTTTAATGTTATTTAATCTATGAAATAAAATAAATGATGTTAAAAATGATATTATTTATGTTGGTTTTAAAATATACTAATATACATATGTTACATATATTTTGAAAATGTAATTCCAAAATTTCTCAGTTACAAATCACAATAAACATGTAATTTATTATCTATATGTAAAATTATTATTTGAATTCACATATCAAAAAATATATCAGACAAATTTAAACACTAGAATATGGAATGAATTACAAAGTTGATAACAAATGTTTAGGAAGTTACTAAAATGTAATTTTTACTATTATAAAAATGATGATTTTTTTTTCAAGAGATAAAATAGAATTGGAAATATAAATAGACAATAATGCACCCAATCATAATAAATTCTTTGTCAAAAGATATGGGATGACAAAAAAAAAAGAAAAAAGAAAAAAAAAAGAGCAAAATAGGAAAGAGCAAAAGAGCAAAAGAAAGAGCTAGGGCCTAGGAGCCTATAAGACTAAGCTATGTTATGACTGTAGATCCGCTTGACTTTAATGTTTTTCTTCACTGGCTTTGCAGATATTAATACAATCAAATCCGAAACAGAGTTATTTTATTTATTCGACAAAAAGATACATTGTTTATAGAAATAAAAGATCTGACGTAAATTTTTGTCTAATAATTTTTTTCATTTTTTATTTAATACCAATTATTTATTTTACACACACCAAAAAAAAATCAATTATGGACCGAATCTACGTAGCACACATGAAAACTCGTTGTACGTATATATTCCTATATTTCCCTTAACTTCTAAAATAAAATCCAACATAATTTCAAGAAATTTAACAAGCAATTCAATCCACTATATATATATGAAGATCAAAGATAAAATTATTTTATGTGCCTAACTATATAAATTGTTTAGATTCAGCTCTTGAATATTATATTTATTGTTTATTTGGAAGTGTGATTTTGTTACTTGTGTGCATCTTCTTCACTTTGACCCTGATAAATAAAGTCAACGAAAATTTTAATTATTCTTATGATTATACCTCTAAAGTGAGTTTCAGCCCAAAGGGTCTCCTGTTATTTTCCATCCTTTCTGAGTTTATAAGTTTGTGTAATTTGTTTTATTAGTACAATGGAAAAATATTACCGTAGACTTATAATTCATTATTTTTTGTCACTTCTAATCTAAAAGATTAGTACTGATCAGCTTATCACCGCAAGTCCAAGTGCACCATATCATATAGCTCGTGGTAAAGGAACTTGTGTAGAACTTTCTCAAAAGTATTATTTTCCACCTCCTTAACTCTCACTGTTTCAGGTTTGGACCCTCTTGATCATCTCATTACTTGATCTCATGTCCTCACCTTCCACTCTTATTTTCTGTTTCCCATCTCCTCTTGTTTTTCTGTTTTGGTTTCTTTGTTCTAAGTGCAAAGCAACAATAAACGTTTGGAAACTAAAGAGGGATAAGAGAAGTTTGAATTAAAGACAACATTGATCACTATGATACATTTACACAACATTACACACACATACATATATGAATTGGTTTCTTATGGTATTTAGGTGTGAGGTTCTGCAAGTCTAAAGTAATTTTTGATCTCTTAGCAAATAAATACCAATTCCTGCAAGCTTAAGACAATAAAGGTGTTCGTTTGCAAGATTATATTGTTTTCTTTTAAGGTGTTCGTTTGCAAGCTTAGTTTCAGAGAAAATTGTTTTTTTGAATCACTTTCCAAAGGAAATTGCTTGTACTGTGGTGTTGTACAAAAACTCTCAGCAGGAAGGACTAACATATGTGTGCTCAGATCCCTGTAAGATTTTAATGTTTCGCTCCATATTATAGATACAAGCTGAGGTCATGGCTTGTACTGTGGTTCTGTTTGTAGGGAAAAACAGTAACGTTATTATGACTTTAAACTTTCCTCTTTTGTTTGTATTACTTCCAAATGATATCTAGGAAGAGCAAACTTCGGCTACACATTGGTTTAATGATCATCGGTTGTTCACATTTGGGAGCTGTAGGAGTTTACTAGAGAACAAGCCCAAGTTCTGATGGCTTCAGTGCACTTCTCAAACGGTAATTATAGAGATAGTAGTGCTTCAGTACAGTTCGTGGACTAAACCTCAACTCTTTCAAGAAACCCACATTGTGCATCCCATCCGACGCGTAGAACACATCACAACCTTTTTGCTTAGAGACGATTAGTGCATCATTCATCAACTAGGGAAACAACGTCACTGTCGCTATATTGTAGTAAGAATAAGCATATTTCACTGTTGTGTACTTCCGGTTACCAGGGATAAGTACAGGGAAAGCGTAGAAGCTGCAGAAGTCAGTGACCTCATGAGTTTCAGGGCTTACTACTAAGTAACTGTAGATGACATTTTCCCGTGGGAGAAGCCAGTGCTTGACATCGTTTTCATCAAAGTCAGCCGCAACCCCAAACTGGCAAAGGTAGTTCCTGAACAACTCCGTAACAGCTGGGACATCACGTCGTTCCATTTCCCTAAATCCAGGAGTGATCGGTGCATCTGGTAAATTGAAAAATTTGATGGTCATGCTCATTGACATTCTTTCAGTAAACAGTGTTAACCCAACATCGCGTAGCTTCTTCGGGTTCAACATTCTGCCCCAGTATTGGCAGGTGGACACTGGTGTAGAAAGTATATCACGTGAGGTATAAGCAGCTTGCCATATATTCTGCAAGTGAACCCTTCTAGTCACCTCCTTGATCATGACAGGAGCAAGTCCCTTAGACCTGAGCTTCTTGTGAACACACAAGAAATTGATCTTTGCCATTTTAATAACCTCATCACGCACCCTGATTCTCCCTGGCGCGCCACCGATGAAAGCAACTAGTTTCTTAGAGGTCTTGACACGAACTCCAACATGCCAGCTCTGGTAATAACCAGGTGGACACAATGCCCACCTCAGAAACTCAACGGAGTACTCAGCCTTGAACGCTAATTCAGAATAGTTTTCTTTGAAAAAGCTGTAAACCTCTGAACACACATCATCAGAGTTCAAATCGCAGGTGGTCCATTCGAATTGACCAGGAAGGTTATACGGCTCTTGCTTGACCTTAGACACCAAAGTTGGAGGCTCTATTGGGCCTTCAGGCAAACTAGTGTCCTTGATATCCTTAAGCTGCGCAACAGGTTGAGTCTCCCAGAACTTATGGGTCTGTGAACACTGCTGTAGTAACCTTCCAACTATGGTTTGACCTAAAGTATCGTCCATGGGTAACTGAATTTGTAAGTTCTTGGCATCAGCACCTCCTAGTGTGTCCCTCACAGGATTCGGTTTTGGAGATGACATCGTGATGTTTCGTCTGCCACAAAAAGTTAAATGGCTCAGTCATGAACACGCAGCGTATTAAGCTAGCAAGCAAAAACGCACTCTAACAACAGCCATGGATCAAAATTGAAAACGAATAAGAAAGCTATGAAGAGCTAAATTAGTAAACCCTAGCTATCCCAAAATCTCCAGCAACAATAACACACAAATGCTTTCCCATTGTGCAATCAAAATCGAGTATCGGATCTACAGATCGAGTTAGAATAATTTGATATACATATTACATAAGACAGCCAGGAATGAAACAAGAAAAAAACCTAGAAATCTGAGTCCAGCGGATAGTATCAACAGTGAAAAATTGCTTACCAAAAGCTCCGGGTTGAAGTGCGAGAGCAAAAATCGGAAGTAGGTCACCGGAAAATAATTGAGCTACGATCGGAGGATACTGAGAGCAAACTTAAATTCGAATCTGCTGGAGAAACAGAGACAGAGAGAGAGAGAGAGAGAGAGAGGCGAGTCCTGAAAAATGATGATGACGACGCAGACATGTTCAGACGATTTTGCCCCTGAGTTCCGTCCGCCTTCATAACTTACCGTCAGATTGAGGTGGGTGAGTTCACGTGTCATCATATGCCTTTTCAAACTTTTGGCGCCAAAATTCCCTCCTCAAAAGTCAAAAATATTCAATTGGTCCAAAGTGCATACGGTGACCGTACGTTTGTAATTGACGCTCCTTATTGGGCCCATTATTTCAAGGCCCACTAAACTCCCATTAATTCTTTTTCAGTGTTATTATCAATATAATTGAGTCATTCAAACTTAAAAGTTCTTGAGAAAAAAAAAAAACATGAGTGTTAGAATAACAAATATGAAAATATGTAGATAATTTGATGAAGATTGCAGAGAACGATTTGATAAGCTTTTATGATTAGAATCATATTCAAAGAACATATAAATTTAGAGCACAAGACTTACAATAAAAGGCTTGAAAAGTTTTTCAAAAAAGTGACAGGAAGAAAGCCAACTTATGATACAAAACTCAACAAGAACAATTAGAATGCCAACAAACCATTGGCCAGAAGCAAACTACGCCGCCAAGTTCTGCAAAAATAAGCTATTTCAATAATCGTCTCCTTTGGAAATAACCTCAAGTTGGCCGCAACAAGATTGTATGCTCAAACTGAGAAACATAGCTTCCTTTCACATCACAAACTGGAGGACATGGCTACAAATAACCCAAAGAAACCAAACTTTCATAAAAACAAAATGTTCTTGAACAGAGGATCAGAGGATATACATAGTTTTTTAGGAGTTTACCTCAATTATGCCAGAATCACAAAGTTTTTTAATGCCATCAAGTATTTTGTTTCACCAAGACGGTCCAAATAGCGTCTGCAGAAGGCTAGAGTGGAGAAGTTCTTGTTTATGGTAGCAAGGAGTTGTTTCGCTCTTGGTAACCTCAAAGGGACATGTCCCACATCGTAGTTTTTCATGTAATGGCTACATTCCAAGTCTTCTCTCACATATCCTTTCCCTGCAAAGATGACACGAGAGACAAACCACTTTATTGCTGCATTCTCAAAATCTACATTAATTTCTTGTAGTTTGATATGTGAGAATTGTTCTTACCGGTTGATCCAAAAGTTTCAATGGCATATAGTTCACCCTCTTCCATTTTCGTCTGCTCGCCTCCTCTAACATTAGGAACAGACTTTTCAGCGTGTATCTGATAGCGTCCAATGCTGTGCCCATTCAGGTTTCTGATACTTTTGACTGCCCACAAAAGACACAACATTGTTAAAGTTTTCTGATATTAATCCATATAGAAACTACCATTGAAATAATCAGTTACCTTGGTATACTTTTCCATTGATTTCAACCTCATAAGACTCCATGACCTCCTGAATTGCAGCACCAACATCACAGAGCCGGACATCTACCCCGGCTTCCTGAACCAACAAAGGACTTACTAAGTTGGATTGAACAATAAAAAGATGCAAAACGAAGAAGCTCAATGTGGTTATAAGAAAATGATGCAAACTTCAAAGTAGAAGTCGAGCTACAGAATGAATGGCTGCATTCACCATAGCCGGGAACAGAAGAATCCCACAAGTTTTCATAGAGACAGAATGAGTACCTTAATACCAGTATATGTTGCTTCACGCGAGGCTGCTAAAAGAGGATCAAACATAGGATTGAACGCAACAGTGAAAGCAGAATCCACAATATGCCCTGCCAAAACAACATAATCATTGTATTTGTGAGACATTTGACATTCAGAAATAAAAGAAATAGATAGAAATGTTTTTGTTCATAACAAACCATCAATATGTGTTCCAAAATCCAACTTCATCACATCATCATACCGAAGGACAGTCTTATCTCCAGAGTTTGGCGTCCAGTGGGCAGCGACACTGAAAGTTCAAGTATATCTGAGCCGCGTTGATCGAGTCAAAGATCAAAGAAATGCAGAAAGAATGAAAAAGATGTAGAACTAACTTATTCAGAGAACACCCTGTAGGGAATGCGATACCAGCTTGAAGACCATTCTCTGATATCAACTTACGAACAGTGTCCTCTAAAGTCTCACAGAGATCAATCATCAACATTCCAGGCTTCAATATGCCTTTCATATGCTTCCTAACTTGACGATGAACTTCCGCTGCTTGGCGAAGAGAGTTATATATCGGTTTTTGCAGCCGCTCCATCTCTCTTTTCTCCTCAGATGTTGTCCTCCACAAATTACTACATTACAATATTATAGACCTAGCAACAAAGTGTTACATAGAATCTAGTCTAGAAAAGTTAATGTGAACTTACTCATCCTTGTAGTGTTTGATTTCACCTTCAGGAAACTCACCAGAAGGGTAGAGCTCAAGAACAGGAATTGAAGGTGGATCAGTCTGTTGAAGAGAATTCTTCTTCTTCCTGTTAAACAATCATTAGCTTTTTTTGAGCAAGATCATCTAAGCAAACACTTAACATTATATAGTACTAAAAACAAACAAAACAATGTTCTCACTTGCTTTTACCTTTCTTCTTTTTCTTCTTCGTTGAAGCCTCAGCTAAAATGAAAAGACAAAAGTACTAACCAACTATTAAAAAGGGAGAGACTTGAGAAACTCAGAATCAGAACCAAGTTGATGTAGACTAAGTTCCTAGAAAGTTAGCATCTTTGATGACATAAGATCCCAAATTCCCATCTAATTTATAATAATCAAGAACAAACTAAAGATAACAAAAAAAAAAACATATTTTTCCCCCTCATGATTGCAGACTTAAACCACAAAATCAATCAGAAACACGAAATGGTTTTTACCTTTCATTTCATATTCTTCTTTTTCATCTGCAGCAAGATCAAGATTCTTGGTTAAGTCAGAAGCTAATTGAGTCTCTTTTCCATTAGAGGACTCGGCTTCAGTATTATGCTTCTCATCCTCCATAGCTGCTACTTCTGGGTTTCCTATCGCCATCTCAACTTAATTCTAACAAGGCACACACAGTATTGCATATGAGAAATCGTACCAAGCAAGCTCAATGAGAATTACCGGAGAAAGAAAATTCAGAAGTCAAAGTCTACTCTTTTTACCATTTTCACCCCAACTTTTCTTCGTCTATCAAGAAAAACATACAAAAGTTTTACAAAAATTGCAAATTACCCCAACAAAACTTTCATATACAAAACCCTTTACATTAAGTCATTAACGCTCCTTATTGGGCCCAATATTAAGAGGCCCACCAACATTAGTCTGGCTTATCTTATCTGATTAATTTTTTAAGTAAGAGAAAGCAATTGAAAAAAGCAAACCTATTGATAATACATTCACGGACAAGAGAACCGTTACGCTTGTGAAAGCATTACGTAACGGCTAGTTTCCTTATTGTCTCTTCTTCTCTAATTCATTCTTCCCCCTTTTCTCTTCGTCTAGGGTTTCGAAATTCTCCAATCCGATTTGAACAATTCCTGTTTCTAATCGGAAACAAAATCTCCGATAATTTTTGAAGAAACCCGACCCGATTGTAATGGAGGCGAGAATCGGCCGATCTATGGCACACCCATCTACACCGGCGATTACTGCTCCGACGCCTGTTCCTCCACCGTCGACGAGGCGGCCGAGAGTGAGAGAGGTGAGCTCCCGTTTCATGTCTCCCTCTTCCTCGTCGTCTTCGTCATCTTCCTCCTCTTCCGCCGCCGGAGATCTGCATCATCACCAACATCAGAGGTCGACTTCGGCTCAGAGGATGAGACGGCAGTTGAAAATGCAAGACGGCGACGAGAATCGTCCCACCGAGACGGCGCGTAGCTTAGACTCGCCGTTTCCAATTCAACAAGTCGACGGTGGTAAAAACCCTAAGCAGCAGATTCGATCTAAGCCGTTGAAAGAGAACGGCCACCGTCTCGACACTCCAACAGCGACGGCGATGTTGTTGCCGCCGCCGTCTAGATCGCGGATTAATCAACAGCGTTTGCTTA
This sequence comes from Camelina sativa, assembly GCF_030686135.1. Lineage (NCBI taxonomy): Eukaryota > Viridiplantae > Streptophyta > Magnoliopsida > Brassicales > Brassicaceae > Camelina > Camelina sativa. Next base: position 26,871,008 of record NC_141885.1, read on the forward strand.
CCGCCTCCGCCGCGACGAGGCTTCTCCGATCAAGCCTATCTTCCTCTACAGACGGCGAAGAAGACAATAACAGATCCAACGGCTCAAATCTGTTTCCTACAATCAGGAACCAGACAAAGGTTTTGAACACTCCCAACGCCTCACCTCTTTCTCGGTCCCTCAGTTCCGACGATGTTTCCATGTTTCGAGAAGTAAGAGCTTCATTGTCGCTTAAAAATGGGGTTGGTTTGTCATTGCCTCCGGTGGCTCCTAATTCGAAGATTCAAGCTGATACAAAGAAGCAGAAGAAAGTTTTAGGACAACAAGCTGATGTTCATTCTCTGAAACTGCTCCATAACCGCTACTTGCAATGGAGATTTGCCAATGCAAATGCTGAGGTCAAAACACAGTCTCAGAAAGCACAAGCCGAGGTCAGTTTCTGTTCTTCAACTCCAAGAGTCATAATTTGATAGCTTTTACACAGTATCAGAGTTATGTTTGCTGTGTAGATCCAGTAAAGTCAGAAATCTTAGAATTGAATCTCATAACTGTATTCGGTAGATAGACCAGTATGATTCTGACATTAACATCAGTGTTAGAAGTGAATTTCACAATACCAGAGTTGTGTTTGGTGTATAGATCAGTATGATTCTGACATTAACATCAGTGTTAGAAGTGAATTGCACAATATTAGAGTTGTGTTTGGTGTATAGATCGAAGTTTGAAACACTAGCATCAGTCTTAACAATGAATGTGGCTTAGGTGATGGTAATTTTATGAATTAGGACGAAGTAGCAATAAGTCTACCTTTAACTGTAAATTGTTGTTCTTGCAGAGAATGTTTTATTCCCTTGGTTTGAAAATGTCAGAGTTGTCCGATTCTGTGCAGAAGAAACGCATGGAACTCCAACGTTTACGGAGACTTAAGGCTGTTACAGAGATTGTAGAGTCTCAAGTAAGTAAAATCTTAAATTTCAACATTTGAGCACATATGTAGTTTGAAATATGTGACTAAACTACTTTTAACTCTATGCAGACTCCCTCTTTGGAGCAATGGGCTGCCCTTGAAGAAGAATTCTCAGCTTCACTATCAGAAACAACTGAAGCCTTGGTGAATGCTTCATTGCGTTTACCTCTGGATTCAAAAACTAAGGTATATATTGTTTGGGTCTCGTCTTTTCATTTTTATATCTTCTGTACTAAACATTTGCATTCTTATAACCAGGTTGAGACTAAAGAGTTAGCAGAAGCACTTGCTGTTGCTTCAAAGTCTATGGAAGGCATTGTGCAAAACATTGGAAATCTTTTGCCTAAGGTTAGCAAAATACAATCATCACATTAAACATGAACAGAAACAAAATGATTTCCTAGACAAGCAACTGTTGAAACTGAGACAACTTCTTTTGATGTATTTTGCAGACACAAGAGATGGAGACTTTGATGTCGGAACTAGCAAGAGTAAGCAGCAGAGAAAAAGCATCAGTAGAAGATTGCAGAGTTGCACTGCTTAAAACACATTCATCACAGGTATACACATACATACATTTTGGGCACATAACCCTTTGTTTCGTTTTTACTTTATGAAATCTTGAAGTGTTGTTTTCTTCTGCAGATTGAAGAATGCTATCTCAGAAGTCAGCTTATCCAGCACCAGAAGAAATGCGTTCAGCAAGAGTGCACTACTTCGGATTGATGATTTTTTCCCTCAGAAGGTTACAACTTATACAGTGAAAAAAGCGAGCCATAGTTAGCATAGTTACTACTATCTCTTCGGTTTGGCTTCGAACTCATCATAATCTGTCTTCTTTACATACCTGAAATAACAATTGAATGTGTATATATACATCAGTTGTCTTATAATAATACCTGATTGTCAAATGATCCATTAGTTTTGTTTTGTCTGAGCATAAGTAATTGAAATTTGGATGTTATCAAACTTTCGACAACAAATCTCATCAATCACTTTAGTCGAATTATAATTAAACCAAAGTAAACCGGGATTCCATCGCGATACTAAACAAGCCCTTAACGTTGATCTGGCCCAAATTTCTAATGAAGTCAATGAAAACGGACTTATTTTCTTGTTTGTTAAAGGCGGCGGTGGGAGTATAAAACCCCTGAGGATGAGGAGTTTTTTGAAGCAGAGGAAGTCTAAGAAGGAAACAACAATGGCGTTGAAGTTTTTGAACAAGAAGGGGTGGCATACGGGAAGTCTCCGCAACATTGAGAAAGTATGGAAAGCTGAGCAGAAGCACGAAGCCGAGCAGAAAAAGTTAGAGGAGCTTCGTCTCCAAATCCATCAAGAGACGGAGTGTTCTGAGTTTCGCGAAATCAAGGAACAGGCCGGTCTCGTTCCGTAAGTTTTTCTAATTCTCTACTCTTAATTAGTTTCCAAATTCAATTTCAATTGGTATATATATATATATATATATAGTTCAGTTTAGGGTTATTTTGGTATATATAGTTCAAATTAGGGTTATTGATTAAATGTTTCGAAATAGATATCTTTACATGGGTGTTAAGTGATTGGTTTTTGTTAACCTTAGAATGATGTGTAGATAATCCGAATTTGATACCAATCGGTCTATATAGTCGTGATTAGGCGATACAGTTCGAATCTTAAGATATGTCTGTTGGGAGTTGTTTTGTTTTTTAACCTTGGTTTTGTTGTTTATTCCTGTAGGAAGAGGCAAGAGAGAGTGGAGTTCATGTATGATTCAGAATTATTAACAGTGAAAGAGAATGCCAGGAGTTCAGGACATGGTGTTTCGTTTCAGAATCAAAATCAGCGAACCAGAGCTGTTGCTCTTACTACTACTACTACTACGAAGCAGAAGCAGTTGGTTCCTGGTGCCTTGTTTGATGATGATAAGACTACTAAGACACACTTAGCCAATGATTCTTGGCGCAAATCCCACTCCGACCCTTTGCTTCTCATCAGGCAGCAAGAGCAGGCAGCTCGCAAATCTGTAAGTTACCTTTCCTTCTTTCTTTACTTCACTTTTGTCTCTTTCTCTCTCTCTTTGAGCTGTTGCGATTTTAAATCGTGGTTGATTTGGATTCTGCTGCTGACCTGTTGGATTGCGTTTCTTCGTCTTTTATAGGTGAAGAGAAAATTGAGAGGATGATGATGGAGCGAGCGACGTGAGAAAACATCAGCGTAGAGTGTAATAGCATCAGAATCAATCTTCATCTATTCTTAAGTGTAAAGAAAACACACACTCTGTAATTGCTTTCTCTACTTTGTGAAACAATCAAAGCTTTTTAGTTTGAAACAGTAGTTGAATTTGTAAATACGCCGTTTGTCTTATTATATCAGTAATCTTTTCCATTATTTTTTCCAGAAACCAGAGAATTTAGCCGAAACAAATGTGACCTTTGAGTATTTGGGAGTTCCAGGAACAAATTTCAACAAGCAGTGAGAATTTTTCATTGGACTTAACCAAGTCAAACCGGGTCCAATTAGCTTAGTTATGCGGTTTAGTACGATCATTATTCATTAACAAGAGGCCCATAAGGCCCAAACATAACCTCATCAGTTCATCACCACGGTTTTTTAAAAGACGGACGGTTGTGATTTCATCTCATTATTTGGTATATACGGCGGCGACGGAGCAAATAAAAATTACAACCCTCGACGAGTGTGTGCGATTGAAGGAGAAGAAGGTGATCAGATTTTAAAGCGAGAGGAGGAGAAACAAAAAGAGGAGAGTAGCCATGGGGATGAAATTTCTGAACAAGAAGGGATGGCATACGGGGAGTCTCCGTAACATCGAGACCGTATGGAAGGCTGAGCAGAAACAAGAGGCCGAAGAGAAGAAGCTTGAAGAGCTTCGTCTCCAGCTCTCGCAGGAGAGGGAGCGTAATGAGTTTCGCGCTCTCCAGGAACAAGCCGGTCTCGTTCCGTAAGTTTCTCTCTTTTTTCCTTCTTACCCAGGATCGCAATTGATTTGTGTCGTGTCTAATTTGGGAATTAGGGTTTGCGATTTGAGTTTTTAGCGTAGAATCCATAAGATTCGTTTTCTTGTAATTGATTAGTTTAATTAACGATTGGCGATGGAATCGGTGATTTGAAGTTGTGGGTCGTTCTGAAGTCATATAATTTTATGATTAGAATCTTTAATGATTGGTGATTTGAAAGTTGTGAACTTATTTTAATTTTGGTGCAGGAGACAAGAGAGATTGGAGTTTCTGTATGAATCAGGATTAGCTGTAGGGAAAGGGAGCAGTTCAGGTCATGGTGTTTCGTTTCAGAAAGAAGAGCAGCCTTTAGCCAAAGCTGAAGCTGGTAACAGTGCTACTGAGAAGGCTGATCCTTCAGCTCCTGGTGCGCTGTTTGAGGAGAAGGCGCAATCTGCTAATGATTCTTGGAGGAAGCTTCATTCTGACCCTTTGCTTCTCATCAAGCAGCGTGAGCAGGATGCCCTTGCCAATATCAAGAACAATCCTGTGAAAATGGCTCTTATTCGCAAATCTGTAAGTTTATTTTGTTCCTCTTTTTTCCTATGTGCATGGAGGGTTTTGTGTCCTGCTTGAGTGTCTGTGTGTGTTTGCAATTCAAATTGCTTTCATTGGATTTCTTTTATGTTTTCGCCTTTCTTTTCTCTACAGCTACTGACCTGTTTGAAAATTTTCTCTTTTACAGGTAGAAAAAAAAGGAAAGGGTAAAGATGGAGACAGAAAGGAGCACAAGAAAAAGTATAAGCGTAAAAGTGGAAAGCATCACAAGCAATCTTCATCCAGATACAGTTCTGAATCGGAGGAAGATTCTGATGAAGAGAATAATGGAAGAAAATCCCACTATAAGAAAACATCAGGGAAATCCCATGACAAACACTATGAGAGACCAAGGTCAGATTTAGAGGATGAGTCAGAAGGAAAAGAAAGCCGTGATAGGCACTATGGGAGAAGAAGGTCAGAATTGGATGATGAGTTAAAAAGACGAGAAAGTAAGGATAATCACTATGAGAGACGAAGGTCATATTTGGATGATGATGAGTCCAAAAGAAGAGTAAGTCATGATAAGCACAATGAGAGACGAAGGTCAGATTTGGATGATGAATCCAAAAGAAGAGTAAGTCATGATAAGCACAATGAGAGACGAAGGTCAGATTTGGATGATGAGTCCAAAAGAAGAGAAAGTCATGACAAGAGACGAAGGTCAGGTTTGGATGACGAAGCAAAAGGAAGAGAAAGTCACAGAGAAATTCGAGCCAATGAGAAATATAGGAATCACTCCCCTAAAGGCAGTTTGGAGAGGGAAAACATTAAGAGTTATGGTCAAGAGGATAAAAAAAGGAAAATAGAGGATAGAGACAATGGAAAGCGTCCCTCTAAGGAGAATGAATACCAGAATAGACGCCGGAAAGGTGGCTCTAAGCTATCAGAAGAAGAGAGAGCTGCTAGATTGAAGCAAATGCAAATGGATGCAGAGGTACACGAGGAGCAAAGGTGGAGAAGAATAAAGAAAGCTGATGAGACTGATGCAGTGGAAGCTGATAAGAACAAAGTATCCACGGGCAAAAGCTTTTTGGACGATGCGAATAAAAGTGTGTATGGAATTGAGAAAGGCGGGAGCTCAACTATCGAAGAAAGCGTGCGTCGAAGAAGCTATTATTCACAGCGTGGAACTGAAGCTGAAGGCATTGCTTTTCGCCGCTGATGATGCAAATATCATGACAACACAAGACAATACATTACAAGGTTTGTGTTTTTTAAAACTGGTTAGCAAATTTTGGTCAGGATGTTGATCACTCTTCTTCTGACTTTGTGTTTCTGATTCCAGGTTATTGTCTGAGAAAATCAAGCTCTTTGATCTTTGGATACTTGAGGACGACTGACTAGGCTTAGGCCCATTGACATAGCCCATTGTGGATGGGGTGGTCCAGTCTTTTATCTCCAAAGCGAGCGTGGGATTTGAATTGTGTATTGTGTAATATTAAGTGAGTGGGACGTTGAAATGAGGTGTATGAGTCAATCAATACCCGTGACATGTAGTTAAGCATAATACTCCAAGATTCCGCTTTGGCATTTTTAAAGAAACCACGGGATGAAGCCACTCTCTTTTGTCTTTTTGATAATTTATTTATTTTTCTTTGTTTTTTGTCCATCTTTCTTTCGAGTATAAAGTTTATTATGTCCAGAGATTAAAACAGTTCAAGTTTGACCAATTGAAATTTGAACTAGGGCCGTTGCCGTGTTATAAAATTTGAGTTGCAGATGAAAAGCAAAATATAAAAGGTTGATGGAGAAGAAAAAAAGAGAGGAGATTTTGGTTTGTAATGGGAGACATATTGACGTGTGAGATTTAAACCTCTAATATTTTCAAAGATTCGGCAATTCGGGGGGTAGAAGCTTGGAAGGAGGCTTCACGTGTAGGCATAAATGTACAATGATGATGTCATTTCTACACTTTATCACGTCGTTGTATTACGAAATAAATCAAATGTCAAAAATAACAAAAATCAATACAAATGTTTTATTTTTTGTGATTAATTACGTCTTTTTATTGGTAGAAGTTTAATTTTATTATCATCTTTGACTTTGCAAGCCAGACCAAAGTGCGAACCTAGAAGTAAAGAAAAAGGTATAAGATTATTTAACCATTTGGAAATATACATTGAATCATAAGTAGTATTCATTTGGAAAATTCGGAAGACTTGTACAAGTACGAAGCCAAAATATTTGAACATCACCTAACATAATTTTGTAAGCTTCTTAAATTTAGTATTTATTCTTATAAAATAAAAAATGATACCAGTACGGACAATACCAATTGCACCTTCTATGAAATATCTAGTGTCTTTGTAGGGGTGCACATAAATTCTTAATATTAGACAGAAAAAACAAACTATTTTAAAAATGGTGTACCAAATACATTATATTGCAAGAAAAAATGAATATAAATCATATAAAATATCATGGTGAAAAATAAATAAAAAGATAGACAATTTGTACGAATTCACTACTAAAATAGACAACATGTATTTTTGGCCAATATGAAATAAATGGTATTAGGACATGACTTAAAGAAAGAGAAATACAAAGTGGGAAATGAAGTTGGAGATGTAACAGAATGGAAAACGAAAGGTGTGGAATTGATTGGGGGTGGCGAGTTTGAGAGATGAAGAAGAAGAAGATGTCGCCTAATAATATTAAACCGACAATTAGAGTGAGTGAGTGGCCTCATCTCTGACTTTTTTTGACTTTACTACTGTTTTTTCACATTGTGGTGCTCGCTCTCTCACAGTCTTACTCCCACCCAATCACGGCCTTTCCTTTCTAATCTACTCTCCTTATTTAAAAGTAAAACATATTTAAAAATTAGTGATCATCATAATGTGCAACATTTGCTTCAATAGTTGACCTAGTAATTTAATAGTAGTATCCGATATTTCTATGTTCCTTTTGTTGTCATACATGTTTTAAGGTTTAAGTTAATACCAAAAAAAAAAGAAAAAGAGAGTACTCTATTATTGTAAGGTTGTATAGTTCATATGTGATTTGTGAATATATCTCATGTAATTAAAAAAAGATGATTAGATTCTCTAGTCTCTACCATAAATAATCGGAATTGTACATGCTGATGAGAAATGATTAGTTAAGAAATTAGTTAGTTAGTATATTTTCAAATAGGTATCATTAGGCAATGAAAGCAGAAAGAATAATATGGAGATTAGCATATAAATCCTTGTAATGATAATTAATTTTGATTTATCTTATTATAAATAAATTTAACCTTTTTGTCACTATTGCAGTAAAGAATTGTAGTAAATTCCCCAAATAAAATTAAATAAAGGTTTCAAATCCCAATAAAAAATGTATGAAAAAGAGAGGAATGTTCCAGTTCAGTAAAATATCCCTTTTTCTATAAAGGTTGACAGTAAAACATTTTTTTTTTTAAAACACCTAAGGAAATTTCCAGAAAAAGATTCTGACAAGAAAATATTAACAGAGAAAAAGAAAGCAACTAATCTTATGAAAGTAGAATCCAAAATTCTTTCTTACTTGTCTCTATTTATATAAATCAATTTATAAAAAAAAAAGAAAAATGGGTCCTTTTAGTTTTTGATGAAGGTTATGCCAAAGTGTTGTTATTAGTGCCCAGAATTAAACGCAATCCAAAAAATCCCCTCCTCTCCTCTCAAAAAATAAAGAAGAAGAAGAAACCTTCTCATCTTCCTCCAAAGATTCTCTCTTTCTGTAAAAGAAAGTAGAAGAAAGCTTAAACCTTTTGCTGTGTGTTTCTTTTGTTAACCATGGCTGCTAACTCGACAAGGGTTAGTTTCTTCTTGGTTCTTGTAATGACGGTGGCGATACTCGTTCCTTCTTCTTCAGTTGTCTCCGGTGGAAATGGGGTTTCTGATCTTAAAATCAGTACTCACTTGAAACGACTCAACAGACCAGCTCTCAAATCGATTCAGGTAAAAAAAAAAAAAAAATTACTGAGAGATTGACAAACTCCAGAAAGTTTCATTCTTTTTAGCTGATAATCTATTTTTTTTTTTTTGGGGTTTTAAAAAACAGAGTCCAGATGGAGATATAATCGACTGTGTCCCAATCACTGACCAACCAGCTTTTTCTCATCCTCTGCTTACTAATCACACTCTCCAGGTTTCTCATTTGTTTCTGTTCCTATTTTTTTTGTGGCTTTTGTTCTGAATAGTTCTGACATTGCTGTTGTTTTTGATGTTTATTATAGATGTGGCCAAGTTTCAACCCAGCTAGTGTATTTAGTGAGAGTAAAGTTTCATCAAAAACCAAGAATCAGCACTCTCGTCCTATACATCAGCTTTGGCATGTGAATGGGAGATGTCCAGAGAACACTGTTCCCATCAGAAGGACCACCGAACAAGATCTTTTCAGAGCAAGTGCCGTCGAGAATTACGGTATGAAGAATCAGAAAAGTATCCCTAAACCTAAAAAATCTCTTGAGCCACCTAATGTTCTCACACAAAATGGTCATCAGGTAATATATTTATGTTCTTCACATTTTGAATTAGTTTTTGGCTGTTCTTGTTCTGTCCATTATTAACCCTTTTTTTGGTGTTGATTTTAGCATGCGATAATGTATGTGGAAGACGGGGTGTTCTACGGGGCTAAAGCAAAGATAAATGTGTGGAAACCGGATGTGGAAATGCCTAATGAGTTTAGCTTAGCTCAGATTTGGGTTTTAGGTGGAAATTTTAACTCTGATCTCAATAGCATTGAAGCTGGCTGGCAGGTATATTCTTTTTTGTTCTTTTGGTAATTTTGTCCGGAATAAAAGAAACTCTTCTTGATTCAAAGATTTGTGTTTTCAGGTCAGCCCACAATTGTATGGTGATACTCGCACCAGACTCTTCACTTATTGGACTGTAAGTTTCTAACAATAAGACTTCCTTTTGTTTTTGTGTGTTTTGGCTTAGTTTTTTTAAAAAATCATACTTTTTGTCTCTCCCTTGTGAAAACAGAGTGATGCATACCAAGGCACAGGCTGCTATAATCTTCTATGCTCAGGGTTTGTTCAAATCAACAGAGAAATAGCAATGGGTGGATCAATCTCTCCTTTATCAAACTTTGGAAACTCTCAGTATGACATTACCATACTTATCTGGAAGGTAATAAAAACCAACAACAAAACCCTCATTATTACCATCTCTGAAACTAGATGATACGGATCAGTTTTGGTTATAAGATTGGTTTGAGAAAATATTAAGTTTTGGTTTTTTTCTCAGGACCCAAAAGAAGGACATTGGTGGTTACAATTTGGAGAGAAGTACATAATCGGATACTGGCCAGCTTCACTCTTCTCTTACTTATCAGAAAGTGCATCGATGATCGAATGGGGAGGTGAAGTGGTTAACTCACAGTCCGAGGATGGACAACACACGACCACTCAGATGGGAAGTGGACGGTTTGCAGAGGAAGGTTGGGGTAAAGCGAGTTACTTCAAGAACGTTCAAGTAGTCGATGGATCGAATGAGTTGAGAAACCCTGAAAATCTTCAAGTCTTTACTGATCAAGAGAACTGTTACAATGTGAAAAACGGCAATGGAGGTTCTTGGGGAAGTTACTTCTACTATGGTGGTCCTGGGCGAAACCCTAATTGCCCTTAAAAGATGTGATCTACTTGCTCACATCGCAGATCATTCTAAAATCAATTGTATAAAACATATATATAAATATATATATACACATTCTTAAGTATATTAATTTCAGGTTTGAAGAGCGGTTTATGGTAATAGTATTAAATTTCTACAGAGTTTGGTTTGTTTGAGAGTGTTTCCTCTGTTTCCATGGAGTGAAGAGTATATAAAATTTCATTAAAGAACATGGTCCCCATGTGTATGTACGTATACTGAAATGAAATGATCACATTTAATTAATTTTGTATATGAGTATGAGTGGTACTTTGTTTTCAGTGTGACCTGTGTTATTGCCTTGTCTGTAATCAGTCATGGAGATGGGACTTTTGGTTTTGGATCTTCATTAATCATCAGTCATGTATAAACAGTATCTATTGGAATTATTGGACAAACTTCATTTAGACTTGATATTAATTAGAAACCCTGTTAATAATTCTTAAGACTAAACAGATCTCTTTTAATGTTTCTCTTTGTTAACATTATCATACGAATAAAGAGTCGTCAAATAATATTATCTAGATAAGATAGATCTATCAATATTTTTTTTTTTTTTTTTTTTTGAACGAACAATCCATTAATATATTCATGCAGGAACAAAATTTGAAGTTAGGACAGTCTACAGTTTCAATTCCTTCATTTGTTTATTTATTTGATGTGCATATAAATAATACACACATATATTCAGGTACACAGATTCACAATGGGAATTTTATAAACACAACTAAGAAAATTAAATGAATATTTTTAGCATTTATTTCTTAGCAGTTAAAATTCACAATTTAGAAAGTAAAAATCTTAAATTTCATATTAAATTTCATAGTTTTCATCTAAGTGGATTACAGATCTATCTTCTCATGGTGTCTGTTTAAAAGTCAACGAAAAATGTGGGCCTCAAGCCACAAGAGAGTTGACTTCGATCGTGTTGACGAGTTCTCAGTTGAAAAGTTTATAATCAATTAAACATAGTAAGAGAAGTATAATTAATTTTACTAAATATTCAATGGTAATCAAAAGAAAAGAATGTACCTACCCGACCATATTTTAAATTCATGTCGATATTTTATAATGAACTGGTGCAGTTACAAGTTCGTGACCTCACACGGAATGGTTCATGATGACAGACGAACAAATGATTTAACAAATAATTTATAAAGATAACGTCCAAGACTAGGTTACTAAATTTTAATATTTGAAAAAAGAATGCATAACTGGTTCAGTTTGTTTGGTCAAATGTCAGTTTATGTTCGCAAAAATTATCTGGCCGGTTAACCAAATCAATGGTTAACCGGACCTAAATATTTTGGATTCAAATAATGTGAGTGGTGAAAAACCTGGAGTACCATTATAAAAACTTCAGTCAACGATTTGGCAAACATTTTATATACTAACCTTAATATTGACAGGGAAATTTTGGGTATTATTAATATATGTATGGTTAGACTTTATACCAAAATAAAAAAATATGGCTAGAGTTGAGAACAAATATTATTAATTTATGAAACATAAGCAATCTACTCCTATATATAAAATCCAACGAGTAATGTCTAAAAGTTTTGCTAAGAACTGCGTATGTAATTAACCATGATGAGAATGACCAGCTTCATAGTAGTGCTACTTCTGATTGTGGTGACAGGTGCGATATCAGCTATTTGCGTTGATGGAAACAAATTCTTCGACCAACAGGAAATCAAACTACATAGACATATGAAACGGCTCAATAAGCCGGCTCTTAAATCCATTCAGGTATCTTACACAAATTCTATATGCAAATTTCATAACAATTATTTAGAAACTTTATCACATCAATTCTTTTTCGTTTTAATTAAATCTTATTTATAGAGTGAAGATGGAGATGTAATAGATTGTGTTCCTATCACTAATCAACCAGCTTTTGATCATCCTTTACTTAAAAACCATAACATTCAGGTTTGGCTCTTTTCCCCGTCTCTCTATTCTTTTATAACATGACTTTTTGAAACCATTGCGACGAAAAGTTCAAATTTGTAGATGAGGCCGAGTTTCTACCCGGTAAGTGATTCAACGTACACCAAGAGAGAGGCCGAGACTATAACTCAGGTTTGGCACAAGACGGGAGAGTGTCCCAAAAACACTGTTCCAATCAGAAGAACTAAGAAAGAAGATCTCTTAAGACCGGAATCCATCAGCAGTTTTGGGAGAAAGTCTCAACAAAGTATCCCAAGAACTACAACCTTTGATCCAACATTAGGTCATCAGGTACAACTACATGCACACACACACACATTGACACATGTCATCATGTGTATTATTGTTACTGTCATGTAGCTTACAATTTTCATATATTTTGGAATGGTTTAAGTACGCTTTGATGGGTGTGAGGAATGGAAAATTTTATGGGACAGAAGTTGCAATAAATCTGTGGAAACCATATGTCCAAATTCCCAAAGAATTTAGCTTGGCTCAGACTTGGGTTATTTCCGGAAATGGCTCTAGTCTTAACACCATTGAGGCTGGTTGGCAGGTAGGTTTGGTTCCTTCTTGACTACATCTTTTTTTTTGTTCTTATGCAAAACACGTAGCTGATTCTTCTACCTTTGTTTATCTTAATATATAGGTTTATCCAGAATTATATGATGACAATAATCCCAGATTCTTTGTTTATTGGACGGTAAGCCTTTTAACATACTTATCTCTTATATATATCGAACACTATTTTGAAAATTCAAACGATTAACTAGTTTGTCGATCTTGAATGGAACTATAAACTATAACTAGTTTTTTTTCTTCTTCTTCTTTCTTTTAACATTGGTCTATAAAATTATGCATCTAAGACTTTGACTTTTATGAAATCTTGTATTTTCCGGGAATAGCGCGATGGTTACCGAAAAACAGGGTGCTACAACCTCCTCTGCTCTGGTTTTGTTCAAACAAGTAATCGATACACCGTCGGTGGGTCGATCACCACCATGTCACGTTACCGTGGAGCTCAATACGACCTATCCATACTTATATGGAAGGTAATAACATAATTATATATCACCTCAACAATATGAGATTCATATATTCAACGTAACTTCAATGGCAAGATATACCTTAGGACCGAAAAACAGGAAACTGGTGGCTCAGGGTCAATGAAAAAGACGTAATTGGGTATTGGCCAGGCTCGTTGTTCAATTCTCTAGGAAGAGAAGCTACGAGGGTTGAATGGGGAGGTGAAATCATTAACTCGAGGACCGGTGGGAGACACACAACCACGGATATGGGAAGTGGACATTTTGCAGACGAAGGTTTTAAGAAAGCAAGCTATTTCAGGAATCTTATGATAGTTGATGGAACCAATACTCTTAGAGAACCACAAGGACTTTACTTCTTTGCTGATAAGCACAACTGTTACAATGTTAAGGCAGGGAATGGTGGAACTTCTTGGGGGACTCATTTCTTCTACGGTGGTCCTGGTCGAAACGTTAAGTGTCCATGATTTGGATACGTGCGTGTAGATTTTTACATACTTTGTATGTACATTATTATGAATAAAAACATGTGATAGTCATTGAAGAATAATAATCCACGTCACCAGAGATGTTTCTATCTATCATTAATTCGATTTCAAACACCGTTTGTTTTATCAAAAGAAAAAGAAAAAAACAATATTTCAACAGTCTGTTGTTAACAACGAATTGAAATAATTCGAGAATAATAAAGACAACACATATTGATAATAATAAGTTAACTAAAACACAGCTGTTTGAGATAAAATTCAAAAAAAAAAAAATGTATAACATTGCACGTTTAATAAATGTAAATTAAACCATGCTCGTTATTCTTTGACTAGGATTCGTTTGGACAGAAAATTTATTAGAGCATCTTTTATATTTAATTTAATTTTAATTTAATTGAGTGTCTAAAAAAGATACTAATCTCAAAATTTTAAATTACTATTATGTGTATAATAATTACAATGTTTTGCCATGATGCCGATGGTGTTATATTATTCATAACAAACAAATCCCAGGAAAAAAAATTGATCTCAACAAGCAAAAGAGAAATATTTATACGTAATGGTTAAACGTGCAAAACATTACTCAAATTCTATAACAAACTGTGATGATGAGCGTCGATCGAATCAAAGGCCAAACAACCCTAATAGTGATTTGCGATGACTTTTCGTTTCACAATAAATACCTAACATGTGCTAAGTTGATAAGACCAAATCATCTGTATGTGGTTGATCTAACTCGACCTACAGTATTGATTCTGTCCCCATTTCCCTTTACGTCTATCTTTACCACAACACCAATCAAAAAGACATTATTTTTCCTCGGTTTTGGACTAGTGAATCTCAAAAATGGGTAACAGCTCATCTGCTCAAAGTACATCACCATCTTTGCCGATTGATTCCACGTTCAATCTCCCTTCTCCATTACCATCTTGGCCTTCAGGTTCATGTTTTGATTTCTATTTGTTGTTTGTCCTGTATTTTCACATCTGTTTTTAGCTCTGCTTTTGCCTTGTTTATGGAATTATGGAGTTTTGTTTTGATTTTTGCAGGAGAAGGATTTGCGAAAGGCAAAATAGATTCGGGAGGTCTTGAAGTCTGCCAAGTAGAAACATTTAAAAAAGTATGGACTGCATACGAAGGAGGACAAGATAATCTCGGAGCCACTTTCTTTGAGCCGTCTTCAGTACCTCAAGGCTTTTCGATTCTCGGCTTCTACGCTCAACCTAATAACCGCAAGCTTTTCGGATGGACGCTTGTCGGAAAAGACCTGTCCGGCGACTCTTTAAAACCGCCTGTGGATTATCTTCTTCTTTGGAGCGGCAAATCTACAAAGGTAGAGAACAACGGGGCCGAAACTGGATACTTTTGGCAGCCTGTACCTCCGGATGGCTACAATGCAGTGGGTCTAATTGTGACAACTTCGGATGAGAAACCTCCTCTAGACAAGATCCGTTGTGTTCGTTCCGACCTGACTGATCAATCCGAGTCTGACGCTCAGATATGGGAAACTAATGGGTTTAGGGTTTCAAGTTCTAAACCTGTTAACAGAGGAACACAAGCCTCTGGAGTCTGTGTTGGCACGTTCTTCGCAAGCTCTACAAACCCGACTTTACCCTGTCTGAAAAACAACAAGTTCGATTTTTCTTGTATGCCAAGCAAGCCCCAGGTCGATGCTCTGTTTCAAGCTTACGCCCCTTGGATCTATTTTCACGAAGATGAGAAGTACCTCCCAGCGTCTGTCAACTGGTTCTTCAACAACGGTGCCTTGCTTTACAAGAAAGACGATGAATCAAACCCAGTTCCAGTTGAACCAAACGGTTTAAACCTTCCCCAAGGTGAATCCAACGACGGTCTCTATTGGTTAGACCTACCTGTAGCTCCCGACGCAAGAAAACGAGTTCAAGGTGGTGATTTACAGAGCATGGAAGTGTATCTTCATATAAAACCCGTTTACGGTGGAACCTTCACAGACGTAGCCGTGTGGATGTTTTATCCGTTCAACGGCCCATCACGGGCTAAACTGAAGGCCATTACAATCCCGTTGGGGAGAATCGGCGAACATATTGGAGACTGGGAACATTTCACTCTCCGAATAAGTAACTTCAACGGCAAGCTACATAGGATGTATCTGTCGCAGCACAGCGGAGGAAAGTGGATCGATGCTCCGGAGATCGAGTATCAAGGCGGAGGAAATAAACCGGTGGCTTATGCTTCTTTGAACGGACATGCAATGTACTCAAAACCGGGACTTGTGTTGCAAGGCAAAGACAATGTGGGGATTAGGAACGATACCGGAAAGAGTGAAAAGGTGATTGATACGGCTGCTAGATTCAGCGTTGTTGCAGCGGAGTATATGAGAGGAGGAGAAGTGGAGGAGCCGGCTTGGTTGAATTACATGAGACATTGGGGACCAAAAATTAATTATGGTCATGAAGATGAGATTAGAGGAGTGGAGAAGATTATGGTTGGGGAGGGTCTTAAGAACGTGTTTAGGAGTGCGATTAAAGGATTGCCTAATGAGGTCTTTGGAGAGGAAGGACCTACTGGTCCAAAGCTGAAACGGAATTGGTTAGGCGATGAAGTTTGAATCTCCTCGTTTATTTGCTTGGTTTTGTGAATCTATCCTTATTTTTCTGTAATATGAGAACACCTTTTTTTCGTTTTGTGATGTTTCGTAAGTTACCTTTAGGTTTCCTTTATTTCTCTTCTTGCCCACAAAATGATTTGGTCAAGAATGTATTTTTCAGAATATTAATTGTTTTGTTAGAAGAAAAAAAAAATGTCTTCCATCTCAAATTAAGACGTTGTATTTTCACATAATATTTTTACGTAACTCATACGTACAAAAACTGAGTTATTTCTCTTGAGATAGGCAAAAGTAATATTAATCAAAGGGTACGTAGTTAATTAGATTCCCAATTTTGAATAGGTCAGAGTGCATATTATGGGAATTACACGGTCTTTTCAATTGTCATGATCGGAAATTACTTATGTCCTTTTAAATCAATAACGCGTTTCTTCACAAGATCGGAAATTACTTATGTCCTTTTAAATCAATAACGCGTTTCTTCACAAGATCGGAAATTACTTATGTCATTTTAAGTCATGAGTCAATTTTATTGATTTTCATGCATGGTGTTATTAATGTAACCAGTAACCACTAAATCTATCACAAAATAATAAAAGTCTTTTAGCTCTATAATTTCATAATTTTTAGAATATTTGATAAAGTCAATGAGTCAACTCTTAATATGCACCTATAAATTTCAAAGAGTATTTGAATAAAAATTATAGAAATACAAAGAGTGCTACCTAAAAGTATTGTGTTAACATGATGGGAATGGCCGGTTTAGCGGTAGCTCTGATGGTAATAACATCACTGACAATCGCTACTTGCGCCGATGGAAAAGATTTCTTTCATCATCCGGAAATTAAAGTACGAAGATTTTTGAAGCAGCTTAACAAGCCAGCTCTTAAATCCATTAAGGTATCTTATACAAATTCCATATGCTGATATGCATCTACTCCATGCTTTGAATATTCTCAGCAAGAAAAAGAATAAAAAAACTGAGACTAACTTTTGCTTTAATCTTTCGTACAGAGTGAAGATGGAGATATAATTGATTGTGTTCCAATCGCTATCCAACCAGATTTTGATCATCCCTCGCTCATAAATCACACCATTCAGGTTTGCTATCATTTACCATCTCTGTTTTGTTTACACATGCATGATCGTGTTAAACCAGGAAATTTTCTCACGTAGATTAAACCAAGTTTTATCCCGGAAGGTGAAGGTGACTCTACGTACACCAAGAAGAAGAAAAAGCCTACTCAAGTATGGCACAAAGATGGAGAGTACTGCCCAGAAAACACTGTCCCCATAAGAAGAACAAAAAAAGAAGATATCTTACGAGCAAAATCTCTTGAAAGTTTTGGGAAAAAGAGTCATCAATACATTCCTGAAGATACATCCTCTAATCCAAATTTTCACCATGAGGTACAACATTTATGTGTTGCCCCTTTTCAAATACTCCTTTCTAGCTAAGCTAAGTTACACTTATACTTATACTCAAGGGTAGGTGTAGCTTAATTTTTTGTAGTACATATATCTGATCCGTTTAAATTGATATATTTTTTCTATGTATTTTATTGATTTATATCCGTTTTAAAGCTACCCAGACATTCAATGTTTATATTTATATCTGTAAAAATTTGGATATTTGATTGAATATATGTACTTTTTTTGAAAAAAATTATTAGTATACGTCACTTAAAGTAAATACTGATTTAATAATTAATTTGGCAAAGAAAACTCTTTTTTTTAAAAAACTAAATGCAAGAGATGCATGTAAAAGTTATTCATATATTCATAGTAGAGACTGAGTGACTATTTTCATTTAAATTTTAGTAAAATGTTATTTACTTTGTATCTGACGAATAATATTGATTTATACTTTTTTTTTTGTCACCATATTGATTTATACTTAATTAATAGTAATTTCTTTTACTTCGTCAAAATTTTTTTTTGTATCTGGAATCTTTTATTCAAATCAAATTTAACCGGATAAGAAACTAACTGAAATGGTTAATTATTCCCATACTAATATTGTATGACCAATCGGCCCGATCCTAATCAATCTTTCCCCGGTTTGGTACGCGTACATGGGTGTGAAAAACGGAAAGTTTTACGGGACAAAAGCCTCGATAAATATATGGAAACCAGATGTAGCAACTCCCGACGAGTTCAGCTTGTCTCAGACTTGGCTCGTATCTGGAATTGGCACTAGTCGTAACACTATTGAAGCTGGTTGGCAGGTTTGGTCTTCCATCCTTAACATAGTAACGACATCTTGTTCATATATTTTCTGGACATATCATAAATATTTAACACCAACTTTTGTTTGCCTTAATTTATAGGTTTATCCAGGAGTGTACGGTGATAATAATCCTAGGTTATTTGTTTACTGGACGGGAAGTTCCCATTTTTCAACTAACACAAAAAAAAAAAAAAAAAAAATTTGCCGGCTAACTAGGCTAAATTAACACCACATATATTACCATCATAACCAGATCTAATGATTCGTTCAAAGAAACAAAAAAAAAAAAGCAGATCAATGATACGAATCTAAAATCAAAATATGTTTTATTTTGGTGGCTTAAGCTTGAGACATATCTAGTCGGATACTGGCCGAGCTTCATAGTTCCAAAGCTAGCAGATTCAGCACGGAAGATCGTATGGGGAGGTGAAATTACACATTATGTTGAAGGCAGAGGGGAACACACGCTACCGCAAATGGGGAGTGGCCATTTCGCAGAAGAAGGTTTTAAGAAGGCGGCTTATTTCAATTGCATAGAGTACATCGATAAATCTAATAATCCTATCACACCCTTTGCTCAAAATCTCGAAGCAATCATTACTCGGCCCGAATGCTATAACCTCAAGGTTGGCTCTAGCCGAAGGTGGGGAGCTTACATTTTTTACGGCGGACCTGGACATAACCCTCAATGCCTATGAGAGATTATGCTAACTAGATTTTAAGTTGTATTTTTACTAGGAAAATGAAGTACCTGTCGATGCGTTTGATTTTGAGAAGAGAATTATTTCTAAACTTCTAATCTTTTGAATATACTAATGTACCTCCTCAAAATGTTTTTCCTTGCTTCATCAGTAATGCATAGGCCTTAGATTTCTTCTATATATATTTCACGATCCTTAAATTAATTAGATAACATTTTAAACCAAGAAAAATACAGAGATTGTGTTATCCGATTAATTGGGCACATAATAAATAATAAATGTCCAATAATTATCCAATTTCTATTATGTGGAATAATACGACTTGCTGGAATTGACTCCGCTTAAGTATGGAATACCAATACGGACAATTTTCTATGGGTCAGTGTCGGTCTTCTTTGTTAGTTTTTTCACATATGCGTATATTCGTAAACAAAAAAAAAACATTTAACGGAAAACTAAAGAATTGATCGCCCACGTAAGTATTATCGCTATTAAAAATTATAAATAACATTCTTGTGGGAATATCCATTTCCTTGCACAACTTTATCCAAAGGTTTGTCTATATAATGGCAAAGTAATATAACGCAAAACATGAGCAAATCACAAAATTTTCCTATTTCTTTCACCTAGTTTAGAATATTTTTACAATTAATTTTCCTATTCTATACTACCTAAAGGGTGGTAAAAAATTAACGGGTCAATATGATATTTTACTATACTTGGCTCTCTATGTGTTTAATAAAAGATGAGGGTGAGGACATAAGTTCTTGGTGATGACTATGAGCGTCGTCGATGAGCAGCTCTCCCATGGATTTTCATAGCAAACTATGAGATAATAAGAATGATGCTTAACATAATAACACTAGAATCATACTACACATAAGAATCAACTCAAAACTCTCAAAACAAATAGAAAAATGTAAAGCCAATCAGCCAGCCAGCCAAAAAAAAAATCATTGTACACATAGAATGGTGGTAGTAACTTTTTATAAGATAAATCTGTTGGCTCTAACATATGCATTTTATATTATTTGATTTAGGATACATAATTAAACTCGTCTAGAAAAACTAGGCACACACAGAATTTTAAAATTCTAAGCGAGTACCTATAGTTTTTGGATTTTTTTTGTTTTCTAAGTTTTTTGTTAAGATCATAGGAATTCTTTGCCCAAAAAAAAAGATCATAGGAATTCGGTGAGAAATTCGTATATAATTTGGTCCACATGATTAAAGATGTCCACTAAAACTAAAATACTTACATTATGAACGACACTACCATGAACTAATTTATGGTATATATTTGTTATGTTTTTGATTGGTGGCATTAATTTGGTGGAGGTGGTTAGAGACAATTGGGCACAACCCGTTTTTGTTAACCATAGTCTATAGATATTAGATACGTTTAAAGAGGTCATTTTTTTATTAAATACTGTACAGTTCTTTTTTATTAAAGACTATTTTATATACAATATTAATGAAATAATAGAAAATGATAAATGGAATTAATAGAAACTCAATACACAACAAATAAGGTAAAAAATCTGTAGAAAATAATGAAGATGATGAAACTGGATAAGTAAAAACTTTTATATATAAAAAGAAAATAAAAAATGTTAAGTACATTACATCATAATTTTATGTTAAAAAGAATTGGATAAAGATGAAATGACAATAAAGATGGAATATACTAGATCGTACATATACTAATAATGATCTGATCAATAATTTGCTAATATCTATACTAGTATAAATTTATAATGTAACACGTGATATCTCTCTATATATAAAAGAGAAGTCTGGGGAACTTACATTTTATATGGCGGACCTGGACCTAACCCTCAATGCCTATGAGAGATTAGGTTAACAAGATCTTTAATTGTACTTTTTACTAGGAAAATGAAGTACCCGTCGATGCGTTTGATTTTGAGAAGTGACATGATGTTTCAAATTTTCTTTACAAGATGTTTGTGACAACCTTTTCAGAATTGATTTCTATGATAGAACTTAGTAGCGTTCTAAAGAATGTGTAAACTATTGAAGACTAACAAATTGGTTTTGCGTTTTAAGTAAAAAAAAAGTCGTATCAATATTATACGACTGACTTTTAATAAGCACCACCACGTTTCTTTTGTTGGATAAACGTAACAAAGTCGTTGTCACTTGTCATTAATTCACTTATCAAGTGCTACCTTGCACGATTTGTAACTTGCAGAAAACAGAACAAAGAAGGATATGATAAATTTATGTATATTTAGTATAAAACCTTGCACGACACCTTCCGTTAGATCGATCAGCTTTGACTTCTACGTTTAAGTTTGCGTTTTTAACATTCACAAAAAAAAAGAGTATGCTTTACACTTATCCTCTCTTTCTTGTTTCTAAGCAATTGACACCAAGTTTATATACAAACCCATGACTCCAAGTTTCCTCTGTTTCTAACAACCAAAAAAGGTATCCTTTGTTGACATATCTGTTATCTGTACATCAACCTTCCTGTGTATGTTCCGCTATCCGAAATATGGGAAATTGTCTTTCAATATCAGATCCTTCTCTTGAAGATGGATCAAAGAAGATTCTCAAAGCACTTCCGGTCGAAACTCCCTTCAAGTTTCCCTCACCATTGCCTACTTTTACTCAAGGTTTGTATCGCTTCTCGTTGATCCCTCTCTCTCTCAATTACTTTGCTGATTTTGATTTGACTTGCAACATCAGGTGACGGTTTTGCGAAACGAACCATTGACTTGGGAGGTGGTCTGGAGGTTAGTCAAGTTTCGACATTCAACAAAGTTTGGTCCACTTATGAAGGAGGACCAGACAATCTCGGAGCCACATTCTTTGAACCATCTTCATTCCCTTCCGGTTTCTCCATCCTTGGTCACTATGCTCAACCAAACAACCGTAAACTCTTTGGTTGGGTACTCACAGCTAGAGATCTTTCCAGCAACACCTTGAAACCCCCAGTGGATTACACCCTCGTCGGAAACACCGAGTCACTGAAGATCAAACAAGACGGACCTGGTTATTTCTGGCAGCCCGTTCCACCTGATGGATATCAAGCCGTTGGTCTAATAGTCACAAACTCCTCACAAAAGCCACCTCTAGACAAAGTAGGCTGCGTTCGATCAGATCTAACCGAACAATGTGAAGCTGATACATGGATATGGGAAACAAACGGAGTCAACATCTCAAATCTAAGACCAACCACAAGAGGAACACAAGCTACAGGTGTCAGTGTAGGTACATTTACATGGCAAACCCAAAACTCCCCTCCTCCATCATTATCTTGCTTAAAGAATACAAATTTCGACTTCTCTACAATGCCTAATGAGTCCCAAATCAAAGAACTGTTCCAAACTTATTCTCCATGGGTCTACTTCCACCCAGACGAAGATTATCTACCTTCCTCTGTTAACTGGTACTTCAACAACGGAGCATTGCTATACAAGAGATGCGAAGAATCAAAACCAATACCTATCGAATCAAACGGTTCTAATCTTCCACAAGGCGGATCAAACGATGGATCATACTGGCTAGACCTACCAATAGACAAAAACGGTAAAGAGAGAGTTAAAAAAGGAGACTTACAAAGCACAAAAGTGTATCTTCACATCAAACCAATGCTCGGAGCAACATTCACAGACATATCGATCTGGATCTTTTACCCTTTCAATGGTCCTGCACGAGCTAAAGTCAAATTCGTAAATCTACCGTTGGGGAGGATCGGAGAACACATTGGAGATTGGGAACACGCGACGTTACGGATCAGTAACTTCACCGGAGAGCTATGGCGAGTGTTTCTATCGCAGCACAGCGGTGGAGTTTGGATCGAGGCTTGCGATTTAGAGTTCCAAGGAGGAAGTAACAAACCTGTAGCTTACGCATCGCTTCACGGTCACGCTATGTATCCGAAACCTGGATTGGTGTTGCAAGGAGACGATGGGGTTGGGATAAGGAACGATACGGCGAAGAGTAAAAAAGTGATTGATGCTGGATTAGGGTATGAGGTGATTGCGGCGGAGTATGACGGCGGAGGAGTGGTTGAGCCGCCGTGGGTTAATTATTTAAGGAAGTGGGGACCCAAGATTGATTATGATGTTGATGATCAGGTTAAGGGCGTTGAGAGTATATTGCCTGGGTTACTGAAAAAGGCCTTTGTTAAATTTGTCAGCAAGATTCCTGATGAAGTTTATGGTGAAGATGGGCCTACTGGGCCTAAACTTAAGGGAAACTGGGTTGGTGATGAAAGTTAAAAAGATGAATTTGTTTGTTTTTTCTTACTATTTGTTAGTTTGGTAATTAAAATTCTTCTTAACCCTTGTTTATGTGTATATACATAAAAATTAAGTTTGGCCAAGTGAAAAACCAAAAAATATTGGAAATATTAGTGAACAGATTTTTATCATAATAAAACACTTCAGATACACACAAAGCCAAAAAGTAAAACCAAAAGTACAATAAGTTTATGAAAGGAACAAAATTTCTTAGTTTTTAGTTACCAAAATATTTTAGAAATCCAGAGATCCACATTGTTTGCTCTCTATAGATTTCACAGCAGGTCCAGGCTTCTTTGTATCCTTTTTATGATCACCATTTACGCCTCTCGGTCTTCCAATACCCATCTTAGGTAAACCACGGTTCAGTCCTTCTAACAAAACACAAGCTTTACACCATTTCTGCATATCATGTTTTAATCCAAAACAATCAAACAACTATATATTAACTCTATGTTCTAATGATGCATGACAACTGACACTTTATGTGATAAAGAGAGGTCTCACCTGGCTAGAAATATACCCACATCTCTCACACGTTCCTTGCTCAGGCATCTTTGTGGTTGTGGCAATTCTAAAATCTTCTCCAGATTTTATGATGTCCAGAATCGCCCTCGGCCTGCATTTTGTAGAAGTTAGTGATCCCTACTTAACTCATGATTGTAGCAGATACTGACAGGAAGAAGAAGTCGAGAAAGAACCTTAGTCTTTCCAAATCTTTGATGAACTCACGGGCAAACCCACGATACGCATTAGGAGAGTATATGCCTGCAAACTCAACAAACGAAAGAGTTATCTTGGCTGAAAATGAAATCTACGAACAATGAAAAAAACTTTAAAAAATGCACACTTACATTCAGTAGAGAAGTAGTCCAGCTTCTTGAAATAAGCATACGTATAGCAACGTTAAGGTATATCGCATTTTTTTTTTTGTTGACAAGTAACAGTAATATAAAACCATCAGTAGTATTCAAAACAGAAGGATGTAAGGATATATGACAATCTCCTTTTCGTATGTATACTTGAAAGGTTTACATCTTGGAATGGGACCATCTTCACCAGTAGTAATCGATGTGCACCGACTTAATCTACAATAGCCAACATTACAAAAATCATTTCATTCACGAATGAGATAGATTTTTCTTTTTTTTTCATCAAATCATCAAAAAAATATTTACCTAGCAATATCCCCACGCAATATGTTCAAGAGAACGGTTTCGGCTATATCATCTGCATTATGTCCAGTGACTAGCTTATCTACTTTCAATAACGCAGCTCCTCGATCAAGTGCCTTTAGATGAATCAAACAGAAGCAAATTAAAAACAAAATTTTGTTGTTGTTATGCAGAGTTATTGACAAACTGTAGAACAAGCAAAAGAATTGACAAACTGTAGAACAAGCAAAAGAAAATTGTTCCTTACCTGTCGACGGAATACACCACAAAAGGTGCAATTGTTCTTCAAACCGATCATTTTTACAATGTCATCCATTGTCCATCCATACAGATCTTTGTATGAAACAATCTGAAGAGGCAAACCATACTGAAAGAAAGAAATACAGAACCCATCAAAAAAAAAAAACGCCAAGAAAACAATCACCAATCACATATAGAATTCAAAAAGAAGCTTACTTGGACTT
Source organism: Camelina sativa (assembly GCF_030686135.1). Taxonomy (NCBI): domain Eukaryota; kingdom Viridiplantae; phylum Streptophyta; class Magnoliopsida; order Brassicales; family Brassicaceae; genus Camelina; species Camelina sativa. The sequence continues at coordinate 26,896,020 of NC_141885.1, forward strand.
CATTCCGTTTAACGGTCTCAAGAGAATCATCACGATAACCCGTAATCCCTTCATCTATGGACAAGAGAAAGAGATCCAATCCGTAATCATGCCGTCTGTTTAGTTCTGATAACACATATGCCAGAACTGTAGAATCTGCACAACAAAGCCTCAGCTTTTTGGATTATTTTGATGAATCAGCTATCAACTCTATCAACTATCAACTACCAGAACAATCAAAAGTGTGTAACAGTATTATGTTGAAGCAAAAGATCTTCATAAGTTTGAAGGTTGAAAGAGAAGCAACTACCTTTTCCACCAGAAGCACCTATAGCAACTCGCTCACCAGATTTGAATAAACGATTCTGAACAATGACTTGATGAATCTCCTCCTCAAAAACCTCATAGAAACACTCTCTGCATATCTTTAAACACACAGACTCAATCACTTCTCATACATAAAACCCCAAAAGAGGAGACTCTAGCAACTAAACAATACACTTGGAAACTAAAGATTGGATTTTGATCCAATTCCAACGAATCAGATTGTTAATTTTTGATTCGATTTCACATAGGGATCATAACCCAACCAGTGGAATTCATAAAAGAGCCAAATCTTACAGTATAGAAGTTTGTTCCAAGCTTCTTCTTGAAATCTTAGCTAAAACCCAAACAAGAGAAGTTTGAGTAGAGTTACCTGTTGAAGGGTTTTGGGACGTTTGAGAACGGGACGTCTCAGGTTGCATAAGCAGCAGAGACGAGTGGCTCCTGCTTTCTTGCTCTTGGCCTCCATTTCTCACCGGAGCTCCTCCTGCTTGTCGGAGGTGAAAAGCGACCTAAACTCGACGCAGTCAGAGAATGATGAAACGCCATCGTTTTTCGTCTATATGGGCCCTAAAAGGGCTTTGACGGAATACGGAGTCAAGAGTTAAACGACGTCGTTGAGTAAAGGCATTGCATCTGTGTCGCGCCTCAGTTTGACTCACCGCTGCTAAACGGCGACGTTTGAGTAAAGGCATTGCGTCTGTGCTGCCTGAGTTTGACTCATCGCTTAAGAGTTAAGATTAGATAAACAAACACTGATGCGGTAATTTTGTCTTTTAAACTCTCAACTCTGTAACTTTATTGGCACAAAACTTGGCTTCCATGTTTTCATCATATCTCCCATCTCCATTGCTTGATTGGTCACAAGCTTCAGCTTCAGCACATGTTATGTGCGTTCTTATGAGAGAGGATTCATTCAGCCGAGAAGTTAATTTACATTTACTTGCTCAGTTTCTTCCTATTCCTCTGTTTTCCGTGCTTTGTTTTTTTACTTTCTCTGTCTATCTTATTGCTCTATTTTGGGTGTTCTGTTTTCTTTACTTTACTTTACTCTGTTTTCTGTGCTCTGTTATCTTTTTAGCTCTGTTTCTTTAGGTGCTCCAGTTTTCTCTGGCCTCTGTTTCTCTACTTGTTATGTTCTCTGCTTAACATTACATCACAAAGAAGAAGGAATATTGCTTTTGGATATAGATCAATTGCTTATGAATTAATATTCCTTTTTCTCAGAATCTGTAAAATAGAGAATCTATGTAATGGATCAAGTGAAGTAACTTCACCAACCTTGATGTGTTTCTCAGTTTATCTATGTTCTAAATGTCTAATGAAAACAAAGAGGATTCACAAGACTCATTCTTTATTCATCTATAGGGACTCACACAAGGAAGATACAGAGAAGAAAGCGACTAACGAGTAGACAACATGGAACAAAAATCAACTTGTATTAACTTTTAATGACTTTGAAGTAATTTTTGTTCATATGTTTTGCCTGTTGCAGTATGATCTAAACTTATCCTTTATGAACAAAAAATTGAAACATTATACTGTCAAACAGTAACCAAGTTTGAGTTATGTTTACCAGACCAGAAACGTTGCATACCTTCCTTCTGTTCATTCTAGTAGTAGTGGTTGACGCAGAGGCTTTAGAATTGTGCTATCGAGTTCCATAAAATATGTTACAACAACTCCAATAAGCGAGCATACAGCTGGAACAAGTCCTAACCCATATCTTGTCACCGAGAAGTAAAAATGTTGGTTGATATTTACATCGACCTTTGGTGAAGTGCCTGCACCATTTTGCAAACAACACTTCCATCAACAATCTCTAGATATTTATAAGATCAACTAAGAAAGAAAAACAAAAACTTACTTTGATGTGACTGAAGAACATATAAAGCAAGCCCACATGACATTTTGTCTAAGAAGCTTAATGACCCACAAACGAAAGCACATCCACCGAGTTCCGAACCAATCAACACACTCTGCATACTGATTGCTGTCACCTGTAAAAAATCAAAAGACAGAACTACACGTTACATGTAAACACATGGAGACGTCAGATTTAAGAAAGGATTGTCTTACCAGCATTAAAGCATTTGCGATGCCGATAAAGACAGAGATGGCATACATGTAAGAGTTAATGCTTCTGGACAATAAGAGGATTGCTACACCGCAGAATATCCAAATGATACCACCCGCACAATAATATGCCTTGAGGCGTTTTCCATTCCATGGAATCTCCTACAATTATGGGAATATAGTTGTTACATAACACACTAAGAAAGGACAAAGTTTAGAGGCGAAGAAGATAAATGCCTTCTGGTAACCACCTGAAGCATAACCGATACAACGAAACTGCAGATGTAGATTATTGCGGGGATCTGAAAATTAAACATTGATCAGTAAAAGTTTGATGATCGTAGAGATGAAAGCTTACTGCAGTGGTTTTACTGATTTTACCAGAGCTTTAGCGGATTGAGCCATTTGCAATTCATCAATAACAAAGAATGCAAGATATGCCTGCCAATATTAAAGTCATCCTGAAATGTAAGTATTGATCGAATACAAAAGAAGCAAAACATGAAGGATACAGAAACTAACCTGTGAAACATTCAATACTAGTCGAGTGAGGAGATAAACCATAGCAACTTGATAGTATAGAACTTTACGGAACCAGTAAGCCCACGGTATTCTTGCTCGGCTAGTTTCTCTTAGATCTATCCGCAGCCTTTGAAAATAAATAAAAAAACCAACTCATTTTCAATAAAATATCATCCATCAATGCAAGAACTTTGGTAAAAACTGATCAAGGCATTTCAGAGAAAAGTGTGCATTACCTTGGTTCTTTTGTTCCCATAAGAAATATGACCACAAAGCAGCAGCCAACGGTGATAGATGAGTAAGCAATCCAACGATACTGTAGACTTAGGTAGACTTAGAATCATATCCGAAGGTATTAACATAAACAAGACCATAGAAGCACAAACCTGAGTTTCGGTATTTTTTTTTGTCACGGCCTCACTAACACCAAATACAACTAAAGCAATAGCGTATAAGCCTAAATTAGCAACCTGAAAATAACAGTCGATGGAAATGTTAAGTATAAGCCTAAAAAGACACGTTAAAGAGCTAAAATCAGACTAAAGGGAAAGAGCTAACCATGCTAAAAGCGTTACGGGAGCTTGTTAGTGCTACTCTGCTTGTTGAGTTCAGTGTAATGCAATTGACCATAGCCCTAGCGAACATCAAGTTAAAAAAAAAAAATGAATATCTGACAGAGTAAATTTGAGATTAGCCTAGAGAGAAGATCAAACGGAAAAAAAAAAAGAAAGATTGTTTTATTACATGTGAGAAACCTGAGTAGCAGCCCATCCTATATTGAAGATAGCTGCAAACATACTGTACGATAATGTTTCAACAGTTAGGGAGTTACTGTTGAGGAGAGTACAAGGCAAACAACCGCCAAAAACAGATGAAAATGAGACAGCAACTAGTAAGGATCCTGCAGCATGCCAAATTTTGAAATGCCCAAATCTGTCAATCTGGTCATATGAAAAAGACAGATTTTGTGAGATTAAAAAAAAATACACTGGTTCCATTGAACAAAGATCAATCAATTTAGACTACTCTTAAATTAAACAAGACTACAAAATTAAAAAAAAAATACTTTACCAATTCACCAACGAAGACAGTAGCAAAACCATCTGCAACTTGACCAGAGAGCATGACAATTGCAGCATCCCTACAGAAGAAGAAAAGCGTAATTACTCTCACTAATTCAGTGTAAAAATCAGGAGTAGATATTATTGTATGTACCTTGGGGAGAGACCGATTTGGGTTAAAAACAAGAGGAGGTAAGTGAACCAACAGGAAGCAGTAATGTCATTAAGCATATGTCCAACTCCATAATAGAACACAGACAACCTTCCAAGTGGTTTCGTCGATGGATCCTCTTCGTCATCGTTCCTTCCGACAATCACAGGTGACGTCATCAACCAAATTGGTTTTTCAGAAGAGACAAATTTTGTATTTTTTTTTTTTTTAATTGTATAATCCTACAATTAGAACCTGCATGGAAGAAGACACATCGAAGATTTTCAAAACAACCCAAAACCTCGAATATAGTCAATTGTATCTACAACAACAACAACAACAAAAAAGACACGAACTTTTTCGGATTGAAGAAATTGAGGAAAGGTGAGAATTTTCAAGAACGAGAAAAGAAAGAAAAAAAGGAATAAACTTTTCGTACCTGTTGAATGAAAAAAAAAAAGGAAGAAACTTGCAATCCCAAAATCGAATTTTGATTCAGATACCCTTTAAGAATCTGTTCAATAGATTATCCAATTCCCAAGGAAACGGGACTAAGAAGGAAGAACAAAAAAGGGAAAATGACAACGGTTGTGTGAGCGAGCTTAACGAGAAACTTGAAAAAAAATAAAAGGAAAAAAATAAAATTTTATAGTAATACTTTCCGGCGTAAATACGTCATTAATATTTATTTTCCGCGATTTCAAAATTTAATTATTGAGTAAAGAAGAATTAATGAAGTACTAAAAACAGGAAATTAAATGTTGTTGACCCAAAAAAAAAAAAAAGAGAAGAAAAGAGAATCACGATCATGAAAGAGAGACGAAACTGACCGTAGTAGATAATCTAGGAAACCGTGCGGTCATGTGATTGCTCTATAGATTTGGTATGGGGACACTTTGGATGATTTATATACTACGATAAATGGTTGCAAGTTGCAACAGTTCTTCCAACACTATTAGTCTATTACTTTGTATTGGTGTTACTAGTATCTCTGCCAAAGTGCAAACAACAATTTCTTACAACACTATTACTGTGTGTTGATGCCTAATACTTGTCTCTACAATAGTATTTTATACTTTTTTAACCATACAATTAGGTATAGCCAAAATTCAGGTTTGCCGAAGTTTTTAACCAGTAAGTTCCCGTAATCTCCCATTAAACCGAAGTCCTTGATCGATCAGTAGTCCAATTGATTGTTTTACAATATGACAACACCAAAAACAAAACCAAAAAAAAAAAAGTAAGTTTATGGCAACTTGGATCTCCACAACTTTGTGATCATGTTCCATTTGATCCTTGTGGTTCCCTCTTTCTTTCTTTTTTTCTTGTGGATCTGATTCGCACTCAAAAGAATTCATTTGTCGCTAAGAGGCTTATCGGTTAATGAAATTGCGTGTGGATGCAGTTCACTTCAGTTCAAACAAAACCATCATACATTCATACTCAATGAATAAAAATTCAAGAGTTTTTTCTCAAGTAAAAATATTACAAAAATAAAATTGATAAAATCATACAAGATAGAGAGAAGAGTTGTCATTTGTAGCTAGCTCGTGTCTCATTTTGCGCCATACAAAGAAAGAAAAAAAACAATAGTTGAGAAGAGTTGTCACAAAGTGAAAACTACATTCATCAGTCAAAACCAAAAACAGCAACGGCACAAAATCAAAGCCACCGCAATTACACGAAACCAACGTGACATCCTTTTCACGTTTCATTGTTATTATCTAAACGAGGATGAAAATACAAAATATGACGAAGAAATGGGCAACAACTAGCCATCGTTTACCAAAGAGTTGGGTCGTCCGACCACTGTTGTTGTTATCAGATCCTGCGGTTGGAGGAACGCTGGGACTGGGTGGGTCAGAAGCTAGTCCGATTTTGTGTAAAGCTTGATCTATTAGATAGAACACTTGGGCTTCTGGAGATTTTGGGTCCAAGTGAAGGAAAGCTGAAACATCCATACCACCGTACCACAAATTATGGATTCGTTAATATTGCTTCTATTAATAAAATTTTCAAGATAATACTCGAGTACTTAAAAAATTACCAACGGTCTTACGTGAATTCAGTTTCTTACACGATAATCAATATGGTAAATGTTAAATTATTATTTAGAAAGTCATATTATAATTACAAACTAAGCAAAGACCTTTCTAAACGTCCACATTAAAATGAACCATATACAACCAACCACTGTTATATCGTAAAACGGTAAAAGTCTAAGAGAGGTGATTAAGGTACGAACCAGGGCATTTAGCGACATCAGCAGTGACGTGACAAACGGAAGGAAGAGTGTAAGAGAGAGAGATATTGATCTGGAGACCCAAAGCAGGATCATTCCTGTCTTGGATGATCACACAGATACACTTTTTCTCCGAATCTAGAATCTGTTTGAGACCGGAGCAACAACCCGGCGTCGGAGATTTTGCTTGTCCTTTCATGTAAGGAAGACACGTGCCCATACTCAAACGCTCTTCCCTACACTGTTCTTCATTTTTTGCCTTATCTTCTCCACCTCCCACCACCGTAGTCGCCATTGTTAAAGCTATTGATATCGCCACTAGAATAATCCTCCATGATTCCATTTTTTTCTTTTAATTCGGATTTGATTTTTTCTTTTTGTAAATAAATTGTGAGAACAAGAGATCTCAAATATCAAAATCATTATCTCCATAACGCGGAATCTCTGTATAGTAACTTTATAATACGACAAAAGTTTATCAACTTTGGAAAGACTTTGGTAAGTCAAGTTTCAACCCTTGTTTTGTTTGGCCGACCTCTTTTGTTCTTTTTTCTTTTTTTTTTTTAATTTCATTTTTCAAGATCTTAAAGAATATTCAAATCTGTCAAAAAGGTATAATTCTTCAGAAGTCACTACAAGTCTACAAGATATTTTACTAGAAGAAATTTTTTTTTTAAAAAGATCTCTTTAACTCATTTGTCGGTTTACAAGTGACTTAATTAATATTACTCAAGTGTTCGAGTCAAGGATTATAAAGGACTGTAAAAGTAATGAAGTTGACGCTAAAATTTAGATGTCGTGTGTAAGTCTAACGTCTATTTTAAGTTTTAACAACGAAGCAAAATCCCTTTACGTTGCCTATATGGCTTTATCAATATGCTTTTGACTCATTTAAAAACCAACGTCAACCCTTAACTAGGTTTGATAAATAAATGATTGTATTTCTTGAAGAATAAAGATTATTGTGTTTCAAATAAATTTAATAAAAGGCATTAAACGAGACATAGAAAACCTGTATTTCGTACGTGTCTTATTTTGTGGCCCACAAAAATAGAAAGAAAGAGGTCTCACGATCACGAAATAGAACTAAATTCATCAATCAAACACAGTTACGGTAAAAACCAGCGTCACTCCAATTGCGCAAAATCAACGTTACATACTTTTCACTTTTCGTTATTGTTATCTATACGAGGATGAAAATGTAAGAAAATACGAAGAAATGGGCAACAACTTCGAGCCCTAGCCATTGTTTGTAGAAGCTTTGAGCGTGGTTCGAGCCTGGTACAGAGGCCGTTCGACCACTGTTTTTACCAGCATCGGATCCTGCGGTCGGAGACATGCTAGTGGGTCCAGGGGACGAGCCAGTGGGAGCAGAGGCTGAGACGGTTTTATTTGCTAGCTGGTAGAACACTTGGGCATCTGGAGAATTGGGGTCCAAGTGGAGCAAAGCTGAAACACCCATCCCATAAAAATATGAGTTTTCTTATTATGTATCATCCCTTTCAAAAACTTGTTTACCAAACATACTATTCGCATACTCTGTTTTTATTCTTGAATGTGCTATATATATCGATGTACATTAATGACTAATGTAACATGAGCTAACATGAGTCATGTTATACGCTTAGCTTAATTAGATGGTAACATAAATGAATTTTAACTAATTCTAAACTATTATGATGAATTCGTTGATTTTTCCGTTTTTTTTTGTAGGATTCCACCAAAATCAGCTGATAAAATTTAGTCCAAATGTTATATGGATAGAATTCTAACGTTTTCAATCAATGATGATATATAGTATATAAAAGTCACCCAAATATGTAAAATATCAAAACATTATTCTACACTATAATCGTAAACACTCGGATTCACTTAGCACAAAATTTCTATATATCCAAAAAAAGAAACAACTAGTTTTTATTTATCACTAATCCAACGACGTCGCAAATTATTTATTATATGGTGAAATTGTAGAGAGGTAAAGATACGAACCAGGGCACTTAGTTATGTCAGCAGTGGCGTGGCAAACAGAAGGAAGAGCAAGAGCTAGCGAGACGTTGACCTGAAGACCCAAATCAGGATCGTTCCTGTCTTGGATGATGACACAAAGACACTTCTTGTTGGAATTAAGAACTTGTTTGAGGCCGGAGCAACAGTCCGGCGTCGGAGATTTTGCCTGTCCTTGCACGTAAGGAAGACACGTGGCCATACCCACGAGCTGCTCAGTACATTCATCCTTATCTTTTGCCTTATCATCTCCAGCAGCGACCACCATAGCCAACATTATCAAAGCTATTGCTGTCGCCATTAGATTAATCCTCCATGACTTCATTTTTTTTTTGTTTTTTTCAGTGTTATTGTTGTTGTGATTTCCACTACCATTCCTTTACTACCACTCTTACGATTTATCTAGCACTTTTTAGCTTTTAAGGGTTTTTCTACAAGCCATTTTGTTTTATTTTATTGTGTAATTTACGCGATGATTGCGTTGTATGCGTTGTCGTCACGAGAAGTTTATCGGAGTATATATTGGTGATGGAAAATTGTGTCGTATATACATGCGAACGAACATGTGATCTCAAATGTCAACATCATTATCTCCATAAGCTCAATCGGTGTATGGTGAATTAAGGACCCATAATTTTAATTGTGGAGTATATTTTTATCCATACTAAACTAATTTTTGGTAAGTCAATTAAACTCTGATAATCTATATAAAATAAAATTTCGCCTTGTTAACTTATGGGTCTCTGTCAACTTTCGCCTTGTTACTAAATCCCAAATTAAAACCTGATAATCTATATAAAATAAAATTTCGTTAACAAAAACAATAAATGAAGTATTCAAAGAATTAAACATATTATTATTATTTTATTTTTTGCCAAGAATTAAACATATTTGTTATATCACATATCATTCTTTCTTTCTATTACTTACATTTTCAATTATAAAACAGCAAAATTTCAAAGAAAACAAAATTATTGAATATCTATATGCAAGACTGAAAATCGCATCACTAATGTTTTGATAGCTATTCTTTATTTTTCAAAAAAGTTATTCCCTAAAAAGTAGCCCACGAGATGTTTTGATAGCTAATAATTCATTTTTAGTATAAAGTATTCATACACAATCACTACCCATCCATCATAATACTTATTAGAAGAAATAAAATAATTGCCAAAGCTACAAAACAAAAGCTGTGGGAATGCATAAAGAAATCGATTTAAGAAGAGGAAAGGGAACATCATTCACTACTAACACGGTAACACCTACAACAACCCACTGAGTGGGAGTGTCGTCTCAGTGTTTGAATTGTATGCGTTGACACCTGGTGCAGTCTTTTGGAACCCTACTACACCTACAACTACAAAAGCTAACGAGACCACTGCGTCATTAATGAGGTCACTCTTGCCTTACCGTATAGAACTCACTCCGTTTCCTAAGGCCTATTGGGCCTTTACCTCTTACGATAACCCAATAAAAACTAAATTTAATATTACGGCCCAATTAAAAATAAACAAAAAGGTTTACAGGCCTAATATTATATTATATGCTTAAGATTCTTTCTTATCTTCTTCACCGACTCATTCATTAGTCCTTAACTCAACATCATCGAGAAAAGAAAGTTACAGAAACAAAAACTCGAAGAGGAAGAAGAAGAAAAATGGGAGTAGTAGTGATCGATGGATCAACGGTACGGTCATTTGTGGAAGACGAAGAGCAGTTCAAGAAGAGTGTCAACGAGAGGTTCGCGGCTCTGGATCTGAACAAAGACGGCGTTTTATCGAGGTCGGAGGTACGAAAGGCGTTCGAATCGATGAGGCTGCTTGAATCGCACTTCGGAGTTGATGTGGTGACTCCTCCGGACGAGCTGACGAAGCTGTACGACTCGATCTTCGAGAAGTTTGATACGGATCAGAGCGGTTCAGTGGATCTAGAGGAGTTCGAATCGGAGATGAAGAAGATCGTGCTTGCGATCGCTGATGGGCTCGGGTCTTGTCCGATTACGATGGTTTTGGATGATGGTGAGGATAATATCTTGAAGAAAGCTGCTGATTTGGAAGCTTCCAAGCTTCAGAAGAAGGCTTCTTCGTGATCTTTTGAAAGTACTGTCTTTGTCTTTGTCTTTGTGGCTTTGTTCATGAAGTGTCTTTGATGTAAGCGAGAGTATGAATTAATAAAAATAGACTTTTGAATTTGTGAGATTTTGAATTGTTTGTGATGCAAATTTTGATTGAGTGAGTCGGAAGATTGTAAAATAAGACTTGGGATTGAATAAATTGGAAGATGAAAAAAAAAAATAATAATAAATAAAATAAATAAATAAAATATTAAAAAAAAAAAAAAAAAAAAAACGTCGCCTGTGAGATCGAACTCTAATGTATTTTTTTTTGTTCTGTCGTGCACATTTTTTTTTTTTTTTTTTTGATATGGCGGCAACACTAGTAAAAACCACTATACATACTTCAAACTAGAGTCATGCACTTGTTCAATATATGTGTCGATTCGTGTTTCTATTCTTAGTAAATTTATGTATATGGAAAGTTAAATTTTAAAGATTTTATCAATCTTGACCGCGCTACCTGCTTAGACCATACATGAATATGTACCAATATCAAACCATACATAATTGGAACTCTGATAGATTTTCGTAGAAAAAAATCATTGCAATTTGACCAAAATACACCATAAGAGCTAATTAATTGACGCTCATAAATTTAGAATCTTTGAATGGAAGGAAATACCAAAGTCCAAAACTTAGAGATACGCACCCATTTTTACCATATAACTAACATTCCCATTATATTATAAGAATCTAAAGAGATATCAATTTTTTTCTACTGAATCCCCTCAACCACCCAACTTCTCTCATCAATGTCGTCCTCCTCTACCCAAAACCAATTGGAGCTGCAGGAGTACACCTGTCAAGAATGTGACATCATCCTTTCGGTTCTCTCATCATCTCCCTCTTCCTCTCCACGTTGTCCTCAGTGTAATCTCGTTTCTACTTTTACTTCTTCGACCCCTTTTGGAGTTAGTCCTGATGATGATGATGATGATGATGATGATAACGAAGACGACGAGGAGGCTCAAATTCTCGATCCAATTACGACCGTTCTGATCTCATCTTCAATGCTGTCCTCATCAGACGAATCTTCTTCTTTACTTTGCACCATTTGCAGGGAAGACTTCGTCGTCGGAGAACCTGCCTGGAAATTGCCATGCAACCATTTGTTCCATGAAGATTGCATTGTTCCTTGGCTCACAAGTCATAACTCGTGTCCTCTCTGTCGATTTGAGCTCTCGGTTGAATCTACTGAGGACGACAGTGGTCTAACCTTGTGGTTCGATGTATTGACCCTAGAGGACGACTTGGAGGAAGATACGGAACTAGGGTTATAAAAGATTGAAACATTTGAAACGTTTTCACATTTACATTGATTTTCTTTGATAATAATAGACTTATATATATATATATATATATATATATATATGTGGATTTGAAAATGTGAGCGTAATTGATTTCAAAATATAATTTCATATTATGAATTTGTTTAATTACATTACATTTGGTTTATTTTCAAGATGTCTCTTATTTAGTCATGTGATACGGGAGTCACTCTCAATTACCAAAGTTTAGACGGCTAACTTTGTAGGGATTTCAAATATATGGATTTGAAAATGAGCGCATAATTTCATATGAAATTAGTGTTCGAATTTGGAGAGAGTGAGCTCCAAGAAACACTCTACTCCAATAAACTCACAAGACACCAAAAAACAGAGTTTGTGTGTTCATGTGTAAAGAGAGTAATACAAGCCTAACAAGCTGTACATACCTAGAGAATAAGCTTGAGAGGCAACAACACTTTCACACCAGAAAGAACCCAAATAACCCTTATAGAAACCGTTAAGAGAATGGAAGAGATTTAGATTGAAGGAATGGTAGAGACCAAGCATTGCCAAGGCTTGGGCTCTTGATGAGAATAGTATCAACCTAATCTACTCATTTTAATGTATAAGAGCCTGATTTTGTATAAGGGGAAGTCTCCCAAAATAGAGAGCTTAGTCTATTCAATGCATAAGCATACATATTTATACACAAATGGATGAGAGTAGTTTTCTCCCTTTTCTAACCTAATGCCAACAGTTGTGTTGCTTAGATCCACTTTAAATTGAACTACAACTTAATGAGAGAGAGAGAAAGAGTTTCTCCCACTTGCTTGTACTTCCAACGGCCACATTGCGTCTTCCTTGTGTCCGCCGAATAATAGAGTGTTCTCCTTGCAAGTTGCTTCTTCTTCAATGTCAACATGTGATGGTTGAGTGCCCAAGAGTGATAAAAACATCTCCTAAACGGATCTTTGGGTACATGTGAGCTTAACACACATGTGACTCCTCTTTGGTGCTAAAACCACATTTGAGTCCTTTGCAGCCTTGACACTGCTTCAGTTCAATAATTAGCGCATAACTAAAATCAAAAATACCATTTTCAGTTTGTTTAATCACATTAGGTTTAGTTTATTTTTTAATGTGTCTCTTATTTAGCCATGTTCATTTATTTAGAAAAATCGAAAACAGATTAACACAACGTAGTCCGGTGATTTGGATTTTGAAGGTATAGGATCTCTATAGTGTTTTTGGGATTAAATATATGCTATTATTCACGAGTAGCTAAAACAACTATATATATAATTGGATTTGGGTCTTCCTAGTAGATAAATAGACAATTTTGAATGCGAGTATATAGTAAACAAAATTAATGAACTCCACTCTCTCTAGATATCTAAATTGATGGATGATATGATTTCTCTAGAGCTTTGCGTATATATTTGTTTTTAAGTAGTACGAATGTATAGAACAAGTCTCTCAATCCGCGTAATGGCATTAAATAATGACTAAATATATTTTTTTTCCCCAAATTTATGTTATTCACCTGAATAAAAAAAAAAACATACAGCTAGTTATCTGCACATATATCGAATCTCTAAGATTTATAAAAACCAAACGCGCCAGTATAAAATATTGTTTTCCTTTATAAATAAAGTTTTGACTTTAAATCGATTGACGTTAAAATATAATAAAACTACCAATATTGAAAACTAATATGACCTCTCCTCATGATCATATGCTATCGTTTAAAATAATTAATTAATCAAGGTCAAAACCAGCAATTAGTGCTATTGTATAAGAATTCACCAAAAAAGAGTGGTACTAAAATTTTCACGCTTAGGCCAAAAGCTACATCGAGTATAGTTCAAGAGATCTTCCCTTCATGTATGTAACTTTGTTTTTTAACAAAAAAAAAAAACAGTATATGTAATTTTGTAGAAGTGATAAGCAAATATGCTTTAATTTGTTGTAACAACTAGAGAAAAAAAAATAGAATTCGAATTCTACTAATTCGACTCTCCATATGATCTAAACATGTTTTTGAAATAATAATAAACCACACCACTTACGTAAAGTCAACGGAGGTTAAATCCACCCTGTCGCTCTTGTTTGCTTCTTTGGCAAAACAAAAGTCAACTATTATTTTATGAGTTTGCACCTTTTTGAATTTTTTTAATTGTAAAGTTTGTATGTCATTTTTGTATAAAAGAATTCTTTCGTGCGTCCGCTTCTCTGTGCAAAACAATAAATTACTACTTAATAAATATTCAAAATGAACCAAAACGAGCAAACAGATTTTTGTTTTTGCTTTCTTAAGCACACCATGGCATAATCTACGTGTCTACACCTCAAACATTAGTTTGTAGATGAATGATGTGATGTATATGTTCGTCTCTAAATACATAGAGATGAAATTAAGGAGTGGACATTACAAAGCTATTCGAGGGAAAATTTTGGTTTTAATATAGCCTATATATTCGAACTAAATAAGATGATATAAAAACTAATTAATGATCTACTGGTTTCTTTTCTTCATGTTTATTACCTTCGGTATTATTATAGATCTTCAATAAGGTATAAGAAATATGATATAGAAATTGGATCATCAAACCGAAGCAAATTAACTAAAGAAGTAGGATTTGATTTAAGTCGGTTTTCAAGTGACAGTTCCCTGAGTCAGATTTTGACCCCACAAACTCAAGAAACTGATATTAAAATTGCACAAGATTTTAGTTTCCATCTACTAATATTGTTATAAGTTGTGATAAAGTTAAATTCCACACACGACGTCATTAGCCAAAATAATATAACGAGACTGTCAATCATTTGAACATGAAGAGACGCCCAACATCGTAGATTCATATCGGTAAGACAAAAAATGAAACTTATTGTAAAAGGTATACACGTATTTTAATAGTTTTCTACAGAAACTATAGGAAAGCCAAATCCCAAAACCAGAAAAGAACAGACATGCCGACAATTAACACTTTTACACACACACACACACACACACACAAATATGCTACCAACGACATATAAATGATTCACGCTATCTATGCTTAGTTTAATTAATATTATATATAGTTTAGATTTATGGTCAGGTCAATTGATTAATCACAAATCATAAACATATTATATATTCGAGTGTACAAAATAGAACTAAGATGTTCTCATGTAAAATAATATGATATACACACATAAAACTTTACTTAAATCAAGTTGATGTTGTGTGTCATGGAGGCAGGTCCATAGCTGTTTCGTCCTACATCTTCTTTGTCATTTTCATATTCAAGTTTGTTTTTAATTTAATGTTATTGACTAACTAACAATCCGATATTTTACAATTTATATAACTATCTATATATATAATCACCCAACCGCCGCAGTATAATTATTCCACGGTATACGAAATATCCTTTTATTCAAACATCTCAAAGATCCAATCATTTCTCAATCGTTTCTACTTTCTGTTCTTTTGGGTTTCTATATTGAATTGTGAGAGATTTAATGGAGATTACTCAATATCAAAGTTTCAATGAAGGTTCGAGTTCTAGGGTTTCCATGAATAGAAACTCACAAGTAATATCCAAGATCAAGCCCAAGATTCGCATAATCCATATATTCGCACCGGAGGTCATCAAGACCGACGTCAAGAACTTCCGTTCACTCGTCCAGAGCCTAACCGGAAAACCAGCTCTCGGAGAGGCCAAAACCGGTAAAAAGAGAGCCAAACCGAGAGTTCCAGCGTCCCATGAACCGGCTTGCGGAGATCATCAGCAGGTCAACCGGCTTTCGGGTTTCTCCGGTTTATTAGCCAACGGAGGAAACCAACAGGTGAAAGAAGAGTGGGGATCAGGTGATCAGAGCACTTCCAACACAAACACTTACTTTGACCTAGAAGGTTTGATTCAAGATGTCGGAGAAGATTACTTCTCTTCCTTCCCCATGAGATCTTCTTCTACTTCACAAGTCGAAGGTTTCATCTACAACAACAACAACAGCAACAACTTCGATACAAAGGGTCATAATTCGTCCTAATTGATAACAGTTTAATTTCTAGGGTTTTCAGGCTGATTCTGCAAAATCGTGTTTTGGTGAGATCTTATCGTAACGACGACGAATAAGATCATATTTTGTGGGGGAAAAGGCCTAGAAGTTGTATATAGATACCTTAAATTTTTGAATTCGATGGATGCGACGAGAAACTTGACCTTTGGTGGACTGAATTTGCCGAGTTGAGGTGAAGAGTTTAACTTACGTGCAGCCCTTCTAGGAGAAGTGACTGTATCTAAATCTAATTAAGAGATATATCGTCGTCGGTTTAAAAACCCTAGTTGTTTATGTAACTTCATTGATGTGCTATTAATTATCGGATGTGTGTATTAATTCTCTGGTGTGTATTTGTATATATATATATTACTTTTTTGGGGGAAAAAGTTTGTTTGCTAATTAATTAGAACAAAGATTGACAAGTTTTCGATAGTTATGGAGATATATAGTATTACGTATACAATGATCACAAACTAAATTAACATGTAAAGTAACAAGAATATATATTCATGTCTTCTTTGTGACAATATTAATTAATGTCGCTCTTGATTAAAGAAAAAATAATTTAAACTTACTGATGATATTTATTTACGATGTTGAAAATGATATATTACATCTATATCAACTTTTTTTTTTTTTAATGTGATTTGTTTAATTTAACTTTTAAGTCAACTCTTAGCTACAAAGATCTAATATCAAATATGAAAACACCTGAGCTGATCGTTCTGTTTATCTTAGTTTAGTGACCATATGCAACGCAGCTCTAACAGAAATTAAATCGTAGTGTGCACACAACACAAGTGCTAAAATGTTCAATTAGTCTATTTGATTCACGGCCAAAAAAACTGGCCCCTAGCTGGCGTATTATTTCGGTTTACTGCTAGGAAGGATCCAGTGTTTCGGTTTAGTTTGGTTTGCCTTCTCAAAGTTCTCGAATGTCAACACTTTTTTAATTCTTGTTTTGTAATGTTCTGCACAAAATTAATGCACATGTTATAATTATTGATTAGTCTACCTTTTCAGGCATTACATTTTTTTCCCTTTTAACTAGTCTAAACAGTTTTTTGATTGCATAATATCAGATGAAAACATTGTAAAGGACAATTTCAAACTTGACTTTCTAGGTTTTTGGAAACGTTCCGGCTGCTTGAAAAGCTCATATAATTAGTAAGAACAAAAATAAAAATAGTAATTTATGAACAATATAGTAATAGCAAAGGAAATCGATCTGAACCGAAAAGAACCACACCGGTTCACTGAAATTGTATTCGAGATTTGTAAAATGACCCGTCGCATGATCGCATCAAAATCCATATTATTCGATTTGGTTTTTCCCAAAAGCCGAAAAGGGCACGGAACTGACCTTAATTATTCCGGTTTACTGCAACGATTCTGTATCCCGGTTTATTAGCTTGGTTTGCCTTCTCAAAGTTCTGGAAGGTCAAAACTGGAATTTTAGTTGTTAAAACCTCCACCAGCTAGCTCTATTTTACAAATGTCATTTGCTCACCTTTCGCCGTTTTAATTTGTGTACATCACACGCAGCAGCAGACACAGTTTCGTTATTTTATTTTTTCTCGATCTCCGTCCGTCAAGCTCCTCCCGATTCTCTGGTAAGTTTCGTCGCTTCTTCGTAGCAGTTACTCATTTCCTTTTGGTCTTCTTCCATAATTATCGGAGAATCTAGTCTACGCTTTTTTTCTTCTTCTGGAATCTCAAATCTCCGGTGAATTACGCTGATCAAATCTTTTGAGTTTCGTTGATTTTTTTTTTTTTGATTCGGCGATAAACCTTGCCTCTTTTTTTTTTTTTTTTGTTAGTTTCTGATTTTGTTGAGTGTTGATCGCTTGAGTTTCCCACGGATCGGCTTTGTTTTGAGAATTTGGTGAATACTGTCTGTCACAGGTTTTGAGTTTTGGAGAATGGTGTTCTTCCGTAGCATATCGGCTTTATCTAGGCTGAGGTCTCGTGTTGTGAGTATCTGAAATCTTGCTTTGTAGTTTTGTGTTTGTTCCCGTTTGATCTCTTGTGTTTGATGCTAATCGATTTGTGATCGGATCTATGTAACTAGGGGCAACAATCTTCGCTCAGCAATTCAGTTAGATGGCTTCAGATGCAAAGCTCTACCGACCTGGTAATTTTTTCCTTTGTTTTGTATGTTTTTCGTGTGTGATCATGTAGTTTTTAAAGCTTTAATTTGCGTCTCAAGCTCATTTTAAATGCTTTGCCAACCTTCATATGCATGTTTGATTTATTCATACCTGTTGCTTGTGGGGTCTTTTGTTCATTTTGTATAAATGGTGGCAAATGCAGGACCTGAAGTCGCAGCTGCAGGAGTTAATTCCGGAACAGCAGGTTAGTGTAGACTAGACCCCCTTTATATTAAATGAAAAGATGAACTTGTCTACTATAGTTCTGATGGTTGAGATTGTTCTTAAATGCTACTTGCAGTGAATCTCTTTTTGGCTTTTCTAGTTCCCTCTTTCCTCATAAGATTTTCCCAATTTCAGGACCGTCTGAAGAAACTGAAGTCAGAGCATGGGAAGGTCCAACTGGGAAACATCACTGTTGATATGGTAGAAACAATGATGTTTTTACGTTTTTTGGTTTGTTTATATGATTTTCACCTTGCTCACTATAATACCCTTTGTAATAAAGGTTATTGGTGGGATGAGAGGGATGACTGGATTGCTTTGGGAAACCTCATTGCTTGACGCAGATGAGGTACTGATAACTCTTTTGTTTATAGTTATAATTACTTGTTTAGATCCTAGACCTCGAATATATATTATCAAGTGCTCATCCTTCCCGTTCTAAGCCTGTTGATGCAATTATCTTATCATTATTTCAGGGTATACGCTTTAGGGGCTTGTCAATTCCTGAGTGCCAAAAAGTATTACCTGCTGCCCCTTCTGGAGCTGAACCATTACCAGAGGGTCTTCTATGGCTTCTTTTAACTGGAAAGGTGTGACTACTGTACATTTCTATAAGTTGTTCATGGGTACTTCCCTCAATATATCATCTTGTGATATTCTTTTTTACCCCATTTCTTAAAGGTACCTAGCAAAGAGCAAGTTGAAGCACTGTCGAAAGACTTGGCAAGCCGTGCTGCTGTGCCAGGTTTGCTTATTTACCTTCTGGCTTACCTTCTGGCTCTGGCTGGTTGCAAAAAAGTAGTCTGTTTATTGGCTCATCCAAACTTGTTCGACATATTTGTTTTGAAGAAATTGCTTGACAGAAACTAAATGTTTTTTTGTCTTCTTACTCTTCACTCAGTTCTTAACTTGTATCCATTTATGCAGATTATGTGTACAATGCCATCGATGCCCTGCCTTCCACAGCCCATCCAATGACTCAATTTGCTAGCGGTGTTATGGCACTTCAGGTGTGGTTCTCTTTACTCATATAGCTGTTAGTTTGTTCTTGTTATGAGATGGTTTGACGCCTCTTTTTTTGCCATAAGTAAACAATGTTCAGCAGAATGCTAATTTTCTGTACCTGATATCCAGGTGCAAAGTGAGTTCCAAAAGGCATATGAGAGTGGAATTCACAAGTCAAAGTATGCTTTTGTAGTTTCTGGTGTAGATATTGATAACGTTTTATAGTAGCTGGCATCATAACAAATATCTTTCTGTCTAGGTTCTGGGAGCCAACATATGAGGATTGCCTCAACCTGATTGCTCGTGTTCCTGTTGTAGCTGCATATGTTTATAGGAGGTTAGTGAAAAATATATATTTTTGTAATTTTTTCATTTTTCTTGTAGCTTCTGAATTTTCTTGACTGATAGTGTACCCTTGATTGGAAATTTTGTCATTCCTTGTTTATTCTTTGTATTTTACATTTCCACTCAATCATTGCAGGATGTACAAGAATGGTGATTCCATCCCCTCAGATAAATCTTTGGATTATGGTGCAAATTTTTCCCATATGTTGGGATTTGATGATGAAAAGATGAAAGAGCTCATGAGGCTCTACATCACTATCCACAGGTCTGTATTAATTTCTCCTAAAACAAGCTTAAGTGTCTTGTGTATATTGTTGTTTTTAAGACTTGAAAATATGCCGTAGCATGATATTTTGTTTTTCTATTGTTTTATTTTTGCTATAGTGATCATGAAGGTGGAAATGTTAGTGCGCACACTGGTCACCTGGTATGGATTTCTTACAGCCTCTCCATGTGTCCTGTGAAGGATTGACCTTCTTAATGTTTGTGATGATTCATATTTTACTGATAATAATACTTGTGCATTTAGGTCGGAAGTGCACTTTCAGATCCATATCTGTCGTTTGCAGCTGCATTAAATGGTTTAGCTGGGCCACTCCATGGTTTGGCTAATCAGGTATTCTCTCTTGAGTCTTGTCTATATCTTGAATACATGTTAAGTCTTCAATTTACGTCAGAGCTTGATGAGGTTTCTCTGTTATATAATATCTAGGTAGCGTGTGATGGTTGTATGGTACATCAATAAGTTGGTGGGAATAGATTTTTAGTCTCTTATTCGTCTTGTTGCAACAGGAAGTTTTGCTTTGGATCAAATCAGTTGTCGAGGAATGTGGAGAAAACATAACGAAAGAGCAGTTGAAAGAATATGTTTGGAAGACGTTAAACAGTGGCAAGGTAAAAACACGAAATTCCTCTATATATTGGCATTCTTTGCTTTATGGTCTTGAAGCCAACCAACAAAGACTGATGAAAGTTTCATCCAGATGAATCATGCGAAAATGAATTAAAACCTAAAAGTTTGGTCTCTCAGTCTCATAGCTTCTAGTAACTAATACCGCCATAAGAGATTTCAATAACTAAATTATTTTCCCTTCTCCTAAATAATATTGTAATGTTACGAGGACAGTGTACTAAATATCTCTGTTGACCCGTCATGATTTGTCTGCAGGTTGTTCCAGGATATGGACACGGTGTTCTGCGCAAAACTGATCCAAGATATGTATGCCAAAGAGAGTTTGCCTTGAAGCATTTACCTGATGACCCTCTCTTCCAGCTGGTACTTTCTTTTTCCCCTCGTTACTGTTGTGCTCTCAAAATTCTATCAATGTATAGTGGCTTACAAATCCTTCCTACTCTGTAGGTGTCAAAGCTTTATGAAGTTGTGCCTCCTGTTCTCACCGAGCTTGGAAAGGTAGTATCTCTATCTTGTCGCGTTTAATAGAGGTGTCGTTTCATGTAATGGAAAGTATGACACGCCTGAGATAATAGGATCTTTAATATACAAGGCTTGTGAACCTCCTTGCCGATCATTTTTGAATTTGAATATATATTTACTTGGAAATCCTATGGTGGCTTGTTATAGGTGAAGAACCCGTGGCCAAATGTTGATGCTCACAGTGGGGTCTTGCTAAACCACTATGGTCTAACCGAAGCAAGGTAAGCAAGCAGCAGATATCTCATTTAAAGTATCATTGCGCCTTAGGATAGTGCTCAAAATTACATAATGTTGTGCGTTTTATAGGTACTACACCGTGCTCTTTGGTGTCTCAAGGAGTCTTGGCATCTGCTCACAGGTATCTATATTTACACAGTGCGCCTTTGTTGCTATACACCATCTGAAACATAGCTCAAAATAACTCATATGCCTAATTGTGTTTTGGTTCACAGCTTATATGGGACCGAGCTCTTGGACTGGCACTAGAGAGGCCAAAGAGTGTTACCATGGACTGGCTTGAGGCCCACTGTAAGAAAGCTTCATCTACTTAAGCCACCACCTGTGTCCTGAGTCTCGCACTCTCTCATATTTACTCAAAAGCCGTTATGTTCCACACTGAAAAGTTTTTTTTGTTTACCTTCTATCAACAGAAGAACCCATTGTTGGTGTAGAAAATTGTTCGTTCGAGATTTTATTTATATACTTTGGCTTTGAGAAACAATTGCTTGTTGCAAATTTGATGTTTCGGAAAAACTCGTGATAATAGTAAAATAAAGAGTTGTATTCAATTTAATTTGCATAAACATCAAACATTAATATCAATCATGATTAAAAAGACATGTCTCCGTTGATATAAATAAAAGAGACAATACTGCAATAAAGAGGATTGCGACACAAGTTTATGAAACAGAAAATGGGATTAAGAAGAGCTGTTTCATTGTCTGTTTCAACTCTATGTAAACCGAAACCCACCACCACGATCTACAACGAAGAAGCAAAGATATAAGACCAAAAAGGTTCATGAATATAGCCTGAAAATTGACTTGTGTTAAGAACAGTGGATACTAAAAAACGAGCCACGTACCACAACCAACAAAACAACAAACATTCATAATCTTCCATTCTCTGCTTCTTGCAATGATTTCATTCTTTTCTGTTGCCTGAGAATTGTGTAAGGAGCTTATCAGATAGAACTTTTGAACACAAGGCTGTAAGCTCTCATGCATATCACCTAGTAAATGTGTTTCTCTATAAAGACAATATATATAAAAGAAAATGGTGATAGTTTTGGAACAATAAATTTTGTCAAATCTGTATATGTTGTTACTTGTTGTGTAGGAGCAATGGATGCATGGTCATCGTGCGTGATGGAGTCTCTCTCACGTCTCGTGTATGGCAAAGAATCCGAACTAACTCAAGGGAATCTTCACAGCTTCTATAGATCGATGGAGGTAAGTATATTTCTCCAAGTTTTTACCTTTTATGGAAACTTTGATGATGATGATGATTTGATCTATATTGGTGATATTTATTAACTTGATTTTTCATATGTATGCATATATGCATTAGTTTTGTAGCATTAAAGCACAAGGACTTGCTCAAAGTTTGGTCATTTGTGTAACGCTGTCTGGTATACGATTTGCTATAGAAGGTAAGCTCTCATCACAACGAACTATCTAAGGGTGATGAATTTGTTATACTGTACGATTTTTTTTTTTAATTTAAAAAGAAGCAAATAATAAATAGAGCATAGCAAAAAAGAAAAAAAAAACGAAATAGAAAATGAAATAGGAAAAATAGCGTTAACATAAATATCTCTAGCTAGGCTCTATAGGCTCCAGGCTAACGGTCTCATAAAGAATTTACCAAACAAAAGAAAAGGAAATTGCCAGCTGGACTTTGTAGGGTTTGTGCTGATGACCGTTAAAACATGAATACTTAGATCTCGACCGTCTATTAAGAAAAAGGAAATATTGACAGCTGGACAAAAGAGTCAAAGTTTGTTTGACTACCGACTTAATCTCACCCGTTAAAACATGAATAAGATTAGATCTCGGCCGTCTATAATTATAATGCGCTCTCTCTCATTCACATCTATCTTCCTCACTATTTTGTTTCTTCTTCTTTCTCGTTAGTGAGTGTAAAGCTAAAGTCTCTCCGCAAGGTCTCTCGTTTCGTTGGTTGGTGGACCAGGATTCTTCTAAAACTTGTTTCTTTTTGTTTTTATTTGAATCTATTATCTATTAGATTTTCAAACTTGCTTATTTTTTTTCTAGGGTTTGGTTTCTTCTAACTTGTTGTTCTGTTCTTCTTTTTTTCAGGTTTTGGATGATATGCTTTTATCAATCGATGACGGTGGATTTGATGGAAAATCTTCTTCTCTGTGCCACGTCTTCAGGGGTTTTGTTCCTCTGACTCTCTAGTTCAGAACAGCATCTTCACTCGTTCGTTTCGTTTCGTTTGTGGTGGTAACTGGTAACTATCTTCTAAACAAGTTTCTGATGTTGTTTTTTTTTTAATCCTTCATTGGGTTTTCTAGTGTTTGGTTTCTAACTTGTCGTTCTGTTTTTTTTAATCGATCATTGGGTTTTTCTAGGGTTTGGTTTTTAACTTGTTGTTCTGTTTTCCTTTTCAGGTTTTGGATTATGCTTTTTATCAATCAACGATGATGGCTTTTTAATGGACACGCTTCTTCTGTGTGCTACGTCTTCATGGGTTTTGTTCTTCCTCTTTAAGTCTTAATACGTACATCTTTTAGTTTTTTCTCTATATATAAGTGAATTAACATCTCAGTCTCTCTTTTGATGCAGATCGTGGAGACACCTGGATTACTTTGTTCTGTTCTTTTTTTCAGGTTTTGGATGATGCTTTTATGAATCGATGACGATGGCCTTGATGGAAACGCTTCTTCTCTGTGCGGGTTTTGTTCTTCTGACTCTCTAGTACAGCATCTTCACTCGTTCGTTTCGTTTCGTTCTAGTTACTTAATTTACTTGGTTGCTTTTGTATTGCTTTGTTGTTTTGATGCAGATCGTCTTCACAGTCCAGGCACTAGGATTGCTTTGTTGAATTGAACTTTATCTTTTCGTCTAGAATCAGGTAAGGTGCGGTGGTGTGTGACATTCTTCTACGGTATGACTTATATAACTTGTCCTTGTGTTGTTGTAGATTCTATGATGATGGATGATGCTATGGTCGATATCACTTATTTGCTTCTTTTTTTCTAATGTCTATTAGGGTCTCTGCTACTAAGTATGGGCTCCTCTGATGCACAAGGCTGGTCTTGTGGTCTATTTCAGGTACTTCCTCCTCTTTCCCTTTAGTATATGTCTGCTATTTTAAGTTTTGGACTGTTCCACATCAGGGACTTTTCAAACATGATCTGGGAGTTTCAAAGAGAAAACATTGTGTAACTTACATGTCAGTCTCTCTTTTGATGCAGATCCTCGAGGCACCTGAATTACTCTGTGGGAGTTTAACTTTTTCAGGTTTAACATTATGCTCTCTGCTGTGTTTAACTTTCAGGTTACCTTTAATATTGGCTATTGTTGATCCTCTGCTTCTTGTGTTTCCCAGATGTTCTTGCTGTGTACACACACATTCCCATGAGAGATGCTCCTCAAATTCTTTCCTAGACGAGTAATTGTTCTTAACATTTGTCCTTTTAAAACTTGTTTAATTTTGTTGGTACGCTTAGAACTGAAATTTATATCTCTCTCTTTGATGCAGATCGTGGATATTTTTCTCGTCTATCATCTGTTTAGAGGTAAGGTTACATCTTCTTCTTATTTCCCCTAATGACTTTCAGAGATTTGCTATTGTTGGTGATGTATATGTGCTTTGTTCTCATGTGTGTTCTTATTTTGTTTTCCAGATTCATTATTTTTGTTGCAGTATATGGAAAAACACTTATGCTCAATTATTGTAGCTGGACTTGACGGAGATGTTATCAGGTTTCCTTCTCCTAATGACTTATGCTTAATTTTTTGCAGATGGACTTGATGGAGGCATGGAGCTAAACAAGCTTTGTTGGCGAGATTTGTTCACTGGTATCCGGAGACCAGCGAGAGGTAAAATTTGCAAGTTTGGTTTCTTCTTGAATCTATTTTTACAATTCAAACAGACTAAGTGGTTTTGCTATACTGATTCAGGTGGGTGAGGGTGAGGCTGAACAGCTAGTTTCTCTGGTGATTTTCATTGGTTCTAATCCTGATGATTTGGTGATTGTCATTGGTATGATTCCTTTCCTGCTAATCTAGTCTTTATCAAATCCAATCTTCAATCTGTTGGATGTAATGGTTTTTTTTGCAGGAGCTACTAACAAGCCACAGGAGTTGGATGATGCAGTGCTTAATTAGGAGATTGGTAAGAACATTATCTGTCACCAGGCTTGTCTCGTGTTTGATGCTAATCCATTGGTGATCTGATCTATGTAACCAGCGGCAACTGATGGCTTCAAATGCAGATGCAGGGCACAACTGATCTTAGTCGACTTTTTTTACTTGTTCCCTCCTTAGTTACACTACGCCTTTGTTGATTTGATTGCTGCAGATGTGACAAGAGGTGGAAGACGAGTGAGTGGAAATTTCAAATCTGTGACACTGTAGTGGGTGATGTCATACCTCTCAACCTTGGCAATCAGGTGAGTGATATGTTCTCTCCTCTTCATTTTGTTTTTGTCCATTACTACCATGTGTCTAATCGATATTAAAATGTATCTTTAGGTTCCTGCCGATGTCTCTGATTTCGTTTACAATCCGATGATCATCTCATTCGTTCCTACTCAGTTGTGAAATCTTCGTCTATGTTATTCTTCTTCTTAATCTCTAACTACATCTTTTGGTCTAGTAATTAATTTTATTGTTTGTCTTGCAGGTGTTTTGTTGGAAGCGAATCATGGAGGCTCCTCTCCACCCGCTTCTGAATTGTCAAAACTCATCCTCCTCCTCCTCCTACGGTTTGATTTTACTTACTTTTCCTTATGTTGTTGTTTGTAGATTCTGGTTGATGATGATCCTATTACTTACTTGCTTATTTTTTTCTAGGGTTTGGTTTCTAACTAATTGCTCTGTTTTTTTTTTATATCTTTCAGGTTTTGGATTATGCGTTTATCAATCAATCTATGATGGCTTTGACGGACACGCATGAACTAGTATCTGGTGTCTTTCTTTGAATCGATCATTGTATTTTTACTTGCTTATCTTTTTCTAGGGTTTGGTTCTAACTTGTTGTTCTGTTTTTTTTTTTCTTTTCAGGTTTTGGATGATGGCTTTGGTGGACACGCTTCTTCTTCTCTGCTAACGTCTTCTAGGGTTATGTTATTCCTCTTAACACCACGTCTTTTTACTTCTTTTCTTGTTTTGTTTTGTTCCTTATGTTTCTGTCTTCGTTTTGCAGGTCTTTTGGAAGCAAACCATGATCCAATCATCACGTATCATCACGTATTGCTAATCCATGCTATTGTCTTCAAGCGCGTTCTCACAGGTTCCTTGCTCTAAACTCATCTCTATTTCCTTCTGTATATTATAAGCTAAGAAAAATATCTTCTCTCTTTTGATGCAGATCGTGGTGGTGGTCCATGCACTCTGGGATTGCTCTTGTTGAATCTTATCTCCTCGTCTTGGTAGGTTTCTTTTAATTGCTCATCTTCTAATGACTCTCTGAGATTTGCTATTGTGAGGTATGATTTGTTCAGTTTCCACATTCATAAGATCATGGTTTGCTACATCTTCACATGTCTTTTTTTTTTAAAAGGTATGCTAAAGTCTGAGCTCCTCTGATGTGGTTCAATCATTCAGGTATTCCGTTCCTCTTTCTCTTTCCCCTTTTATCTCTGTATCTTTCATCGTGCACATATTTCTAGCGTTTGATGATCCTTGTTTGATCTTATAATGTTCAAGTCAAATTACATATCTCTGTTTCTTTGATGCAGACCAACGAGACACCGAGATTAATGTACTGGAGGGTTTGAAGAGAAGAAAGAAACATTGTGAAAGTGAATGGTTTGCGTATGATTTCTCCTGTGTCTTATTGTTTTTTTCTAGATTCTCTTGATGTATTCACATTCAGATGATCATTCGTTGATTTTGTTTTTAGGTGGTATGCTTAAGTTTGAGCTCCTCTGATGCACCTGGCTGGCTGGACATGTGGTTTAATTATTCAGGTCTGCGTTCCTATTTCCCTTTATTCATGCACAACGCCATGTCTCTTCCCCCTTTTTTCTCTGAATCTTTCATGCTGCACATATTTCTAGTGTTTGATCTTGTTATTATGTTCATGTAGTTTTTGCCTCTTGGACCTGTTATTATAGATTGTGGAGGATGCTTTGCTCTGTGGGTTATGGTTCTGATGGATCCTTGTTATTATAGACCTGTTATTATTAGTGAATTAACATCTCAGTCTCTCTTTTGATGCAGATCGTGTGATGGCTTTGACTGATCCTTGTCACTCTCATTCAATGTTGCTCTTCCGGGTTTGGTTTCTACGTTTCTAAATTTAATCGTTCAAGGCTTTTTATTATGTTCATCTGATTTTTACTTCTTTGCTATGTTATTTCAGGTATTGGATGATGCTTTGATCGATCAGTGATGGCTTTGATGGACTCCTTCTTCTGTGTGCTACGTCTTCATTGGTTTTGTTCTTCCTCTTAAGTCTTAATTCATCTTTTACTTTTTTTCTATATATAAGTGAATTTTAACATCTCAGTCTATCTTCTGATGCAGATCGAGGAGGCACCTGGATTACTGACTGTGTGGGAGGTTCAAATAGAAAACATTGTGGGAGTTAAACTTTCAGGTGTGTACACACACATTCAGATGAGAGATGCTCCACAAATTCTTTCGTAGACGAGAGCTTGTTTTTAAGCTTTGTCCTTCGATGCAGATCCTCGATGCAATGATGGTAAGGTTTGAACTGATAATCCCTAATTATATCTTTTGGTTTTGGTTCCCACTAAGTAATTAAGTTTATTGTTCGTCTTGCAGGTGGTGTGTTGGAAGTGAATCATGGAGGCTCCTCGGCTCTTCCTACGGTTTGATTTTACTTGTCCTTGTGTTGTTGTTTGTAGATTCTGGTTGCTGATGATCCTATTATGATGATGCAAGTGGTGTGTTGGAAGTAAATCATGGAGGCTCCACCCGCTTCTGACTTGTCACACCTCCTCGGCTCTTCCTACGGTTTGATTCTACTTACTTGTCCTTGTGTTGTTGTCTGTAGATTCTGGTTGCTGATTTGTTCTCCCTCCTGATTTTTTACTTTGGTTTTTTATTTTTCGTTCTAGTTACTTACTAATTACTTGGTTGTTTTTGTATTGCTTTGTTGTTTTGATGCAGATCGTCGTCACAGTCCAGGGCAGGCACTAGGATTGCTATGTTGAATTGAACTTTATCTTCGCGTCTAGAATCAGGTAAGGTGCGGTGGTGTATGACATTTTTCTACGGTATGATTTATATAACTTGTCCTTGTGTTGTTGTAGTTTCTATTCTATGATGATGGATGATGCTATGGTCGATACCGCTGATTTGCTTTTTCCTTTCTAATGTCTATTAGGGTCTCTGCTACTAAGTATGGGGTCCTCTTATGCACAAGGCTGGTCATGTGGTTTATTTCAGGTACTTCCTCCTCGTTCCCTTTGGTATATGTCTGCTATTTTAAGTTTTGGGACTTTTCAAACATGATTTGGGAGTTTCAAAGAGAAAACATTGTGTAATTTACATGTCAGTCTCTCTTTGATGCAGATCCTCGAGGCACCTGGATTACTCTGTATGAGTTTAACTTTTTCAGGTTTAACATTATGCTTTCTGCTGTGTTTAACTTTCAGGTTACCTTATTATTGGCTATTGTTGATCCTCTGCTTCTTGTGTGTTCCCAGATGTTCTTGCTGTGTACACGCACATTCAGATGAGAGATGCTCCACAAATTCTTTCCTAGACGAGAGTTTGTTTTTAAGCTTTGTCCTTTACCAGCAAAACGAAGAGATTTGTTCACTGGTATCCGGAGACCAGAGAGAGGTAAAAAATTCATTTCAGGTATGCTTCTCTTTGACTTCAAAATGGGTGTATGCTTTTTCTCTCACTGTGCTTTATGGCGTCTTGAAATTATTTATACAATTCAAAGAGACTAACTGATTTTGCTGTACTGATTCAGGTAGGTGAGAGTGAGTAGCTAGTTCCTCTGGTGATTGTCATTGGGCTTGTCTCGTGTTTTGATGCTAATCCATTGGGTTGGGTGATCTGATCTTATGTAACCAGGGGGCAACAATCCGGTGATTGACATTGGTATGATTCCTGCTCTTTATCAAAAAATTTAACTCTTAACTCTGTTGGCATATAAGTATATTCTGGTTAAGCTTGCGCTAATCATTTACTTGGGTGTTGTAATGTCTTTTTTACAAGAGCTACTAACAAGCCACAGGAGTTGGAAGATGCAGAGATTGGTAAGAACATTATCTGTCACCAGGATTTTCATATCCACCAATTGCTAAGGAAAGTATCTGATTATATGCATCTTTTTAGGGGCTTGTCTCGTATTTGATGCTAATCCATTGGGTGATCAATCCGGTTAGATGCCTTCAGATGCAGAGCTCTACCGATCTGTACCTCTTGTGGCGCTGACATATTTGAGGTAAGAGCTGAATCACCCTCTTGATTATAATTTATATATAATATATGGGATGCTTTCTAAATATATTAACAAGTATTTTGTGCCCTTCTGTCATGCATTTATTTTCCAGGCTGCTCGTGCTTTAGCTAATTTGGCTGCTCATGGAGATAGCAACAAGGTACGTGTCACTTAATCTGCGTTTGGCAAGGGAAATTCTTTTACACAGTTACCGTGATATATTCCTTGTTTACACTGGGAATAGTTTTTTCCTGATAGTCATATATAACTCTTGAATGCAGACCGTCATTGAGAACACTTTGATGAATCACCATGTTACCCTTCCTCCTGATGCCGTGGGAAGATCACTTACATTGCTCCAACTGGTCAATATTCCCTTAAGGTTTTTGAGGTTAAGTTTCTCTTACAAAATGATAAATTGATACATTTCAAAATGTTACCTTTCCGATTTCTTTACCTTCAACTTGATCAAATAAGTTCCTGCTGGAGATCATGTTTGCTTGTTGCTTCTCATGGTTGTTTGTTGGTGATTTTCATTTCCCAGGATACAGTGATAGAGCTTGAATTACAGGGGATCAAGAAATCTTATTACACCATGCTTCAGGTTTGCATGAATCTTTTAAATTTCCTATTAACAAGCGTAAATTTTAAGCTATTAAATTGGTTTATTTGATAATATGTCAGAGCTGGCATGTACGTTGGCCTAGGCCAGTTGCATCAAAGCTTGCTGTCGATACTCCTCTACTTACTGGGCAGGTAATTACTCAATTTTTTTTTTCTTTTTTTACAACGGTGATAATCAATTGAAGATGTGTGTTGTTGATTGCTTTCTTTTCCTGTTGTCAGCGTGTCCTTGATGCCCTTGTCCCTTCTGTTCTTGGTGGAACCTGTGTCATTCCTGGTGCTTTTTTGGCTGTGGGAAAACTGTTGTCTGCCAGGCACTTTCCAAGGTAAATTGTGACACTCTGGTTTTGTTCCACTTAATTACTGGATATTTAGAAATTTTCAAAGCTAATATTTGTTCTTATATACATAGTACTCTAACTCCGATGCTGTTGTGTATGTTGGTTGTGGAGAGAGAGGAAATGAAACGGCTGAGGTATATCTCTCTCTCTCTCTCATTCTGAATCTGCATATGGTTAGGACTGATAATCATTTGCGTTTCACTTTTTCTACATGGATGTGCAGGTAATTATGTCAGTTCATAGCTGCTTCCCTATCTTCTATTTGTAGATGTGCTTATTCATGGATCTCGATTGAGATAAATCCGATGGTGTCTGGTTTTAGAACTGCCGCAGACTCTTATTAGCATTGTTTATGTTTTTATTTTCTTCTGCAGGTCTTCTGGGGTTCCGAGCCAGCCAAGCAATAGCCAAGCCTTGTTAGCTCGTATGCTAAACGGTATGCTTACATACTCTCAGTTTAAACCTGTCTTGGTTTACTATATCGATTGCTTGTATGTAAAAAGTTGCTTTTCTTTTTCCTTCTTCAGGCATTGGAATCTTTCTATGAGAAGTTCGACCCAGATTTCATCGACATCATGACAAAGGCCAAAGAGGTGTTGCAGAGGAGTGACGATCTTAATGAAATTGTCAAAACTCCTCCTCCTCCTCCTACGGTTTGATTTTACTTACTTTTCCTTGTGTTGTTGTTTGTGGATTCTGGTTGATGAAGATCCTATTATTATTCGCTCTCACTGAGTTTGTTTTTTGTTTTTGAGATTCTTCTGAGCTGCTAGTTTCACTTGCTTGTTTTTCCCTAGGGTTTTGTTTTAACTAATTGCTCTGTTCTTTTTTTTATCTTTCAGGTTTTGGATTATGCGTTTATCAATCAATCTTTGATGGCTTTGATGGACACGCATGAACTAGTATCTGGTGTCTTTCTTTGAATCGATCATTGTATTTTTACTTGCTTGTCTTTTTCTAGGGTTTGGTTTCTAACTTGTTGTTCTGTTTTTTCTTTTTCTTTTCAGGTTTTAGATGATGGCTTTGATGGACACGCTTCTTCTCTGTGCTACGTCTTCAGTGGTGTTGCTCTTCCTCTTAATAGGTCTTTTACCTCTTTTTTTGTTATAGTTTTATTCCGCACGGTGCTTTTTATGGCTTCTTGAAATTATTTATACAATTTAAACAGACTAAAGGGATTTTGCTGTACTGATTCAGGTGGTTGAGGCTGAATAGCTAGTTTCTCTGGCGATTGTTATTGGGCTTGTCTCGTGTTTGATGCTAACCAGGGGGCAACAATCCGGTTAGATGGCTTCAGATGCAGAACTACTCTACCCACCTGGTAATTTTTTCTCCTTTTTTTTTTGCATTTTTCCTGTGTGATCATCTAGTTTTTTTTTTTAGCATTTATTTGCGTCTCAAGCTCATTTCAACTAACCTTCTTCATATGCAAGTTTGATTTTTTTTTTTTGGAGTCCAATAATGATGGAGGGCCTTGTTGTGTCCATGGCGTTTCTCTTCAACTACTCCCATCTTAATTTGACTTCCAAGTAAAGGTATGCATATTTCATTTGAAAGTTCATAAAAAAAAAACAAAAAAATTCAAGCTGATTCTTGTAAGTGATTGATGGATTTTTTAATTTCAGGTGTTGTTTGTCTCACTGACTGCAGGGAGATCATCATAAAGACTAGAGACCATGTTCAACTTCAATGAAACGTAACCCGTTCTGTGATTTAGTACAGATCTCGACAGATCCCGCTTTGCCTGCACCACAAAGAAGTACACCACATGCATCTGCTAGACTTTTCAGGTAAATACCCTTCATCTGGGATTAACGAGACTTTATAACATACTCATAGCTTAATGAAACTGTTTAATTAATCTGCAAAGATCTCATTTGTTACTCTTTCAGGAATTTAATCTTCAAGCAGTGAAAAGGGATAACCAACATGCATAAACCATCTTCAATAGCTTCACCGTCTGTTTCTAATCAAGTATTATGCTTCTTTTCACCCCCAGAAAAGTTGTTTGTATGCATAGAACACTTGATTTCATGCCATCTGATACGCGTCTGTTTTCCTGCAGAATAATAATTGGAGGTCTCACTTTACTGAACCAAGAAGCCTTGTAGCCCTGTGAACAAAAAGGTACTACTGAATTACTATTTACTCCATTTATCTCCCTCTCTCTCTCTCTCAGTGTAACTTGGAATCACATCAAATCACCTAGATATTTTTTGAATCTTTTGCAACACCAAAATATCTATTTTCTGAATTAATAATATTTATTGTGTGTGTTTTGTTTAACTCTTGACTGATTTTTTCTTGATGGTTTTAATTGCAGGTCTGAATAATGAGTTAAGATATGAGTACTTGAAGACAAGTTGTCTGATGATGATTCCATTGCACTTTGCCACAAAATCAGTCTCAAGCCAAAGGCAATCATTTGAAAAATGTGAAAAGGTAAGTCACAGGTGACATTCTTAACAACCATTCTGATACCCAAATGTTGACTGTCTCACTTTCATTTTTAATTTGAATCAGAATCTTTGATCATTTTCTGCTGATTTGGTGCCTCTCTTTGCAGATGCTTGACTAAAATGTACGCGCAGTGAGAGTAGCCTATCTCAGACATTTTATTCTGTTTTTATTTTTTCCTGCAGGGAAGCTCAATCGTGGTCTCTCCATGGTTGTTAGCTACAAGCTGTTGAAGCCATGCCAAGACTTGACCGATAATTTGACTTTCATTTTGTGTGCTCTCTCAGATGGTGCATTGACTGTGGTAATTCCGTTTTCTTACTCTGACTCCCTCTCTTTGTCTTTCATCTCAATGCTCGTTTTATCTTTTGCATTGCAGCTTCAAGCTTATTTACTTGTGCTTGATGAAAACAATTTTCAGAGGAATGCTAAAAAGAGTTCCAAAAGGCATATGAGAATGGAATTCACAAGTCAAACTGTGATTTTCAAGTTTCTGGTTTCTGTTTCATATGAGGATTCTCTCAACCTGATTGTATCATAACAAAAATCTTTCTTTTGTCCAGGTTCTAGGAGGCAACATATGAGGATTCGCTCAACCTGATTGCTTGTGTTCCTGTTGTAGCTGTGTATGTGTATATGGGAGGTTAGTGAAGAATATATATTTTGTAATCTATTTCATGTTTCTTGTAGCTTCTGAGTTTTTGGTACTGATAGATAGTGTACCCTTTATTGGAGAATTTGTCATCTCTTGTTTATTCTTTCTATTTACCCTTCCACTCAGTCATTGCAGGATGTACAAGAATGGTGACTCCATCCCCTCAGATACATCTTTGGATTATGGTGCAAATTTTTAACACATGTTGGGATTTGATACAGCTTGTTATAGGTGAAGTATCCGTGGCCAAATGTTGATGCTCACAGTGGGGTCTTGCTGAATCATTATGGTCTAACCGAAGCAAGGTAAGCAAGGCATCTACTCTCAGTCTCAGGTATATATATTTTTACACAATACGCCTTTGTTGCTACACACCATTTGAAACATTACTCACATTCTCACACTATTCTCAATTGTGTTTGGTTCACACAGGAACCGAGCTCTTGGGACTTGCACCAGAGAGGCCAAAGAGTGCTAATATGGACGGGCTTGAGTCTGACTGTAAGAAAGCTTCATCTGCTTAAGAAACAATTGCTTGGTGAAAATTTGCATTTCGGAAAAACTCAGTGATGGTAATAAAGTAAAACAGTTGTATTGAATTTGCATAAACATCCAACAACATCAACAATGTCACTCATGAATAGAAAACTTGGTCTTGGTTGATATACATAAAAAAAGAAACAAGACTGCAAAAGAGAGAAAACTGAGTGTTTTATCAAGAGCTGGTCTTGTTGGTAGTAGTAGTGTCCTTATTATTATTAGGAAGCTGCTCATCATCAGGAGCAGCAAGAGGAGAGGCAGTGAAGTTAAGTCTCTCCTCAGTGCCAGCAGTAATAACAGGCAACCAAACATCAGCAGTACCGCTAAGAAGCGTCTGAACTTGTGGATCAGAAGCAATAGCTGATGATATCATCTCATCAACATCGTCTAATTTGGCTGATAACTTATCCAACTCATTAGCTATACCCACCTGAAACAACACAGACATAAAACCTCAGATTTACGTTACAGTGTGTGTCAGAAGATTGTGAATGAA
Source organism: Camelina sativa (assembly GCF_030686135.1). Classification (NCBI taxonomy): domain Eukaryota; kingdom Viridiplantae; phylum Streptophyta; class Magnoliopsida; order Brassicales; family Brassicaceae; genus Camelina; species Camelina sativa. The sequence goes on from NC_141885.1 coordinate 26,930,708, forward strand.
CGAACAGAGGGAGATTAGAGACCTCATCGAGGTGTTGAGCAGACTTAGATGGGACTTTGGTGACTTCCAAACCAAGAGCTTCGATTTTAGAACGTAGCTCAACCTCTTCTGTGTTTGTCAATGATTCCACCTTCAAGAAGCAAAATCATCGAAGGGATGCACCAAAATTAACATGAGTAAATTGATTTCAACAAATTGATAGAAATTGAGATTAAAAAAAAAAAAAAAAAAAAAAAAAAAGAGAGAAATTGAAATTCGAATGAACAGAAACTGAAAATCAAAATCTAAGGAAGAAACGAATTTGACAGATGAATAACGAAATCGAGATCGAAACCTGTTGAAGAAGACCCGAAAGAAGCTGAAAAAGCTGCTCGTCGGGTTTACCCTCATTCGCCATATCTCTCTCTGCTCTCTGCTCTCTGCTCTTCTTGTTTATATATAATCAGAAATAATCAATATGTAATTACTGCTTCCGATGATGGTTTTGTGTGATCGTCGGTAATCTGATATTGTGATAGCGTTATGCAGTTGGATAACTTTGAAACAGACGAACGAAGGATCAAGGAAGCGGCGCGCGTGAATCTCACGGCAATAGATAGTTGTGTTTTGTTTTTAATTGTTTGTTTTGTATCTCTGACGTGGACTTTGACTTTTCCTATTCGGACCAAACCTTTCAATTAAATAAATCTTTTACATAATGAGACGAAACCTTTTTTATCAGAGAGAATGTGTAGACATTTTCCACTTCCCTCAAATATGATTTATCCAAGATTACCAAAAAAAAATATGATTTTATCGACAACCTATCCTACTCAACCCCCTTGTAATATCCTATATACTTAAAATTTCGAGACGGTGTGCATGTATGTAATGAGTAATGACTAGAGCAAATAAAGTGAAAAGGCTTTTTTTTATTCAAAGGAAATACATAATAACAAAACATGAAAGCTTGCAAGAATTCAATGAAAAAAAACAAAGAACGTCCAAATCCACAAGAAACAATTAAACGAGTTTTTAAAGCATCAACAAATCCTGAAGAGATAGCTCGAGAGAAACGACGTATCTCATATGATCAGTACAAGTTTTTTTTTTATTTATAAGATAAACCTTAACTTTTTTTTAATTAATTAGATCAATTTGAGACAAGCCTTTCTCGCTTTCTTCGCTATTTTAGCTCTTTGCATCTCCATATGTAACTCTATCTGCATCCTCTCCATCTCCCTTTGTGCTTCCAACATTGCTGCTAACTCCGAAGCCGCTGACCCCCTTCCTGATCCTTTATTTCCACCGTTGTTTGTGCTTCCTCCTCCTCTTTTTGGCTCTTCTTCCTCTTCTTCCTCCTCTACCGCGCAAGAATGTAAATGCGTGCCATAATCACATTCCTTGCAGTAATAAGACCAGAGGTTATCCGGTACAGTTTCTTGACAAACATCACAATTAAAGATCAAACCGTTCTGGTAAGGAGAACGGTAGAGCAATGAGAGCGGATGCGCGTGTCCTTCACGCTCCACAGACTCAGGCATGGACACACACCCGACATGAACATCGTACTGGCAGGTAGAGCAGTTGTAATTGAATCCGGATCCATACTCACCGCACGCGTCGCATGTATAAGTTGACTCGTACGGTGGGGAATAAAGCAAGGTCAAAGGGTGATTCGGGTGAGCCTCTTATGCAAGAAGTAATCGCATTCTGATTTTGTGCATTTGAAAGCTGCTCCTACTAGGTCTAGGTCGCAGCCAGAGCAGATGATCTCTTCTTCAACTTGGGCTTTGTGACCACGCAATGGATGGTTGTGGCTTGGATGCCTCACCGACGGTTTCCTTGCAGCCATTATAGCTTATATATTCTTCTTCTTTTTCTGTGAGTTGGAGGTTTTTTGGATTGGTTTTGTTATTTTTATCAAGCTAAGGGGATTTCAAAGTATTTATAGTAAAAATAGTAAGACGACTTGTGGTAATGAGTCTTCTTTAGAATGGGATTAGTGATGTGTTTTGGTTTGATTATGTACCAAGTTGTAGATTATATATTAACCATAGTGGGACAAGAATGTCAGTACGCGCTTATATGATGATACGATATAAACAAGATTAGTTCTCATTAGGAATTCAAAGTCAAGTGGTGGAATTATTCCTTCTTGATCCCATCCATCACGCCGTATAGTTTTTTTTTTTTGTACTAGTAAATTATAATTGTTTAAATAGCTAATTGTAATTTAAATATTATGAACTTTAGAATTATCAAGCTGGAAATGTATACAATAGAGTTGACATATAGTGAAGGATGTGAGGTCAATTAATTAGGCTGAGTCCTCTTGCTAATGCATCAACAAATTATTGAGATGAAAGTAGTAGTCACTGTTGAAAGGTCTCTCTTTTCAACATGTATCTACTTGTCGAACTTCCTGTATAATAATATATGATGCTCAAATTATCATAATCATGTAGTATATGATAGAATAAGGAAACACCGATACTTAAATAATGTAATTTTAGGCATCATAAATATTCTTCATTTATTGTATATGATGACCGTTGTAAATGTAATGATTTATATTGATGGCTAATTTACTGTTGTTGTAACGGTAAAGGTAATTGTTTCTTATCGTTGTGATCGATTCCCATTTTTTTTTGTTGCAGCATAATTGCAAAAAAAGGAAAATTACTAGGTACGATTCGAGTCGCCTGATGAGTGAAGATGAATTTGAGTTTCGTCGAGATCTCTTCCTCAACAAATTGCAATCTCGGCCCAAGAAAAAGGAAGAAGATATGGGCTTCGGAAAATAAAGAATGGGCTTTTACTAAACGACAGTGCATGCATCAGCAACGTCTCCTCAGTTACTTGATTTCCAATACCGGTACGTGTCTCCTTAGGTTTAACCAACCGGTTTTATCTGGTCAATTTTATTTTTATTTTTATTTTTATTGAGGGGGAAAATGAACGGATTTTTATTAATTTCGAATTTCGAACCTGAGTTTACACAGTGGTTAGGTCTTTTCTTTGGCCGGAGAAGGAAATCGGAATCGGAGAGATGGAGAGAATCCATGTTTCAGTCAGAGCAAGGCCAATTTCCGAAGAGGAAGCAAAGACGAGCCCGTGGAAGACTTCTTCCGATACAATCTTCATCCCGAATCATACCGCATTCAAATTTGGTACTCTCTGTCTCTCTGTTCTCTCTTTCCATTTTCTTCTTCTCCTTCTTTGAAATTCTCATGTTCTCTCAATTACAGATAGGATTTTTAGAGAAGATTGCAAAACTATCGATGTGTATGAAGCTAGAACTAAGGAGATTGTGTCTGCTTCGGTTCGTGGTTTCAACGGTATGATAGCTGTTCGATTTTTTATTTCTCTTTCATTTGATGTGAATTGTTTGATGTTTCGGTGCTGAGAATCTTTAGAATTTTTGGCTAATTGTGTTGAAGGAACTGTTCTTGCTTATGGACAAACAAATAGTGGTAAGACACATACAATGAGAGGCTCACCTCTTGAACCTGGAATCATCTCTCTTGCTGTTCATGATTTGTTTGATATTATTACTCAGGTTCCTATTTCAATCACTCTTCTTACTAATTTTATGTTTCTATGTTCTGTAAATGTTTGGACTTACTTCAAAAAATTTTGGTGTTTTTTCAGGATGCGAGCAGAGATTTTTTGCTGCGTATCTCGTATTTGGAGATTTATAATGAAAACATTAATGATTTGTTGGATCCTTGCAACCGGAAACTTCAGATTCATGAGAATCTTGAGGTACTTTTTTTTTTTTACTTATTATAGGTTGTTAGAAAATTAGTATCTTCTTTAACTAATTTGCTAGCAGTTCTGATTATTTTTTGTGACCTTCATGTCTTTTTTTTTAGAAAGGAGTGTTTGTTGGTGGTTTAAGAGAAGATTTTGTTGATTCCCCTCAACAAGTTCTTGATTTGATGGAACTTGGAGAATGTAATTTCTCTTTTCTTTCTCACTTTTCTGTCTCAATCTTGTTTTTTGCTAGGATTATATTTACTAAATGGAGCTTCATTTTTGTCTTTGTAATAAAATTTTCAGCTCATAGACATATTGGGGAGACTAATATGAATCACTACAGCAGTAGATCTCATACTATCCTTCATATGGTAAAGATGCATAGATACTCAAACCTTAGTGTTCTGTTAAATGTAAGTTTGAGCTTTAAACTTACCAGCTTTTTCATCTAACAGATTATAGAAAGTAGACAGAGGAGGCAAGATGAAGGTGTTGGAAACGTTTGTGATGCAGTCCGTGTTTCTGTTCTGGTATGATCTGCTGGAACTAGTTTTTTTTGTATTAACCTTTTATGTAACATGTTAACCCTATTATTATATATTTGTTTCATCTTCCTTCTTACTTGCATAATCTGGTGGATCTAGCTGGTTCAGAACGGGCTGCAAAAACTGGTGCAGAGAGTGTTAGGCTGAAAGAAGGCACACATATAAACAGAAGCTTGATGACACTCGGGACCGTTATTAAAAAGTTGAGTGAAGGAGTTGACCGTCAAGGGTAAGGTTTCTGTTTTTTTGGTCTAGTATTGTTAGGGAACAGAGGATCATTAAGTGTATATGTAATCTTAATGATAACTTCAATTTCTATGATTGGATCAGTGGACATATCCCATATAGAGACAGCAAGCTTACTAGGATCTTGCAGCCAGCTTTAGGTGGAAATGCAAATACAGCAATCATATGCAATATAACACTTGCACTGGTAAGTTATTAATCATCAATGGTATGACATTAAGATAAGCTAGGCAGATGAAACCAAGAGTAGTCTTCATTTTGTTGTATGTTTGGTTTGGTAAAACTAACACTGTTGATTTTTGTTTTGATGTTAGGTTCATGTAAATGAAACCAAGAGCAGTCTTCAATTCGCTAGCCAAGCACTGCGTGTCACTAACTGTGCACATGTTAATGAGGTAATTTTTCGACTATTCTCTTTATGTTTGTAACATATTTTCTGATTAAGTCTGTAATCCATCTATTCTTGTTTTCCAATACAGATATTGACTGATACTGCATTATTAAAGCGCCAAAGTAAGGAGATAGAGGAGCTCAGATCCAAACTTAAGAACCTTTTCTAAACTGGTAGAAAATGAATCGTTTACATAACAATGCAACTAAAGATAGTATTATTGGAACCCTTGAAGATTCTGCATTTCCAAATCCATGTGCTTTAGTGTTCCTCTTTTGTATGTATCTTGTGTTTTCTTGATGTAAAGCTGGCATCTTATTTATGCTTCAAAGATTGAAAACGAGTTAAACAGAGTTCAAAGGGAGTATGAGGATCTTCTCGTGCAATATGAAACCGAGGTAATAGTTTCTCCTTCTCAATATCAGTAGTTCATTCATCTTTTTGATGTCTAATTTGTCCTCACCTTTCAATAGAGAACCATCAACGAGATACAAATTGAGTTTCTTAAGGCAAAGTTGGGTGAAGCAAAAAGCAACCATTTAGTATGTGAAGTCCTTGGAAATATGCACCACGATGAGAACGTTGTAATCAGGGATCCAGAAGCTATTCTTGTTGTTAAGCAACTCATAGATAAGGTGCAATTCTTTCTTTCCTTACGTACTTACAACTAGAATCACTATTTAAGTAGCTTTACTTTCTTCCATTTTGGCTGTTTTTGCTTAACCTTTGATATGTTCCGTCCAAAAGATAGACAAGCTGGAAATGGAGAAGTCTTCATTGAAGCAAAAAGTTGTTGATACTGAGACTGAGAAGGTTCAACACTTTTGTTCTCCTTTCACCTTGTACTTGATGGTAAATTCTTGTGGGTAGTTAGCTTATGTCTCTTGTTAATTCTTTTCAGCTTCTTTGGCAAGAACAGTGTGTTGATCTGCAGAGCCAAATAGAAAAATTAAATCAGGAAGCCCAAAAAGAGCAGGCATGTGGTTTCACACCATGTACAGATTCAGTTAGTACTCCTCTACTCTAGTTTTAACAACACCTTATAACTATTATGTGTCTTCAGATGGAAATGGTCTAACATTAAGTGTATGATGTATACAGATCGAAGTCAGGGGATGTAGTGGAGCACCAGCGGAAGCAACAGAGGCTACATTTTCAGCAAAAATCGTCGATGTTGATAAAATTATCGATGTTGATGAAATCATCTATCTTGATGACGACTAATGATGGGATTCCAGGTAAAAATCATTCAGTGACTAACTTGATCTAATACCTTCGTATATATATATCTAGTGTCTAATGATATCCGGTTAATATAACATAATGTCTATAATTTTGGTAGAGGGGTAAGTTTGTCTGTATGTTTATCTTTTATTCGCATGCCCAACGATTAAAGATACAATTACATGAAAATAACTTTTACAACAAACAAACCCACACGTAAAAAACGAACCACAAGATTCGTCAAGGCATCATATCAACATGGTTTTTTAATCATAAACCCATTTATATCTCGGTTCATCCCCAAACTGGATCACGGAGTTTTTTATCTGATTTCTAATATGCATCGCCGCCAGCTCATCTCGAGCTGCCATCACCGACTGCATCCTTAAAGCTTCTAAACTCGCCTCTGCTTCTCCTCCTCCTCTGTTCTTTGGCTCGTGAGCTTCATAAACCGGGCAAGAATGCACATGTGTTCCATAATCACATTCTTTGCAGTAATAAACCCAAAGATTCTCCGACATATTTTCTTCACAGACGTCACATATGAACATCGCACCATCCTCACGACCTTTGCATGGTGTGTTGTAGAGAAGAGTGAGTGGATGTTCGTGAACTTCGCGCTTCACGGTCTCAGGGATAAACGCACATCCGACATGAACATCGTATTGACATTCAGAGCAGTTGTAAGTGAATCCAGACCCGTATTCACCGCAAGCATCGCATGTGTAAGGTTGACCATACGGTGAAGAATGAAGAAGGGTTAAAGAGTGTTCAGGGTGAGACTTGTGGTCGATTTCACGGGGTAGGTCGAAACATGACTTGTGCAAGAAGTAATCGCAGTCTGATTTGGTACACTTGAAAGCATGTCCGGTTAGCTCGAGCTCGCATCCGGAGCAGATGATCTCATCTTCGCCTCGGACTTTACAAACACGCAGTGGATGGTTGTGACTCGGGTGCCTAACCGATGGGCGATTAACCGGTTTTGTTGAAGCCATTGTGTCTCTCTTGTGGTTTTGGGTTTTGGTTAATATATAGAAGAAGACGGTCGACATTAAAGTTGCAAATTTAAAGACGGAACCTTTTTGTTAGAATTTTATGTGATTTGGAATCTCCAATTTGGGTAATCGTTAAGAAGTAGTGACAAAACTTTAGTCTTCATCAATAATTCAGGTTCATATAAATCCAAGTGGTAACGACTTATTCAAACATTCCAACCGTTGACTTTTGAAGTCGTCGAGTGAAAGTGTAGGATCCACTGTCCACATTCACACAGTAGGAATATTGACGACCACAAAAAAAACAAAAAAAAAAGACTTTCAGCAAATCAATCCAAGCCACTGGTTTATTTTTGTGCTGATGAGATAACTTAACCGGTGAACCTCATAGTCATAACAACCCAAAGGGTCTCGATTGTGAATATTGGCTCTGATTCTCGGTTCAAAATAGATTATAGACTTTAGTCCGGAACCTCTTTATTAAAAAAAAAAAATAAGAGTACGTAAAAGAGAAGAAAAAAAAAAGTTTGAAAGACGTATTGATGAATTCCTCACTCAACTTTCATACACTAGAAAACTTGTTAATACATGCCTCGAGATGCAACGTCTTCAATATCTCATCTTGAGCCTTCATGAACGACTCCACTATTGCAGCCGTGGAGCTTGCTTCTTCTTCTCCTTCTCCTCTTCTTTCCTTTGGCTCGTTATCTTCATAAACCGCACAAGCATGCACATGTGTCCCATAATCACATTCTTTGCAATAATAAACCCAAAGATTCCCCGACATATATTGTTCACAAACATCACATATGAACATTGCACCGTCATCGTTACCTTTGCACGGTGTGTTGTAGAGAAGTGTGAGTGGGTGTTCGTGATCTTCACCCTTCACGGTCTCAGCGAGAAACACACAACCAACATGAACATCGTATTGACACTCAGCGCCGTTGTAAACGAATCCTGATCCATATTCACCGCACGCATAGCACGTATAAAACTGACCATTTGGTGGGTAATAAAGGAGGGTCAAAGAGTGGTTAGGGTGAGACTTGTGATTGGTTTCACGAGGTAGGTCGAAACATGACTTGTGCAAAAAGTAATCGCACTCTGACTTCGCACACTTGAAAGCTTGTCCAGTTAGATCGAGGTTGCATCCAGAGCAGCTGATCTCATCTTTGTCTCGGGCTTTGAACACGTGCAGCGGATGGTTGTGACTCATGTGCCTCACGGCTGGGCGATTAGCCGGTTTTCTTGAAGCCATTGTTTCTGGATTGGTTGTTTATGGAAGAAGTGTTTATAAACTATATAAATAGCAAGATCTGTGATCCCCATTTTTGCCTATATGATTCTCACGTTCTCAGTTTTGTTTTGATTATTCACCAAGTTGTACGTAGGTTAATGTAAAAGATGGTTGGCATAAACGTTGGCAAAGTTTGGACACAAAACTATCATAATTAGATTGGCCTTTGTTAGAAAGTAGTGACCAAACACTCCGAGTTCGTTCATCAACAATATAATCGAGCTCCCGGTGTATAATTCAAGTGGGTAACAACTTGATCAAACAATACAAATCGTTAACTTTCGAAGTCGTCGCCGAAAGAGTCGTCGACTAAAGTGTTGGATCCACATCACCATTCATCGGTAACATGTATGTGTATATGTTTTCCATAGTCACATTACCATGCACCAGCCATCAAAGTAGAAGAAGCAAATAAGACTGAATAACCTTTAAGAACTAGAGAAAATGTAAAGTGAAGAAATAAAATCACGGAAAATTTGACTAATTATATTTTAGTTATTCTAAGACAGAGATAACTTGTAGAAACAAAGAATTTTTTTAATCACATCTGATTTAGTTAACAACTTGGGCATGTAATTACTACATATTTTTTTGTTTTTTGAACAAAATAATTACTACACATTATATAGAGAAAATAGGATATAATTAGGTCTCCAAATAAATGCTAATTATCTTTCGGTATATCATAGATAAGATCGGAGGAAAATAGGAAAAGAAAAAAGAAAAAAAAAAGACTTAAACATTTCGAAACAGAATAATCCGAATTTGACCTTCAATATATACTCGTTGACTTTTCAATACAATTTTTTTTTGCTTTTTTAAAACCAAATTTTACGATACAATTGCGAAAAAAGTCGTCGACTGAAAAGTGTTGGATCGACATCTCACAAACCAAAATCTTTCAGTCATCCATATTCTCCTCTCGCCTCTAAATAGTTTTCGAGATCATCACTCTTATTCATATATGTAAATGGTTAAATAAATGTTTAATCAATCAGCTTGTTGTTCTGCTATATATTTTGTATTACAATATTTTTTTTTTTAATAAAGTGAAATGTTGGTGGGTGGTTTTTTTGCATAACAATTAAAGATAAAATTACATGAAATAACAAACAAACTTTACAATAACTCACATAGTCACTCGAGGAAACGAAATTTGCAAAAGGAAAGACAAACCACAAGCTTTTTCATTGTATCAAATTTTATCATTTGTTGACTTGATCATCATCAATAATATCTCCGTTTTGGACTATCCCATAAATCGAGTATAGCATTATTAGTATCGTTCCTGATACGTGCCTCGAGCTGCAACGCCGCCATTTCATCTTGAGCCTTCATTAACTCCTTCATCCTTGAAACCGCAGAGCTCCCTTCTCCTTTTCCTTCTCCTCCTTTTTTATTTGGCTCATGATCTTCATAAACCGCGCAAGAATGTACATGCGTCCCATAATCACATTCTTGACAGTAATAAACCCAAAGATTCTCTGACATATCTTCTTCACAAACATCACATATGAACATCGCACCATCCTCACGACCTTTGCATGGTGTGTTGTAGAGAAGAGTGAGTGGGTGCTCGTGATCTTCACGCTCCACGGTCTCAGGGATAAACGCACAACCAACATGAACATCGTATTGACATTCAGAACAGTTGTAAGTGAATCCGGATCCGTACTCATCGCATGCGTTGCATGTGTATGACTGACCATACGGTGGGGAATGAAGCAGGGTTAAAGAGTGGTCTGGGTGAGACTTGTGGCTGGTTTCACGAGGTAGATCAAAACATGACTTGTGCAAGAAGAAATCGCAGTCTGACTTCATACACTTGAAAGCTTGTCCCGTTAGTTCGAGCTCGCATCCAGAGCAAACAACCTCATCTTTGCTTCGAGCTTTAAAGATGCGAAGCGGATGGTTGTGACTGGGGTGCCTCACGGATGGGCGATTAACCGGTTTGTTTGAAGCCATTATTGTTCCTTGATTTGGTTGTTTAAATGTAAGAAAGGTTCATAAACTATAAATAGCAAAATATTTAGATGACTTGTGAATTGTGATTTCCATTTTCGGCTAAAATAATTCTCAGTTTAGTTTTGATTATTTACCAAGTTGTAGTTTAATAATATAAAGAAGGCTGTTGACATTTGACTTGCAAATAATATACAGATATCTGATTTAAAATCTCCAATTTGGGATATTTTTAGGAAAAATAGTGACGAAAAATTAGAATTCCACAATTATTGAGCTTTCCTATATATAATCCAAGTGGGTACGATATAACCATTGACTTTCAAAGTCGTCGCCAAGCGAGTTCTCGACTCTTAAAGTGTAGGATCCAGTTGACACGGTAACAAATGTCTACCACAAATTAAGTCTTCCTATATATAAAATCTAAAGCCATTGAAATTATTTTCATATACCAAATTAAAAATAACATTTTAAATCTTTCTGACAAAAACAATGGGAAGACCAAAACCAGAGGACTCAATTCGACATTTCAGTCATCCACATCCATTGTTCAACTCATCTCTTATTCCTCAAGACCAATCTTCTTCTTCTTTTTGTTGCGTGTTTTGCAAGCTAAAATTCTTAAATCTTCCATCGTATTCATGCAAGCCTTGCAATTACCACATCCACCTAAAATGTTCCGAATTACCTCAAAAAATCAGACACCCTTTCGACAAAAACCATCTCCTCTCTCTGATCCCTTCTCCCAAATACCAAGAAGGACGATTCCGCTGCGATGCATGCGGAAAAGAGGGTGACGGCTTCGCTTACCACTGCGGAGACTGCGGAATCGATCTTCACACGGTTTGTGCTAACATGCCTTCTCGAGTCACCCACCAATCTCACCCTCACCACCAACTTTCTTTAACGTTTTCCGTGCCACCGGGGGGACCAGGATCCGTTACGGCATCTAGCTTCCGCTGTTGCATTTGCCGTGGTCTAGGGTCTAACTCGTGGCTCTATAGCTGCAGAGAGTGTGGTGGATTCGATGCTCATTTGTTGTGCGCTAGAAGAAAATTAGCTGCTACTACAAATTTGGTCCAGCATGTTGAACAAATCATAGGACTCGTAGTTGTCGGCACCACCAAAGGATACGGTTTATTATTAATAACCGGACTAGAAACATTAACAATCTTGTAAGTTGTAACCAATACACCTTTTGTTAATGTTTCTAGTCCGGTTATTAATAATAAACCGTATCCTTTGGTGGTGCCGACAACTACGAGTCCTATGATTAGATCGATGATTAATGAGATGATTAATAATCTTGTAACCAATACACCGCAAAATCCAAGCCAGGTCTCTCAGCTTCATGAATTGCTCGGACCATTGGGAATGGGCAGTGGCGGACCAATTGATGGACCCGGTTCATCTTCGTCTTCTGGTTTTCTCGGTTTTGATCCGTCGGTTTTCACATCAGTTGACCCGTCGGTGTTTGCTGGATTTGACCCTTCTTTGCTTTCTACTTTATTCTCCGGACTTGATTTCTTCTCCTAATTAATGTTTTCGAACATGCAGATCTCTATAACTTTTGATCTATTTTATTCATTAGTATACTAAATGTTATTGCGTTTTGGTGATGTATTTGAACAATTCAAATAAATGGAAAATGGTTTCATATATACTTTCATCTCTGTCTTCATGTTAGGCTAATCCTTATGGTCGGAGACATTCTTTTTTTTTTTTAATAGAATACCGTTGGCAGGAGGGCCTGGTGAGATGTTAAGTTGGATTTTAATTTGTTTTATAAAAAAAGATATAAAAAGTAATGCCTAAACGCAATTAAAGTATGGTAAAAAGAAGCAATGATGTATTAGGACAGCATTCGGTTGTTCAAAAAAAAAAGAAAAAAAGGACAGCATTCTATTTTATGCACAAATTCAATGAAAGATTTGTATTTTTTTTTAATCAATATCACAATATTACTTTTTATTTTCCTTCTTTACAAATTTCTTTTATTTAACATTTTCTAAAAAAATAAACATGATTATTTGTATAATCAATAATCAGCTAAATGTTACTGATGATCATTAAAGATATGAAATTGATGATATTGTTGTTTAGTAAAAAAGAAAGTAATTAACTTAAAACTCTAGACGTTTTGACCAAAAAACTTAAAACTCTAGACAAAAAAAGACAAAAAAAAAAATATGAATTAAAGATACGAAATTGATGATTGTATTAAATTTTATCATCTATTTTTCATATCTTGCTACTAAATTAGTGATGTTATTAAGTTGATCCGGCAGAAAATATGTAAGAAAATTGATGATACTACAAAATTAATAATGTCAAAGATGTAAAAGAAAATTTATGGTACTACTAAACTAGTGATAATACAGGGGTCTTTTTTGGTTTCTAATATGTATATATGGTCAATAATTATATCTATATTATTATTTTCACAGCAACTTTGGCAAAGAAGGCTTGAAGTTGAGAATTATTTACATCTCATGCCATTGTAATTTAATATTTTCTTTAATAAAATTATATAAAAAAAAATCATTTCAACTCTTTTCCATTAACAAAAACAAAAATTTCTTAATTTATCTCCTTATTAAATCTGAAATAAAATTTCCAAATTTCATTCTCCTAGAATCTCTCTACAAATTCTTTACAATAATCGATTTTAAATATAAATTTATGAGGAGCCTATAAATCAGCTACATTTGATTTTCTATCTTCCTAATTAATCACCACATTCAATTCTAAAATACAATAATTTTGGCCCGAATTTCTATATATAAAATCATATTAAAAAATTAATGACTTATAATCAATCAAAATTAATCTAATAATATAAACTTGGCATATTCCCATATATATATTATGTGATTTTATAGTTATTAATTTGTTTTAATTAATTTGTTTTTATACGATTTTATATATAGAAATTTGGGACAAAATTATAGTATTTTAGAATTGAATGTGGTGATTAATGAGATTAAGTTGAATATGTCCACCTATATGTTGAATATATCCACTTATAAATAATGTTGACCCCTATTCTCAAGTTAGTATCACTAGCAACATAAAAAGATGCACCTATTTGCTATGCTCATTTGGCAACTGTACATATACAACTGTGATGAAATATGTCCAGATGTCATGGAGTGATCACCAAATCTGGAGCAGTTCCTATGCCTCCCATCATCCCATGCCACAGCTGAAAGATAAGATTGTGACCTCTACGTTCTTTTGCTGATGGAAAACAGTCTAAAATAGCTGACTTTTTAAAGTTTTTATGCTTTATAAATGTCTCTCCCCCTCTTTTTGTTTACTTTTCTCTCGGTTCAATACTTCTTATTTTATTTTTGGTCTATCATTCAAATTCACAGGGTTATATAGCTTCACGGGTTTGGATTAGTATTAATGTAAATTTGAAATATCTTTATTTTGTAGTACAAAATTATTCATTAAAAGTATTTATCAATATTAAAATATTAGACACATTTAATTAACTTGATTAAATTATGATTATGTAAAAGTAAATTATTTCTCTGTATACTACGGATTAAATCCTAATATTAACTATCAAAATACACTTATATAATTTTAAACACTAAATAAATTAAACAAAAATTAACAAAAAATGCAATTTATAATTTTTATATTTTAGTTTAAATGTATCTTCCCGCGGTGTACCGCGAGTTAAAATATAGTTTAGTTAAAATAAGCAGTAATATTATAATGTTCTGCAAGGCTCATGCCAAGGAAAATACATTTTTAAATGACTATTTAACAAAGATATATATTTAATAAAATATAAGGGAACGTTGTAAACCTTCACCTAATAACATAAATCAAACAGACAACACATTACTACTACAATTAAGTATTAACTAACGCAACCACACAAACCTTAAACATTCGGAAGAGTCATTTAACAAAGATATATATTTAATAAAATATAAGGGAACGTTGTAAACCTTCACCTAATCACATAAATCAAACAGACAACACATTACTACTACAATTAAGTATTAACTAACGCAACCACACAAACCTTAAACATTCGGAAGACAAACCATATGTCGTAAAGAGAGATTAAAAAAGTTTTTGTTTGGTTTAAATTGTCCTAAAGACCTACTTCCCCTTCTTCTTCTACCTCTCTTCCTTTTTATTTATCGGTCTCTCTCTCTCGCCACCGATCATCACGAGAGCCACCACCGCCCTCGAAATCTACGTCATACGCCGCTTCTTTTGATCTATCTCAAAAGGTCTCTTCTTTCTCTTCAGAACTCATATGTCATGTGTCTCTGTTTTCTTCGATTGTGCGGTCAATTCTCTGTTTTCTTAAATTTCTTCGATAGGGCAAAAAGATTAGTTTAAAGTTGATTCCTTTTGATTGTGTTGTTTGGTTTTATGTAGATGCATGCGTTGCTTGATTGCGGAATTTTACGAACTTCCAATTCAATCGATTGAAAAAAAAAAAGCTGATTTGGGAGAATCGGTGGGATCTATCAGCTATGGATCGTAAACGTTGAGATTGATTTTAACCCATTTACAAAGAGACGTTGCTGGGTTTTGATTGATCTGTGTAAATCTTGGTGCTTTTTTTTGAGCTATATCATGAGCAGTAGTGTTCAAGGAGAGACAATGGATCTTGATTTGAATCAAGAACCATCTTCTGATTCTGAGTCCCCGGCTAGTTTGATGACGGAGCTTTCTCCTTGGTTAAATGAGATTGAATCTGCTCAAGAGCGGATTGAAGAACGCATTAGAGAGCTCGAAGCTATAGTTTCAAGAATCAGGGGACGAGAAACTACAACAACAGCAACAACAACAACAACAACAACACCGGCTTTGGTCTCGCCTAACGAACATAGAGATTCAACTGCTGGAGTTATACATGAGCGTTCTAGAGAGAGACTTGTGGAGAACGGCGAAAACAAGACTTATTTGATAGCAAAGGCATTGAACATGGAGAAGACAAGTTCTGTTCCTGGTGGGTTCTTTGACTGCAACATATGTTTAGAGAAAGCTGAATCTCCTATTTTGACTTGTTGTGGTCATTTGTTCTGTTGGGGTTGTTTCTATCAGCTGCCTTTGATTTACTTAAACATAAAGGAATGTCCGGTTTGCGATGGAGAAGTGACAGACGCTGAGGTGATTCCGATATACGGTAATGGAGATGATTGTGTTAGTACTAAACCCAAGTTTGAAGACTGTGGTATTACTCTACCTCCAAGGCCTAATGCTAAAAGAGTTGAAAGTGTTCGTCAAAAGATCATAAACCGAGGGATTCCTTTCATCCATGGGCACGATCACGAAACAATCGAACATATTAGGAGAACTATTGACTCCATAGGACTACAAGCGTTAGCTCAAGGCGAAGAGTTTGGTTTGACAAACATAATAAACAATGGAGGAGACAATGGTGGGCTACAACAACATCATCATCTGGCTTTAGGACCTTTGAGGTTAATGACACCATTTGCTGGTTTCCCAGGTCTTGTAGTTGATACCTCGGACATAACCCCCTTTGATGATGATACTTTTGATGTTGATAGTTTTGTTGACACAACTAGTCTGAGAAGAAACCGTAGAAGACCTTCAGCAGCGGTACGAGCCTCTGCCTCTTCTTATCAGAGAAACCGAAGTAACAATGATTCTCAGACGATTTCGTTCAGGCTCGGTTCTACAGCTTCATCATCACATAGAGAGTTTGCTGTTCCGAGCTCCTCCATGGCGACGAGAAGCCAAACTGTAAATCCTACTGAAGTGGTTACTTCAAGTACTTCAGCTTCATCGTCTAGGAGAAGAACAGAAGATGTAAACAATGGACCTTGGACCAGGTCTAGAAGGAGGCTGAGGTAAATGTAATAAAACCGTCGCCCAGAGTCTTGCTGAATCTCCTTCATTACTAAAAACCACATTTGTCACACCATGTCTGTCTGATGTATGTATGCACATTCTATGTGTACTTGTAATTTCTGCTAGCCTCTTAAACTTCTCGATATCATAGCTTTGTTTTTTTTTTGGGAAAATAATTTATGTAATAACTTAATTTCTTGAAGTGTTTGATATAAATTTCTAAGAATTCAAGATTTCCCAAGCTTATGTTTTTTCATGGGGTAGAAATTTAAGGGTAAATGCGTAGTTTACCATAAAAATCTCGTAGCTAGGAAATTAAACGTCACGCTGTTTACTCCAGAAACTGAAAACGGCAAGTAGTTATTGACTTATGTTTTTTTTTTTTGTATATAATACGCGACTTGTAAAAAGTCTTCGGCGATTGATTTAATCTTTTGTCATCGCCGTCGTTGAACTCTCTCGCCGGCGATAATGATCTATGTTGATGGAACACCAATTGAAGATGAGATTAGTTCATCTTCCTTGTCTTCTTCATCGCAGGTAAATTTAGTTTTTCTTCGTCGTCTCTCACTCACGAATCTCTATATTAGGGGTTTAACTAGGATTTTTTGCTTATAAGTTAGTAATGTGGTTCTAGATCGTTAAACCTGGAATTGGTTTTGCTCAATTTGATCTTATTTTATTATCATCTCCTGATAATGTTGACTCCACAATTTGTTTTGAGTTTGAATTAGCCAAAACTCTTAAAACAAAATTGCTTACATACATAAACATCATTTTGGTGAACAGGGAAGTAGCTTGCTTCTTGATGTAATGAGTCATCCTGTGATAATGTCAGCTTCTGGTTCTTTTAAGAATCTTGAGGAACGGAATGTTTCTTTCGGTGAAAGAGATTCAGAGAGCTCAACAAAAGACAGATATGTTTATGTATTCCAAAGCGAATTTGCTGTTGTGAATCCAGCGCTTGTCAATGTATGTTGTTGTTGCCTTACCAGTTCCATCTTTAAAGGGTAGTCACTAGTGTTCTTTGGTTCTCTAATGATTTTTTTTTCTTTTCTGGTTGTTTTATTGGTGAGAATCAGTTTGTTGGTACTGATGAAGCAACCACTTGCGTAGGGCTTGTTATCCGCAACAGAAAATCTGGAATGTAAGGAATGATCCTATATATGTTATTGAGAGGATAAGCCGCAATCACTTGTCTTTTTTCATAATCTAAATTTAATATTCATCTGAAACTGCAGGACGTCTATTGCACACATGGATTCGCCAGAAATTGTGGATTTGGGGTTAAGCCAGATGTTATCATTGGTTTTAGAGGATGAAGATGCTGAGTTAGATGTACATCATCTCTCTCCTTTAGATTATACTAAGTGTCTTTGAGCTTATGGTAACCGTTCTGTATTTTATTTTGAGTGCTTTTGTAATTGATTATGTCCACGCCTTTGTATGCAGGTACATTTGGTTGGTGGATATGAAGATGTCGACATAAAGGTGTGTACTAGAAATTTTTATATTTCTCAGTGTCAGTGTAGTTACGACTAAGCTCTATAAATGTTATTAAGCTGAATGCATTGAACGTTATTTGCAGAATGCTGATGGTGGTGACTATGCCAAACCAGAGGGTTACTCTTATCCTTTGTGTTGCAAATTAGTAGATACTTTCCAGAAGAGACGAGAAAACTTTCACATTCAAACCCTCTTTATTCTTGGGCACAATACCAAGTTGGATGCACAAGGGACTACGTGCCCCATTTTCAATGGATGTCTGGTTAGTCTACTTTTGTCTGCTTTCTGCTGTTTACACCATATGCCTTGTTCTCTTAGGATTTAGTAATTGGTTCTTTGCATATAAAGAATCAAAAATTGACCATTGTTTATGTAAATTTCGTAGGTGACATGTAAAAACTACGCTTTTGCGATTGGTTTTGGTTATTAAAATACTGTCTTTCCAACTAGACAATAGAATTGCTTGAATGTTTTTTCATATGAATTGGTAATAAGCATTAAGCTGTTTATTTGAAACCTTTATATCAGGTGAATACCTCCACCGGTTCAATTTTCCCAGCCAGTTTCGACAGAACATCTAGATGTCCAGATGAGATTGTTCGTAGAATTCGAGTTTCATCGTCATTTG
The DNA here is from genome assembly GCF_030686135.1 of Camelina sativa. Classification (NCBI taxonomy): domain Eukaryota; kingdom Viridiplantae; phylum Streptophyta; class Magnoliopsida; order Brassicales; family Brassicaceae; genus Camelina; species Camelina sativa. The sequence continues at coordinate 26,949,102 of NC_141885.1, forward strand.
AAGATCCTAGCTGGAAGGGAAAGCTACTTGACACATATGACACAAAAACTGATAGGTTCATTATTGCACCATGCCGCTGGTAAAAACAAAACACTAGTTGTACCGCTTTTCATATAAGCTCATCGACCATTATATTTGTCTTGCTCGCCAGAACTTAAGTAAAGACTATATCTACTATATACTCTCCATTGCAGTTTTATGAATTGCGTTTTTGTTTGTGATACAGGACAATGCGTCTGATTGAATATGTTTGGGAAATTAATCAGCTTTCTGATGAAGAAATCCTCACTAATTGTTCTACCTCACCTTCTGCTGAAGGTCCAGACTTCGTAGACAACTCAAGAAGGTTCAAGCCATTTTTCTAGCTTCAATTGGTTTGGATCATTATCTATATAATATAGAACAAACGGAACATAGTAGATTCACATTCTCCTATGTTGTTGTGTGTTTTCAGGGTTTGGGAGTATTTACTAAAATATCCAGAGTGGAGCAAAACATTCCCAAGGAGACAACCACGTGTGTTTGAAAGGACTGCTGATGGACACTGGACAAAATGCTAACTGTCTCACCCTAATCGGTGACATTATCCACGAATCTGGCTATAAATAACGGTTTGAGTGTATCTATCTACATTTACTTTAATGGAATTGTTTGCACCCGGGGGTCGTAAATCTGTAAATGGTTAAGAACACATGTGATTCTTGAACACACACGATGTTCTCTTTTCTTTTCTTTTTTTTTGTAACAAGCATTGTATGTTTGGTTCCTGATGGGACCGATCGGGTCCGTTAGGCCTAATTGTTGAGGCCCATGGTGTTCTTTAGACATTCCAATTGCAAATTATTCAGATGCGACCTATCACCTACGTATAAGGTATTTAATCCGGATTTTGGTTTAAATTTGGTTTGAAGTCATTAATCTCTAATAGAACAAGGTTAACTACACGAACTTATCCAACATCTTTATATCATACTATTATTTAGGTTTATCCCTGATTGAATCATTACCCTACTAACACAAGCATGATTCGTAAACGTAGTCCGACCTAACTTTCACCAACAAAGACGACGGAAAGCAATTCTATTTATAGTAACCAAATAGGGGCATTCACGTAAATGTCTACAGACCTTTCTGAAGATGTTGAACGAAGCCTAACTGGGCCGGCCCCGCTTTTGTTCATGGGTTTAAAATTTACAATTTAAAACTTCGTTTGCCCTTAATCGTTTGAAAAAGGGAAAGGGTCAAAGGATTAAAAAGCAGCGGCTAAAACTAGGGTTACGTACTCTACTTTTAGGTTTTATTTTTTCTAACTATAATAGTATCTTACAAAATTTAGTTTGGTATAAATTCCTTTTAAAAGAAATTCAAACTTCCTTTCATTGAATTGGTGTGAGTATAGTCTCGTATGCTGCTAGTATTAAGCACAGATCTCATTGCTTGGATATAGGAAAACAAATTTAAACTCTGATATTTTTTTGATTTGGAATTGGAATTTATTTGGATTAAATACCCCTAATGAAAAAAGGTACTATTAAAATAAGCTGAGTGAAAAAAAGCTAGCGAGTTAGACAAGAAAGCAACAATACAAAATTTAAAATATAAAATTAATGAGAGGAAGCAAAAAAAAAAAAAAAAGAATAAAAATTCCTAAAACTGCGAGCGTTTATGTTTGTGAGAGAGAAGAAGAGTTCATATGGAAGAAAAAAAAAAGTTGAGCAAGGAAGAAGAAGCATGAACGTCGACAATACTAACAACAACGACTACATCTGCACTAATGATTGCATCGAAGAAGACGATGATAATAACACTAATAATAAGAGGAGCCAAACACAACAAGCATGGGGCACGTGGGAAGAGTTATTATTAGCATGCGCCGTTAAGCGACACGGATATGGTGATTGGGACTCCGTCGCTACGGATGTTCGTTCCCGGAGCTCCCTCTCCGACCTCGTTTCCGCTAATCACTGTAAACACAAGTATCGGGATCTCAAACGTCGATTTCACGAAAAAGAAAAAACCGATGCGGCGGCAACGGCGGAGGACGAGGAAGAAAAAGTCGGTAATAATAATATATCTTGGCTCGAACAACTCCGCAACCTTCGTGTAGCTGAGCTCCGTCGTGAAGTTGAGCGATACGATGTTTCAATACTGTACGAAAAAAAACTGGATTCTCTGTCTCTCCGTCGACGGATCTGAGTTGTTTTTTTGTTTTCCGATTTTGAATTTTTTTTTTATTTGGTTTTTTTTCTTAGATCGCTTCAGTTGAAGGTTAAGAAATTAGAGGAGGAGAGAGAAGAAGAGAAACCAGATCTGGAAGAAGAGATGAAAACAGAGAGATCGGAGAACGACGGTTCTGAAACTGAGCACCGTGAGAAGGCGGAGGAATCTGATCGGGATAACGGTTCGATGAACGAGTCGAACTCTACAGAAACCGTCGGAGAAGACGAGAGAGTTGGCGGAAACGAGACTCGGGATGGTGATAATAATAATCCTGATCCGGTTAGTAAGGATACGGCGGAGGAGGAAAGATCGGTTAGTAGAGGATCGGAAGCGAGTCACTCAGACGAGTTAGGCGAGTCAGGTACGTCGGAAAGGAAGTGGAAACGGAAACGAAGGAAACACGGTGGTTCCGACGAGATCAGATCGGATGAGAGTAAATCACAGCCGTTGATAGGTCTTCTTGATCTGATTCGGTCCCATCCGCGTGGATCTTTGTTCGAACGCCGGCTTCGGAGCCAGGTATGCTCATTATCTTTATTTTTTTCCTTGTTTTCTTCGATTTTTTATATTTAATAATCTTAAATAAAATAAGAAATTATCTTAATTATTACTCTTATTACGCGTTTCTTTTACTAATTGGAAAAGAGAGAAAAAACGAACTAATTCGTACCTAATTATAGAAACATGCATAATCATAATTTAACAATATTCATTCTGTGTAAAATCTTCTTACAAAATTTTGAAGAGATATTCCGTATATTATATGGAATCTTTACATTTTTTTGAAATCTTTTTTACGTTTAGTTTTGGACAATTTAAGTGAATGTTTTTAAATATGGATAGAGAGAAGGTGTAGAGGGAAAAAAAAATAAAGAATTTTAATATAACGAACCCACTTCTTTCGTGGTCACCGTTGTCGTTTTTGGTCACTCAATCTAGTCCACGTGGCAGAGTCTTGGTGTAGCATGGCTTTTGTAGTGTCTCACCGACCGCTAACTTTTATTATTACTTGGGCCTATGTTAGTTTGTAACTTACGTTTGTGAAGTCCATTAAAAACGCAGGAAGCTAAGGATTACAAGAGCATGGTTAAGCAACATTTGGACATTGAGACAATACAGAGAAAGTTGAAGCAAGGATGTTACGATTCTTCAACCCTCACATTTTACAGAGATCTACAGCTTCTCTTTACAAACGTCATTGTCTTCTTTCCTTTATCTTCCGCCGAATCAATGGCTGCTCACGAACTAAGAGCCGTTGTTTCTCAAGAGTTGAGGAAAGAGACCGGGGAATATGGTCCTACGTTAATAAAGCGGAAAGTATCGGCTATGGATAGTGGCCAAGCTGATGCTGAAACGTCAGACTCGTCTCTCTCTAGAGAGAAATCTTCGGCTCCTTTTGTTGTTTGTAAGAGGAGGAGTTCTGTTTCCACTAAGACTTCTCCTTCGTCGTCAAGCTTTAGCCAAAAAGAGGAGACGAAAGAAGAGACATTATCAGAGGAGAAAGAGAACATTGTGACTGGTGTAAGAAGCTCGAGACGGGCCAACAAAGTGGTTGCTGCTGCTGCGGCTATCTCTAACATTACCAAGAAGGGTAAAAGCAAAAACAAACAGAAACAGACAGAGTCGAAAACAAACTCGTCGAATGATAATAGTACTAAGCAGGAGACAGGTAAAACAGAGAAGAAGATGATTTCATCAGATAAGAAGAAGAGTGTTGCTGATTTCTTGAAGAGATTAAAGAACTCTCCACAGAAAGAAAGTAAAGATCTGAATAAGAGCAGTGGAGGTGGTAAGAAAGATAGTAAAACAAAACCAAGAGAACTTAGAAGTAGCAGTGTGGGTAAAAAGAAGGCCGGGGTAGAGATTTCTCCGGTGAAAAGAGCCCCCGGGAGACCACAGAAGAAAACAATAGAGGCAGGAGCAACTGCAACCGCATCTGCTATGGGAAAACGGGGTAGGGATACCGGAAGCACGGGAAAGGACAATAAACAGCCAAAGAAAAGAATCAGAATGTGAGAATAGAAAACATCTTTTGCCGCTTTGTTGGCTTTTCTTAAGAGCTCAAGGTATTGTATATCCATAGCGTATGCTTTGGAGTATATTATCTTAATTCTAACATTAGAAATCATATTCTCATAGTTATGGATTAGGAAAGTGTCTTTTGGCTTGTTGGCATCAGTAATATCCATTCCTTCTTCTGTTATATTTTTGCTCATTTCCACCATTTAAGTCCCTTACAAAAGCTAGAGCTACAAAGACCAGATACCGAAACCATTCAATTGAACATATATCCAACAAAACCAAGAACTCTGACCCCTAGTGTCAGCAAAAATTACAGTCAGATACCCAAAAAAAGGGTTACATAAGTTGAGACTCTGACCTTAGATCTCTTCTTCACCGGCTCTCAGAGTCTCAGTGGACCTTACATGACACTGTGCCTTGGCAAAATGGCTTGATTTATGCATAAGCTATCGACGAAAGGAACCTTCTGTACAAAAGAATAGGAAGGTGAATTTCAGTGAATGTATTTGATTTTGAGTTATAGGCATCTCAGTCTTATTGCTCAAATGGAAGAATTTCACTGGAGGATAAAGGGCTTGAAGATGCTAAGTTAATGGTATCAAACTAAAAACTTGCCGTTTTCTCCATCGGAAATATCTCCAAGTTTTGCTATGGCGCCCACAAGTGCATGCTCTTGCTCCTAGATCAAAGGTAATAACATAAACACAAAATTATGAAAGAAAAGGATCTCTGTTGTTGTAGCAATCGAACCTCTAAAATTCTCTTAGCCCTTTTAACTTCTTGAGGATCTGGATTGTGTGCACCAAGAACTCTCTCCACCTATGAGAACCATCATTATTTAAGAAACAATCATAACTACCGCGCTGTAAAACATGCCAAGTAATCAATTAATACTAACCTCTCTGATTAGGACATTTGTTTGACGGATCCGTATATCGTGATGTTTCTTCTTCCCAGTTCCATTTTGTGATGTTCTGAAATCCTTTCTGATAGTGTTCTTCGCCAAACTGCTTCCTCGTTGTGGAACACTGTTGGGTCCGGTAGTTCTATTCAGTCCATGACCTTGTCCATTATAACCATATCGATTACCAACCCCAGGATCCTCTCCTATCCACTCTATATCCCCAGGAGATATCTGTAAAAGAATTAGAGATCTTCTTTACAAACTAAGAGAGGATAATTGTTGACCAAAGTTTTGAATATCCGCCTCATAAGATTCAGCAGACTACCAATCAAAAGTAAATTACCTCTGTGAGATTAACCCATTCCCATGTCTCATTAGGTGTTCCAATGTCATAAACTAAAGCATGACGACCCTAAAAATCAAGATTAGTAAAATAAATTAAACATGTATAATAAAACTTATTAGTTTATTAAAAAAAACAGAAACTTTATGCAAATGTAAGAAGCCACACACCTCAACTGGATTATACTTGGTGATGACAGCATCGTAAAATGTATTGTCTTCAGGCCACTTTGTTTTAACTCTTCTTCCTATAAAAGATTCAGGATCGGTTCCGTTTGTGGGTTCACTTGAACTAGTAGGAACAGATGGTAATCTGTTCATGACTTGTCCTCGTGGAGGTTGATCTGAAGGATTGTATGAGACAGGTTTTGCGGAAGACGAACCAGGATAAACCTAGAAACAGAAGTAACTTGTAAGAAAATAATTTCACAATTCAAAAGATTGTTCAAAATTTTCTGAGAGCTTTTAACTCACTGATTTATGCTTTTTGCCCTTGACAATAGGAACAGATCCTCGTTTAGCTGCCGATGAAGCAAAGGGGTGAGTGGGATCAGCTTGAGGATGAAAAGAAGGTGACGGACTGGAGAATGGTTGAGAAGGAATAGGCTGGTTTGGTTTGTGCTTCTTCATAGAAGCTGAAACAGAAGGGCATGGCAATGTATCGTGAACCAGTTGAGCAGCATTGCGCATACTTTGTTGGATTCCTCCAGACTGTCTCCATTCCCTAATATCCCGAAAAAACAGTATGTTACGGATAGAAAAAAAAAAAAAAAAGAAGGAACCTTTTCGACCAGATGAATGCTCAAGTTTGTAGCTCTCACCTTATCCTTTGTAGTGTATCATCTGCGTTAACACGACCTAGAAGCTCTCTATGGTCCTCATTCCCTATACTCAACTCTTTACGTAGTTCAGTTATTACACTTTCTTTTTCCTGAAAAAGATCCATTCATTAAAAAAAGAGATGTCATTTCACCTAAGCAGAATCTAACACAACTAGAGAAATCAAAGTAGAGCGAGATTCAAAAAAATACCCATGAAATAGCATCTCCTTGAGCTTTAAAGGCTCTAATAATAGAGATGTATGCTTCTTTCTCAAACTGGTGAATCTGAGCTTCCATATCAGCGTCATACATTTTAGGGTAAGATGGAGGAAGATTAGCAGGTCTACCATTAACAGACACACGTCCTCCTCCTCCTCCTCCTCGTGGAACCCTATGCGACGGTGGCAGATCATCATCTGTTCCTGCATTAACCAATCAAACCCTTTGTAATCACCCACTTACAATCAATTATAACACAACTCACTCTAAAGGTTTCAGCTTAAGATCAAAACTGGATATGTATACGTCAATTTCAACCTCGGTTTCTACATAATAAGTAAACCTGCGATATTCCACATTCCTTATTAACAGTAACAACAAGAACCTAAATTTCATCTTCAAGAAACACCAAAAAAAAGCTGAAAACAAAAACGAGAACTGAACACCAATTCACCAAAAACCACAATGTATAACAGCACCGGGACGGAGAAATCCCAAAAGTTGTGTAAACCCTAAAATTTCATTAACTGATGAACAAACGAGCTTATCGCTACTAGAGAGTCTTGGGAACTAACCACTGCTATCAAACGATTCGAAGTCCATCACGAAGCTGTTAAAACTCCAATTCAAGAAAGACTAATCTGGAAGATGAAATTGCGAAAGACGGAAGAATCAAAGAAGAAAGCACAATTTCGATGTTGATTTCAATTTGACTAAAAAAAAAAAAAAAGAGACTCGATTTTGATTTGGTTGAGCTCAATTTTGAACTTTGTGGAGTTGTTGATGAAAGAAGTAAAGATCAATTGATGTTTGCTTGGGCAACAAATCAGAGAGCTCTCAAGTAAAAAGAAGTTGATTGATTCAGCTTCTTAGATTACACAGATTTGCCGAAAGCTCATTATTTGCCAAAATAAGAACACATTACCCAAAAATTAAAAAGAAAAAGTTTTAGATTCATTCTCATATTAAAAAATCTATCAAAACATTACGAGGGAATCAAAACACCGACGTTTCTTCGTCTAGATCTTTTATCTTTATTTTTTTAAGTGAAATTAATTAAAAGAAGATTCTTAAATATTCAGACTCTGTGTAAAATTTTAAGTCTTACCCAGGCCCAATAGGTTTTTTGACACAATTTTGGCCCAAATAAATATACACATCTTATAATAATACGATGATGGTTATGGAGTTTGATATTGGACTGTCTGATGTTTGTAGACTACAACAAAACGTTATCCAAAAATGTTCGCGATGTGGTTCAAAGAGTTTTTGGAGAAAGAAGAGATGGAAGAAGATTCAGAGAATGAAGAAGGTTTGTTCATGAATTTTGTTGTTTTTGTACACGACAAAAGGAAGAGATTCTTAACGTCTTCTATAGTTCACTTTCCTGTTTTATTTATACCTAAGATGTCTGAATCCTCGAAAGAATTTGAACTCCTTTTCTAAGATCTCGTTTGTTTGTTTGATTCTTAAAAAAATACTATTTCTCACCATATAGCATATATACCATAGAGATCAGCCATTAAAGAACAACAGAACACTGGTTTTAAATTAATCATGCCCGGATTTTCCCTTTTAATATGCATGTAACCGGAATTGGGCTAACCGGGTTTAATAAACTAATTCCAACTTGAATTTGATACTTCCTAGTTCCTACTGAACTGTTTTTTTTTTTTTTTTGGCTTTCTTTTTTACTAATACGTACGTTTGGATTAATGAAATTCTCATTAAAGTAGATGATTGTGTAGTCCGAAGTAAATTTGTTTAGTGGTTAGGATTTTCTATTTCCACTTGAGTTAATTTCTATTCATGTATATTAAATTTTCACTCTTGTTATAAACGTCTTTAATGTAATGGATAAGATAAGTACAACACAATAATATAGATTAACTTGGAATTAATATAAGGCAGTGCATGCCACTCACCACGTAACGTATTGTGTTTTCATAAGATAACTAATACTAGAAAATTCTGTTTTAAAACATCTAAACGTTTTGCTTACGGTTTTTGCTTTCATGGTTAAACCTAGATCGTTTTATACGGCACTGTCCGGATTAGAATAGAATTGGTTAAAGATTTGCCCATCTGAGGGGTTCGCTTTTATTTGAAACTAATCATTAAAAGAAGACTAAAAAAATGATAAAGTCGTCTCTTGCTGTCCCTAGTTTTAATGTCATCACTGTATGAAATAAAATATAATCTGGATTACATTTAAAATAGTACTACTATTTATCAAAATAGCTTTTTGCTTATAAATAAAATTTGTATTTCACTGTCTTATTAAATTTAAAAACTCTGTAACAAAAAGTTGTCAAAATATGAATATTCTGATAGTGTTTTATAATCAGAAACGAAGACAGCTATTATACTTTTCGTTTTTGATTAAAAATAAAAATAAAACTATTTTATAAGATTAAAGTGGAAAAAGATACGATCATTCCAAACCCAATAATGACTAGGTTCGTCACATTTTGAAATCAGAGAGACAGTCTTTATCAATATATTAAATAAATACAGTGTTAGGTTTGATAAATTAACGTATAAATGTTATATTGACCGACAAATCCCAACGCGTCCCAGAGTCCAGACCACACCAACCTGTAAAAATAACCCTTCACAAAACAAAACCAATATCGACAACAAAAAAACCAATAATAATTAAATATATTTTGTCTGAAGCAAACGTTAGAAAAGTAAAACAAAAGGAGTCCCTAAAATAATCAAAAAGAGTTTGAAATAAATAGCCGTTACAAGAAAACTACTTGTCGCTGTTTTTAATCAAAAGGCGTTTGTTTTTACGGAAATAAAAGTTGCCAATATAGACTTTTCAATTCGAACACGTCTTCACGTTTCCCTCGAGAAATTAGCACATCCCCCCGTATATGTCTCTTTGCACTACAAGACGTGCAATGATGCTTTGCTTTCTCAGTTCTTTTCATGAATCACTCATCTTTAGATTAAAATTCTATTTAGATTTTTTTTTTTTTTTTTTTTTTTTTTTTTTTTGGCAAAACTACTATTCTTTTCCTATTTTGATAGACTTGATAGTCATAATATTGATAAGGTCATTTAATTTGTTTCCAGTCTAATTGAGAAAATTAATTATAATACTTATCATTCACTCTCTCTCTCTCTTCTCCTATCAGATAATCTTTTCTCAGTTCTTCTTCCCTATATAATAAACCTCCATTTCATTCTCATTTTCTTGAAAGAAAAACAAGATCTAGTAATCAAAAAAAAATCAAAAAATTTAAGAATGAGAGGTAAATATCTTTCGTTACTAGTGATCATTGTCTTAGCCTCGAGTGAAGTTCTTGCCAGCAACAACAACAACAACTCTTCAACGCCCAGATTATTAAGAAGTGATTTCCCAGCAGATTTCATCTTTGGTTCTGCAACCTCTGCTTACCAGGTTCTTTTATCATTTTTTTTTCTTTTAAAAATACAATTCCGACCACTCGTTTCATTATCTAGAAAATTTAGAAACGTCCGATCATTGGTTAGAGACTTTTTTTTACCTTTTTTGGTTAGAGAATTTATGGGTGTTTTTTTTTTTTTTTTTTTTTTGTATCACGTCGTAGGTCGAAGGAGGTGCTCATGAAGATGGTAGAGGACCAAGTATCTGGGATACCTTCTCTGAGAAATACCCAGGTTTTTTATTTTTTATTTTTAATCACATTGTTGTTAGAATCTATATGTGTATTTACATTCAAGATCCGTGAATCTAGTCTAGACTCTAGTGTAGATTTACTCTGTTCTGATTCAAAGATTAATTTCAATATTTTTTCAGAGAAGATAAAAGATGGTAGCAATGGGTCTGTTTCTGATAACTCTTACCATCTTTACAAGGTAATTTTCCTTATTTTTGTTTTTTTTCTTTAATAAATATGTTACAATTAAACAGTTGTTCTTTATTTCCATTGGCTTAAAAAATCAGTTACATTATTTGATAATGTTATATTCATATATAAAAAAAAACAAAAAAAAACAGGAAGATGTGGCTTTATTGCATCAAATTGGATTCAATGCATACAGATTCTCAATCTCATGGTCCAGGATCTTACCTCGTAAGTTCCGTCTTCTTCTCTTTGTAGATCATTCATTCACACGTGAGAGATTTTGATTATTTATTTTTTCTTCTTTAGGTGGGAATCTAAAAGGTGGAATCAACCAGGCTGGTATTGACTATTACAACAACTTGATCAATGAGCTTCTGTCCAAAGGTAAAAAAGACAATTTCCAATTTGAAAACAGATGCTCTGTTTCCTATGAATTTAAATTTCAATTCTAGTCTTAAAAAGGATTTAAAACTTTTACGGATTTTTGGAAGGAAACGTTACATATTACTCACTGAATTAGTAGTAGTCCACATTGAATGAATCTTCTGACTTTGAGAAAATTAATCGTAGCGAGATAGTGACTAATCATCTTTCTTTCACCCTTGAAACTTATAAACGCAACGCAAGCACTAATGTAAATGTTATGTGATTGTGTAATACAGGAATTAAGCCTTTTGCAACCATGTTTCATTGGGACACACCACAAGCCCTTGAAGATGCTTATGGCGGATTCCTTGGTGACGAGATTGTGTAAGTCCTCCTAGTGGACTATCTATCTATATCTATAATCAAGTTTTACTAGCCATTACAAATCATATTAGTGGCCAAAAGAATTGTTAATTTAATTTAATTTTTGTTTTGTAATGAAACAGGAATGATTTCCGTGATTATGCGGATGTTTGCTTCAAGAGTTTTGGAGATAGAGTGAAGCATTGGATGACATTGAACGAGCCCTTGACAGTGGTGCAACAAGGGTATGTTGCAGGTGTGATGGCTCCAGGAAGATGCTCCAAATTCACAAACCCTAATTGCACCGGTGGAAATGGAGCCACCGAGCCTTATATTGTTGGTCACAACCTCATCCTTTCTCATGGAGCCGCCGTCCAAGTCTACAGAGAAAAATACAAGGTTAGATAAATTATATATGCTCTGTTTCTTAAGCATCAAGTTACTAAAAAAATATGGCGTTTGTATATGCTCTGTTGTTCGATAGGCGTCTCAAAAAGGTCAAGTTGGTATTGCTTTGAACGCGGCTTGGAACTTGCCATATACAGAATCACCGGAGGATAGATCGGCTGCGGCACGAGCCATGGCCTTCACATTTGACTACTTTATGGAACCGCTTGTGACGGGTAAATACCCGGTTGATATGGTCAACAACGTAAAAGGTGGTCGCTTACCTACATTCACTGCACAACAATCTAAGATGCTGAAAGGCTCATATGATTTCATTGGCATCAATTATTACTCTTCCACTTACGCAAAGGATGTTCCCTGCTCCACCCAAGATGTTACAATGTTCTCTGATCCTTGTGCCAGTGTCACAGGTATTTCTTTTTCTTAACCACTATAAACTAAATTACGAGTCTGACTTGTATTTTTGAATCAGGTGTAAGAGAAGGGGTTCCCATCGGTCCAAAGGTACTTGGCTAGACTCATATAAAACGTTGCAACGGTTATTAAATATTTATGAATTTGCTCAATCTAAAAACTATGTACATGATCTTATTATAGGCTGCATCAGATTGGCTTTTAATATATCCAAAGGGAATTCGTGATCTCGTTCTTTATGCAAAATACAAGTTTAAGGATCCTGTCATGTACATAACCGAAAACGGTAACTCACACAAACAACAGCTTCAGTTCTTGATATATCTTCTTTTGGTTTCATCCTAATATGTTGTACCAATCTTTGTAGGGAGAGATGAATTCAGTACCGATAAAATCTTCCTTAAAGATGGTGATAGGATTGATTACTACGCTAGACATCTCCAAATGGTCCAAGACGCTATCTCGTAAGCATCCTTTTATTATCTAATATGTTAAGAATCCTCCTACAGCTGTCACGCTACATAATCAATCATACACATTTATGTAATTCTGTTGTGAATGCTTTTCTTACTGGCAAATTTAGGGTTGGAGCAAACGTGAAGGGATTTTTCGCATGGTCGTTGCTAGACAACTTCGAGTGGGCAATGGGATACACAGTCCGGTTTGGGCTGGTTTACGTGGATTTCAACAATGGAAGTAAGAGATATCCCAAGAAATCAGCTCAGTGGTTCAAAGAATTGTTAAATGAAAAGAAAAAGAATTGATGATTACATAAAGATGGCGTTTATAACAATGACAATTGAGAGATTTATAATTTTTCCATCTTTGAAATAATGATAATGGTTTAGCTATTTTAACAATCGAACCGGATTGATGTATTACTCGATGTTATTATACCATCTTTCGATATATAAGGAAAATTATTACTAAATTCGTTGAAAATTTATAAAAGTGAGAAATGTGAAAACGATATAGGCATAGTTTGTAACATCTACAAGTTTCAGCTTTCTATCAATTTGAGAAAAAATAAGTTGGATCTTTAATTTTTTTTAAAGAACAAAATGGATAAGAGGTGCACTGTTTCATCCTCCTTTTGATTATCTCGTTTTCAACGATGATCATTTGTGGTATTATGAGTTGGATTATTTGGAAATTTTATATTTTCTTTCAAGATTGTGAATTTGTGATGGTTCCTTTATTGATGCATGATAGCATGTGTGAAGTTGACAGTAATGCTATAATGTGTTAACAATTATTCGCGTCGATGTGTAATATTCTCAATTTTACGCATTCAAATAGAATGCCCAATAAATATGATAGCATCTCCGATCCACTTGTTTTTTTTGGGGTCTAGCTCCCATTCCCTTAGATGACAAATTGGCATCTTTCTTTACTTGAATCAACTTGAACCGAAATGCTAATAAGTAGCTTACTTCATTTCAGGATATACGAGTGAACTAGTGAAGTTAAGCTTCAACTCTTTTCACTAATTTCTCAAGGTTTAGATACATATTTTCCCACACTAATTAAGTATCCACTATAATCCTATTTCCTTAACAAATAACGACCCCACCCCGCTATAATTCGAAGAAAAGTAATTCTCTGTGTGCGCCGCTTGACTAAAAGTAAAGCATAAGAGTTCAAAACTAGACTATTCTCTCTTGCGTGCTTTTGCAACAAGCCAACAACTAACAAGAGGTCAGTAAAGGAGACTATGCGCATATATAGTCTGAATCCAAATACTTACAGTACTTGTCCACAATTTTATGAGCATCCCAATATCGGTATCAATTAAACAATGGGTCAGAGAAACTATGCAGTGCTTTGATAACATGACATTCGATTAACTTTCTATTACTTGAATCATTATCAAAAATTATTATCAGCTGGGCCTGGGTCTAATGGGTTAAAACTTTACCAATTTGACAATGCCCAACATATAGGTTAAAGGTCACTATTCTTTCTTTTTTTTTGGGATAAAGGTTGTGGTCACTGGAGAGTAGAGACGTATAGTACGAACTTATGAATGAAGACATGATTGCGACCATACAAACTAATTACATTATATGTTCTATGCAACATACACTGCCTGCATGTGTAAAGCTTCTCATGGCACGGGCCAACGTGGAGTGCAAATGCTAATATATATTTTTTTTATAGAAAATGCTAATATTCAGAGATTAATTCAACAAGAAATAAAAAATAGTAGCTTTAGAATGTAAAAAAACTGTCAGGAATTATTTAAAATAATTTTTCTATTCACATTACCAATATCATATTATATATAGCTGTATAAAATTCAAGACACGTACGGTGTTCATCCACCAATAAGTTAAAAGGAACAATATATGGATATTCAACTGCAGAATAATCACATTCTTTCATATTTTTATGTTTTCACATGGCATTAATCTTTGAATTTTTTTTTGGAATTAGAGGTCTTTGATAAGCATTACAAAAATTTCAGAGACTAAATTCAGAAGAAATCCAAGAAATGAAAGCTTGTTTTTAATTTCAATAACTAAAACTCCAATTCCTTTGGAAATAAAGAAAATTGTAATTCCAAATCAGAAAGAAAATAACGAATTTTACATCTCAGCGGCCACGATATCATCAAATTCCGTAAAAGGAAACGCCAGCTTTTTTGAACGTGAAAGATGTAAGCGGCGCAGTGAGTTTTACATGCTAAAAGACAGGACAATGAACATAGTTAAATATCCATACCACGTTCAATCTCCACTTTTCCAAATAGAAACAAACATACATGCATAGAAGAAACACACATATTCATATAGATTTGAATGTAAGCTGTAATCCCGACTACGTTCAAACATGAAGATGAACATAAGCTAAGAATATGGTCGAATTTGAGGGTACAAGAAGAGGAAACCAAAATTGAATTCTCTTCTTAATTACCATAATTTTCTTACAAACGGTAAATCATTGTTTAATCTTAAGTACAGTAAAACCTCTATAAATTAATAATGTTGGGACTAAAACATTTTATTAATTTATAGTGATATTAATTTATCTATAAATTAATAATTATTATTTTATAGTGTAAATTAATAATTATTATTTTATAGTGTAAATTAATAATTATTAATTTATAAATATATTTTTAATTGTTTATTTTTAAAAAAATTATGAATTGGAACAACTATAGCAAAATAAGATTAAACTTTCGGATGTTATAAATTTTATGGTTTAGGAATTGAACTTGTAATATTTAGAAAGCACTATTTACAATAAATTACAAATATTATAAACAAATTGACTTATACACATGAGACACATAAATTCAAATCTATGAATAATAATATCAATTCTCCTATTTTAATAATCTGTCAAATTATCAAATTGTAAATGATGCATATCTAAGAATTAAAACTTAAAATTTAATTATTTGTATGACATGTTATAAAATATTTTAGAGATATCATTATAGGTTGAAAATACAACATTACAATTGTTCTATAGAATTGAGCTTTAGGAGAAACATACACTATTATATCAGTATATATATATATATAAATTTACATAATTATTAATTTATGATATTATTGGGACCATATTTTATAAGGAGATTTCGAAAAAATTATTATCTTATTATCTTATCGAATATTGTTAATTTTTACACTGGTCCGACTTGGAACCAGCAAAATTTATTAATTTATAGTGTTTATTAATTTATAGAATATTAATTTATAGAGGTTTTACTGTAAGTTACTTTTGGATCTTACATACTTATATATGACTAATAAGGATATACCTTTCCACGTAGACCAACAACGTCACGAGGCGAAGCTCTCTCTATATATATGAGAAGAGAAACGCTTCGTTTGTCCTAACTACAAATCTTAGCTTTGAACAGTTCGAGGAAAATACATTAATCTTCAAATCAAAACTCATACAAAAAGAATAATATGAAGGTGCATTTTTTCATCCTCCTTATAATACTCTCATGGTTGTCGAAGAAGATTACTTCATCTAGAGTACTCGATCGTCATGATTTTCCGGATAATTTTGTTTTTGGAACAGCTGCATCGGCTTTTCAGGTAATATTTTAGTTTGGTAATATACGACTTTTAAAAGAATTATTATAAAACGGCAATTCGTTACGGAAGTTGTGAGACGTTGACAAATTATGCGGAATCTAATTCGTACGTACTTTATAGATCTAATTCCCGTTACATATTAGTCACTGAATTAGTAGTAGTCCACATTGAATGAATCTTCTGACTTTGAGAAAATTAATCGTAGCGAGATAGTGACTAATCATCTTTCTTTCACCCTTGAAACTTATAAACGCAACGCAAGCACTAATGTAAATGTTATGTGATCGTGTTATACAGGAATTAAGCCTTTTGCAACCATGTTTCATTGGGACACACCACAAGCCCTTGAAGATGCTTATGGCGGATTCCTTGGTGACGAGATTGTGTAAGTCCTCTTAGTGGACTATCTATCTATCTATAATCAAGTTTTACTAGCCATTACAATTAACAATACAGTTCATACAGTGGCCAACAGAATTGTTAATTTAATTTAATTTTTGTTTTGTAATGAAACAGGAATGATTTCCGTGATTATGCGGATGTTTGCTTCAAGAGTTTTGGAGATAGAGTGAAACATTGGAAATCCACAGTACATATTTCTTTTTATAGTAAAATATTAACATTATATTATATGTGTATCGTGCATGACATTTTATGTTTATTGGTCAGGATGACGTGGCACTTATGAAAGAAATAGGGCTGGACTCATTTAGGTTTTCGATTTCTTGGTCAAGAATACTACCACGTATGATCTTTTTTTAAACAGTAATTAAAGTCGTTGTGTTTACTCGTTACGTAGCCGTGATTTCTAGCGATAGTTATTTTTGGTTAATTATAGTTGTTAGCACGTCAATGACAAATAACGAAACCAATTTGGTCCAATTTAGGAGGTAGGATTGCTGGAGGCGTAAATCAGGCGGGAATTAACTTCTACAATCATCTCATCAATGAACTCATTTCAAATGGTTAGTGCATTTATATATCTAAACTGCGTTTTTAGATCATATTTACTATTATTAAATTTTGCGATAAATATTAATTTTAATCCTAAACTACAACGTTAACACCATATTATCATTCCTTTTTATCACAATATTATTGTGTGTGTGTTTTTTTTTGGGTGCAAATATCACAGTATTATTGTGTAAAAACAGGTATAAGGCCTCTCGTTACTCTGTTTCATTGGGACACACCTCAGGCACTTGAAGATGAATATGGCGGATTCTTAAACCCCCAAATTGTGTAAGAATCTACAAAATAAACTATTATTACATATTGAAGTAAAATAAAATATGGATCTGATTAAAAATTTGGGATTGAACAGGCAAGATTTCCTAGAATTCGTTGATATATGTTTTAAAGCGTTTGGAGATAGAGTGAAGGAGTGGATTACAATCAACGAGCCTAACATGTTCGCAATGTTAGGTTATAGTGACGGTAAAAATGCTCCTGGTCGTTGTTCTAGCTATGTCCAAAACTGCACGGTTGGAAACTCAGCCACTGAACCTTACCTCGTGGCTCATTACTTGATCATTTCTCATGCTGCTGCAGTCCAACTCTACAGAGAGAAGTATCAGGTTCCTTTGTTTTAAAACTTTTTGTTTTGGATTTGTAAGGTTTTTTATTAATTTGTTCTATAAATAAATTTGATTAATTGTTGACTAAAGTAGTATTAGTGTTTTTGCAAGAAAAAAAATATATAAATTGGCTTAAATCATATTCAAAACGATACCACTATCACAAAAGAAAAAAAAAACTTTTTAAAATTCTTTATATCGTTTAAAGCAGAGATTTCATGGAGGAACCATTGGATTGAGTATTCAAACATATTGGATGATTCCGAAATATAACACTCCTGCTTGTAGAGAAGCTGCCAAAAGGGCTCTTGACTTCCTCTTCGGATGGTAATTTATTTTCCTTTTTATGCAGATTTTATCATCTTTAATTTTCTCTATAAATGAAAATGAGACCAGATACAGATCTCACTCAATATAACTTGTAACGTGGGTCGGTTTACACCTATGTATGTATATGTGGGTGTGATAGGTTTGCTGATCCGATCACTTACGGAGATTATCCAAAGATAATGAGAGAGTTGGTGGGAAATAGACTCCCAAAATTTACAAAACAGCAGTCAGAAATGGTGAGAGGATCCTTTGACTTTTTTGGAATCATCTATTACACTTCAAGATACGTTGAAGATGTTATCTTCTACGCTAACACCAATCTCAGTTACACAACGGACAGTCGCGTCAATCAAACAAGTAACAAAAACAAATTACTTACCAAATTATCTTCACCAATAATTTAAAATCTTTGTTTAAAATGTATTGTTGTAAATTACAGCGGAGAGAAACGGAATTCCGGTGGGTGAACCGGTAAGATTTTTTTCTTCCTCGTAGACTGAATTAAGTTTTGTTTTGTTTTTTTCTTTTCTTTGACTGATGTAAGTTATATAGAGTAAATTACGTTAATTGATCATAGATTTTTAAATTTAAAATTTTCAGACGAGTGTAGATTGGCTCTTTATATGCCCAAAAGGGTTTCAAGACCTTCTATTATACGTTAAGTCAAAGTATCAAAACCCAGTAATCCTCGTCACCGAGAATGGTTGGTAAATTTTCTTTACGTTTTTGGGTACGTAAATGGGGTTATATATAGGTAACGTGTATAAGGTCTAGCAATGAGGCAACATTATAGCCGTTTAATAATTTCCACTTGGCACATACAGTATATTGCTTAATAGCTATATATACATCTACATGACTACATATAGTGTTAATGTATATATAAGAAAAGTTACTTTATGTGTTTTCTATTTTCTTGTGGTTTTCACGATTTTTAGCTTTTTTAATTAATCAATAAATTAATTTGTTAGATCGGATCAACTGGTAAAAGCACATTTATTGCAATTTTTTAGTATTGAGTTATGTAATTTATTATTGTGGCCCTAATCATTCTGAGATATTATTCGACTTACTGTTTCTTTGGCTGCTTACGTACTTGACTAGGAATGCCTAGCGACAAGTCATTGTCCTTAAACGAAGCTCTAAATGGCGAGGAAAAGATCAAATATCACCAACTCCATCTCTCTGCTCTTCTAGATGCAGTCAGGTTAGTATTCTAATTCTTCATATACAAACTATATTTCAAATAGGATCCAAAAAGATCTGTCATGATATTAAATTTTTTAATAATGTAGTTGTTTGATGTCTTTTTTTTTTTTTGGAAACATTAAAACAGTCAAGGTGCAGATGTGAGAGGATATCATATATGGTCATTAATGGATGATTTCGAGTGGCAGTTTGGTTACAAATATAGATACGGACTGGTCTACGTTGATTTTCAAGATGGACTTCAACGATATATCTCAAGAGTTCTGCTCTTTGGTACCATCGGTTTCTCCTATCCAACTCGTCCTCTTCTTTAATGGACTAGTAGCGAGTAATAATATTTAATATGTTAAATTTATTCAACTTTGTTATATGTATTCCTAAAAATAAAACAAAACATGTAACTCGAACGGTGTTTATCCAAGACTGGGACACGTAATCACTTACATTAAAATAAAACAAAAACAAAAATCGACGACGAAAGATGACTCTCATTCGACACTCCACGTCATCAGGTTGATGCTATAGTGATCAATATTTGAATCTCTAAATTAACACAGAGCCAAATTACAGCAAACGCAAGTTAAGAAAAAAATATGATTGTACGTTATAACGGCAACTTTTTATGACCGTTGTTATCAAATTTCCTTTTTAATATGTTTGACTAATTTCCTTTCTTAATAATATAAATATAAAAATAGAAAATTTCCTTTTTGTTGAATAACCTAACCTTTCTATATAAACAAAACCCTCACCTCGCTTGTCTTTAAGAAATCATAATTCTTCAAAAGCAAAAAAAAAAACACCTTGTTCTTCTTTTTCTTTGGAGTCTCTGTTTCATCTTGAGCAAGTAGTGCTAATGTTTTACAGAGAGCACTCACCCGATCTCGAGACCATCAAACTCGATGACCATCTGTACCAAAACCGTGGGAACTGTTACTCGTCTTTGATCACACGATCGATCAATGATCTCGACACCGTTCTTATTCCGAGGTGATGACGCAACCCATGGATGATGGATGCATGCATCATACGCGCCGTTGTTACGAGAGCCAGGTTAGTTGCTTCTGAAACAACGATTCGATCGTCATTATTCCTATTTGATCTGATCTCGCAACTTTGGATTTATAATTTAAGTCTAACTTGCTTTGCCTGCTGACGAAAAAAGTATCTTCGGGCTCTCTTGTAGTTTTTACGGAATTGACATAATCTATTTTATTTTTCTTTTAATTATATTTCTTAATTTTAACCTTTAGTTTTCTTGTAACTGTATGTAGGTTCCTATTCTTGATACGCCAAGTCTGTGGGTGCAGCGCAAGACTGTTTGGTTTCGTGGAACGATATACAGAAAGACATGGTAACGAATTCTATGCTCTGCTTTTCTTTTACAAATTTTATTTAATAAGCCTACAGATATTAATGGTTTTAATATTAATATTAATGGTTGTTATTTTAATATTTGTAAGAAAATGGTTTTCAGTTTCAGATTTTTAAAAAATAATTTCAAAATTAGTGTTTTCAAAAAATCGTTTTTATTTGATAATGTTTTTAATTATAAAATATATAAATAAAACACTAAAATGTTAAATTTCATTCTTGTGAAAACAAACCAGACTGGGCATCCCGTCCATAGGTCTCCTTTGGTCCGTTAGAGGTGTTCTAAGTTCAATCCGTTTTCACATAATGTGAATTCAACACTTAAGTTTTGATTTTCACATTTTTAACGAATATGTAAACAGTTTTGATTAACTAAGATTCTATACAAAATATTTTTATTTCAAAATAAAACTAAAGTGTTAAATTTCAATATCGTTGAAACAAACTGGACTTGACATCCCGTCTTTAGACTTCTTTTGGTCAATTAGAGGTGTTAAGTTCAATTCGTTTTTACATTATGTGAATTTAACACTTAAATTTAATTTTTCGGATTTATAACTAATATGTAAAACTGTTTGGATATAACTAAGATTTTAACTATACAAAATAAATATATTTAACAAAACTAAAGTATCAAATTTTAATATTATGAAAAGAAGCCCTTATCTGGGAGTAAATGGATATGAAGAGCACAAATTATCACAAGAAACATAGTAACAGCCTTCATCGATCTAGCCATATATATTAAGCTCAGTTACTTATTTTTGTCATAAACAAATTATTTTTTTCACAAAAATAAAATAACACAAATCTTAGTCGAAAATGAAATGTTCTCGTAGCCAGATGGGTCCAAGTAGATGGATATTTTGCATGGTCATTGTTGGATAATTGGGGGTATGAAATACGATATGGATTGTTCTGCGTAGACTATACGAAGGTGGGCTTAAGCGATATCCTAAAATGTCAATAATGTGTTTCAAAGATTTTTTGAAGAAAAAAGAAGAAGACATGATGAAAAAACCGAGATTGAAAAGGATTAAAATTCCAGAACTTTGAAGCTAATCAACAGCTGAGTGCTTACTGTATTAAGCATGGTTTTTTTTGTTGGGTATCGAAAGAGTGTTTCTCCTGTTTACGATATACAGTTTCAAGTTTCAACAATCGAAATAAAATAAGATTTTGATAAATTATCGAATTTTTAGAGTTTTGTTCTACTAAAAAAAATCATCAAATAGATTCGAAAATAGCCTAATAATATCTATGTCAGTTGATCGATGACGGTACATGGTTTTAAACTTTTAATAGTAACAACGGTTTAGCTTTTAACCAACTGATTTAGATCAGAATTATAAAATAGGAATTATTATAAACTATTAAACTCTACTGTAGCAAAATAAAAGAGGTACGTACTGCTACAAATACAAAGCAATAAAGAAAGCACATGGGAAGTAAAGGGAAGACAAAGGCCACATGCCATAATTCTAGTGTTTGTTCCCTCTCTACTAGTCCTCAACTCTTCTTGTTGCCATCTTTATTTCTCGCTCTCTTCTCTTATCTTCTTCCTGTTCTTTATGTTTTTACTAGCCAAGAAAATTTTAGACATTTTTCAAAGTGTTATTCTAAATACGGGACTAACGGTTGATGATACATTTGAAAATTGTATCGAACGTCCTTTCCATATGTTGCACAAATCGCTCTTGGTGTCCCGTACGTCTTAAGCTACTAACATTTCCTTTTAACAAACAAACAAAAAGCTATTAACATTCACCTCTTTAGGATAATTTGACCAAGTACTGTACTTTCTAGTAAATTAAGTAAAATAAGATATACAATACGTTTCATCCGGATTGATATTCGATTCAAACCTTAGATCGACTAACAGAGTCCAGGTTCCTAGTTGGTAATTAATGATATGGATAAGACATTGTCGTCGGCTTTAAATGGGCCATAAACCCATATGTGAGAGACTTCTTCATGTGAGCCATCAAATTTGGGGGCACCCTTTGTTTTTCTTTCTTTTACCTTTTTTCTCCTTTGATGCTGTTTACCATGAATTCAGACTTTTCGGTGTTGACCTTTTTATGTGTTTAAAGTCAAGGGGCTTAATTGGCTTTTTCTAAACAAGGATAAAAACTGGAGAAAATATTTGGAAAACGATGGATGATGATGATGATGTGGTTGGCCACTAAGTTTGGCCAAATCGGCGTTTGTTAATGTCTTTGGTTCCCATATGATTGGCGTATTGTGAAGGAGACCAAAAGACCAAACCTTATAAATCTGTTTTGGTCCAGCTTATATAAAACTGGTCTATCGCATTAATTACTTTTGCCTACTTAACAAGGCACCTTGTGGGGATCTTATCGACCTTCAATCGGACACAATATACTTAATCCATTCCCTTAGAATAGATCATACAAATGTGATTATATTTTTCCAATAATGTCCAAGTCTATATAATCATTTGATAATAAATAGTTTTATTCAATGGTTCGATCTTGTCCAACCCGATAAAAATTGAAAAATGTAGTTGTAAATTTAAGCATGCATAAAATAACAGAGCGAGAGTCATCTGCAAGACTGCAATACGATTCAATTGATTTTGTTGGATTAATTAGAACATTAGTACGCACTACGTAAGTGTTTGGCTAGTCGAATCCATCATCTTCTCATCAATAACCCAAAGATGTCTTATGTTATTTATATTAATTTCAAAACATGAGAAAGTGATCACCTTACCTTGCGATAGGGATAAGAGAACAGAGTGCTCAGTTTTTCTCACATGAGGATGGTCCCATCATGTTTTCACATAGTTTATTGAAACTTGGACCATCAACGTCTCTTCGTTATGATATCATTATTAAAAATTTAATTATCCTTTTCTACGAACGAATTGAAACTTTGGATCTTGGGTTTAGTGGAAGGCCTTATCATAATTATTTTAGTTCATTAGAGTAATGATATCAAGAGCGCACAAAACAAATAATTTCCCCTTTTCTAGTTTTACCTACATAGATCGTGTTTACTTGATTTTCAAGTTCCAAGTACCTTTCCACTTTTATTTTATTTTTATAGCTTGTTTAATACTTCAGAAAACTAAGCATGTGTCATCTCCAAAAGCTGCGAATCTAAACTTGTCACGAGGCAAATTTCCACACATCCACAGAACATAGTAAACACGCAAGTACATTAGTGTTTCATACGCAAAAAAACATCTCCAGTCTCAACTATGATTGCAATAAGTGAAGCTAATAATGCACTCTGTTATTATTTTACCCAATGGAAGCAATGTGTGTATATATTACCAAGACTTGAAAATCAAAGTCATTATTGCATCATTATAGTTTTTTGTTTGTAACGTAAGAAAAAAATAACACCTTAACACGAACGAGTTATCTTTTTCATCCCTTTTTCTAATAAGTTGTGTTGAAATTTACTTTAAAACTTTTAGTTGCCTACATTTTTCTTATAAGAATGCCAATTAGTCTCATATCATTTACCGATCTATATGAATAATGGTTAATCTATTATATATTATTTTTTTGTTCGGTTTTCTAACAATAGAAAATGTCTACTGATCCTCCCAAATATTACTTGTAAAAACATCAATATCTTTTGAGTTTTGAGATACATATATAATATTGCTATATCAATACTGCTTGTAAGTAGCCGTAGAATTTGTCGATCTTAGTAAGCCGTCTGCATATTGAACAAAGTATACATATATCATGATATATTAATTAAACAACTTGTGAAACTACTGTATCTTTCTTAATGATAATCTTGGCGATATAAAATTGAGGAGATAGGTTGTTCTAATAAGAAAGTCTCAATTAGAGGTTTAACCATAAAAAAAAAAGGTCTTTATGGTGGTTCAACTCCTGGTTGTCATCGATATGTTCCATCGTCAATGCCTCAACGCATCAAGCCAAGGGAGATTAATAATCCTCCAAGTACTTAATTAGTATCTAATCTAAACGCAATTAATTATTTACGAAACTAATAATTCTTAACCAAGTTGATGTACCAACCAATAGCGACATCTCTCAGCATGCATCTTTGTTAATCTTATACTTGTTATTCATTTTTACCCCAAAACTTAGTAGATTATTCTGAAATATATATATATATGTATATATATAATATAAACCAGTATGGAGACGGATTAGATGACTTAATCGTTTATGGAAATTAAATTGTAAGAGAAAAATACACCAACTATCGTCACCAAATCAAGAACAAACATTATACTAACTATGATAGTATTAGCAGTTGTTAAGGTAATTAAAGTTGTTAAAAGTGACGACTGAATGTAGAAATGAAAGAATTAGTTAGTATGATGATTAAGACAGCATCGTCCTTATTGCTGAATGATTAGGGGTTGTCTGTATTATGTAACTAATTAAAACCTCTGGAATTTTCTGTAGGTAATCAGTATACCAATTATGTTTAAGAGACAACGACATTGTACTAGCTTAGCTAGTCAACTAGTCATCATTGGACTCAAAAATGATATAGAGCATTAGTTTGATGAGTTTAATACTTACTACAAAAATATCTCTAAGATTATGGCATTCTGCTAATAGTCGCTTATTAAAAGTATTTTAAAAGTAATAACATATATTTAAGTTTTCGTTGGATTCGGTTCACTCAATTCGTGTTATAGTTTCCAAAAATAGAGGATATGAGTGTAGGTTTTTTTTCTTTCTCTTCAAACTAATGCTCAGAAATGATATAGAACATTAGTTTGATACTCAAATATTTGAAATTTGGTTCGAATATTGGTTTTTCCTTCGATCAAGCTTTTACACACCGATAATTTTGATTAAAATTCATTTTGGACGTACATGTAACATTATAAGCATTCATGTCTATGTAACGTTACATTAATTATTTCATATTGTAAATTCCAGCTGAGTTACATATAAATTATCATATCGGTTATTTTATATTTTTTATGCACGTAGGTCCAACTTCATTGCCGTCAAAAATGGATGATAAAATTCTTATAATTATTGAGCAAGTTCTTGATATTATTATTCTTGTACATATAACGTTAACTGAGAATAATTCCATCCATAAATACTTCGAGAATAGATTATTCTGCCCGATTAATAAATTCTATACAGTATATGGCCATATGACATATGGGACTCGGTATTTTTAGAATCTCAAGGAAGAATAACACTATATATGCTCTAATGCATTGGTTTTTAATATACAAAAGAATAAAATAAAATTTCTCTGTGTATTTATTGGATATGAAAACGGTAAAAGGGGGAACGTGAGGGCAGATCTAATAACACAGTAGCACATGAAATCGAGATTAAACAATCGATATAACAATTGATATTATGCTGTATAAATCTTACGGTAAGATTCGCATTTTGTTGTAAGTCGAGTCGAAGAAGTGTTGCAACGTGATGACATTCTTAAACTCCACTATTCCGATGGTTCCCTACATTTCCGACGAATAATTTATAATCGTAATATTCTATGAATACGCCTATATATTCTTTTCTTTTTTTCATCAACTTCGAATAATGTCATTTGGATAAGGACGAAAGAAGCATGAAGTAAGAATTCGTCTTCATCTCTCACATCACCACCCAAATACTAAACAAATAAATTATATTATTGATCATATTATTGGTTGTTTTGTTTTCATTCCCTTGTTTCACCAAGTTTGAGCATCCCAAGTTTCATATAAGACGCAATTAATATATAATTATTATGTGAACTCATACAAAATATATATTCGTTTCGGAAACTAGTATACTCATTAACCATACAAATTTTGTCTTTTCTGAAAATTGATCTATATAGTTTTTAATCATAATATGTTTACTTTTAGACTTTTAGTTAATACTATATAAGTTCAATAATAAAAATATATTTTCAAATACATTATACTGTCTATACTTTTAAAAGAAATTTTTATATTTATAAATCGAAAATATCAACAATAGCTCGTATATCGTTGTATTACTTCACAGTTGACACTACGTTACCACATCCAAATATGAGGTACTCAGATTAATTACAACCTTTGCGACAAAAAAAAAGGATTAATTACATCCTCTTTCTCCATGACTACATTACTAGCTTGTCTAATTGGTTACATTAAAGATTTTACATTATTGTATATTTTGTATAGAAGAAGCATGAGAATTGTTATTATTAACTTGGTCAGCGTCTGAAAGTGTGTATGGTATATTGTTATAATTGGCTTTATATTGACGTACGTATACTCTTAATTAGTTTTTTAAGCAGTACTTAATTATAGCTATTATAAAATGGGATAGTCAGACACTAAGGACAGACAGATCTAGCAAGGCCAAACGATGATGATAAGCCATCTAATAAGTAATACTACTAGTTAATTAAATTTCGTTTTCAGTAACCAAACCAGAATATTCAAGTCCACACGTAATACATAATAATACTATTGTATCCTTGAACTCTTCAAACTTCTACATCATATGATGTTTACAAGTTGCTAATATATAGAATATTAAAAAAAAAAACAAAAACTCTGGACTCATTTGTTTTCTTTGTAAAGAGTAAAGACTTTTACACTTTTTAAGTCTTTAGGATGTGTAAAGAATAATTAAGGATGTAATTCGGTACAAACGCAACAACCACGTTTTTAATCATCTGTTTAATTAGAGTATTTGTTTTGTTCCACTTTCAAATTTGTCGATTATACCATATAGTGCAACTGAGGTAAAACAATAAATTCAGTCGCATTTTGAAAAGAAAAAAAAAATTGATATTGCTTAAAGGAATTAATTACACAAACTATAATATATTCTTTTTTTACCGAATTATATACTATCATATTTTATCTAAAAAACTACTACTTGAGATGCTGAAAAAACTAGTTGAAGTGCTTCTGATATAATTTTAAATTGCCCACTCAGCGTAAGATATATATATATACATATGCTCTTGAACAATGGAGGATTAAGTTAAGTATAGTATTGTTTTTTTTTTTTTAATTCTTTTTTAACGAATATAGTCAGGAAAACAAAAATAATTCGCATCAATCTCTATGTTTTTTGGTTAATAAGAATATTGGACAGTGAAAAAGTCATACTTTAATTTTTCCATACTATATGCATACTCCATCGACTAGTCAGTCGTCTTGAGATGTGCGAGTGGCGCATTTGTACACGTGTCACATGCTAAGACGTTTAGTCGATCCGACGTGGACGAGAATACCGATGTGTCAAGTGGATTCCAGCTGGCATCTACTTTGATAAAGAGTTGGATATGACTTGTAAAGTAATCCAACAATTTTTTTTTTTTTTTAAAACAACTTAGTATAAATTACCTTAATAACAACATGTGTCCCTAGCATATATGTAGCTTACTTTGTTTGTAAGATGTCGCAATAAATCCAATTTTGTTAAGTAAAAAACTCTTATCTCATTCTTACGTGTATAGCGATAACTCACTTGTAGATAGATCTTCAGTTGTTTACCAAACTTAGACAATTTACTACTACTAGCTAATCATTTTCATTAAGGGTATATATTCGAGGAGCCAAAAGAATTATATTTCTATTTCCTTTTATAGTATAAATTTTAAATGAATTGATTAGGTATAGGTCGTGTATTAGGAGAAGTGTATATACACAGGCTGTCGTCTGAGCTTTATATACCTTTTGTTCTTCGAATGATGCAAAATAAACAGCTGGCCGTATCGCAACAAGACACTGTCATCGTTGTTGGTGTACGCAAAGGATAATACACATTTTTGTGTTTCTAACTTTCCATTCGTAATAATGGTTCTTTTAATTATTATCCTTTGACGTCAATTTAAATTGGTTAACAAAAAAACCGATTAACCAAACATCAAATAAATTATACTAATATATAGAACAATGATGTGATTTGTCACCCTATTCGTCCTACGATTATAATTGGTTAACAAAAAAAAATGATTGTACACTATGAGTTTGAATGGTAATTGAGGTCACGGTGACCAAATCCATCTGCGCTCTGGACCGCTCCATTTTTAAAGCGGATTACAGACTGTTGCGGACCAACTCTATTTGTATGTAAAAGCGGTCCGCAGTTGGTCCGCTGCAGTCTTGTCTTTGCTTTATTTGTATCGTACCACTGCAGACTATATTTGCTGAATGGTAAATAAAAAGCGGTTCAGTCTAGTGATAAATTTGTCCACCCCAACCACTACAACCATTTACACCCTATATCATTGGCATTTGGTCACTATCCTAAAAACTGGTAGATACTTGTAAAGCAATATAGAAAACATTTTGTATACTCTTCATTTTATTTTCTATAAATATTGATAGGTCATTAAAAACCCTATTTAATTTATCCAGAATAATTCATTATTCGTAGGAATTAAAAAAAAATCATGGACCTACCTAAAACTTCCAATAACTCTATTATTTCCCTTTATTATATAACACATAAATAAAAAGAATTAAAAAACGCATTTAAAATCCTATTAATCACGGTTTTTTTTAAAATCTTCATACACACTTTTGCTAATCACAGTCAAAACAATTTAATAATTTTTAATTAAGTAAAAAGTTAAACAAATTCAAAATAAAAACTGCCATGTGGTATCTTCTTCTTCTTCTCTGTTTCTTTCTCTCTCTCTCTTCCTTTAAGAACGCGTTGCAGACTTTGATCAGACTTCGCGTTCCCGCCGCCCATCTCTTTCTCTCTCACACGTTTCTTTTTTTTTGTCTCTCTCCCTAATTAATCGGCGTAGCTGTGTGACCCGATCAACATTGCAAATTTCTCAACTTTAAACCTCTCTTTCTTTCAAAAACCCAAATCACAAGATTTCTTCAAACACTCTATTTTTTTTTCTCTTCTATGGCGTTATCGAAAAATAGTAACAGCAGCAACAACAATAAGAAGAATGTTTCGTACATCTCAGTCCCTTCTCAGATCATAAACTCATTATCTTCTTCCTCTTTACAATCCCTTCTTGTTTCTCCCAAGAAATCATCATCAAGAAGCAGCAACACCAACAGATTCAGCTTCTCTTACAGAAACCCTAGGATCTGGTTCTTTACTCTCTTTCTCTTCTCACTCTTTGGTATGTTGAAACTCGGATTCAACGTTGACCCAATCTCTCTCCCTTTCTCACGTTACCCTTGTTCGACTAATCAACCATTAAGCTTCGACGGTGAGCAGAGAGCTGAATCTCATCTGGGTTTGGCTCTAAACTCGAATTCGTCTTCTGGGTATTCGAATTCGAGTGAGATTAGTCAATCAGACGGTGGGAAGAACGGGACTTTGTTAACTGAGGAAGGTGATTTCTGGAAACAACCTGATGGGTTAGGGTTTAAGCCGTGTTTGGGATTTACAAGTCAGTATAGAAAAGATAGCAATTCGATTTTGAAGAACAGATGGAAGTATCTTCTTGTCGTTGTCTCTGGTGGGATGAATCAGCAAAGGAATCAGATTGTTGATGCTGTTGTCATCGCTAGGATCCTTGGAGCTTCTCTTGTTGTTCCTGTTTTGCAGGTGAATGTCATCTGGGGAGACGAAAGGTATAATACTTAAAAAACTCATTATTTCTGAAACAAGAGGTTATGATAATGTGAAGTTGTTGATCTAATTGTCTTGTTTGTTTGTTGCAATTTTAGTGAATTTGCGGATATATTCGATTTGGAGCATTTCAAGAATGTGTTAGCGGATGATGTCCATATAGTTTCGTCTTTACCTTCTACTCATGTAATGACGAGACCTGTGGAAGAGAAGAGAACTCCACTTCATGCTTCTCCTCAATGGATCCGTGCTCATTACCTCAAGCGAGTAAGATCTCTTATAAAAACTATCTCTGATTGAATGTGTTTGTTTGACTATAGATTGAGATAATAATAGTGTTTCTTTCCTCTGTTTCTACAGATCAACAGAGAAAGAGTTCTACTTCTCCGTGGCCTCGATTCAAGACTCTCCAAGGACCTTCCTTCTGATCTTCAGAAACTACGATGCAAGGTAGCTTTCCAAGCGCTGAGATTTTCTCCGAGGATTCTTGAACTCGGTAACAAACTAGCTTCAAGGATGCGTAACCAAGGACAGTATCTCTCACTTCATCTAAGAATGGAGAAAGATGTTTGGGTTAGAACTGGTTGTCTCCCTGGTTTAACTCCCGAGTACGATGAAATAGTCAACAGCGAAAGAGAACGTCATCCCGAGCTTCTTACTGGTAGATCAAACATGACTTATCACCAGAGAAAACTCGCTGGTCTATGCCCTTTAACTGCTCTAGAAGTCACAAGGTATAATACCAACTAAAATCCACATGATCTTATTGCTTATGGTTAGACAATTCTGTATTTAACAGTCTTATTGCGATTCCACAGGCTGCTTAAAGCATTAGAAGCTCCAAAGGATGCGAGAATCTATTGGGCAGGAGGAGAGCCTCTAGGAGGGAAAGTGGTGTTGGAGCCATTAACTAAAGAGTTCCCTCAGTTTTACAACAAGCATGATCTTGCTTTACCCGGGGAGCTTGAACCATTCGCCAAGAAAGCTTCGGTTATGGCCGCAATCGACTACATTGTCTGCGAGAACAGTGATGTTTTCATACCGTCTCATGGAGGAAACATGGGACACGCGTTACAAGGGCAACGAGCTTACGCTGGTCACAAGAAATACATCACTCCAAATAAGAGACAGATGCTTCCTTATTTCATGAACTCGTCGCTTCCTGAATCGGATTTTAACAGGATTGTGAAAGATCTTCATCGAGAATCATTAGGACAGCCGGAGTTGAGAATGAGCAAAGCTGGTAAAGATGTTACAAAACATCCTGTTCCAGAGTGTATGTGCTCAGACCGACAACAACAACAACGGTAATCCAATGCTTAAGCTTTACAGGGGGGTTGGTCATTGTCACATTGTTGGTGGCTCGGAAGATTCAGATGACAGCCGATTTTTTCCCGATCACCGGAACTTTAGTGAGAAGACGATTCATAGTGGTGGTTCGTGCGATATTCTTTTAGTTCGGTCATTTTTTTTCAAATTATTGGGAGTAAATAACTGTTACATTTTTTTTTACGGTATACGTGGGAAGTAGAATAGTGAGAGGTTATATAAGATATGATTCTTTGATTCGATTTATTTTGGCTGTAATTATATATTACAGAGTTGTATACCGGTTCTTGCTTGTACTATATAAATAAAGCAACAGTTTATCATATTTGCTTATCTTTTTTTTTTTTTTGATTAATTCAGCTAACCATAGGTTTACACTTTACAAACTGCAAACATATTGAATGGGTCTAGGGATGTTAAAAAGGGTTTTATAAACCCAGCCCGGCCCGGCCGTGTACAAGCTCGGCCCTCCAAAAACCAATTTTGAATTTGGGCCCTACAAAACTAACACTAACGAGCCTAAACTCGGTCCAACCCTGACCCTGCAATTATTATTTTGTTTTCTCTTCCTAAGCGTGTTATTTAATTATTGACGAGTTGAGTGATAAACTTTGTAGTGGTCGTGGAATCGAAGCCAGAGCCTTGGACTGTGTCTCTGCTATGCGATTATCTTCTCTGTTTTGGACTTCTTGAAGTTGAATCTAATAAGCCCTTAGATCTCAGGAAAATTCCTTATTCGTTCCCCAATCTCTTCTTTGGATTCGTTCATCTTTCAATTCTTAGTTCCTCCATCATCTCAATTAGAGCGAATTGATTTCTACGAAGATCGTGTGAGTGAATTGATTTTGAGAGGTCCGTCAATGGTGCTTGGGAGTTGGGAGGAAGAAAAAAAAATTGCCTAAAAAAAAACCTAAACTAAAACGTTGTCGTTTTCAAATAGAAGATTGAAGAAGAATAAAACAGGGCCAGCTCGAACTTTTGCACAACTCGGTCCTAGACGAGCTCGAAATATTAATAACAAAAATACAGGGTTACGGGTCCAAGATATTTAAACGAGCCGGGCCAACCCTGTAACTTTAAGCCCTTCTTAACATCGCTAAATGGGTCGAACGATGATAGCACAATAGCGCTTAATGGGCTTTTTGTTTTCTGTTTGGCTTGATAATTAAAACGATAACGTTTTGATTAGGGTTTCTTTTTGTTGCAGAACGACGTCGTTTTTTGTTTGTCTTCTCTAAGCTCATAGATTGAAGTCAAAACAGTCTTGTTCGGGTTTTGAGAGACAGAGAGGAGGTTTAAGCTTCTGGTTCTGTGTCGTTCGTGTTTGATCACAATCTTCGCATATCAGAAGGGTTGGGGTTTGGATTTTGCGCACTGTTGAGAATCAGCTTTTCCAGGTCCGTTTTCGTTTCAGGTTTTATGTTGAGAATCAGCTTTTCCAGGCTTTTCGTTTTCTGTTTTTTTTTTTTTTTTTGATTAGAGGAACTCAAATTAAGAACCTTTAATCGTTGTTCTGGTTGAATTAGTCTGAATTGTTGTTAGCTTTGAATTGAAATAGATGCCTCGAAGACCAATAGGAAGAAGATTGGCAAAGCATCAGCCTTTAGCATTTTCACCGTTTATGCGGTTACTTGCTTTTGCTTCAATGGCTAGGCGTGATTTGCCTCATCCTAAAGACTGTCAATGTTCTGAAGAGATCTCTTTTGGTGAGT
Source organism: Camelina sativa (assembly GCF_030686135.1). Taxonomy (NCBI): domain Eukaryota; kingdom Viridiplantae; phylum Streptophyta; class Magnoliopsida; order Brassicales; family Brassicaceae; genus Camelina; species Camelina sativa. The sequence goes on from NC_141885.1 coordinate 26,982,145, forward strand.
AAACTATTATAGTTGAGACTTTTCTGTTCACAACCATTGTAAACTTGTAGTGATGTTATCTATCATTCTAATTTTGTAGATGAAAAGGAAAAAGTCCCTAAGTTATCTAGAAAAGAGAAAGATGAACAAAGTTCGGACTCGTCTGATGAAGAAGACTCTCAGGTAAGAGGGGTTAATTTGTTCTTCTGTTGGTTTTGTAGATGAAAAAAGCTATCTAATTTATCAATGTTTGTTGATCTTAAGGGAGATGTGCAAGCAGACTTTGAGTTCTTTGATCCAAAACCTACAGACTTTCATGGTGTGAAGACCCTATTACAGAACTATCTCGATGACAAGGAGTGGGATTTGAGCAGTTTTGTTGATTTGATTTTGGAACAAACAACTGTAGGAACTGTTGTGAAAGTAGCAGATGATGAGGACGAGTCAGTATTTGCTGTTGTCACTGCTCTTAACTTGGCAAGATATAAGGCAAGTCACAAACAAAGACTCACTTTAAACGTGTGCTCTGTATTATACATAAAGCTTGTTTAATTTGGTTTTTAGGCTTTGTTGGAGTGATTCTCTAATCTTGAAATGTTTTTGTTTGCATTTTGTTCAGGACAATAAGTGCTTTAGAGAGGTAAAAGAATTCCTTCGTAAAGTGTGTTCTGAAAAGAATATAACGAAGGATCTAGAAATGCTCTTGGAGAAAAAAGCACAAGATGTTGGTTTATTGGTTTCTCAAAGAGTAATGAATCTTCCCCCACAACTTCTTCCTCCTCTTTATGATGGGTTGTTCGATGAAGTTGCTTGGGCCACTGAAGATGAGGTTTCCATCTTTTTCATATTAACTCTTAGTGTAACAACTCCTTATAAGGAATACAAATTTTAACAGTTTTAAAGTTGTTCCTGTTTATATAGCCTACAGGAGAGCTTCGTAGATCATTCCGCTTCAAGTCATATCTTCTAGTCACCAAGATTTACAAGGTACTTTTGTGTTTCTTTTAAGACTTTGGTTTGTCAGGCTATCTTGTTTGTATTAGTGATGTGATATGTATTCTTGGTTATATAGCTGAAGAATCCTCAGCAGAGAAAACCTCGCCGTGGTGAAGAAGACATTGAAGAAACAATATTTCTTAAGCCTGAAGATGAACTTTTCCTCGAGGTAACTTATTCGTGACATATAATTTTACTCGATTTATTGTGTAGTGAAGGAAAAATAGTTATTCTCTGAATATTTGTTGAAAATTTTGCATTTGCAGCTTAGCTCTTGGTCCTTCACATTCCCCATGTGCTCACAGCTCGTTACTTCTCAAGAAGTAAGTTTTATTTCTCCGGGCTTATTTCTCCACATAGTTTTGATTTTAATTGTTTCTGTCTTGTGATTTTTTTTGGTTTTACCGGCGATTCTTACAGATGAAGAATTATCAGCTGATGGGTTTAGTGATGGCCGTGGAAGCAAACAAGATTCCTAAATTCAGACAGCTGTTGAACTCTCTCATTGATTAACAATGGTGAACATCATCTTCTTCTTCTTCTTCGTTAAAGATTCAGTTGTATCGATTCCCGCCAGTTTTGATTTGGTTAACATTGTACTGTGTGTATTTCCTGCAAAATTATGAGGCTCTGTTTTGTGGGAAACAATGTCTCTCAAAAATAGTATTTCTGATAATTCATTTTTAAATCATCCAAACCAAACAATTACACGTAGCACCATTGTGAAAGTAGCAAATATTATTCGTAACGCATAAATTACAAAACATAAAGAAATGCATCACAAATAAAAGTTGTTGTTGGGAGGTGGCTCCACCCAAAGGTGGTGGTAAGACGCTCGGTGTGTTGGAGGGGGATCAGAGCTTATGAGATCACCGAGGGAGTAGTACATGCCATATTGCTCAAATTCATCAATACACGAAGAATATATTTTGTTCCTATGCACCGTGGAGAGACCAGCTCTTACAAAAGAGGCAGGCAAACTTGTAAATATTGTCAAGCCACCAAGATCTCTCTTCTCTTGCCATTCCTTGCGTTTAGAATTTAGTTTAAACACGGATGGGTTGCTGTTGTCGTAGTGTGTATAAATAACAAAGATGTCTCCTTCATGCTCCGTCATAAACACTGGGTTAAAGTTATCTAAATAATCAAAGGCGGGACATGGTTTCTTCAGTGGAAGAACATTCCATGTGGCTTCTTTAGACGGATGGAAAACCCCAAGATAGCCGCAGGTACTGAGACAGTAAAACATGCCATTGGAGAAGACACATTTCCCCCAAATGCGAAAGGGTAACTGGTTCTCAAACGAGTACGTAATCCATACGGTTTCACCAGGCCGCCAAGTATCGACCACAACAGTTGCGTTAATTTGGGTGTACGAGATCACCATACAGCTAGCTGATGTAGGAGCGGCTGAGAAAGCTAACCAACGGAAGCTGCGTGTGCAGGGTAAGTAGAAGGTCTCACGGGTAAACGGGTTACGAAGAAGTGGTGTCAGGTCTTGAGTCGAAAGCACCCAACAATCCTTTGAAAAAGCGGGGTTATGGGAACAATGCAACGTCCCTGGGAATTGGAGCTTACATGTTGGAAACCGTAATGGGTAAGGGATAGCGTCCCCCTTACTATGCATTGAGTATCGTGAGTTAAAAAGCAGAGGAGGAGGAAGAATCTGAAACTTGCGAACAGAGACAGCTGCTTCGCACCATGCCTTGCAGACAGCGGAAGCTTGTATGTTGGCTTTTAATCCAAGGCCGGACAGTATCTTCCGCAGGATATCTAAGGGTATTAGATTCCCCCACAAGCCTCCTATATCACACTTGTTCTTCTTTTTCGATCCATCCTTAGCTTTTTTTGCAGTGCATCTGAGGATTAGAAGAAAGAAGAATCTGGGGTAAGTTCTAACGAGAATCTAGAGTGGAGTATTGTCACTGATGTTAAGAGTGTGTTGCTATAGTGAAAGCTACCAACTCTAGGTATGTTCACGTAAGCAGCTAGCATATGAACACCAACATAAACCCTAATATTGATTGGAACAAAAAAGAGAAGAAAAAACACTCACGATTGGAGCTTTCTTATTCTTCTTTTTGAATCGGACACTGGAACGGAAACTGCTTCAACTATGGGCTTCACTGTGACCAAAGACGGCGATGTTGCTGCCGTGTATGTTCGACGGCGCGGCCTCATTTTTTGTTTCGATGAGAGGACTAAAAAAAAAGTGTAATGTGTTTTGTAAGTTGTGTGTGACATGCAAAAACATTAATGGAATTCTTATAAATGGGCCTGAGCCCAGCAAAACGAGTAATTGTTATGGTCCATACTGTTGATTTATTTTGATTTATTTAGACAAGTACCCCTCTGAACTCTCTGATAATGTTCGAATTGACCATAAAACAAAATATCTAACAAATTATATTCAACATGACCGATCCATCAAATTAAGCGATTTAATTACAATGATGATTTAATCGTTCTTATGAGTTATGGCTGACTAATTATATAATTTTTATCACTGTAAGAAGATTAGAAAAAAAAAACAAAAGAAAGAATACTTACTTTAAAGTTTAAACAAAAGAAAGTGTCTCTCCATCTCCTTCAACGCGTAGAAGAAAGGGTTCAGACGACTCAAAGTGTTAGTTTCGTAAGATGTGGCGAAGATCTGTTGTGTCACGTATCTCGTCGAGGATCTCTGTTTCTTCTTCGTTACCAACAAACCCTAGACTGATTCCTTGGTCTCGCGAATTGTGTGTCGTTAATAGCTTCACCGAGCCTCCGCTTCCTTCGGAATCAACTGCTAAGTTAGGGATCACTGGGGTTAGATCCGATGCCAATCGAGTTTTTGCCTCAGGTACTGTCGCCGCCGCAGCTACCACCGGTGAGGTTTCGTCTAGAGTTGCGGCTGTGGCTGGATTAGGGCATCACTACGCTCGTTGTTATTGGGAGCTTTCTAAAGCTCGACTTAGGTATGTGTTTTACTTTCTCGTTTCTCATGGGAATTTGAAAAAAATTGGAAATTTCCATTTTTCTGGATTCAGAATCCTCATTTTTGTTTGATTGATGTTCGTAGTATGCTCGTGGTTGCGACTTCTGGCACTGGTTATATTCTTGGTACGGGAAATGCTGCGATTAGCTTCCCGGGGCTTTGTTACACATGTGCTGGAACCATGATGATTGCTGCATCTGCTAATTCCTTGAATCAGGTTATAGTCTTTGAAAAAATCTGTTATAACAGTACTAAAGCCATTGAAATGTTGAAATTTTTTGGAATCATTGTTGTGTTTATGTAGTTGATCTTGCTTCCTTGTTATCCATTTATTAGATTTTTGAGATAAGCAATGATGCGAAGATGAAGAGAACAATGTTTCGGCCATTGCCTTCAGGACGTATTAGTGTTCCACACGCTGTTGCATGGGCAACTATTGCTGGTGCTTCTGGTGCTTGTTTGTTGGCTAGCAAGGTGAGTGTTTGTTTCTATATAGTTTCTATGTTTTATAGCTCCAAGTTAGAGAGATTATGAATCTAATCTTTTGCTTCCACGACAAGGTTATTGCAGACTAATATGTTGGCTGCTGGACTTGCATCTGCCAATCTTGTCCTTTATGCATTTGTTTATACTCCGTTGAAGCAACTTCACCCTATCAATACATGGGTTGGGGCTGTTGTTGGTGCCATACCACCATTGCTTGGGTAAATTGTTTTTCCTTTTCCTCTTTATTTCACTTAGTTCATGTTTGCTTTTCCCTGAGTTTAAGTTTCTATGACCGAGTTTTAGCAAATTTATTTAAGCAGTTTCTGATTTGTAAGGCTTTCATAGCTTTTCTTCAAAATGGAATCATTGTTCGCCATATTTATGCTTAGTTATCTTTGATTTTTTCAGGTGGGCTGCAGCTTCTGGTCAGATTTCATACAATTCGATGATTCTTCCAGCTGCTCTTTACTTTTGGCAGATCCCTCATTTTATGGCCCTTGCGCATCTCTGCCGTAATGATTATGCAGCTGGAGGGTAAGACCATATGGTTTCATATAAGATTAGAATGTCTTTTGAGATCTTTGAAAGAGTTCTAAGTCTTTTGAATGATCTCAGTGTCCTAGATAGTGCTAGATAATAAAAAGTGTAAAGTGTCACAGCAGCCTACTTTCTGGCGGCTTGATAATGAGTTTCCTCTGCTTAGAAATTTAACATTGGCAAATATTGCAACCAAGACCCAAGTTTTGATTTTGTGTCTTATTACCTTGCTTTCAGTTACAAGATGCTGTCACTCTTTGATCCGTCAGGGAAGAGAATAGCAGCAGTGGCTCTTAGGAACTGCTTTTACATGGTCCCTCTCGGTTTCATTGCCTATGACTGTGAGTCTTGTGGATTCATCTTTCTTTAGTTCAAAGGCTGCACTACTACTGTGTCTCTGATTTATTGGTGTTCCTTCCATTTTTGTGACAGGGGGATTAACGTCAAGTTGGTTTTGCTTCGAATCAACACTTCTCACAATAGCAATTGCTGCAACAGCATTTTCATTCTACCGAGACCGGACAATGCATAAAGCAAGGAAGATGTTCCATGCGAGTCTTCTCTTCCTTCCTGTTTTCATGTCTGGTCTTCTTCTACACAGAGTCTCTAATGATGATCAGCAACAACTCGTAGCAGAAGAAGCCAGTTTAGCAAATGAAGTAAAAACTCCCAGACGAAAGAGACGTGTAGCTCAACCTCCAGTGGCTTACGCTTCTGCTGCACCGTTCCCTTTCCTCCCAGCTCCTTCCTTCTATTCTCCATAATAAAACCATTGAGCAAGCTCTTGAAACTTTTTGGAGACAGAAGTGAAGAACATTCTGATTTTTGTTCTTGAGTTTAAATCTTTGTGGTTAATAAGGAAGTGGAGAACGCATACAATTTTTTTTTTTTTTTTTGCTCCACATAATTGTATTTTTCCAAAGTCATGAAACCATATACAAACACAGTTGCCTAAAAAAGCACAAAAGCAACAAGATTTGTACGGTTAAGATCGAAGTAGGATACTATTAACTAAATTTGGGCTTTGAGAATTATGTTGGACTTTGGGGGGGTTTGTGGTTATTTGAACCGAAAGAAGTGTAATCCGAAAGACTTCAACTAGTTGTAAGAAGCAACAAACATATACTACAACACAAAACAGTTGGGATTTTGTAGTTTAAGTGTGCTTGTTGACTCGCATCTACAGCTAAAAAAGCAACCTAGAAAGCCTATAGACCGTACGTAACAGGGCTTGTTCCCTAGATGGCCTGTAATGGACTTTGAGATTTTATGAGCTATATGGCTAAATGCATTTAGCCCAAAAGGCCCATTTATTCACTATGACTAGTAGTGTGCTCTGGCCTATTTCTCCATTTCTGCTCATACTAATTTCCCATCGGACATTTTGTGTTCGATCTACAGCTGCTAGGGTTTTATTTTGTTTTCTCTCTCTTCTTTTGGAGATTTCTGCTGCAGTAACTAGGATTTGATAACTCTATATGCCGTGATGGCTTCCCAAAATGTTTCAAATGATGTTAAGGCCTCACTTGGTCCCGTCGGACTCGATCGGGTATGCCCTATTCGAATGCTTTGCTACTCTTTTGGACTTTATTAGTTTCTGATTTGCAACTCAATTCACGTTATATATATACTCTGCTAGGATTTGGTACTTTTATATACTCTGCTAGGGTTTGGTACTTTTATAAGTGTTTCGAGTTTTATCTAAACCTGCAAGATATTTATTTTTTGTCCAATCGTGTTTCACTTTCAATGCTTATGGATGATATTATTGGTGATATAACCATTACAAATGACGGTGTTAATATTCTTAGGATGTTGGGGGTCGAACACCAAGCTACCAAGGTATACTTGATATATTCGTGATGGTTATAATACAAATATTCATGCAAAGATTTGTGTTGATATTCTGGGTTTGGTTATCTGCAGAATAGACCAGAGAAAGGATGCGAGGACAAGTGTCTATCTAAATTGAAAACTCGAGTCGTAGATTTACTCAAAAGTATTAGTTGATTCATTTTGTCATAAATCTTCTTCATTTTTGTGGGGTTTTGGATACAGAGTTCAGTCTAATTTAGATAAGATGAATGAAGTTTTCATATCTAATGCCTGAGATACTTTTTTCTATACTCATTTGAGTGTGCATTTTTTAACATCTAAAGAGTGTAGTATGTATGACCTGATAATAATGGATTTGTACAGACCCTCAGGCTTTGGTGCAGCATGTTCCTTTAACGAACTAGTTGCTTCTCGTCTAACTTCAACAGAGGAGCAAACTCCTCAACGAATTGGCTAATACCTTCACCCTGCGCATGTTAAAAACCAAAAGAGCTAAACCTTCACAAACAAATCAAGATTAAACCAAAAAAAACTGCAAATATTTCATCAAACGAGGCTAGTCTCCATGATCTTATGATAGAAGATCTCGCTTTGACCTCGCTTTTCATTTTCTCCATGATCTTATGATAGAGTCTGGTAGCTTCAATTTCATCCATATTGTAATACGTTTGCAATTCTTGAGTAGTTTCGTCCAAAGTTGAGTAACGCTTGAAGTGTTTCAGCAAGACTTCCTGGATTGTTGTTTGTTCCTTGTTCTGTTGGATTTGAAATGTAAGTATTTGAAGGAACTGCAGAGCACTTTCAGCATCTTCCAAATTACTATCAGGAAGCAATGGAGGCACTGTCTCATTCTGTGAATCCTCCTGGAGGCCTTCGTTGTGTGCAGATGCAACAACTAATTTATGATACTCTACTCTTACCTTTATGTTCATTTTTCTCAGAATTTGATGATAAAGTAGATTAGCTTCAGTTGCATCCAGATTCTTCTGTTTCAGTTCATCAGCCATTTTCTCCGAAGCTGAGTAATGCTGGAAGCATTTCAGCAAGACTTCCTCGTATGCAGTTGTGTTCCTTTTCAGTTGGTTGTCGCGTGCTAAGGTCTCAAGGAACTCTGCCAGAGTAAAAGCATCTTCCAACTTAGGCTGCTGCTGTACACTTCTTTCACGATCACATTTAAGTTGACATAAACTCTGATAATCTGCTCTCACCTCCTTTTTCATCTTCATCATAGTACTCTCATATAGTTCAGTAGCTTGACGATGATCCATATACTGGCTCAATTTCTCAAGGGTTTCCTCTGAACTAGAGAAACCGTCTAAGCATTTAAAGAAAGTTTCCAGGGGTGCAACTGATTCCTCGCTCTGTTGGATTTTACCTGCTAAGATACCAATAAAGTCTCTAGCCGTAAGCGCATCTTGCAACTCACACGGTTGTGCACTTGTTACCACAGAAGCAGAAGCAACCGTTGAGGATGTAGAATGTGAGGTAACCAACAGTGGAGCGACTTGAGCAGCAATTGAACATAATCTCTTGTATTCTTCTTTGAAGCTGGTTCTCAGTTTGGTCATGTAACTGTAAATGAGTAGACAGGCTTGATTTTGATCCATATACTTGCTCAATTCGCCAACTGTTTCTTCTAAAGTTAAGTACCTCCGGACACATTGCAGGAAAACTTTTTTGCATGCAACAGTTTACGGATCTCCTAACTTTTTTGAGTAGCACGCTTTCCATGAGTAAAATGCTTACAGGCATGGACGTAGATTCTAGAAATACGCCGAGCAGGAGTATGAAGCTTGTGTGCAGAGCTGCAATGGTCAGGCACAACAGAATAGAGTGAAATCTCAAGTGCAGCAACTTCTCTAAGCTCCTCTTCTAGTTTCTCGATTCTCGTCTCTAGATGCTCAATCCTGTCTTCAAAGTTCCCACCCTTATTCTCTGTAACATCAGCCGCCTCGTTCTCACTTTCAGCACTAAGAGCACCGTTCGAAGCATCTTCCCAGACATCAGCATTGATACCTTCTCGAGCATCTGTATCAGTGTTAGCATCTTTACAATCTTGTTCATCAACATCTTTCTCCAAAATCACAAACGGATCCACTTCTTTTGTCCACAACTCTGCTAGAATCTGATTTCTGATGAGCATCTGCAGAGGCAATGGCGGCGCCGTTATTATCATCCAAGTAACGAACATCTACTGACTCGTAAGCCTCAGACGGTTCTGATTGTGTGGTTGAATCACTTGCCACTGTAGAGATAGTACTAGACACTTCCTTAGCATCCTGTTTCTCTTGTTCTGACAATCTTTTCTGGCTATTCGTCTTCTGCCGCTTTTGATCTTTTCTTACACTCTTGGTAGATCGCTTAGACTGGACATTGTTAGCTGTTCTTGCCTTCATCATTGTTACACTCTTTGGTATATATATACCTGCCACCAAACAGACTCCACGATTCTAGAGAATACCCAAAACTCGATTTTCTCGAGTGCAGTAGTAAATGTCTCAGTTTCTTGCCAATCCTCCAAAAGCTGTTGGAAACCATTCTTCCATCTCAGGTTTGTTTTCTTGCCTGAATCACCATTTGATTCAGAGATGCGTGTAATGCGAGACGTACCAAAAGCTTGCGAAATAATCTGCCTTAGAGCTATGATGTTTGATAACCAGAAGGTCAACCTAACAAATGGGAGCCAAGAGAAAACATTTGCTTTGATCACAACTGAGAAGACTCAATATCCTGAAAGGTCACACACATATCAAATATAGTCTGCCTACCTCGAAACATCATTTCCACAAGATTTAGCAACCAAAACAAGACCAGAAACAGAGTTTCTAGCAATCGTAGCACGCTTTCCATGAGTAAAATGCTTACAGGCATGGACGTAGATTCTAGAAATACGCCGAGCAGGAGTATGAAGCTTGTGTGCAGAGCTGCAATGGTCAGGCACAACAGAATAGAGTGAAATCTCAAGTGCAGCAACTTCTCTAAGCTCCTCTTCTAGTTTCTCGATTCTCGTCTCTAGATGCTCAATCTTGTCTTCAAAGTTCCCACCCTTATTCTCTGTAACATCAGCCGCCTCGTTCTCACTTTCAGCACTAAGAGCACCGTTCGAAGCATCTTCCCAGACATCAGCATTGATACCTTCTCGAGCATCTGTATCAGTGTTAGCATCTTTACAATCTTGTTCATCAACATCTTTCTCCAAAATCACAAACGGATCCACTTCTTTTGTCCACAACTCTGCTAGAATCTGATTCCTGATGAGCATCTGCAGAGGCAATGGCGGCGCCGTTATTATCATCCAAGTAACGAACATCTACTGACTCGTAAGCCTCAGACGGTTCTGATTGTGTGGTTGAATCACTTGCCACTGTAGAGATAGTACTAGACACTTCCTTAGCATCCTGTTTCTCTTGTTCTGACAATCTTTTCTGGCTATTCGTCTTCTGCCGCTTTTGATCTTTTCTTACACTCTTGGTAGATCGCTTAGACTGGACATTGTTAGCTGTTCTTGCCTTCATCATTGTTACACTCTTTGGTATATATATACCTGCCACCAAACAGACTCCACGATTCTAGAGAATACCCAAAACTCGATTTTCTCGAGTGCAGTAGTAAATGTCTCAGTTTCTTGCCAATCCTCCAAAAGCTGTTGGAAACCATTCTTCCATCTCAGGTTTGTTTTCTTGCCTGAATCACCATTTGATTCAGAGATGCGTGTAATGCGAGACGTACCAAAAGCTTGCGAAATAATCTGCCTTAGAGCTATGATGTTTGATAACCAGAAGGTCAACCTAACAAATGGGAGCCAAGAGAAAACATTTGCTTTGATCACAACTGAGAAGACTCAATATCCTGAAAGGTCACACACATATCAAATATAGTCTGCCTACCTCGAAACATCATTTCCACAAGATTTAGCAACCAAAACAAGACCAGAAACAGAGTTTCTAGCAATCGTAGCACGCTTTCCATGAGTAAAATGCTTACAGGCATGGACGTAGATTCTAGAAATACGCCGAGCAGGAGTATGAAGCTTGTGTGCAGAGCTGCAATGGTCAGGCACAACAGAATAGAGTGAAATCTCAAGTGCAGCAACTTCTCTAAGCTCCTCTTCTAGTTTCTCGATTCTCGTCTCTAGATGCTCAATCTTGTCTTCAAAGTTCCCACCCTTATTCTCTGTAACATCAGCCGCCTCGTTCTCACTTTCAGCACTAAGAGCACCGTTCGAAGCATCTTCCCAGACATCAGCATTGATACCTTCTCGAGCATCTGTATCAGTGTTAGCATCTTTACAATCTTGTTCATCAACATCTTTCTCCAAAATCACAAACGGATCCACTTGTTTTGTCCACAACTCTGCTAGAATCTGATTCCTGATGAGCATCTGCAGAGGCAATGGCGGCGCCGTTATTATCATCCAAGTAACGAACATCTACTGACTCGTAAGCCTCAGACGGATCTGATTGTGTGGTTGAATCACTTGCTACTGTAGAGATAATACTAGACACTTCCTTAGCATCCTGTTTCTCTTGTTCTGACAATCTTTTCTGGCTATTCGTCTTCTGCAGCTTTTGATCTTTTCTTACACTCTTGGTAGATCGCTTAGACTGGACATTGTTAGCTGTTCTTGCCTTCATCATTAAACTCGTCCAACGCAAGCCAAAGCAACAGTTATATTAAACTCCCCCAAGCAAGAAAACAATCCAAGAAGATTTGTGTAACCCTACAGAGAATAAAAAGTCAGTGATAATCCTCAAACATTAATGATCTTTAGATTTTGGTTGAGCAAATAGATTTTTAAAAAAACACAACTAGATAAGATATATTCCTGTTACTGAAAACGACAACAAATAATGGAGTAGGAAAATGACACAATTGGTACTTGCTACGTTTTGTCTGATTCTACAGTATCATTTTGGGGTCCCAGCATATGGGTGCATTCACATAGGCATGTTACAAGAATGGTTAAACTATGTATGAGTTACAGTAATGATTAAACTAACTAGATATGATAAAAACTCAGGAACTGAATTTTCTAAGGTATCCCAAAAATATATAAAGTTGCAGAGAGTGATAGAGAGAAGCAAAGCATGAAACGACCATGAGGACTAGGAAAAGAAAGGAAGATTACCTGAAAAGGTAGGTCCAGAAGAAACAGAACACCCAAAAGAACAAGAAGAAGCAGATTGATTATGAGAAAGTGGTGTGTTTCACATCGAAATCATTACGAAACCCATTTTTGCTTGTCTACTCTCAGATTTGCGTCACTGACCTGTCTTTATCTATGCGTCACTAAGATTACCTGTCTTCTATCTGTAATCCATATAATAAACAAAGCTACTTACTTACTCTCTCTCTCACTCTCTATGTCTCTTTCACTATGGGAAGCTCCGAATGCGGGAAGTTATGGATGGTGAATATATTTAAATATAGAAAAGAACATGGATCGTGTTCGGTACGGACTGTAATCGTGGTCGTGTGACTCATGGAAGTTTGTGTCGGTGGCTCTAGTGTTTACCGGGAATAGCCGGTTTACATTACCAGAGAGAAAAGAAAAGTAGCTTCTCTTTTAAATGACCGTTGTGTCCTTTTTTTTCCTTTCGTCCAAAAACAATTGACATGAATCTACTGTAAGAAGCAACAAACATCCACAACACAGAACAGTTGGGATTTAGTAGTTTTAAGTGTGCTTCTTGACTTGTTTATTCTTTGTATACCCTCTTTTCGAGACTAAGTCCCTTTTGTATGATGCGGGTTGAGCTTTTTATGTTATATGCCCTCCTATCCTTTTGTCATGGCTGATGGAACCGTCGTCTTTCCAACACTTTGGACAGAGCTTATGGATCTTAACCAAGCTAATGAAATATATAGCATCCATGTGAACTTTTGTTTCAAGTCCATGTCTCATACATAGATCTTAAAAGTTCTTATAGCTTACACTGTTATGAGGGTATACCAATAAAGTGTGCATATCCCAGATGCTATGTGGTGCCTCTTATGAATGTGGTCAAACTCTAGTCTATCCAACTTAGTAGCTCTTATAGTAAGTATCTGATTCCACAGCACCTAAAGCACTAATATCATTTGACTTGGACAAAATATAGACAAGCAAGACTCAAAAAATTCTCCTTGGATTCATTTGTTCAAGTCTTCATGTTTTGGACCTCAAAATATGAAAAACGAATCCATACTCGGATTCTCTTATCACCATATGACAATCATCATAAACCGTGTTGTTAAGAATCTTGATATCACGCAAATCCACCACAATCCCTGGCTTTTCCGAAGCTATAAGACAAGTAATCGCATCTACAGCTAAAGGAAAACTGTGAAATATGAAACATGTATAGTTTAATAGTATTATATATCTAAGCAACATCCAGGTCCAGGGTTAAATTCATATTTCTTAGTATACAAAAGAAATAGAGAGAAGCTCTAACTACTTGAAATATGCAAGAAAACAGAGAATCTTTAACTACTTGAAAACTTGAGAAGATTGAAAAGGAAAACACAAAAGTTAATTCACTGCATAAATGTTACAGAAATAACTTGGTGGTTGGTTTCTATGATAGTGCAGAGAAAAACATATAGGAACAAGAACAACAATGGATAAAAGAGACCCAAACTTCACATTATATTTGTATCTCACACATATCAACCAAGTAATTGGAGTTAAGTTAAAAAAAAAAGTGAAAGAATTGTTACCAACAGAGAAGATTAGAGAGTTACCTGGACTGTAGTACTGCATTCCACCTGCATCTTTGGTTTTCACTGTTAGGCCTTAATTCCTGAATCTGGAAATTTTGCTAGACCATGGAGACAATGTTAGATGTTAGGCCTTTTATCTTATAAACAGCATACTCTATGTTCCTTTTAACTACATTACACATTCTCAAGGTTCATCCACAGAATAGATCGTCAGATTGGTAATTCATGGGTTTTCTTTGGCTAGCTCTCTGAGTGGAGTTACTAAATTATGGGAGAAGCCTCAAGTTTACAAACATGATTGCTGTCTTGAAAGATCATTAATTTTACGCCAAAGAGGGAATATTACAAATACACCTATGACATAATCTACATCCTGAATCTAGTCTATGAAATACAATCAATTAACATAATCTCCATTTCTAGAAAATACATGCATATCATGAGATCATCTAGATGTGATTAACTCATCAGTACCTACTTTGGTTTATGAGGATGTAAAGACGAACAAGAGAATTATGATCCAAAGTTAATACAGTTTTAACTAACTATATATAATGACACTTGACAAAATGTGATTTTAGCATAAAGGTTCCTTGTAAAAGCTTCAAGAAACTATAAACAAAGAGGTCCATAAAGAAGTTAGTTAGCTGATCTAATAAGAGGTAGATTCTTGCGTCTCCTCTTAGACCGAGCACGACGCCTTAGCATCCACAAGATCAGCAAGAAACCAATCAAAACCAGCTGAAGTGCGAAGACTAGCTTCATACCTGGACACAACAACAACAACATCTCTCGTAATTCGGTTGGCTAGACAATCGAAGAAAATACAAATTTTAGCATTAGAAGAAGAAAAAAACAAGACAAACCTTGGAGATTCTTGACCATGTCCTGAAGATCCACTAAGGTATTAGAATCCTTTAAGGAAGTGGTAGAACCGAGTTTCCTGTCTACAGATTTATGGTTGGTTCTAGGTTTGTAGATGTAGTTAACATTACCACCCATTACGCATGTGTTGGGACAACCAATGCTACTTTCGTACTCATCACTTCCATCACAGCAATCTGAAGACAGAACAATAACATGATCATACACCAAGAGAGAGCTTAAACGAGAATCATTCAGCAAAGATATTACTAACCACAGATTTCATCGTTTATACGAGAAGAGTAAACGAACTTTGGTGAACTTCCTATGTTCCTACAGTAAAACTTGCCATTTGGACATGCTGAAGTTCCTGAAATAAAAAGGGTAACAAACATTGATGCAATCAATCAATCAACCAGATTATATAGCTGAAGAAATTGAGAAACTTTCTAATTATGCATCATCTCAACAAACAAACAAACAAAAGACACATTTTTTTTCAAAACTGAAGTTATGAAAGAGAATCTGATCCGATAAAAATGGATTCATACTACAAAATCTTTGACTGGGCAAGAAATTAAAGTCTCGTCTGAGCTCTCTGGATTCTAAAATTAGGTGTTGGAGGAAGAGAAGGGGGGGAGGGAGTACCAGGCTCATCGGTGCCGTCGAGACAATCGCAGAAGTTGTCGTTAAGACGGTCTCTATGGAATGATTTGGAGCCATCTTTGCATCTGATAATATCTGATTCGAAATACTTTTCATCTGTCTCACAACAAAGAACAAAGTAACTAAAGAATCAGAGATTAATCGATAGAAAGATAAAAGAGTGAGAGTGATCGAAGAAGTAACCTAAGGGGTGAACGCCAACGAGGGGAGAGGTCGAAGCGACGGAGACGACGAAGGCGAGTTACGAACACAACACGACGCACTGCAGCAGCATCGTGATGTGTTCAGTTGACTCGCATTTGGACAAAACCGACGCCGTCATAAGTAATTCGAGTTCTCTCTAATCGGACCAAACTCTCTGGTTAAACGAGACTCGAAGTCGAAGCTTTTTTATGTGTTGGGCTTGGGTCTATAAATTAACGACTTTGGTTAGGTTTTGGTATTTTGCAATTATATCAGAGAACCGATGTTGGTAGAGTTAAACGAGTAAACCGGGTTGGTTAAAGGCTCGACGGCTGCCATAATCAGCGATCAGGATTCAGAACGTTGAGCTGCGGCGAAGATGGCGATGAGGTTGAAAACAATGGCGACTTTGCCGAAACTGATTCAAAGTATGAGAAAAGAAGTTCCGAAGCATTCGAATCCTGTTTTGCCATCTCTACGACGAGCTTTCTCTCTCTACGATCAGATCAATCTGATTGACAATGTTCCCGAAGACCAGCTTCGCTTCCAAGAGTAATCATTTCAAATTCGCATGTTTTATATTTCCTATATTAAAAAAAATGAACTCCTTGTTGTTCATCGTGGTTTCTGGGTTTTGGGATTGAATGGTTATGATTAGGGTTCATGGGATTCTCTAACTTACTTAATTAATTTGCAGATTTAATGAAACGAGTTTCACGGTGAATGGGGTCAAATACGAAGGAAGCTTACTCTGTGTTGGGAATTTGTTAATGTCATGGAGCCCTCGTAAATTCTCTGAGATCACCACTGATAGGTATAATAAATTTCCCCTCTTCTCTCTAATTAGGGAACTGTTTCGTGAGCTATATAACTCGAGTGTTATCAGTCATTGATTCTAACCAATGCTATGTCACAACCTCTTATCGATAGCCGACTAATTTTGAATGTGCACTGCTGGAGTGAAAGTTTTGTGCTTTTAACAAAAGATTGGTTCAAAGGTTATCTAATGTTCATTGTCATCAGAGGATTTTTATACCTTTGTGGTCTTTTTATGTGTTTGATCAAATTTTAGGTTTATTATGTTCGATTAGCGTTCTTTGCTGTCATTGGTCTTGTGCTCTATGAAGTTTATGAATAAATGCTGTCCTTTAGCAGAGTGGCTAAACGTTTGTACATTTTCTATTTACATGGATGCAGCTTGTCTATCTTCCAGACAGTTCGACCCATTCCAGGTATTCATAGATTCAACTACAGCCTTTCTCTCTGTCTTGAAAACAAATTTGTTTCATTACTTGTGAAATCTAGTTGTTGAACAAACGACTCTTGGATATGAACATTAGTGAACCAACTATTGCATATTAGCATCTAACTTCAGGTCTTGATATATACACTGTCTTTACTAAATCATCAATGGTTTTCTGTCTGTGTGGTTAACCCTCCAGAGCTCTTAATTGTTGGTTGTGGAAGAGACATTCACCCGGTAACTCCCGAGGTCCGTCAGTTTGTGAAGTCCATTGGCATGAAGCTAGAAACAGTTGATTCTGTAAGTGTCTTTTCTCTAGTCCCAAGCTTATAGCTCTCATAGTTTCTTATGCACTGATTTCGATTTCACTTTAATTCAGAGAAATGCTGCATCAACTTACAACATTCTGAATGAAGAAGGAAGAGTTGTTGCTGCGGCTTTGCTTCCATATGGAGTTACATCCTAAACAAAAACTAACAACTCTGAAGCTCCAAAAACTGTAAATGATTGTGTTCAGACTTTCCTCGGAATCTCTTCCTAAAATAAACCGAACTTCATCAGATTTTTTTTTTCTTGCGTTTGAGCTATATTGACAAACGTTGTAACATCGGCCAGACTTTTTTTCTCGCATTTCACATCTTTCCAAAGAGATGTATCAAAATTTTCTCCTGAGGTTATAGTAATGAAAGAGAGATTTCAAGATTCTGAATGTTTGTTTTTGTTTGGTTACAGAGAAATCGTTACGGTTAGTCTTTGTTTTCTATATACAGAAATTGTTACGGTTAAATTAGTCGTCAAATTCGTATCTCGCGGGCTTAGTAAAAGTAAGTAGAAGAAGAAAAGACTCTTTTACTGTGTTTACGACGACGACGAGCTTTTCTCAAAACCCTAAAATCTCGCTCTCCGTCTCCGGATCCTAATTCTCGAACATGGCGTCTCTTGTTCAACCATCGCCTACTTTGCCGGCGCTACATCTCCGCCGCTCTTCTCTGATTCGTCCCCCTTCTTCTTCTTCTTCCGTTCGATTTCCTCTCGTAAGTCTTTCTCGATTTCTCTCACTCTTCCGACTCTATCTGGTATATCAGTAGAGCTTTTTACAGTCTTCGTTTGTATCTGATGAATCTTCTTCTTCGATTGTTTAATGTTGGGTGTGGAAGAACAGAAGTGTAACGCGGCGGATCCGTACAAGTTCGACGGCGGAAACTCCTCCGGTTTTCATCTGCTTACAGGCGACACCGTTCCCGCAAGTTTTTCGAGGACTCGTTTGGAAGATTCGATTTACAAGAACACCACACGCCTCCGTATCTTTTCCGGCACTACTAATCCTGCCTTAGCTCAGGTTTCTTTCTTAATTACTAGTTTGGAACGATTAGGAAGAAACTGATTAGTAGCTTTTGACTGGAGATTTGTTCAATTGCTTGCTAAACGATTAGGAAGAAACTGATTTGTGTGATTTTGTCGTTTGTTCACTGGGTGTTTTATGATGATACAGGAGATTTCTTGCTATTTGGGTCTGGATCTTGGGAAAATTAAGATTAAACGTTTTGCTGATGGTGAGATCTATGTTCAGCTGCAAGAGAGTGTTAGGGGATGCGATGTGTTCCTTGTACAGCCTACATGCCCACCTGCTAATGAAAACCTTATGGAATTGCTTGTTATGATTGATGCTTGTCGGAGAGCATCTGCCAAAACTATCACCGCTGTGATTCCTTACTTTGGTTATGCTCGAGCTGATAGAAAGGCATGCCCTTCTTTATACTTCTGTCTTGGAATGATATCTTCTTTTATAATGTTGCATCTTGGTTTACACGCGTTACCGGTTCGTTTTCAGAAGTAATCAATTGTCAGCTTAAAGTCAGATCTATAGGTAGTTAGTATTCAGATGTAATCAAATTGGTAGCTTAGTTCTCTTTATGTAGCGGATTTGTGTTCGTCAATTGTCTCATTCCTGTGGCTCCATTTAGTTTCTCGTTGATGGCTAACTCTTTCAATCTACAAATTTTTGCAGACTCAAGGACGTGAATCTATTGCAGCTAAGCTTGTGGCAAATTTGATAACACAGTCTGGTGCAGACCGTGTCCTTGCTTGTGATCTTCACTCAGGACAGTCTATGGGCTACTTTGACATTCCAGTCGATCATGTTTATGGCCAGGTAAGGTTTCTATCTTAATGAATTCCTCAAAGCATTGAGTTCCTTTTGTGACAATGGATTCTTATGGCAACTTCTTTTTGTACTTAATATTCATGAACAGCCTGTGATACTTGATTACCTAGCAAGTAAGGGCATATCCTCTGATGATTTGGTGGTAGTTTCACCTGATGTTGGTGGTGTCGCAAGGGCTCGTGCTTTTGCCAAGAAGTTATCTGATGCACCTTTAGCAATAGTTGATAAAAGACGTCATGGGCACAATGTTGCAGAGGTAACAACCCATTTGCAAATACATTTCAACCAAGACTGGAATTGACATTTAACAATCCATTTCATTATGTAGGTGATGAACTTAATTGGGGATGTTAAAGGGAAAGTAGCTATAATGGTGGACGACATGATTGACACAGCAGGTGAGTTATATAAGTTTGTATCTATCTGCATATAAATTCGTAAACACTCTCCGCTATACTTTGATACTTATCTTTTAACATATTAGGAACTATAAGCAAAGGTGCGGCTCTGTTACACCAAGAAGGAGCAAGAGAAGTATACGCCTGTACCACTCATGCTGTTTTTAGGTAAGTCCATAAAATGTTTCTAAATGCTGGACTTATAAGTAGAGAAAAAAGCTTATATATCCATTTGTTGTCTATATTCGGAAACAGTCCTCCTGCAATCAGCAGACTATCGAGCGGACTGTTTCAAGAGGTTATCATAACCAACACGATTCCTTTGTCAGAGAAAAACTATTTTCCTCAGCTTACAGTTCTCTCAGTAGCAAACCTTTTGGGGGAGACCATATGGCGTGTTCACGATGATTGCTCGGTGAGTAAACAAAAACAATACTTCAAAAGCAGTTTTTGTTTTAAGAGAAAATTGGGTCTAACGAACTTTATTTTGGTTTTCTTAGGGAGCCATTGAGCCATTTTCGACATTGGGGATTGATTGAGTGATGCAACAGCGGTAAAGAATCGACTTGCAGACTCTCACAGTAGTATGAATTTTCTGATAATGTACAAATTCTTTTGTGTTGTAAATGTTAGACGTGAGTGATTGTTAAGAACAGAACACTTTTGTAGAGAAGAGAGTAATGGAACCAGCTTTTTGAACTTCTAAGAATACAGTTTTTTGTGTCTTTTTGTATCCAATCATTTAGAAAAATAGCTAACATTTCAAGATTAATAATTTTCTTAAAATATCAAATATGTTTTATTTGCAAGCCTAAAAACGAGGTCTAAAAGCGATATGTACTTGCAAAACAGAGAGAGGTAAGATCAAGCGACGGCGGCCAAGACACCAACAAGTGGAGCAGCGGTGACTGGTGCAGGTTCAGCCTGCTGATAATCAGTCCTATCATCTCCGTAAACATCGTTATCGTTAGGTCCTCCTACGACTGCGCCGACTAAAACGTTAGGGTTTGGTGCAGGATTGTGAAACCATGCATCGAACCCTTGAATGCACGCCACAGGTGTTTGGTCCATGGTGATCGATATAATTGAGGCTGCTCTATGATGAGGTCTTTGGGGATAATTGGTCCCAAATCTAACCATGTAGCTCATATTCTTAGGGTTCGACCCAAGTATGTAATTTACCTATATGATATTCATTGACATCAGATTTTAGTAAATAATATAAGAATAAATCATCATTCCATTCATTGACAATTAAATATGTAAATATTATATGAAAAAGTCTTGATATCATTTCAAGAAAATGTCTTATGGTTGGTACTATATTAGGTTGAACTACCTGAGAACGAGCGAGGTTGAGAAGATCAGAAGCTTCAAGAGCGCCATTGGGACATTGGATGGAGGCTTTCGCGTCTTCAAGATATTTAGAATAGGCAGAGAGGACGAAGGAAGCGGCAGCCGTGTATTGGAGGTTGTTCGACGGCAAGAACCAGAGCAAACCACCCGGGGTTTTCTTAACGTTATTGGAACCTTTTTGAGCACAGTTGCAGATAAACTGCTCCGCCATACTCTTGAACTCTGCGATCTTTCCATTGCTCTCTACTTTACCTTCAAATGCATGCTGCATTTGCACAACTTTGTGTTATGATTGTTTCTTGTTACAGAAGTTACTGATGTGTTTTCTTTAGTGAAATAATCATAGCCTACCTTGGCGACCAAGACTTGTGCACCCACAAACTTATCGTCCCACGCGAAAACAGTCCTCGGACCTCCGCTACCAGATGCTTGTGTTAGATAATCGAGATAAGTCTGGTCGTTGGTGGCACGGTGGAGCCAAGCTGCAGCCCACAACAACTCATCTTCGTATCCACTGCTCGCGTAGAAGCCACCCGCGTTAGAAATGGAGTTTTGGTAAACGCCAGGGTGAGCCTTAGCGAATTCAAATAAATCTTTTGCATGACCAATGAGTATATTGGCATAGGCTTCATCAGATGGTGCAAAGGCTACAGAAGCGGCAGCCATTGCTGCAGCTGTCTCACCTGCTAGGTCAGCGCCTGGATGTTGAGCATCAATGCGAAATGAAGGACGCGGAGTGGTCATATCCTCGGGTCTCATCCAGCACCCGTGGTCAGAGTATCCCTCACCCACTTGTCCGTAAAGAACATCAGGCTCGGGATGGGCTTTGATGAGATAGTCAGTAGCCCATTTGAGAGCCGCAAGGACGTTTTCGTACTCCTGATGAACCTTAAGCTGCGATGCCATCTCTATACTGCTCCAAGCTAGCATTGTTGTCGTGAACGCCATCGGAAATCCAAACTTCATGTTGTCTCCGGCATCATAATACCCGCCGGTGAGATCAACCTATGTTTTTCACAATTAGCAAATATCATAATTTAACAAATATACATTACAAAAAAAAAAAAAAAATGAAAATATTTGGGACAAAGCTTAGGATTTGGGTTCTAAATTACATGAACATCAGAACCGTCTCTAAGTGCAGAATTTCCTCTCCAAGTAACTCTCTGGTTCGGTGGTAATTTTCCAGAGCGTTGAGCTTCGAAATACAAAAGACTCTTTGTGAGAGCTTCTCCATAATCTGTAGAGACAGCTCCACGAGCCATCGACATTAAAAATAACACAATGCAAATACTTGTCATAAGCATTGTGAAGATCCATTTTTCAATTGAGACATCATTTGAAAAAAAAAAAAAAAAATAGACGATCTCAAGACCAATTTGAACGAACAATTGATTTTACTTTGTTTCTTCCTTTTGTCGTATCTATGTATTCAACTATTTATAGAGAATCTCTATAAGATGGAATCTATGGCTAATTAAGGATCATTCACATTTGTATTTTTACAAAATAGAACAATATAATTAGCTAAAAATTTGTAGCCTGAAACTTATCATATTAGACATCTTCTCAAATATCCTACCTAAAAGATATAGATAAGATCATAAGACATGTGTACTAAATTAGCTAGGCTTTTCGTATAATACTACAGTAAAACCTCTATAAATTAATAATGTTGACACCAAGACATTTTGTTAATTTATAGTGATATTAATTTATCTATAAATTATTAATTATTATTTTATAGTGTAAATTAATAATTATTAATTTATAGATACATTTTTAATAGTTTAACTTTTAAAAATTATGAATTGAGATAATTTTAACAAGATAAAACTAGACTTTCAGATGTTCAAACATTTATGTTATTGGAATTGAATTTGTAATATTTAGAAAATATTATTAACAATAAATTACAAATACAATAGACAAATTCACTTATACACATGGCATACATAAATTCAAAATTTTATCCATGTATAAAATTTACTTTTTGGTATAAGAGGTACATCACATGTATTGGTTTTTCATCAGTTTTAAACATTTGTTGATTAATTGAATGATGGTAGCTATATAGTTGTTACAATATTATAAAAGTTAGATATCTTTGAATTTTTTCCTTTTTTAATTTTTGTTAGAAGGCGATCAACAGAGAGTTTAACAACTTCCATGAGGACCAAATTAAACACTTAACTGAACCGAAATCACTAGTTTCGAAAGTTTCATTACATCAAGTTATTCTTATTTTTTTGACAATACATCAAGTTATTATAACATATCAAAATTTGTTTTTCTACCCTTAGACCTAAAACGTTAGTTGCTAGAGCGTCTTAGGAAAATGAAGTTCAAAAGACAGTCATACATTATTAGGTAGAAACAAATAGATATATAACTAAGGTCATGCGATGGCAGCCAAAACACCAACCAAAGGAGCAACCGTGACTGTATCAGGCTCACCATGTAGAGCATCAGACCGGTTATCTCCATAAGAATCGTTCTCGTCCGGTCCACCTACAACTGCTCCAACCAAAACATTAGGATTCGGTTTGGGATTGTTGAACCAAGTTCCATACCCTCCTTTGCATGTCACCGGTCTATGATCCATCTTGATTGACACTATGGAGGCTCCTCTATGGTGTGGTCTTTTAGGATAATTGGTGCCGTATCCAACCATGTAGCTCATCTTCTTGGGGTTTGACCCAAGTATGTAGTCAACCTGTTACATGGACCATGTAAAATACTATTTTTATGCTGACGTATATAACTTTTAATTAATCCTCACGTAAAAATTCTAATATCTACGAAGACATTGATCTCTCTTGTTGGCTGTGGCCATTACGAACATCTATAAGTGCATTCTGTCTCTTTTTATGTATATTTTGTTAAAATTAAGTTTTGAGGATTCTCAAAACTTGATTTAATTTGAAAAAGAAGTAAAACGAATGCCTGCCTAACCTGGGCCCGAGCGAGGTTACGAAGATCAGAAGCTTGAAGGACGCCACGGGGGCATCGGACCGATGTATTTAGCATAAGTGGCTAAGACGAAAGAAGCGGTGGTTGTGTATTGGAGGTTATCCCATGGCAAGAACCAGAGCAAACCTCCTCGAGTCTTCTTAATGTTGTTGGAACCCTTTTGAGCGCAATTGCAGATAAATTGCTCCGCCATACTCTTGTACTCAGCCATCTTCCCTACGTTCTTCACTTTCCCTTCCAAAACAAGCTAACATTTGCACACCAAAAAAAAAAAGTCAAGTGTCGTGCAAGTAATAAGGTCAATTTTAGGGAATTCTCGTAACCTACCTTGGCTACCAAGACTTGTGCTCCCAAGAACTTATTGTCCCACGAAAAAATGTTCACACCTCCGCTACTAGAAGCATGTATTAAATAATCGAGGTATGTCTGTTCTCCAGTGGCCCGGTGAAGCCAAGCCGCAGCCCACAACAACTCGTCTTGATAGCCGCTGCTCGTGTAAAAGCCAGCCGCCTTAGGAATAGAGCTATGGTAGACCCCCGGGTAAGCTTTAGCGAATTTGAACAGATCTTTTGCGTGATAAATAAGTGTTTTGGCATAAACTGCATTAGACGAGGCAAAAGCCAATGAGGCTGCGGCCATCGCTGCTGCTGTCTCGCCCGCCAGATCAGCACCTGGATGTTGAGCATCAATGCGGTATGAAGTACGTGGAGTGGTCATATCCTCGGGTCTCATCCAACACGCGTGGTCTGAGGCACCATCGCCCACTTGTCCGTACAGGACATTAGGCTGAGGATGGGCTTTAATGAGATAGTCGGTGGCCCACTTGAGAGCCGCGAGGGCGTTTTGGTGCTCCTTGCGGGCTTTAAGCTGCGATTCCATCTCTACACTGCCCCAAGCTAGCATGGTCGTCGTGAACGCCAAAGGAAATCCAAACTTCACATTGTCTCCGGCATCGTAATACCCTCCAGCGAGATTAATCTATATTTATAGTTAGAAAAATATTTAATAATACTTCAAGAAATATTATTCATTACACAAAAAATAATGAGAAAAGAAAAAGAAAAAGATTGGTGGGTTTTAAAATTACATGAGCATCAGCACCGTCTCTGAGTGCAGAATCTCCTCTCCAAGTAACTCTTTGGTTCGCTGGCAATTTTCCTGAGCGTTGAGCTTCGAAATACAGAAGACTCTTTGTGAGAGCGTCTGCATAATTTGAATTTGCAGAAACTTCTCCACGAGTAACCGATAATAACAATAACAACACAATGCTAATGCCTTTGATTTTGATGAAACATTCTGATGATACAATAGACATGGTTGCAAACGTTTTTCTTTCGTATATATTCGATCGTATCAAAATATTTCATATTTATACTAAATATATATCACATTTGCCCTCATCAATTTTTTTTTTAATTCCTACTAATTTTTTTTATTTTGTTAAGTTGTGTTTGACCTGGTTTAAAATTCATACTCTAGATAGTGTAAAGAGGTCAAACACAACTTAACAAAAAAAAAAAAAAAATTGGTAGGAACTTAAGAGTATGAATTGACTATATAGAGTATGAATTTTAAACCTCTTTACATTTGCCATTCATTGACCTGATCCTCTTTACACTATATAGAGTACGAATTTTAAACCAGGTCAAACATAACTTAACAAAAAAAAAAAAATTGGTAGGAACTTAAAAAAATATTTGATGAGGGCAAATGTTTTTTTCTTCTATAATCTAAATAATCAATGACGGTACCAGAAATGTCATGAGCCATGAGTGGAATTTTGGATTCTAAATAAAGGAATGGTATCACTTCTGGCGATCTCGATCAATGTACTAATTAAATCTTCATGGAATAAGCAACATATATAAAAGTTTCAATGAATAACCAAAATTGCACAGGGGTACTACTTAAATATCGTTGTTTTCATTGTGTCACCGTCTGAATTTAAACTCGTATCATGCATGTTATTAAAACTTTATACTCTTTGCGTCTTTAATTAATTATTGGCTTAGATGAAAAAGAAATATAGGTGCCAGGGTACATTTCCAATATTTTAAATAGTAAAAAAAAAAAAAAAAAACCAAATGTGTTCTAAATACTTTAACAGGAGAAAGATAGGCTGAAAAGTCAAAAGTATGGAAGTGTTACTTGATTCACGTTCCAAGAGTGAACCTTCTCAGATGGATCGAATGAGCTCATCATGGTTACTTCGTCCGTCCATCAATATTTCGTATAATTGTTAACACACAAACCGAATATGGAATCGAACAAAGTAATCTAACCGGTATATTATCTGAGCTTGTGGTGACACACGTTGCATAGTGGACAACGCAGCTAGATGAGAAAACTTTGGAGATTTCATAACGTTTGATATGATATTTATAATTACAGGAATCTCGGACCAATAATATGTCTTTGCTTTTGCGCTTACAATATGCTCTAGCAAAAAGTATCGATCCATTCACATAAATATAGTTAAATAGTCTGACTTACAAGTGCAATAATCACTATATCTGCTCTATTGAGTTCAGATCAGGATATTTCTCAGATATCAGAAATTTATTTCCTCTTAAAAAAAAAAAAAAGTTATTCCCTTCTTCTACCACACGTACGTAGTGCCGGATTCGTTGGCAGTTTTAACTTACTCCTATGTTCTTATGTCGATGTTTGCCTCTTGAGGGGGTTTGGAATAAAATTTAGTAGTTTTTTTTTTGTTGTTGAGAAAAGTATAAAATTTAGTAGTTGACCAATAAAAACACAACTATAACTCCTTTGTGTTTTGTTTTATTTGTTGGCTAAGTAAAAAAAAAAAAACAATTATCTGATAGACGGACAAAACCCACTATTTGATAGACTAGAAGCACTTTGTTGGAGACAAAAAGCAACTGTGTATTGGGTGGTGGATTAGATAATTGTTGGTAAGAAAATTTTTAAAGTGGTGAAGAAAAACAAAACATCTTTAGGAATTGTATTATAAAAAGACTAACTAATAATACTGTCACTTTCTCCACAAGATAACATGTTAGAGGTTTGTATTGTCTCGTTCAAAGAGTTCAATATTCCAAATTTCAGGGTGATACATACTCTTTTATCATTTTGGTGTGAAAAGAACTATACAGTTAAAAATGAACGAGTACAGTAATTAACTAATAAAAAAACATTGATAAACTCGTGTTTTAGTAGTCATCCATTAAATTTTAATCAAATATTGTTGATGAAGCCGCGTCAGGGAAGGTTTCTTTGGTAAACATATCGAACACGCCGGGAGGAACAATAAGCGCGAGCAGAGGGTTTCCGGGAGGCGCCGGAGGAATCTGAGCTCTACACAGAGGACACGTGGACTTCTTCTCCAGCCACGGATCGATGCAATCAGCGTGGAAACAATGGCTGCACGCCGTTATCCTCCTCATCCTCTCTCCCTCCGCCGCGTCTTCCAGACAAATCGTACAATACGACGTCGTCGACGAATGTGTTTCATCCGCCGCGGCTCTTCTTATCCATCTCCGGCGATAGACCGTGAACGTACGGTAACGGCGCCAAGAACGGCTCGCGAGGAAACAAGCGAATCTAAAGAAGAGACGGAGAGAGAAGACGACGAGGAACGCTATGATGATGGAGGCGGCTACGAACTCTGAGAATCTAACGAGAGAGTCAGAAAACATTCTTTCTCGAGAAAAAAAAAATTGTTTGGAGATAAGTTTGGCACAAGTAACAACGCTCTCTATTTGTGTGTATATATACGGTAAGGTGTATCGTGGGATGAGATCAACGGTCTTTGTTTAACTCTCATTGGGGTTTATTAAAATAACAGAAAGGTGATTCTTAATGCTTTTATACTAGTATTATACTATATACTTCCTACTTTCGTGTACTTTCGAAGCAACTCACTTTTTATTACCTGAATTTGACTTCGTCATAAAAGTCCATTCAAGTATTTGGTCAGTCCATTCGAATTCTGGAGGCTAACTAAAATTAGTGGAGTCTTAAACAATGCTAATATAAAGAGAATAAACGAATTTGAGCTTGTTTCCTTAAAGTTTTTGGGTTTAGTCAAAACTTAATTAGTTTAAAAATACATCGAACGTATTCTACTTTTCTACTTGTACATTCAAACAAATCATCTTGCTCAGAACAAAACAAATAAAGCATGTTTTTCATTTTTATTGATGTTGAACCGTATAATTTATGAGTATTAGGACAAAAGAAGCCTAATAAAGATAAACCAGGACCCAAGTCGATCTCTTCAATTTTGGCCCAGCCAATAAATATAGTTTTTTAACGTTTATGCAAAATAGGTTAGTGCCGACCAAAAAAAAAACTAAACCACATAAATTGGATGATCCGTGACCTTTAATTTCACAAAACTCTTAACAACTCTACCACACTTCTTGTCTTCTAACATCAACTAACACAAACTATAGCAAAGAAGCCAAAAAGGTTTAGAAACTATCTTTTCATCTTGCACTAAAGACAGGTGGTGCATCAGCTTTAGGCTGAGCTCTGCGTGTGTATTTCAAAAGCAAACCTTCCATAGAAAGCCTAGGAACATGAAGATCCCTGCAATTAACACATAACCAACAAAAATCAATTCAGAAATCAACAAAAACTTCTAATGAAATTTTTTTTATCATCAAACTTGATCATTTACCTCAAGTAAGGCTCCAAGTCTTTCCATTCCCATTTTGACCTATGTTTAAAGAGTATAGAAAATCTCTCTGCTGGAGTTGAAGGCAGAGAGCGTACGCTGAATGTGTAAACCCGTGTCTCGATCCCTATTGTCTCTGTTAAAACCTCTCCTTCAAGCATCTCGAACCTTCCTTCCATCCCATCCGGAATCTTCTTCTTCCACTCTTCCATGAAACTCTCTAGTCTCATCTTTTCATCTCTCAGTACCAGCCTAGCAAAATGCAAACACACAAGCCTCGGTTCCAACTTCCACTTACCAGTTCCACTACTATTAACTCTAGAGGCAAACACGCGCAAGCAGTGACTCGCGAGCTTACTAGGAAACTCATCAGCTACTAACGCACTCACAACTTCATCTTCATCGAGATCATCAAAAGACCAGTAATTCAGAACACAGTTATGAAGCAGCATTCTCAGAATCACGTCTAGGTAATTCTCATCAATAACCCTCCAGTAACCATCAATCTCAACAGCAGAAAGACTCTGCAACCCAACACTCAACTCCTCATCACTCGCTTGAACAGTGTTAACCAAATCGGTCCAAGTATACAACTTTACACCCTTCTTCTCATTATTATCATCATCATTATCATCCATCATGGCGTCTACTTCAGCAGCACCGAATGGATTAGCCAATAAAAGCTGCTTGAGTTTGTCAAGCCTAGGAGAAACCTCAACAAGTTCCATATTACCAGGAGAAATTTTGAGAACGGATACAAGCTGACGGTTGTTGATGTTAGTATCATCATCAGATGATGAAGGAGGAATAAGGAACATGGAATTGGAATTACCAACAAATTTGATAGCAAAAGTCTTGGATTTGGTGCAAAGAACAGCATCTTCATCAGGAAGTCCCCTCAATGTTACCCTAAATCGAGAAACCCTTTTAATAATCCTAATAATAACATAAATCGAAGAATCAAAACGGAGAATCAATAAATAAAAATGGTACCTTTGACTGAAGATGTCAGAGACGAGAGTGTCATCAGCTTCGAGGAGGAGTAGATCATCGTGAGGCCCAAAAGAAGGGTGATACGAAATTGGAATTGAAGATCCAGGTTTGAGATCTATCACTGCTTCAGCTCCTCCAATTCTTTCTGCCATTACAGATATCAAAATGGGTATGCGACGATGAATCAGAGAGAGAGTAATCACGAAACCCCTAGGATTTGTATATCGAAGAGAATAAAATATAAATATGATAGGACCCCACACTGTCCACGTCAATAATTATTTTAGGAATGGATCAACAAAATACACAATAATTATTTTTAAAAAAAATCTGAAAATGAGCAAAAATGGTTTTTAACAAATAATAATGTTTTACTAAATTAAAAAAAAAATGTTTTACTAAATTCTTCAATGGCTAAGTGTCTTTAGTGAAATTTACTATAGTACATTTTTTTATTATGTTTTAATTTTCCATTTATTTCAAAGTAATTTTTCTAAGTGGTTTGACATAAAAACAGTTATTTGGTTTCTAAGTTTTAAGGAATACGGGAGGATTACCTAGAAAGACAATTTTTTTTATTGTTAGTTATCTTTTTGAGAATTAATTTCATTTATTAAGATTCATGAGAATTGGTGGTCTGTTGTGTACACTTTGTATAGAGTCATATTATTATTTTTATTTTATTTTAATGCAACATTTGTCACAATTTATGTGAATTTTAAGTTTTTAACATGTATTATTTTGTGAAATCATATAGATACATCGTTTTGTATGTTTATAAAATAACGTAAACAAAGATTTACAATATTAATTTATTTATCTATAATAATTATAAACCACTCTTTATGGTCCTCATCATTTTCATACCCTCTCGATATTGACACAAATTGAGCTCCATAATTTGATTGTCCAGCAATGCCAGACATATGTGCGAAATGAACTTCCCACTGGCGACAATCTACTCGTCCACATAAACATATGTTAGAATAGATGATGTTTTAATAATTTATCTTGTATCACAAATATTGATTTTATGTATTTTTTTATTAATTAGCGCTATTGAATTTTAGATTTCAAGATTTATTAAATGAGAATTTAATAGTTATTATAAATAAAAATATATTTATAACTAAACATTAATTATTATTTTGATTTATGTGAAAATCTTTAAAAATCATCATTTCTAATAGGATTAATTATGGACATTGGCATTGAAGCACAATTTAAAATAAATACATATTTGTTTGCTAATATTGGGGCATTAAGATAAACAAGTTAGTTCGTACTCAAATTGGGAAAGAGAGGTCTCTCTCACAATTCACTTGTTCAAATATTGAAACTACCACATTGCACAAAGTCTTTTTTATTATCAATTCACATTGCACTATCACGGCCTCAGCCATTCTTCTCTTCCGCATTTCATAACTCTTAAGGCCCAAAAAGTCAAGTAATAGGTACCCAAGCCCAGCTATGAAATTATTTATTATTGCGTTTACTGTGTATGGTTTGGCAACATTTTTGCAAGTTTAGCATAACTCACAGTTTGTTTGTTTTGCGTTAAAATTAGTTTGGTGTGTCCTTTTTTATTTTTATTTTTGACTTCGCATATGGTTTGTTTTGAATGTTCATATTTGTTGTTTTGCTTTTTAGTGTGTGTGTGTGTTTTTTTTTTGTTATTTGGTGCTTCGACTTATGATCTTTTAGAATTTTTCATGCTTTCGATATCATCTATGAAAATAACTGTGCATATTTTGTTTTCGCATTTTTTAGTTTTCTACTACCCATTTTCTTTGTTATTAATTTTGACTTATGTTTTTTGTGTTATGTGTTTCGTTCACTTTTTGCGTTTGCAGTGGACTGCTATGTTATGTTGCACCCTACACATGCATCTAACCCTATACATACATGATACATCTAACCCTGTATTACATACATCTAAACAAACGACTCTGTTATGGAGTCTCTCTACACAACATACATCTAAAACACAACAACCCTATAAATTCATCTAAGTGTCTAAGACATACACACGCATAACCTACACATACATCTAACACACAACCCTATAAATAAATACGTCTAACACACAACCCTATAAAATAAATACGTCTAACACAACAACCCTATAAATTCATCTAAGTGTCACACACGCACAACCTATATACATACACATACACAACAACCCTATACATGCATATACATAATTCATCCTAATCCACCACCCGGAAGATGAGAAAATTCTAGACCTTACAAAAAACAAATCAAGCTTCTGTCGTTTCAAGGTCTTTCGCAAAAAGGATCATAAATCAACTTCCATTATAATCCATTTTCTTCCTTTTTCTCCAACCTTGCAAATAATCCAAAAACAAACCCAACAGTTTGGTTATTCTTTTTAATTAATCAAAATTAACAAAGTAACAATAGAGGATCTATGTTTATTATTATTCAATCAAAACAGAGAATCTAAATGGGCTATATTCTTTCTTTTTTTTTTCAATAAAAACCAACACAACGTTCTACTATCATAGCATCTGCGTTTTTATTAGGTAGAAACGTAAAATATAATATTGTTATCTAAAAACCATAGGACATTATATCTTTATCATAAGAAAAAAGGACATTATATAATATCGAAACTACTTCTTTTACTATTTTCCAACAC
Organism: Camelina sativa; assembly: GCF_030686135.1. Lineage (NCBI taxonomy): Eukaryota > Viridiplantae > Streptophyta > Magnoliopsida > Brassicales > Brassicaceae > Camelina > Camelina sativa. The sequence continues at coordinate 27,013,808 of NC_141885.1, forward strand.
ATGCAGACAAACATTTGTGAAGACAACAACAACAATTTTTTTTTGAACACCAATATATATATGACTATGAGCTGGATTTTAAAACAGGGTAAATGAAATAAGTCGAATACACTACTACATAGTCTAACAGATAAAATAAAATGATCGGACAGAGTAACAGAGACAGAGTCTAACCCTCTTTTACGAATGATGAATCGATGAGGCAACTTGCCAACTTCTATGTTTGCTTCTGACTTCTGAGCCTTCTTTTACGATGATGACGCTTCTATGTTTGTCTCTGAGCCTTCTTTCACGACGATGATGCTTCTATATAGATTAAGTAACGAAAAAAACAGAGTTTTAGACATTTGAAAGAAAAATAAAGGAGAACAGAAATGAAAATAATTTTGAACTTTGAACTAAGGTGAAAGATGAAAGGAGGAGGTTATGTATATTTATAGGAGCAATTCATCTACGCCTTTTTAATTAAAAAATCATATTCGTAACGGTAAAAAAAACTTAATTGTTTCTAAACGTTCAGATTTTGTTACTTTCGGCGTGTTACTTTCGGCGTCCAACGTTCGACTGTCAAATCAAAAATCTATGAAATCACAAATCTATGAAGAGATTGTGTTTGTGTCTTAAAGTATTAATCAAACAGAAACAACGAGATTTATATCCAGTCACAGAGTTATTATATCCACAATCCGATTTTAAAAATAAAACCGGATATATTAAACAACGATTGTTATTTTATTTAACCAACCACAGGTATACTAAATTGCATGTTTATGAACTTAGATGGTTTATATATCTTATCTAAACCAATAAAACCATTAATCACATGAAACTGTCACAGGGGAGAGATTTGGTTTTACAGAAATACATATCTACAGTCAGGGCTGGTTTAAGTGACTATAGTCAGGGCTGGTTTAAGTGAACACATAAACTTAATTGTTTCTCTTTTTTTTCTTTTTTTTTTTTTTTGTCAAAAAACTTAATTGTTTCTAAATTCATCTTTTTTTGTACTTTCGGCGTCCAACGTTCGACTGTCAAATCAAGAATCTATAGTGACAGATTAATTTCAAAGTTTCTAATTTTTATATTTTGTTTCATTTTTATATTTCGGTGAAGAGATTGTGCTTGTGTGTCTTAAAGTACTAAACAAACAGAAACCACGAGAGTTATTACATATCTATACCTAAAATAAAACCGGAGATATGAAACAACGATTATAATTTTATTCAACCAACCACAGCTCACAGATTAAATTAGTAATTGTCTGTTTTTGAACTAGATGGTTTATATATCTTATCTAAACCAATAAAACCATTAATCACACGAAACTGTCACAGACTCACAGGGCAGAGACTTGGTTTTATATATATAATATCTTCGTCATCGAACCCAAACCGCTGCATCAATCTCATCTTTAGCCTTCTTGTATAGCTCGAGCCTCTTTGCACACTGCATTCTCCTTTCCATCAATGCCGGGTTCTCGTCTAGCAACTGCCCCAATCGTTTCCCCTGCCAAAAAAAAAAAAACAGACCCAAATCCTTAAACCAAACCGGAAAAAAACCAAACTTAGCAACATAACCGAAGTAATAAGAGACAAACCGGACTCTGACTGATCTGTGCGTAGAAGTAATTAAGCAACGAGAGTTTCGCCTGTCTGACTTGGCAATGAACAACAGCCTTAGGAATAGTGTTTACAAGAGTCTTTGCAACCATCTTGATGTAAGCAGCTACATTTGAAGCTATCTTTCTGAAATGTCCTTCACCGTATTGGTTTATTGTTGTGGTTGGTGAAGAAATAGACACAGCTTGGTTTTCTACATGAAGCTTACGAAAGAAGTCCACGGTTAGATATGAAGACTCCATGTCGACTAATCTGAGAACGGACTTCAAGCTTTCTTCACGAAACTTTTCTAAAGATGAGTTTGCTGCAGCAACTATCTCAATTTGTAGTGAAGGGAACCTTTTTAGCTCCTGCATTACTTGCACAACAAGAATCAATAACCATTTCTCTCCATTTACTATATATTTCTTTCAAGAATAACCAATCTCTTACCTCAGTTTCTGCGATCGCTTTCCTTACAAGTCCTTTTAAGATAAAGTGAACCTGTTACAATCACATTCGTTACGGTTTTCTTATATATAAGCTGATTAATAAATAAAAACTGAAGCGAAAAAAGAACCTACGGCATTCACCGAAGCTTCAGCTGGACCTCTAAAATGATCTAGGGATCCTTCAATGAGACGACGATAACCCAATTCTGGTGCAATCAAGTGAGGTTGATAGCCATCAGATTCTGAGACAATTCTCTTAACACTTTGCAATGAAAGATGACGATCAAGAGGAAGCTGTTTTATGGCTCCCGGGAGGTTGTAGTCAAAGATTCCATAGATCCGTGCACCTCCAGGACGCCTAAAATTTTTCCATCAATCACAGTTAAGCAAGAGTTTATCCAATATATATATCCACCATTATGAGAAAGTTCAGAAAATTTTGGTTCAATATATAATTGTGTGTTTTCTTACCCGCCATCCAAATGCTCTTTGAAAATCTTTTCGAATGCTCGACACATTCCCAAGATAGTGTATAGTTGAGCCTGTGACCAACACATTTTTAGCCTACCACAAAAACATACAATTTATATAGTTTCATATGAAAGTGTATGTACTCACTCCAACATCAATAGCGACAGGCCTGCCCAATTGGTCTAACTCTCTTTCGAGTTCCTCGATGTTTTTGTTTATTGAGGATAGGATACTTGGGATACGGGACCTTATAACAGATTCTAAGAGCTGGGAAAATGAAAGACCACGTATTACTAAACAGAACGACAAAAAACAAAACTCATTCATGTGTATATAAGGATTTGGTTTGAGTAAAAACCTTAGAGAGGAGCTTTGCAAGAAACTCTGAACCCATTCTGGCGGCCAAGTGACCATAGTCAGGGCTGGTTTCAAAGTATTCTCGCTCTTTCCTTCTCGCAACCATCATATCAACATTCTTATTAATGTCTTCTTGTGAACGGTTCACTATCCCAACCCAAGGATATTGCAGCCTGTATGATCTTCCTTCGATAACCTTATCCAGGCAAAGAATAGTCACTATATATGTAACACTCAAGATTTTCATCAGGCAGATAAATTCTTAAATTACTACTTCCAAACAACAGAAACAATGGAAGACACTTACATTCAATGCATTAGTTCCCTTATCCATTAAGTCTAACTTTGTCAGAACTCCAAACGTTCTTTCACCTAAGAGAGTGCGAAAAAGTCAGAAAACAGTATCATTGTTCGAAAGAGAGAATGACTCTTTTCCCCAATCCAGAGTTCATTGGCTGAAACAATTCAAAAAACGAACCTGTTGGATCCACTTCTTTCGCTAGCTTCATCGCATCGGATGTGGCTATGTCTTGATTTGCAGGAGATATTGCTAGTATAAGACAGGTGGGCTGTGAACAAAACATATCTAAACCATCAAATTAAAAGTTCTACCAAGCCAAGAAAAGTGTAAGAACTAGTAGCAACTACTCGCCTTTGAGACATATGAGCGAACCATTGATTCAATATCCTCAACAATACTTTCTGGCTGTCCATCTGAAAACGAAATTGACAATGTGAGTAATAAACAAAAGGAGAGAGATCCAAAGGAAGTAGAGCCAAGCAAACACATACCAACCGCAACTTTAGTCAAACCAGGTAAATCAATGAGAGTAAGATTCACAACTGGTTCCAAAAAAAAAATACTGATGTTAGTGGAAATAAAAGGCTTGTTGTAAACAAAGAGCATCACGCACAAAACGATAAAGAAACTGACCATTGGGAGAAAAGATACTAAGGTGAATAGGAACAGGAGAAATCTGTTTGCTCTTTCCAGTGATTCTATCAGTCTCATCCTCAATCTCCTTTCTAACCAAAGCTGTGTGACACGAATATGATGATGATGGATTCACTATAACTAAGACACACACATTCATTCATATTGATATTATACAACAAAGTAGTACATACCGAAATTGGTGAATTTCTTATTATTAAGGTGGAGAAACTCTGCATATTCCTCTGTTCCATTATCAGTCTTATGAAGTTGTAAGACCAAAGGCCGTCTCGTAACAATACCTACAACAAATCCAAAATATAACAATCAATACTTCAAATCACAGATGATTAAAAAAAAAAAAGGGATCGAAAAGTTTTGGTTTTGGATCCACAAACCGGATCCTCTAGGAAGAAAGTCTCTCCCAACAATGCTCTCTAGAACCGAAGATTTCCCAGAACTCTACACTCATGCATAAGAAGAAGAAGAGAAACCTTAAAAAGCAAGAAGCTTTAATTAAGAGAAGAACGCTAAGTGAGAGAGTAATCTGATGAGAGAATGAAACCTGACCACCGACGACGGCGACGGTAGGAAGAGCTTCCCAGAGAGAAGTGAGAGCGTTATTACCGCCGCCATAATCGCCGAGTGCAGTGCATGCTCTCTGTATCTCATTAATCAACAGGATCAAACTCTCCATTGTCGCCGAGAGATTCAAATATCAACAGCCGGAGGAGAAGAATGCAAAGGACTTTGAGACGAACGCAGATGGACCGGAGAGAGACACGAGAAAACAGAGAGCGGGCGTTTTCAATATGATTAACCAAAACCAAATCCAAATTTATTAATTATTATTATTATTTGTCATTATCCATTTATTTATTTATTAGTATTATATTGTTTATATAAGTAATCTTTGAAAATTGACTAAAAACCATTTAATATAATTAGATATTCTACCATCTATAAACGTTTCATTCTACTCTTTAATTTTAAATGATTTTTATTCAAACCAAAATACAGTAAAACTCTATAAATTAATAATAATGAGACCAGAAAAATCTATTAATTTATAGAGGTTTTAATTTCTCAATAAATTAATAATTATTAATTTATAGAGAGACTTTCCTAATTTAGTAAAAAAACATTAAAAATAAGATTTAATGGTTATAACTAATATTTTTATAAAATCAATTACAATGAAAATAACAATTATCATGTTTTGACGATAGCACTCAAAGATTTTTATAAAGTAAAAATATCAAAAATGAACTCTAATAAAAATTAATGTGTCGAGATATACATATATTTAGATAATTCTATATAATTATTAATTTATATTATTGATGGACCATATATTTACAAATGATTTTTTTAAAAAAATATTATTTTATTATATTATTGAATAATGTCCAAAATTACACTAGTCTCAATTTGGAACCAGAGAAATTTATTAATTTATAAAAGTTATTAATTTACCAAATATTAATTTATAGAGGTTCTACTGTAGTATAATTAAAATGTCAATATAAGAAATTACATCTTAGCTTTTGAGTCATATTTAAACCATCACACAAATTTTAAGTAAACCGTTTTAATTCACCTAATTTTTTAATTAGAAAAAAAAATCATTTTAAAGACATTTAAGATTTGTGATTGGACTGTAAGACTTTTAACAAATTTCAAGTTTGATTTGTCAATCTACGTATTTTAAATAAAAATATTTTGTCTAATTATAATATTTTGGTGATATTTAGTTTTTAAAAATATATATGCAAAAAAACTTTTAAATGTTAAAAAGTTTTAAAAAAGTAGTTTAAAATTAGTTTTAAAAGGATTCGTCATGCTTGATTGCAGTGGACCGGTAGCAATAGAAGACTCAACGGTTTAAAGGTATCGACCCAAATAATCGTTACGCAAATTAAAGCAAACCACCATACTGTCTTCTTCTCCTATCTTCGATACTAAGCAATAGTGCCAGAGCTAACTTTTATATACGCTAAATTTTGTTTCTCTTGTTCGATTTATCAGGCGAGATCTACCAGATCTGGCTAATTGCTGGCAAAGTTCAAGCCCTGTTACACCTGGGCTGGTACGTCTTTATTTATGAGCTATTTTGTTGTTGTTGTTGTTGTTGTTGTTATTAGAGAGTATAGATGAAAGTAACTGGTTTATGTTGATTCAACTTAACCGGGGGTTCTTCTCAGATTTTTTTTTTTCATTTGTTTGATTATAGATCCTACTTCTTCTCTAAGAACTAAGGTTCTTCTTCTGAGTTTGTTTGGTAGTGAATTCTTTTATACTGAGAGAGTGATTTGTTTTGGAAATTGCAGATGTCGGTGGTGCTCTGGATTGTGCCTTTGGCTATACTCCCGAGTATCTCCACTATGCTGCTAAACACAAAGCGTATGCCTGGATACAAACGTTTTTTTTTTTAAGTGATAATGAACTTTTTGCTTTTGATTTTGTCACTTGGGTCTATGCCGGGTTCTATGCAGGTTTGTCCTCTTGGATGAGTCCTTCTTGGTTGAGATCAGAATGACGTTAAGAGCAATGTGAGTACTGGGTTCCGTTTGCTACACAGTAATGCTTTGTTTGTTGAAAGGTCCATTATCTTCACGACTCCCACTTTATCTAAATTATCTTGTTTTGTATGCAGAATTGAGTTTGCTTGCGGCACTTATGGTATACTTTTTACATATGTGACCGCACGGATATCTTCAATTCATCAAAGAAGGTGTTGATGATTTTTTTTTTTGCTTAGTAGATTCTGAGAAAGGTTTATCTAGCTAGTTACAGAGTCTTTAACATTGTCCAGCAACATCTTATATACACTTGTTTCTTATAACTAAGGTTGGTCTTAAATGTTACATGGAAAGAATAGACCCTCATAGGATTGTCAAATTTGATGCGACTAAAAAAAGAAAGATAATAAATTTGATATGTCATGATGATTATGCTGCTTGTGTCGGTTCATTCTTGTCCGTGCTTCTACGAATCTGACTAGCTTTCATTTTTTTTTAATCTTTTAACACAGAGTTAAAACCGGGATCTCTTTCTGTTCCTATACTTCCTTCTCATCATCGTTTCAGCGTTGACTTCCTTCACGATTCAGAATGATAAATCAGCATTCACCGGAAAAGCCATCATGTACTTGAAAAAAGGCATCAAACCGAGGAGTGGAAAGGCTGGATGCAGGTTTGTCGTTTAACTTTTATGTTAGTGACTTGCCCTTCAGTTTGGCTCATGCCTGTTAATGCATCTGCTAGGAAAATTTGTAGACAAGTATCTAGTGTTCATTTTTTAATCTGCCTTTTCATTTGCTGTTACCGCATCATTGTTTTATTTTTATTTTTTGTGTTGTAGGTCCTCTTTTTGAATACTATAATGCCAATCCGTGTCTTCATTGCTTGCTACGTATGGATGACTGGATTTGGGAATTTTTATTATTATGACTTTAGCCTTCCAAGGTTTGCACAGGTAGCTATGTCCTCCCGGCCTTGATCGGTACATATGGATAATAGGGATGCTATATGCATACTACCACCCAAATGTAAGTTCCCAATACTAGAATTTCACATCAAGTCTGTTCACAAATGGGTAGTTTAGTGATAAAGACTTGCCATTTTTCGTCCTTCATTTCCTTGATTATGTATCTTATAGGTTGAAAGTTGGATACTGGAGGAAGCTGAGATGAAGTTCAGGATGGCTAATCAAAACAACTGTGGCACTTATAGCAATAACGGTATAACAAATTAACAAGTCATCATTTCCCTTTCTTCTAGGTGAAAGAGCCTTACGTACTGTTTTCTTCCAGCTAATCTATCATTTTTATTATGAAACTTTTAGGTGGGATATTTTTGGTACGAGTACATATACAAGCTGGACAAGCTAACTTGCAACAGATATCATCCTTACACCTCTTGGATTCCTATAACGTATTCCACTTTACTTGCAAATCTCTACACATCAGATTCATCCAAGAACCAGTCCTAACATGTATTCTTTGTTTTGCTTTTCTTTCAGTGTTTATATCTGTCTCCGGAACATCACTCAGTCTTTCCGCGGCTACAGTGTTTATATCTGTCTCATGAACAGTCTCTCAGTCAATAGTGATATTCGTCCTCTTGTTACGATTTTTCCAAAAAAAATCTGATCATGAACTTCCAGGTGGCTTGGGAAGATAACACTGAAGACATATATCTCCCAGTTTCATATATGGCTCAGGTATGTCACACATTTTATATCTCCCAGGAGCACTTGGGAGCAAGATTAACTGGAGCTGGATGGGGGAGGTGGCGCAGTGGCCTTGGTTAAGGTAATAAATAAAAAGCTTCCTTACGGTTTTAGGATACTAATGTTATTGAGTCATGTTTTTGGGAGTAAAAAGAATGGAATTGTGGTATTCCCATTTACAGTAGAAAGAAATACTACACGAGAAGAGAGTAGAGAAAGGAGTTGTGAAGGAAGAAGATATGGAGCTAAAAAAAGCCTTCAAGTGGTGCTGCCATCTTCAACCTCTAAACACATCTCTCTCCCTCTCTTAATCTGAATTGTTTGCAATTGTACCACTTCCCAACCCCAACTTCACTTCGTAATTTCGTATACATAATATTATATTCGTCTGAAATCAATACAAATATAGTATATACAAGTAGGAGTTGACGACATTAATAAAATGAAGAAGTTTCCCATTCACAATTTTTGTATACACATTAGTAATTTTATCGAATAATGAATGAACCCAATATAAAAATAATCACGTGACTTGGGAGTGTGATATATACTGTAACTCTCGCAGTGTACCATAGAAGAAACAGAGAGGATCTACGATGTCGTCGTCGCCGCCGCCGGGGAAAAAGAGATCACGATCGATTACTACGTTTGAGTCTCTTACGCATGACTTAGTATTGAGCATCGTCGCACGCGTGCCAAGAGAGTACTATCCGACTCTCTCCCTCGTATCCAAGAGATTTAGATCTCTCCTAGTTTCACCGGAGCTTTACAAGGCCCGATCTCTCTCCGGCCACACCGAGTGTTGTCTCTATGTGTGCATAGAGGACGATCCTGATTATCACTGGTTCACCCTCAGCCGGAAACCTGATCAAACCCTAACCAGCGATGATGATGATGATGAAGATGATGATGATGATGATGATGATGATGATGATGATGATGATGATGATGATGATGATGATGATGATGATGATGATGATGATGATGATGATGATGATGATGATGATGATGATGATGATGATGATGATGATGATGATGATGATGATGATGATGATGATGATGATGATGATGATGATGATGATGATGATGATGATGATGATGATGATGATGATGATGATGATGATGATGATGATGATGATGATGATGATGATGAGGAGGAGGAGGAGGAGGAGGAGGAGGAGAAGAAGCCAAGTGGCTACCTTTTGTCTAGAGTCCCAATTTCAGATTCTCCTCCTGGGAATTTTTGGAATCTCGTCACGGTCGGTTCTGAGATCTACAACATAGGCGGTTCCAGATACGAAGATCCCCCAGCCCTCTCTAGCGTCTCGATTCTGGATTGCAGGACTCACACGTGGAGCAAAGCTCCGAACTTGGGCGTGGAGCTAAGCTCAGTTTCCGCTAGTGCCCGTGATGGAATGATATATGTAGTAGGAAGGTACGAAGAAGAAGAAGAACATTTTATTTCCACCGGAGAAGCCTTGTTTAAAGCCTTCTTTAAGGTGTTGGACACAAAAACACAAACTTGGCATACTCTACCGGCCAACTACAGCGAGGATAAAGGCGTTTTTTCGGCCGGCAACAGCGAATTTGTTGACGGGAAGTTGCACGTGGTGCCTTGGACTAGTAGATGTATGGCTTACAATCCCAAGGAAGCTAGATGGGAACAGGCTGATCGGGTGATGGGTGCTTTTATGAGTCAAAATGCTTATTGCGAGATCGATAATGTTTTGTGCTCTGCTTTCTTGGGATTTCTTAGATGGTATGACACTCAGTCAGCCACTTGGAGAAACTTCATGGGTTTGCCACAAGGATTTTTCAGTTATAGTTGTCATCAGATTAGGTTGGCTAATTTCCGTGGAAAGATTGCTGCTTTCTGGGCTCAGAATTTTCCTTGTGATGATGATGATGATGATGATGATGATGATTGCGATGACAAGAAGATGATTTGGTGTGCCGTGATTGCGCTTGATAAACGCACTAGTTGTGAAATTTGGGGGATCGTTGAGTCGCTTGATCATGTGCTTACTGTCCCTAAAGATTCTAATCTAGTCAAGGCTCTTGCTGCTACTCTTTGATGAGTATGAACATCATGTCTCTTCTTTTTCTTCTTCTGGTAAAGTTGTTTGTTTTTGTTGGGGTTGTCTGTGTTCTTTTGGTGTATGCAACTGTGTGAAGAAGAATGACTTTGTCTCTTGTTTCACTTCTAATCTTTTCATGTCAAAAGGAAACTAACTGAGAAAATATAACAACTAGATTTGGTCAGGAGACATTTACAAATTAGCAAGTGAAAAAATCAAACCACAGTAGTTTCTCACAGGCACACACTTATCGGCCAACAGAAAGGCAAAACCATCATTACACAACCTAACATTTTACCCTCAGCCTCTTTGTTATCCATCTTCTTATATCCCAACCACATAACCGGGCATATGCTTTGAGTAAACCGATACATTCTTCCAATGCTGCTTATCTTCCGGGATTCTGATTCTCCAACAAGTCCTTGTAACCTTCTTGCTTCTGTTGTTGCTAGCACAATCACCATTCCAAAGGCAGCTGGGATGCTTTCACAACCGATAAATGGATCCTACCAACTGGTCCCTGGAAGCTTCCACTGTTAAGAAAGTTTGTCTGCACATATTCAATGTCTGAAACATCCCCAGTAAAGCACAATGTTTGGCTGCTTTGCATAGGTTTCGACATACTGTGTTGGGTTTGGATCGCAAATGCCATAGACTTCCTCTATCTGCATTAAAGATTATATGAGATGAGAGATTTTCAAATAACATGTGGAATAAAGCAAAGGCCATAATACTATGAGACAGACCACAGAACAAGGCAGAGAGTGTTTGTAAGATATATCAGACTGGAAGAGTTGAACCAAAGATGCAAGTGCCGTACCTTGAGCATAAGACAACGGGAAACGTGACTTAACCCAATTACTGAGATCTTACTGATTAGCAGCTGAAGGTTTATCTTGGTGAACCAAGTGTATGTGTTTGCATATGGATAGGGCTCAAAACAAATTCTTCCAACTGAAGTTGGGTTTCGATTAATCCTGAAATTGGTCACAGTAAGTGTGTGAGATAAGACCAAGAACATCATAAAGGGACTCGGAATACCTCATTTCTCGGGTAAAATCCAATGCACATAAACCTCAGGGAAGATCCAAAGACTTAAAAAAGGCATAACCAAACAGGATATATATAACACTACAGAAAACCATTACTTGGTCAGATGGAACACTGAGAAAGTAAGACTTTTAACCTTTGTCAAATGAAACAGAAGTTGACATGGTCTATAGCAGTAATGCTGGAGGAATCAAGAATCTCTCTGCTACCTCTAAGGAAGGCACTAATCCAAGCTGTATGCATTTATTTGCGGGAACTCCAGACAAGCTTTTCCAACTTGTCTCATCAATATCCCTCAAGAAGAAAGCACCAATGCAGAGAGCGTCAATGTCTGATTCAGCAGAACCATAAACCTGGATGTCAAGAACGGTTAGCTAAAATATATATATAGGTGGTTCACCATTACCTAAAGGTTGAATTCATTGCAGAGTAACTCGTACTAAAACAGTTTATAAGAGGGGTGTATTCAAAACATGATTTTGGAGGATTTGTTATTTTTGTAAAATCCAATGTTATTCAACTAGTGATTTTAAAATCTCATCTCAAATCCATTGTTATTGAATATGACATTTGTTAAAACTCATTCAAAATCACTCACAATCCACTGTTATTCAATTAACAATTTGCAAAAATCATAACAAATCCACTAATATTCAAAACCAAATTCTTTTTTTTTTTAGAAAAACATAATAGTGATTGTGAGAGACTTTGGATACATTTTTGTAAGAAAAATCTTATTTTGAAAATCCCACCTTGGAGAATGGTTTTGTAGGATTGGTTTAAAAAAAAAACAAATTATGATTTTGCTATAAAAACAAATTTTGGGCTCTCTCCCTCTATCTTATATATCTCTTCTTCTCTCTCGTTGTACAGAGGTAATAGTGATTGTGACCAAATTCATTCACGGTGGAGTGTTGCTCTGTTTTGGTGTGAGAAAACAGTAACGTGACCAAATTCATTCACCACTTTGTAATTAACGTTTGTACGTAGTTAATGGTTGCTTACAATTTTTTTTGTTTCTTTTGTATGACTTTAGTTTCCAAGCTACAATGGGAGATATAGAAGATGTGAAAGCTAAAGGTCAATATAAACAATGGTCTGAGCCTGAACACAAGTTGTTATTGCGGCTCTTAGTGGATGGAGTCAATCAAATTGCCTGAATACAAGTTGTTTGTACCTTTCAATTTAAATCTTTGAGTTTATACTATTCAGATTAAACTGCCAAAAATCTTTTTGCTATGTTATATTCTCGTTTATGGACTTGACAATCTTCTTAAAAACCCATTAAAGTCTCACCAAATCTCATCAAATCATAAATTTTTTTTTTTTAAAATGGAAAATAATAACAAATCTACCAAAATACCTTAAAAACTTACGGAAAATCTCCTAAAATCCAAAAATTCATAAATTCTCCAAAATCCTCAAAAATTCTATTTTGAATACATTCCCTAAGAGTTAAGACCCGTAAGCAAATAATGGTGGCGTCAACATGATGTTGAGCCCATTATAAAAGCCCAATAATAGGGTAGGGGAGGGCACGTGCTACTAACCCAAGAAGAAACGGACGAACAAGCGTGTGTGTGTGGGATTAGAGGGAAAACGACGACGTCTAGTATATCACCAAACACTTGTAGGCTTCCACCATCCACGAGCTCCCATTGCCGTCACATGCCTCGTTTCCCTTTTACATTTGATCGGGGGATGAAGTTGATATCTTTGTTTTTACTTGTTCGTCCTCCCAATATCTCTCCCACTAACAAATTATTTTCATGATTGTAAATTTAAATGATTAGTAGTAAGAGAAAGTGGGATTACTTTTCCATATATATCTTGAATTGGATTCGTACCGTATCTTTGAATTCCCGATCATGTTCATATACAAAATGATATCATTAACTATTTCAAGATATGTATTAACGCACATATATATATATAGACTGATAACAAAAATTAGTCATACACTTAACAATTATAAGAATATATATATATATCCAATATTTAAACGTGTCCTTTAATTTATGCAAATCAAAAACAAAAAGGAAACAACCAAAGACCTTTAATTTGGTAGTTTTCCGAATGAAAATTGTTGTTGGTAAATATATAACGTTGACATACGATGTCTTTAAGTAAATACGTTTTAGTTTTTATAAATATGGTTTTAGACTTTTAGTGAGTCAAATTAAGAGGACGTTTAGTTTTGTTTAACAAGGTAGTTGTACATATATTTTAAAGTAATGATTACACATAAACCCAATTGATATGAAAGTAATAACTAATCATTACATTATATATAACACCCGTTTTGGTGATGAAGTGATGTTTGTTTTGGCAAAGCAATGTCAACGACAATATGGAATTATGATGAAAACAATTGAAATGTTCATCCTCCCACTTACAAAGCACACCCATAAAGAATACTACTCTATACTATAGTGACGTTAATTATATTTAAAAAAAAAAAAAAAAAAAGAGTATACATAATTTATCTTTAACCATAAGTATAAAATGTATAATCATCTTTATTAGCAAAAAACAATGGTTAACGTGTCAAGACTTTATTACCTGAAAAAATTTCTTCTTCTTAAAAAAAGAAAGAAATCAGAAAAACTTCATTTACTCTGGCGATTGTCTTCTCTCTCATTTAGAAGATCCTTTCTCTCTCCAAAAGAGAGAAAATCTCAGAGAAGAAGACAAAGAAGAAGAAGAAGATCCTTTCTCTCTCTCTCTCTCTCTCTCTCTCTCTCTCTCTCTCTCTCTCTCAAAGAAGAAGACAAATTAATCTTTTTTATTTATCAGATCTTCTTCTTCTTCTTCTACTTCTCAAAAAAATCGAACCTTTTTTTTTGTTTTTTTGTTTTTTTTTGGTTGGGTCTCCGATGAGGTGTAAGAGACATACAGTAGATTTCAGTAGCAGTATAGGCGTTTGTGCTTCTTGTCTCCGCGAACGTCTCTTCTCTCTCGCCGTCTCAACCGCCGCCTCTCAAACCGACGATCATCATTCTCGTATCTCTCCACCCCCTCCTCTGCTTTTCCCTCGTTCTGTTTCTCCTTACGTTGCTCCGAGAAAATCAGACGCCGGAGTAGACTCTGTAGCAGTATCTTCTTCTAATAACAACAGATTCTTCTCAACGCCGCAAGTATTGGAAGGCGGAGGAGGAAGAGGTTCAACCTCATCGGAAAAAGTCTTCGTATCATCATCATTTAAGAAGAACAAAAAAAGCGGTTTATCTCGTTTCTCAAGCTTCTTCAGACCGACGAGATCTGACGTTTACGATTCGCGTCGTGATTCATGCGACGACGCGTCCACTGTCTTTTCTCAGTCGTCAACATCGACGTCAAGGTCATGGCTCTCTAAGGTTCTCTCAGTTCGATCGAAGAAGCAACAGTCAAACACAACGACCTGCTACATCGAGGATTTGATCGCTGCAGAGTCCGATCATCATCATCAAAATCGACCTAGACAGAGATACTGCAGAGGAATGTCGCCGGCGGGAGAATCAACGACGAACGACGACTCAGTTGAGGAATCACCAGGGAGGTTAAGAAGAACGCCGGCGATGGGAACTCCGGGGAGGAGAAAGGTTGGGTTTGGTAGAAGCGTTTCAGGGATGGCTTTTTGTTTGAGTCCGTTAGTGAGAGCTAAACCATCTAACTGGAGAGGAAGATTTCTGCCGGATTTTGGTTATTCCGAATCACCGGCGAATCCTCACCTTTCGACGGCGGCGTCTTTTTGTGGTAACCGGTCTAAGAAGCTTGTTGATTTAGGAAGACTTGATCACCGCCGTTGATTCTCTTTTTTTTTTTTTTTTGGTTGGGATTAAAATCTGACCGTTCTTTTGTGAAATTACCTTAAATACCCCTCACAAGATTCATACTTATATATAATGTATGGTGCACTTTACTATACCAACAACAGCAGAAAAAAAAAAATGAAACTACCATTTTTGGTTATATATAATAATAATGTTTTCTGATTGTGTATATTAAAAGGAAGATTTATTCGTTTTTCTCTTTTTTTTTTTAAAAAAATAATTAGGAGAGATTAGAAGAACAATGTCGTCTTGGTCTAATGTGCCTCTGTTTTTTTTTTTTTTTTAAATGACTTTTTTTTGGGTGTACAAATGACAGATAATAAAAGAAGAAAAAAACTATGACTAGTTTCATGTCAGAATTGTAATATATTTTCAGTTCTTTTGAAGTTTTCAAATCTAGAAGAAGAAAAAAAAAATAAGTGTCAATGGTAATAAATGTGACATACCCTTGTGTTTCCCTTAATCTAGAAAAACAAAATTCTGACAACACTTCTCTTTAGACATTAGACATGGCAAAGTCAAAAATTTAAACCAAAAATCTCACAAATTCCCAATTTACTAGTCTCACTTAATTAACTAGACACATCAAAACCTAATAGAGAAAGCTAGGGGAAAAAACGGGCATATAGGTCCAATAATAACATAGGTCTCAGTTTCGATCAGTTTCGACGACTTTTGGTAAGATCTTCCAAGTAGTACCGTCGTAAGTAAAGAGGAGGAGTTTCAAAGGTTTAAAAGGGTAAAGACTAAAAGGAGTTTTTAATACATAATATACGAAGTGGGTCCAAATTTTAAATTCGATGGGTCCTTAGCCGTGAGTGAGGAGGACTGAGGAGCAATGCAAATACGATCATTCTATGGATGGGCTGAATTGTAATTTGATATTTCATCGTCTAATCTTACAGGACAGAGAGCATTAACGGTCATAAAAGGGAAGTTGGCATTTAATGAACGTGTGGTGGCTTGGCTTGGCTTTGTTGAGAAATAGTTGTAGTCTTCTTTCGTGGCTCTACCTTCTCCTCTCACCTACATACCATCTTCATTGATTTCAACTTACTCATTCTGTTTTCTCTTTTTTTTTTTTAGATGGTCTCTTCTTTAATTATTGTCATTATTGCGAATTATGTGTTGTTTGCTGAGAGTGGGAAAATTCAAATAAAGCACACAAAGTGCCCTTTATAATTCATTTCTAGTTATTAGTTGGTACAATAGACTAAATTCAAGCTATCAGTTGTCTTTGGTACTATGTATGAGGAATTTTATGGATGATTACTTGATTATGAATGTCATTTAAGAAACAACTCTAACAAAAGTTTCGAATAACTTATTTAGTTGGACGGTTCGAACATATGAAAATACTTTTCAGGTGCGTTGAAAAGAAAGCCACTCCTACTACAAGTTTCTATCTATCTTTCGAAA
The DNA here is from genome assembly GCF_030686135.1 of Camelina sativa. NCBI lineage: Eukaryota > Viridiplantae > Streptophyta > Magnoliopsida > Brassicales > Brassicaceae > Camelina > Camelina sativa. Next base: position 27,030,212 of record NC_141885.1, read on the forward strand.
TGTATGCGTCATAATTAAGTATTGACATTATAAAGAATTATAGCTTTTCCTAATCACTTGAGGAAGTACGTCCCGTCAACTTGTAAATGTTAGTTGTTGTTTTTGCAATAACTAGCCGAATTCATAGTTATTTAACGCTAATATCTACTAATGCAGCACTATCCCACCGTAAGAATGAGATCATCGCTGAGTAATAATGTATACGCATTACTGCATTAATCCCCATCAGAGCTTTTCACCAAGATAAAATAAGTTTTTTTCGTTTAGGTTTTCTTTAAACAAGGTTCAAGGTGGAACTGGAGAAAAATACCTGGGAACAGTGAGACTTTGAATTTAATTAGCTCATTTAAGTGATCTGACCTAACGAACATGTGTACGAAATTAATTCTCTGTTTCTTTATGATATGGGTCAAACATAAAAACAATTCTATTATGCATCATTCTTCTCTCTTCAACTGTCTTCACATGGAAGGAAGAAACGAGAAGAGTGTGTTTATGTAACTAAAATTCATAGACTGACAAATCATAGTTCTGAGACAATAGTAAACAAAAGTACCGAAGCAGAGAGCATTTGAAGCTCCAAAAGACCACAAAAGATCAGAGTTAGGGACAAACCATAGCTAAATCAAAGTCTTTCTTAAAACAACCTGATGAAAGTAAAAAAAAAAAAAAGTCGAATAAGCAGGCAAAAATTTTACAATAACGGATTGGATAATGCGAAGGCTGGAGGGACTTTTTTTTTTGTTTGTCTTATAGTTCTCTATCGATTTGTTGTTGCTGTTGCCAATTTTAACAAGAGCATCCTCCTGATTGCTGCTGAGACATAGATGCATTTGCATTGGAAGACTTGAGATTGACATCAACCATATCTTCTTGCTTTGTCGAAGACAATGTTTCCATTCCGGGCAAAGCTGCTGCTATCTTGCGGAAGAGAGCCTATCAATGGAAAAAGGGTTTAAAACATTAGAACAAAAACAGGATTTGCGCGGATTGATAGCGTTATGGATTTGTAGTAATTATTCAGCGACAGTATCAGCGAGAGATCCATACGGATAGAAAGATATAACAACTAGCAGGTGGGTATAAAAGTCTAGGTTAATCAACAATCTTTTGTTGTTCAAGAAGCCCTCAGAAATAGGCGAAGAGAAAAACTTTGTTACCTTGATGTTGAAGCCTGCTTTGGCACTGGTTTCGATAAACATTACATTAAGTTCACGAGCCTTGGCTTCTGCTTCCTCTATTGACACTTGCCTGAGAAACAAACAATTTATTACTAAAGACCCATTGACAGAACAAATAGTAGGCACCATCAAGTGTCAAAGCGTGTTGACTATAAAGAAACCCTATGCAGTTGAGCACCAAATGATTTTCCATTTATTATCTTGTAGGGTCGTTTGGAACATACTCAATACCACCAGAAAATAAGAAGCGGTTTAATCCAAAAAGAAACTCATTTGTATCGGAAACATACTTACAAAACCAGACCGGGAAAGGAGGGCTACCAAATTTTTAGTCCAACTGCTATTGAATAGTGATTTGCATAGCAAAGTTTGAAAATAAACATGTTAAAGAAGAGATAGTGGATCACTATTACCTTTTTTCCACAAGGTCAGTTTTGTTTCCCACAAGCACTACTATCACATCACTACCACGCTCTGTCCTAACCTCATCGATCCACTTAGTAGTGTTTAGAAAGGATTGCCTGCCTATATAACAGTGGAAAACCAAATAAATATCGAGTTACACAACGCACGATGGATCAAGAAAGAGAAGAAATCAAAATGCATGAACTCATAAGATTACTGAATATCACAGCCACAACATGTCAGATATGGGAAAAATATTCATGTTGTTTGAGAGAAAGCAGAGAAAGGGTGAAGAGACGCATACTTGCGACATCATACACAATAACAGCAACAGACGAATCCCTGATATAGCTCGGAATAAGACTCCTGAATCGCTCTTGCCCTGCTGTATCCCTGTCATATGTTTTCGTCTCTTAATGTTAATAACCAAATCATGATCAATCTGCAATTATATTCTTCAGCGTTCGAAAACCAAAAGAGGCTCAAGATATTACCATAGCTGAAGTCTGACCGTTCGATCTTCAAGGTACATTGTCTTTGATAGAAAATCAATACCAATTGTGGCCTGAGGATTATGAAACAAAGAACAGTGAGTATAATGATTATAAGCAACTACAGTTCACTTACTAGCAGGAGCTCAAACGTCATTATCATATTTACAGATCAAGACCACATAATTTTATTCAGCAATTGAGAACAAATTCGAGTAAATAAATAATGATAACAAAGATCAAGGAAGCATCCTCATATGTTACTTGGATCTTCTATGACACTGAACAAAGTGAGCGATTACAAAAGCCAAAATTCACAAACGATGATCATTGAAGCTGATGGTTACGTTCTATACATTGATTAAACACGACGGTCTACAAATCAGATCACACACAACAACGTGGAATCGAACGCTAGATCAAGAGAACGATTTAAAACTCTGGCACTGAACAAAGCGAGCGATTACAAAAACGATGATCATTCAAGGTGATTTTACGTTCTACTGATTGACTAAACACGGTCTACAAATCAGATCACACACACACAACTACGTAGAATCAAACGCCAGATCAAGAGAATGATTTAGAACTAGGAACTGAAAAACACGATTCCCGTCCATGAAGAACGGATCTCAAAATCCATCAAACCCTGGGGCGTCCCCGACTTAAATCGGCACAAGCCAACGTCGTGCATCGTGGAGATCACAACTAGATTTGAACAATGGAAATCATATTACCTGGTAAGTATTGTCGAACTTGTCGTACATGAATCGAGTGATGATACTGGTTTTGCCGACGGATTGATCTCCCAAAAACACCAGTTTATACTTGGCGAGCGCCGAGACCGGAGCCATGATTCCTCAAAGATCTAACTCGCCGGAACGGATCTGAGAAACGTCGAGATCTCGCTCGCTTGAGAATACTAGTTTCCGATATTTACCGGAGAGATCCCGTCGCTATGGAATTGCAAATAAACTGTAGTAGTTTGAGTTTGATATTACCAAGTTGCTGGTTTATTCGAGATTGGGTCCTTTCTGTGAAATTATAAACTATTTGAGATAAATTACAACATATAAGAAACTTAGAGGATTGCAAATTACAGAAAATTTAATACATTATGGGCTCCATGTATAAGCCCACGTAAGGATTTGGCCTAGCCTTATAGTAGTAAGCGGGCACGTGACACACGTGTCTTCTCTCTATGACCTGAAGAACCTTGGACCTTTCTTCACCTCTGTGGTCTCATCAAATCCCTAAATCTCGAGCTCGAAGAAGAGACGAAAATGGCACTGAGAAATGCAGTTCTTCGTCAGCTGAGGGTTCCGGTTCAAACCCTAGGAATGAATCAGTCTCAAATTGGGTTCCTTGGTTCGATCCGGTCTTTTTCTTCGAACGATGATCATCTCAGCAGAGAAGCGGTCGTTGATAGAGTTCTTGATGTCGTCAAGAGCTTCCCCAAAGTCGATCCCTCTAAGGTCAGCTCGATCTTCATATATTTTAGCTAAATGTTAAGATTTCGGCTTAGACCTGCAATGTATGGGGATCGAATCGTGGTTCCTATCTTTGTTTTTCTTTTTTTCCTCATTACTGAAATATTCAATCTTTGTCAATGTTGTAGCTTTTGGTTGATTTCGTATTGATCTAGTGGGAATATACACCAAATGGTATCTGAAAATATGTTGCTTTAGGTGTTGTTTGAAAATTTAAGGCTAACTGATTCTTAATGGTCTGGTAAGTTTAGCTTATTGTCAGAAGCGACAGCTTCAGATTTTTGTTGTTGTTGTTGTTTCCATTAATTTGGTTGATGATCTAATGGATTTGACATTTGATGAATCCTTTTTGTTTGAAGACATACAAATCTTTCAGTTCTCTCTCTAAGAGTTGTTGAGGTTGGGTTATTTCGTTGATGAATTTTATGATAACAAACTGCAGGTGACTCCTGAGGTACATTTCCAAAACGATCTGGGGTTAGATAGTTTGGACACAGTGGAGATAGTGATGGCTATTGAAGAGGAGTTCAAGCTGGAAATCCCAGACAAAGAAGCTGACAAGATCGATTCTTGCACTCTCGCCATTGAATACGTTTACAATCACCCAATGTCTAGCTAAATCCTGTGGTGCTCTCTCCTCATGGTTTCTCATTTTGTTTCTTCTCTCTTGAGAATGGGATTTGCAAATAAATTCACTTCTGTTTTGAGAGCATTGTTGTTATTGACTCTTTTTAACAGTTTCAGTTTCTTTGAAAAACCCCTTTTTTGCTTGAATCTTGTGAAAGTTGACACTCTTTCTCGAGGTTAATACAACTTCTCTTCAAGTCTACTCTATAGATTTCAATAAATAAATCCAGTTTAGGATTGACTTCTCTGAACGAACATAAACAATTGTATTTTAATTAGTTTTTCTAAATTTCGGTTCAAAATTTTCAAGTCGGTGATTTATTATTTTGATTAACTCCAGCAATTATCTCGAGAAAATAAGGTAACTGTTACGTCATAGAATCAGAGTAGATTAAGGAGATAATACAAAATATGCCAAAAAGTTGGATTAGAAGTAACTAACGGCAAGTATCTTCTCACACTCACTCACTCCATTGGTGCTCTGTTTAACTTAGTGAGTTGGCTAAAGCTACAACAAAAGACTACTACCACTACTCCTACATCTTCTCCGCTTGTAAATTTGCTAATAATGTCTTTGCGTTGATTTCTTCACCTGTCCGCTTTCTCCTCCGCTCGTATGTCTTTACTATCTTGTCTCTTTTCACCCCTTCGGCTTCTTGAAACCTGAAACAGATACAAAAGAAAAGAAACTTCAGCTTTAGACGACAAGTAAACACTCAGTTTCACTAATGCTTTTTAGGTAGTGAGAAGACAAGTAAACACGCTTACTTCTTTTCAGTTGGAGGCAAGTTTTCTAAAGCCTTATCGATTGGATTCACTATCCCCTTTGATTTCTCCTCCCAAGACCTGAACCAACACACACACAAAAAACTCAGTTTAGACAAAAAAGAAACCTAGTTTACTGATGTTTTTTTTTAAGAGTAAGAAGAGAAGTAAAAGACTCACTTTTCACTTGAAGGTAAGTCTTCGAGAGTCTTATCGACTATCCCTTTTGATTTCTCCTCTTCAGCTTTTTTCTCCACTTCAGCTTCCAAAGACCTGAACCAACACAAAAGCAGAGAAACTCTGTTTACTAATGTTTTCTTAGAAGTAGTGAGACGAGAGCTATATACGCTCACCTTTCACTTCGAGGTAACTTTTTGGCAGCCTTAACACCTCCCTTGGCTCCCCCCTTTGCCTTACTTTTCCCTCCCTTAAATGTTTTCTTCTCTTCGGGTTCTGGATACCTGAACCAACACAACACAAAAAGACTCAATCTTAAAACAAAAAGAAACCAATTTGACTGATATGATTGAGATAGGTAGTGAGAAGAGAAGTAAAAAAAACTCACTCCTGTCCACTTAAGTCCCTGAGAGACTTATCGACTGCATGGATTATCATCTTCTTAACCTGTTCAAGCAAAACACGGGAAACTGAAAACAATGACATTTACAGACGAGTTGGAAACTTTGCTCCAAAAACAACCAGGAATTAAGACAAAAAAATACCTCCAACTTGTCTTCTTTTGCAAAATGATTAGGTGGAAGTAGACGAAACTGTTTTGTCAAGCGTAAACACTCGCTGATATTTTCAGGTGAGACAAAGTCAAGCGCTACCTTTGTGCAGGACTGCAAGACACAAGAGAAATAGTACAATGATCAACTGATGAACCTTACTTATGCTCCGAAACAAAACAAAAAAAGCACAGTTGCTCTCAAATCCACTGTATCCTAATTAAGCTAGTAAAATAAAAAAAAATCACCTTCAAATTTCTGACTTGATGCGGGCACCCGACAGGTATTAAGACAGCATCTCCAAGCTTCTGATTAAAGGTCCATGGTTCAATACCTACAGAATACAGCCCCAAAGATATATGACTAGAGAACTGTCAAGATAATGTGGAAATTTAAGATGGAAAATGTGCTTGATTATTAGTAAGAATTCAGCATACCATATTCTTCTTTCAGCTTCTTGATATGATATCGTGTTAGATAGATGGTCTGGTCGTGTATCGGATGAGAAACCTGAAAAAAAGAAGGTGGATGAGCATACAAATATCTGTGGAGGAGAGAATGGACACAAAGAGACACTACATACTATATGTTATTGAAGAAAGAACGACATGAAAAATGCAAAATATAGTAGTGTACCTGGGGCAAAGGGCAGCAGTAGAAATGTCTAAACTCCTGGTAATGTTTCAGAAGGTAACTTTCTAGTTTGGGAATGTCTTCTCTACGGAAAATGTCCCAGAGAGCTCCATCATCAGATTCAACATTTTCGGCTTCTTGTTTAGACTTGACAAGAATCTTTATCATTTCCTCCTTGTTATAGCTAGCTACAGAGCTATACAGCTCTTTGAGATCTTGTTCAGCATGCTTCTTTTTCAGTTCTTCAATTCCAGATTGGTTTTCCACTTTAATGGCCACTTCAGATATGTGCGTCAATACATTCACCTGAAAATAACCAACACACGGATATAAAATAGGATTGAAAAGAATTAGATAAGACTCGGAGAGAGGGAGAGAGGGAGAGAGAGAAATTATTATTAAAATAATGTATATATGACAACGTGCTGCTTTATACCACTAAAAAAAGCAGCATATGATATGAAGTATATATCGGAGAGAGAGAAATTATTATTAAAATTAATTTTTGACCGAATTGAATTTAACTTTTAATTTATATATTCATAAAATTTTTTTATTTATTAAATAAATTAGAAGCTAATCCACCTACCTAGAATATAGAATTGCTCTAGGAATATTTTTTCTAAATGATATGAATATGATCCATAGTAGGTTGCTCGGGACTCGAACCCGGAACTAGTCAGTAGATAATTTCATTCTTAAAATGAAAAAAAAAAACAGAGGTAAAAAAAAATCCTATCCAAACCATGCTTGCATTTTTCATTGCATACATAGAAACTCAGTTTGTTTGGTTCCTTATAAATAGGAACCCAAATTCAAGTAGTGAGGAGAAGTGTCACACATAATAAACACTAATGAAGATTGAAAGTCACTAATATTTTCAGCCATTAATGTGATGCCGTAGGGACTCAATGGTTGTCATCTGTAATTTTTATTTTCAAAGTGTCATTTAACACAGCTGCTACATCTCTTGACACGCTGTTTCATTATGTCGCTGTCGCAGCGTTTAATAAAAGAACAGGGCATACTCTTTTGATGAGTATAACCTTTAACAATCCCTTTTATATAAGATGATTGCATGCTTACCAGTAGGAAGACAAAATTGTTACAATTTGGCATTGTACTCTTCAAGGTTCTTAACATTTTTATTGCATCCCCTATCAAATTGAGAATTTCTTAGCTTTGGAAAAAAGGTAGTGGAATTAGAATTTGAGTGATTGAATTACTCACAAACCCCAACAAGATTGATGTTGGTCTTTCTACTTCAACGGTAAGGATTACCCACAGCGCGAACATGTAACAAACAAATTTTCTTCTGGTTTATGATGTCGGAAATAGACCGATTTTATATCACCCTTCAATTCGAATTAGCAAAAGCAATGTTGACATAAATCTGTCTTTTCAATCTTCTAGCAAAGGCCGTTCTTATCTTCGGTAGAGCAGAATTTTGGATTTACCATAGTAAATTCCGGTTGATTAAAAAAAAAGTTTCCATAAAGGAAAAAAAAATGGTTGTGGGCCCATAAGGAAAAAAGTAATTAACCCTCAGACAGCTCAATTTGGACTTTTGAAGAGTTTTGTTGATAGACTAAAGCCTATTTAAATGAAGTTCTCCAGTAAATGAAGAAGAGACAACTAATCCTATATTTAATTTTAAGAAAAACTAAGTGGAACTGATATACTTAAAGATTTTACTGTTATCTGATTCTGTTGTTTTAGAAGGTTCTGAAATCATTATGAAAGGGAAACTACCAAAAGAATTGACACAAGTATATATAACAATGAAATGGAAATGAACACGAGAAAAGAGAAAAACGTAAAGGGTACTAACCGCATCAGACATGTCGCAATGGAGCTTAGTAACAGAATCTCCACGGCCAAACTCTTGCTCAAATCCATAAGCAATATATGTCTTTGGCCCCATGTCTGGCTTCAAGCAATTTTTAGGCAGTTTGACAGCCAGATTCAATGGTCCATTATCAGGGTGAGTGTACTGCTTCAAAGGCAAACTGCATAAGAACTCCATCGCATGACGTGGCAAGTTTTCTTCGAAGGCCTTAGATGGAGGCCAATCTTTCAGTTTCCAAACTTGTGGCCAACCCATTCGATCATATCGGCCCTTAATGTATCCGGTAAAGAAGTCGCGAAGATTAGTCTTTACCTGCATCCGTTAAAAGTCATTAGATACAGATGAGCATTATAAGAAGTTACGAAAAGATATGGACCGAACACATATTTCATTGAGGAAAAACTGACCTCACAGAAGTCCAGACAATCAGTAGAAAGAACATCTAGAAGTGTTTCATGATTGGTGCTGCGTATTTGACGGCAGGCACGATACGTTACCATTGGTTCCCAGCTAAAACCAGATGTAGCCTCAAGCACATTCCTCACAATCACAGGCTCACCTTTTACCCAATGATGTTGAAAATGCTTCGAGTCATCTTGTTGAACATCTCTTCCGCTTGGACAATACAGATAATTGTCTTCCGAACCTTCTCGACAAGCAGCCTTTAACAGTTTACCACCATTGTCCATGTCAATATGACCATTAGACTTATAACAAGGGCATTGCTCCAAAACAGTTTCAGGTAAATCCAAAAGCTCGCCGCTGGCATCAGCAAGTTTTTCTACTTTCTTTAACAAATCAGATACCCAACCATCAGGAAGTAGGCGTTTCAACTTTAAACCCTCAGCACCACAATGACAAATAATGATTCCAGCTTCATTTGCTTTCCACAAAGATGGGTCATTCATATGGTCTTTGCAAACCGGCTTATCATCTGGCTTCTCATTAGGATTATCATCATCATCCGGCTGATCAATAACTTTGCCTTCGTCTCCATGTTCATACTCTAAACCTCGGTTAACAAAATTCCAGGACACATCCTCCTGACATGCCTCAGCCTTTCCATTGCGGATCTCAAGGCAACATGTAAGGCAGATATCACAAGGACAGGCCGAGCAACTCCTATGGAGATCAAAGATCGAAGTCTTGCAGATATCACTGTAATCCCAAGGAGTTAAAACAAAAAACGAATCAAGTTACCAACAGCATCATGAGATACGAACTTGTCAAATTTATTGAAACAAAAATATCAGGGTAATATACCAGTATAGTCTTTCATCAGGGAAAGATTCAGCGTCTAGGGGCCTCACCTCTTCAAACTCCAGTCCTGTGTAAAAATTAAACAATATTAAGATATATTCTTAATCCTTGAAGGTAATCAGCTTCCAGCTTCTAACATAGAAAAAAAAATCATTACTTTCAACAAGTAGAAACACAATAAGCATGGAAAGTACCTGATATCTTGGCCTCAATTTCCATCTCAGCAAGTTGTTCATCAACTAATTCCTTCATATGTGGGAGAAGCCATCGCAAAATATATTTAGAGCATTGAATCTTGGCGTCCTTGCTGACCTCGAGATTCGGATTTATGCCCTACATGGCATTCAAGTAATCAATCATGCTAAGGAGCTCAGAAAAAAAGCATAGAAAAACATCATCAAGCAAGCAAGAGACGAGAAAAAAAGTTACGTGTATCTTATTATCAAGACGCAAACATCGTCTGCAACAGCAAATACCACAGCAGAATGGGCATTTAGTGGCAACATCATCTTGTGGTATGTTGGGGTACCTGAATAATCCAACACAAGAAGACCACAATAAAGGAAATGGGCGTTCTGTTTGTAAATAGATGAAATTTATAACCACTGATTCAACAGGAATCCAAAAATAAATTGCTAAAAATGTTATGATGAAAAGAAGAGCAAACATATGACATACCAAGTTTTCAAGCAGGGGAGACAAAAACGTTTCGTCTTGCAGTTCTGACAGCGCACAACGTACCCTTTATCATTCCTTTGACATTGATGACACATATTGGACTCTGCACTTTCAGCATTATCCTAAAAAATATATACACCCCCCCCCCCCCCCCAAAGTAGTGGGATTAGGTAGAGTAGTAATTTTAAACCAACGATTGATGATGATGAGAACAAAAAAAAGGAGACCTTTTTAAATATTTTACAAGAGAGAAATCACTAACCGTGTTGTCTTTGTTAGCTCTGTTGTTCGATCTCTTGTTCGGCTTATCTGTAACCTCACCGTCGTCGATTTCATCCTTGTTATTATTAGTCCTCCTTTTCCGAGTCCTCCTCGCCCCAAGGTTTCCAGAATCCTCAGCGATTAATAAGTCTTTTTCCGAGTCCTTCACACCACCTTCGTCTACCTTGTGCTGTGTCTTTCTCGGAGCCCTCTTTCGCTTCTTGGGTCCTTGGTCTTCGTCGTCGTCAGTGACATGGTCAACGTAATTCGCTATCTTCGTAGAAGCTCTCCGAATCCTACGGCCGCGACCGTTCGCTTCTTCAACCACTATAGCAACATCCTCCGCAGAATCCATATCGGAAATATAAAAAAAAAACAATCTCACACTCTCCTCCTCCTCCTCGGCGCAATTCTTCGATCCCTCCCCAGTCCCCCTCAACTACACAGTAACGAAAAACCCTAGACACTCGGAAGATTTTACTGTAGAACTTTTTTTTTTTTTTGGAAACTGAATGGTTCCTCCGATAAACAAAGTAAAAGTTTTGATTTTTCGCTAGTAAATGCCCATTCTTTCTTTCTTTTTTTTTAATTGCTCACAAAATTAATTAATTTTCGTCTCTCTCTCGTTCTAATTATCTTTTTTTTTTTTGGTTCAATCAATGTCACAGTTGACCCGGTCTGGTTTAATGGGTTTGTATTGTATTACCAATATATTAGTAGACCACTAGAGCCGCAAAGAACACGACCCCATTTACTTCTTTAAATCTTTGCCAAACTCGTTAATTAATTTAGGTCAAAGCACTTGGGAAAAGCACGATTTAGGTCAAAAAGGTACGAGTCATCTTCTTCGAATCACAAACTTAGTTGGGGTTTAGGGTTTACTTGGGGGGACACTAGATAGGAATAGAATACACAGTGTTTACTTGCGCTAGAAGATAGGAGCTAGATACAACGTTTTGAAATTACCCACATCGTTTTGATGTTGAGGTTAATATAATGGAAGCTTCTTAATTAGCTGGCTATTGGGTTAATTAGGAGAGTTTTATAAACCTTAACTGTGCTATCTTCTAATTAATTACTTTGATATTCTTCTATTTTTGACTGCGTCTAGGGCTTGTGGATCTCATGGACACCAAAAAAGTGAAATCTGGCTCTAGAGATTCAATCATCAACTCGTTTCCAGATGAGATACTTGCTAAGATCTTGTCCTTTCTTCCTACAAAACGAGCTGCTTCTACATCTCTTATCTCCAAAAGGTGGCGGTATCTGTTTCCATTGATGTTTCAACTCTTTGCATCTCAACATCATTTACATTTCGACTACTCAGATTTAGTATATCCCGAGGAGGGTAAAAGAGAGAGGGGAGATGTTCAGGAGAGCTTCCGGGATTTTGTGGATAAAACCCTTTCGCGTTGCAACTCCGTAAAGAAACTCTCACTGAAATGTCCACGTAGTTCTGCTACTACCGAAACCTGGAACTAGGTGTCGTGGATCTTGATCTGCGTATTCCATTAGGTTTCACTGGTTGGCAAGGAATGCCTACTACTAGTTTTTGCACAATCAAGACGCTGGTTAAGCTAACTATAGAAATAGAGCGTGGTCCACATCGAACCCATATTTATGAAAAAGTGTTTCTTCCAGTGCTAAAGAGTCTATTTTCTCCATGCAGTTTGGTATACCTGCGACACCTTGTGTGATACTATGCTTCCTGGTTGTCCAGTACTTGAGGAATTATTCTTGAATTACTGCAGTACCCCACTTTATGATAGAACAATATACTCTATATCCCACAAAACCCTCAAGAGACTCACATTGAACTACAACAACACTATTGAACACTGTCGCATCATGCGATTGATCAACACACCAAGTCTTGTTTACCTCGACTTCTCTGGTTCCGCTCCTACTCCCTGTTCTACTGCCAAATTCGTGGATTCCCTTGTTGAAGCCAAACTAGATGTTTTCTTGGATTCCAATCCCATATTAACTGAACAGTCGAACTGAAACGGCAATATGAAGCTTACATGAATCTGTGTACGATCATGCATTGGATGCGCAACGTTAAGACCCTTTCCCTGGCTTCTGCTTCTGTTAAGGTCTGTATCTTTGTTTGATATACTCTCTTCTTCCTTGTCTTATTAGTATCATTTTTCTGGTCTGATCATGATCACTTGTTTGTTGTTTACTGTCTTGGTCGTTTCAGGATATGTATTCAAGATGTGTGGCATTACCTTTCTTCTCAAACCTTGTTAAGCTTCATTTTGAGAGTAATACACAACAAGGTTGGGAAGTGCTTCGGCGGATGCTCAACAAATCCCCAAAGCTAGAGACTTTGATCCTCAAGGTGTCTAAATTTAAACTTAATATATAAGCAAATATAATCAATCCACATCGATCCTTGCGCGTCAAGTACTACATACGTACCATCCTCTAACTCTGTATATATATGTTTGTGATGGTTCCTCCAGGGCTTGCGCTGTGTACGTAGTGAGGGAGTCTTCATTGATCGAAATGAAGCAGTGAAGGTGTTGGAGATATATGGGTTTAGAGGAAGTGGTAGAGAAGTGAGACAAGTGAAGTGCTTTTTGCGGGAAATGCAGTGTCTACAAGTGTTGAAAGTCGAAACTGATGCTGATGACTACAAGAAACTGCTACTCATGGATTACCTAATTCTTGGCCTGCCTAAGCGTTCCTCTAAATTAAAAATCCTGTTCTTGTGATCATTCACATTTCCTTGTAGTTGAATTTGGGTTTGGGTTAATTTAGGTTTGATTTGAGTTTTAGTGTTTTTCGAATTTTCAGTTTTCGGATATGGTACCCTGACTTTTCGTTATAAGAAAATGAAGTTTATGTTAGCTAGGAGCCTTCTGTCGAGTGAGTCCTTTGTAATAATAACCATTGCTTCTTCTGAATTGCATTGTATCTTATAAAGTTAAGGTCGATGCAGACTTTGGGAATTGAGAAAAGAAGAGGATGTAAAATTAAGTAAAATGTCAATCTAACTAAATCAGCCATACTTGAAAAAAAATCAGTTTAGAATGAATCACATTTATTTGTTATGGATTTTGTTTTTTTTTTGGCAAACCTATTTGTTATGGATATGAAGCCAAAAGTATTTTTAGTGGGTTGGTTTTCCACTAATCAAAGATATTTTAATCGATGTCTGCTAATGATGTCTTCTCTGTTAGCAACATCTCAACTTTTTCCTTATGTAATTAGAATTTTAGTTTTAATTAAAAATAAGTAACGTTATTTATTTATTTATTATTATTTTTTTTTTGAACAAAAGTTAAAAATAAGTAACGTAAGTTTCCAAATTTCAATGGATTTAACCAACACATCTAATCATCTATATATCTCACAATTTGATGATCGTACTCATGTCACATAATGTAAAACCAATAATAGTCTTTAGAATCATATGTTAAAGAATCATATTTTGGAAATTAGTGAAGAATGTAGTTAGCTTTCTGCTGTTATGGAGGATCAAATATTATGTCTTTTAAGTTTATTATTTACTTAGTAGTGATTTCAACTTTCCGGCTGCAATTTCAAAATTAACAAAAATTTATTTAAAGTTAACGATAAATCAGTTCAACTATTAGTTTGATAGTCAATCAATTAAAATCAGTTTTGATCTATGATCAACTCAAACAATGGATCGAATCAAAATATGATTTTTCTACTAACTAATTTTTTTTTTGTACTAATGAAGTTTTGTTTTATAGTAAATTTTTATTTTTAAAAACAGTTCTTCTATATACGGTAAAGATAGACGTGGACAAACATTTTACTAATCTACAAAAATGAACAAAAATTAATTAATTTTTTTTTTGGCAAACCTATTTGTTATGGATATGAAGCCAAAAGTATTTTTAGTGGGTTGGTTTTCCACTAATCAAAGATATTTTAATCGATGTCTGCTAATGATGTCTTCTCTGTTAGCAACATCTCAACTTTTTCCTTATGTAATTAGAATTTTAGTTTTAATTAAAAATAAGTAACGTTTATTTATTTATTTATTATTATTTTTTTTTTGAACAAAAGTTAAAAATAAGTAACGTAAGTTTCCAAATTTCAATGGATTTAACCAACACATCTAATCATCTATATATCTCACAATTTGATGATCGTACTCATGTCACATAATGTAAAACCAATAATAGTCTTTAGAATCATATGTTAAAGAATCATATTTTGGAAATTAGTGAAGAATGTAGTTAGCTTTCTGCTGTTATGGAGGATCAAATATTATGTCTTTTAAGTTTATTATTTACTTAGTAGTGATTTCAACTTTCCGGCTGCAATTTCAAAATTAACAAAAATTTATTTAAAGTTAACGATAAATCAGTTCAACTATTAGTTTGATAGTCAATCAATTAAAATCAGTTTTGATCTATGATCAACTCAAACAATGGATCGAATCAAAATATGATTTTTCTACTAACTAATTTTTTTTTTGTACTAATGAAGTTTTGTTTTATAGTAAATTTTTATTTTTAAAAACAGTTCTTCTATATACGGTAAAGATAGACGTGGACAAACATTTTACTAATCTACAAAAATGAACAAAAATTGATCTAGACATTTTTTTATAATAAATTGTTTAATTTATACTAACTATAGTTCCGTACCATACTAAAACTGGATGTGCCACTGAATCTCGGTTAAATAATTCCACACCATACTCAAAATTGAATATTTGATTATATTATAGAGCGTCAGTCGTGCTCAGGCTATTTGTAGTTTAAGGTGGATAAAAATTGTGACTTTTACTATTAAAAATATTAAAATATTAATATTAAAATATATTTTTTATTTCAAAGACAACAATAATATCAAGAGGAAAACAAAATAGTTTATCCAATCTTTTCTATCTTTTTTCTTAAAAATATTTTTAGCCACAATTCCAAAACATAATTCTTTATTTTTAATTATCTTTTTTTATTAATTGTCTTCCATTAATATTTTTATACTATAATTATAACTATAAAACATAATTATTTTATGTGCCAAAATTTCCTTATACATAAAAAATATTAATTTTCTTGTAATTATATCATAGATTTCTCAAACAAAACACCATTTTACGAACATATTTATGTTATCAACTTAGATATATATATATATACCTAGATAGAAAAAAATGTGGCTTAATAAATTTAAAAAAATTGGTGGTTTAGGGCAAATGCCCTTTCCACAACACCTTAAGCACGATACTGTATAAAGGTGACAAAAATAGATATCAAATCTAACATATTTTTTATTGTGTTAAAAGTCTTAAAAATTAAATGATAGTCATAAGCTATAATGTCGTTTAATTCAGAGACTAATGGTTTAGCAGTCAAAACCATGGAACGATTACGAAAGGTTAGGAAAGATGCTAGGTTGGATTTGGTGACTTGTGTCCGATTGTTTAATTTTTAGTTTTTCAATGATTTTTGTTTAATTCTTTATATAAATTTACTTTTAGTTTAGAAGTTGTCAACTTATATTCTTAAAAAACACTTTAAATTATGTTTATCCAATTTGGACCCTTATGAACATTCACTGATTGCACATCCTCTATTTATATTGTATACAACTCACACAAGTCTTCGGTTTAATCCTGGTCAGAAATTGATTTTTTTTTTGGGAATTAGTAATTACGAATTAGGCCTACGAAGAAGCCCATAACGCCGAAAGAAAGGCCCATATTAAAGCTTAAACCCCCCCCCCCCCCCCTTTTTGCCTCCTCACTCCTCAGCTTCGTCAACAAAAGAGGGGTGGTGTCTCTGAGATAAGGAGGAAGGACAAAAAGGAAGACAAAGAAGGTGAAAAAAAAAATGGCGAATCTCAACTCAGCTATCGATTCTGGGTTTTGGGACCAGAACGTTTCTTCACCACAAACCCTTGAAGGCACGGTTCGCTCTGTTCCTGGTGAGCCATTCCCCGTAGATGGAGCACGAGCCAGCCGCTCTCACCGGATTCAACAGCTCTCTCTGCTTCGCGAAGGCTTTCCTCTTGGAATCATTCCTGCTTTTGCTCCTGCTTCTGACAAGAGACTTGGCTCTTTCTCTCTCAATTCTCTCTTGCTCAGTCCTTCCTCTAACAACTGGTACTTATCTTTTAAACCTCTCTTCACTTTGATTGTGTGGTGTTTTAAGTAAGTAATGCTTAGAGGTCTTTGCTGCGAATTTGAAAAAAAAAAAAAAGATTCAAACTTGTGAAATAGAAACCAATTTGGACACTTTTGTTATTTTCTAGGTGTTGGGTTTGATGAGACATTTGATTAGGTCTGGTTGGCATTTTTCACTCAGGTGGCTAGGATTGGTTGGGCAGTTTAAACCAAGGAAGCTCTTTTCTGATATCAAAGCAGATATTAGCAATGCGGAAGAGTGGGATCTTCAAGTTGTCAAAGATACAGCAAAACACTTTGTTGACAAATCCCTTTACTCTATTGGTTTATGGACTCAGATTGCGTTGGGTACTTCTTCTTCTCTCTTGTTTAGCACTGAACGCCTTGGAGATAAAAAGGGACTCCGAAACAAGTTGATGTTGGTTCATCCGGTATGTATCTCTCTCTCTCTACTGTACCCATGATGGATTCTTTTGTATGTTTTAAACCACTTCTAATTTGATTTAGTTTGAGCTGATGAGCAGCTTGAGGAGCATGATCTCACTGTGGAAGCAGCTTGGCCAGATCTGTTTTTGGATAATAAAGGACGTTTCTGGGATGTTCCTGAATCATTAAACGTTGACGTCTCATCACTTGTTCCAGAATCAGGGCTTCGTTACCGGTTTGGTCTCCATAAAAGCAGGGGTAATCCTCAGCCTGTGAGTGCTGGTGTTGCTGAGACTGTTGGTGATGCTCCTACTTCTTTGATGCCTGGTTTATGCGCCAAGGCTGCAGTTTCTTACAAGGCTAACAGAGACTTGTGGAGGTCAGAAGAGAAAGAAGTCAAGACAGAAGACAAGACAGAAGAAGAAGAGGATGCACCTGTGTTTCTGCCTTATGATGTACGTCTACAGGAGCCTCATGCAGCAATTTCTGGAATAGTAGGTACTCTCTTGAAAAACCCGTTCGCTTAAAGAAGTCTCTTTCCTTTTTTCTTTTTCTTGACCTTTGAATTGAATGCTGAGTTCTCAATGTTGACTCTCTAGGTAGCAGCTTGGCAGCTTGGATCACAGGCCGAGGCATGTTGGCTAATGGCAAGAAGCGTAGTCCGATAAGCGCAGACGTATTTGGTTCTGCTTGTTACACATTCCAAAAAGGACGGTTTAGTAAGTTGTATGGCGATCTAACACGAGTAGATGCTCGCGTGGACTTGCCTTCAGCTTCTGCTCTTGCTAAAAAAATCTTCCATGCATTTCGAAGATCGTCAGGTAGTAGTAACAACTCAGATGACACATTGTGGTCTCCCAGACTCAACCTGATTTTCCAGCAACAGGTAATGATCCTTTGTACAAATATCAAAAGGCATAGTCTTCTTTGATTGTAAAGAATGTATATCAATCACTGTTTTTTTTTTGTTTTCTGCAATAATTTTGCAGGTTGCGGGTCCGATTGTTTTCCAAGTAGACTCGCAGTTTCAGGTAGGTGCTGCACGAATGGAAGATCTAATTTACAGTTTGAATTACTCCTTGAGGCTTCTTGAGTCTGGCAAAATCGTGGCTTGGTATTCCCCAAAGAGAAAAGAAGGCATGATCGAGCTGAGAGTTTTTGACTTTTGATTTAGTATCCTCCTTTTGTGTGTGTACCAACCAGTTAACATTTGTATCAGAAGATGCTTTAAATTAGCAACAAGTCTTTTTTAGTCAACTCTTTGAAGATCATTTTTTTTATGCTATTGCTCTGTTCCACTACTTCTTCAACGAGTCTAACATTATTCCAAACATTCTCTTTCAAACACATCATCAAAGCTCATTGTGAAGAGAATCGTGTAGAAGAAGCACTCCAACTATTCCATCACGCCAACAGAGGTATTGATCCCGACTACCACACATACAGGATTCTGACAAAAGGTTTGGTCAACACCGGGAGGGTCCATGAAGCTCTGGTTATAGCTAAGGCGTGTTTTCTGTGCAATGCAACTGTAGTCAGCGATCTGATTCGCGGCTTCTTGGATCAAGGAAACCTTGACAAGGCTTCTCAGTTATTCGATAGATTGATCTGATGTGAAGAAGTACCTGATTCTTGGGGTATTGCGTCGAGGGGATGAAGAAAAGGCCTATGAGAAATTGGCGGAGCTTAAGTGGATAACTCACGTCTACGATACTAGATATGATATGTTGCGATTGTGACTAGTGCATTCATGGATGGAGTACTAGTTCGAGCAAGGATGAAGCTATCAAGTGTTACAATAATTTAGAGTTGGTTAATGTCACGGAAACTCTTGGACCTTCTCAAGTATGGCAAAAAAACTGAAGTTTGGTCCTTGTTCGACCAGGTTTTGGAAAGCGAGGAACTGTTCAAACAGGATGGTTGATGCATAAGGGTTGCTTGGCTCTCTTGTTTTCAATACATTTTGTCTTAAGCATGTCAGAATTCAAACTGAAAGTGATCTCAATTGATATCAAATTGAAAGATTAACAGAAAACAACAATTGCAGTCTGACAATTACAAGATACTTCTAAAAACTTCAAATCATTAAATGTTTCCTCTCGCTCTCTTGGACAACTCTTGGAAAAGACTTCACTCAACAAGGGCCAACAAGTCACTCTCTTTACAGAAGCAATGCCTAGCACCGGTCCCCAAATCGACCTGAGTAATAAATTCAGAGATGTTTCAGTTCTACATTCCTAAAAACCGCACAAAAACAACAACAATTGATCAACATTTCACTGCAGAGAAGCTGAATTCACCTCATAAGCGCTCACGTCAGAGAACAGAACCTGTGATAGGCAAAGGAGAAAGATATAAAGAGAAGAAAATTACAGAAGTTACACAATGGATGATGACTACGAATTTTGAGTTAAGAAGAAACCATTACCTTCTTTCCAGGTCCAACTTGTTGTCCAACCTCAGAACCAACAGAGATAACCTAAAAATGATACTCTAATCTTGATTTATTCAATCAAATATGCTAAGTCATATATTAACATAAAGGAGGAATGACTTACCTCTCCTGTTAGGTACCTCTCAAACTTCACAGCTGCTTTAGGCAACAAAACTCCACCTGAAGATTTCTGCAAGACAAAACAAGTTACAAAGAGCCACTAAGTGTTTTTTTCGAAATTTCTTTGGCAATTGATTTGATTTCTACTTGTACTGCTTCTTGATAATAAAAATGACATTTCAGACAGTAAAGGAGCTAAACTGACCATAGGAAGATCTTCAAGACGAACAAGAACCCTGTCTGCTTGAGGAACAACCTGCAAATGTTATCATATCAACACAAAGATTAGTCACCAATTTAAAACAGAGAAACCAATTATACATTTGCGGATGAAATTAAACGAAAAGGCAGTACCTTTGAAGGTTCCCATTTGGTGGAAATAGCTTTGATTCTAAGACAACCTCTTTGACTTCCTGCAGATAAACGAGCGGAAAAAAACCATGAACAAAAAAAAATATATATATATCAAATCCGAATGGGAACAAACATAATAAGTTCGAGATATGTAATTACCAAGAAGCCTGTTGTTGTTAGCTGTAGGAGGACTACTGGTTTTGACCGGGAAAGCAAAGAAAGGTTTTGGTAGAGAGACGAAAGTAGAAGCCATTGCAGGATAAGGTTTTTTTTTTGCAGAAGCAGCAGCTAAGATCTTCTTCTTCCTCCGTCGCGATTTTGGCTACACTCTTCTCGTTGGTTCTTCTTATGGGCCAACATTACGGCCCATTTAACTATTTAATGTTATATATTAAACCGAAAATCTCAATTTAGACCAGAGTTATGTTATGAAAGCCAAACCGATGTAAATCTATTATGTTTTGTCAAACTGAGAATTGTCAATTTGTTGTTCTATTAAGCTAACATGTGTATTTTGGAGTAAGAAAACCATTTGTATTTATGCTTAACGTAGTGTTAAATTCAAACACCTCAAATGACTAGAACAAGAACTATGTCAGGATCAGGATCCTCCGGAGCTGCCAAATCCAAGAGTACATTATACCAACGGTACAGTATGTTGAGATCAACATTAAAGGAATAAATGGGTATTTGTCACCTAGAAAATACGGATGTAAGAATTGAGACACCATCTCTACTATAAACAAACCCATTAGATAACACTTCTCAAAACATCCAATCTTAAACTTGCTCTTTATTTCACCACTCTCCTTCTTCTGAGCCTTATTATCTGCGTATTGAGCTGTAAAGCCGAGCCACATTACCATGGAATGCAATAACAACAGCAGAACCTTGATCGGGTATTCCTGTGGCTCATACAAGAGTGGAAAAAGGGAATAGCAAGAAACTGCAGGAGAAATAAAGAGATTAGTACATGGAATGATTGGTTATGCACAAATGTGGGTGCTGGTTAGAAGGAGGATATCATATACCTATCGAAACAAGAAAGTAGTGCTTAGCATCTTCTACACTCTGCACTGCAACAATTGCAAGTGGGATGGTGAAGTGAAGTGATGCTTTCTCATGGACGTGCCATCCAAACAGAAAACCACATGTGTATGCATACGCTATCCATCTAGCAACACGCCCCGGGTGTGTTTTTTTCCAGGCTTTGACCAGACATGGAGATATCGCAAGTAATACCAGTGCAAGTGTTGTCAATGGGGTGATCTGTCATTTGCACAAGTCCAAGAGAAATAAGATCAAGCAGAACATTCATGAGACATGACAGAGATAAACAAATAACAGAATGATCAACTGAGTGTAGTACCTGCGGAAGAACTGCAAAAGGTGAAGAATTCCCAACTAAACCACCGGTGAAAGAAGCAGAAGGAATCTGAATATCAAACCCGAACTTCCGTAGCAAAAAGGCAAGCCCTTTGTCGAGTATTATATAGAAAACCCAAAAGTTAGGTGCCCAGTATGCATGGCACAATCCTCTCCCGAAAGGAAACATCCGACTAATGACTTGCTGTATCTGCAACACAACGAGAGAAAACAAGAAACAGCAAACCATAAGATGCTTTCTCAATCAAATCAATTTAGGAAAAGGTTCACTGATAAAACTTGGTTAGATTTCTGTTAATCTCAACAATGGCATTAGCTTTCTATCCAATCAGGACAATCACTCATGAAATTGACAAGTAACAGAGAGAGTAGAGTTCTCTATAACAGTAGTTTCACAATGTAAACAGTGAGATAAGTTCTCCCAGCACCAAATTCAAACACATTGCTCCAAATCAAGCAGGACAAAACGACTTAAAATCTCCTAAAGACAATAAGCACAATAGAATCTTCAGCTAACATTCGTAAAGAATTTCACAATATTTTCCAACATTGTAAAAAAAAACAAAACTTTCTTCCATTAAAAGAAAGAAGAACTAACACTAACCTGTCCATGGTAGATAAAAGGTCCATAAGCGGCGACAAAAACCGCCACAACCACCGCACCAACGGTTACAAGCCGTCGGAAACCAGTAACTAAAACGGACCAGCAATAATGCCTAAGGAGATAAACAAAGTAAACCGGAGCAGCCACGGCGAACAAATGCTTAAAGCATAGAAGAACAGCGAATAAGAACCCACCCAAAAGATCTCTCCCTTCTTGAAGAAACGAAATCGAAAGCAACAACCAACCCAATAAGAATCCATTATACTGAAAATGAATATGATCTACGATCAATAACCCCGGAGACCAAATCACCAATGCACAGATCAGGTTCCGCTTCATGGTTTCTAGTTTCCGAGTTAATCTGTAAACACCGTAGAGAAGACATAGATCCGAGACGATTACGCTGATTCGTTGGAAGTAAATCACAGATTCGGCACCGTAATCGATTCCTAATTGAAGATCCACGATCCTGGGATCTACGAGACGCGCGAAAACAGAGAGGAAGCGTTCGAAGTAAGCGAAGAACGGAGGGTAATCGAGAGTCCATTGGCTAGTCTCGTCGAAGTACCATCTGGTAAGAGGAAGAGAGTGTGTGATAGCTAGCCAGTTGCGGTGTACCTCGAAATCCGTGCTCCTGTAAGACGGGATGAGAAGGAGCTTCACGGCGGTGGCCACGGCGAAGAACCAGAGCAGAAGTCGCCGGTCCTTGTTCTCCCGGTGATCCATCTCGGCACCGATAGACTGATAACATTAGCGACCGTTGATTTACAAAACCCATTGTGATATGGGCCTAATTTGGACCATGACTCGGCCCGTTTGATAAAGTAGGTTTACGTGGCGTTGTACACATGGCACTAGGTAAATGGTCGTAATATATGACATGGCACTGCGTGTGAATTACTTTACTGATATCGGTTTAAACCGGTTTAACTAGAAATAAATTAGATTTGTGTGAATAATTCCTACTACCTACCTTTGACAACCGCCCAAAAGGAAGTAGCTATTGGCTACTGGCTATAGGTAGACCATATGAAATTAACCAACGGCTGCGATTTTTTCTGCAAACCCGAATATCTGAGATCATATCTGAACCGTAGGAATACAAAACAGCAGATTTAATAACCCCATGCAAAACAAACATCTTAAAGACCCTCCACCAAACCGCCACGTATGAGGAACTACGATCACAGCTGGCGCACGAGCGAGGATCACCGCACGTGTCAAAATAAGAGAGAGGGGGAGGGTAGGGCAAACGGGGTACAAAGGGAGCTGTCATGGGCCCGAGAGACATGGACGTTGATAATTGGGCCTAATGAGAGGTGATGGTGGGGCCCATTAATGAATACAGTCTGAGTCAGCTCGTTTGATATTCCCAACTCCGACGCCTTGTTGTATCGACAGATGACAAGTTGTGTGGTCCAGTGCTCACAATTATGTTTATATACTAATACTACTACTACTTCTTTCCTTTTTTTCTTTTTTTTTTTGGCACTTTATTATTATTGATTGACCACTACTAAAACATCTGTTTTTTTTTTGTATCTATTACTACTACAACTTCTTTTTTGTTTTTCTGAGCTGAGGCCTGAGTGTGTGTTTGTATATATTATAGGTTAATATTAATTTTTTAAAAAGTTAATAATTGGTTAGCCGTTTGTAAATGTGAGTCATTGCTTACTCAGATACATTCAGTTTTCTTGACGTGATCTTTATTTTAATAGAATAAATTATGATAGTGGTTTCTTACCTTAGAAAGTCAGAAATCTGCTGTTTCGTGTTATTAGAATAGAAAGATCCGTATTATAATCATAAAATATTATTTCAAGTCGGTATCTGATATTTTAACCTACGTGACACGTATAGTTTACACAGATTTAATATTATTAAACGAGAATTAAACTCCCGACTCTAACATTAATACTATAATAATAATAAATGAATAAAATAGGTCGGTCACGCTCTTGCTACAAATACAAACGTCATACATTTATTCAATGGACACATGTTCTAGAACTTTTATGACTTACTTAGATCTTATTGTGTAAGTTTATGACTAATTTATGTAGATCGTATTTGTGTAATTTTTGTTTTGTTCTTAACAAAGATTGCGCCGAAGACGTTATACAGAATTTCAACTAAGAGGATTTTAACTATTATATATACGTATGTCCATGTATGAGATTTAACGTTCATCCAATAGATTCTTTGGAATACTTTTTTTACCTGGAGCAGTACACGTGTACGAAGTTGCTTTTGTCTCATTTGAAAACACTAATATAAATATACTCACTCTTCTTGACTCTACTACAGTAAAAATAATAATAAATAAAAAAAACGTTACTATCCAGTATATGTCTAGAGAGGAAGAAGTAAACGAAAAACATACAAGTACAAGCAAAGCATTAAACAAAAAAAAATGAGAGGTGATGATAAATTACACAGTTACACATGTACACACACATGGAATGAAACATTGTCCAGGAGAAATGAATCCTAAGAAGAAAGTACATACACACACGAGAGAAGACAGATTAAAAATACAAAATTAATTTAGTAGTGAAAAATATCAGCAAAACAAAAAAATTATAGAAAGATTCAATAAATGTAAAATGGAAAAAGTCCATCAATCATGCGGTATGCATGTTATTATTTGTTTTGTGGCCAACGAATCTTACAAAAACGCAAGACTTGTTTGATTCCCCTCCTCCAACCAGATCCACCCAAATTATTGTATTCCCATAAAACTTTGTGTATGGTTCTTTATTGCTCGACGATACCAAAGAAACAAATTTATATGCTTGCTTAATCTTTTTTTTTTTTACTCGAAATTCGTTTTTACAATATAGAAAGAAAATAGTACAAAAGAAATGGTAATAATTGGTACGGAATAAGAGTCTGATACATTGTATTTAAACTTTTCGAGAGGTAAAATAAAATAATCAGAAAAAGAATTTTTTCACCCAACACAAAAAAGACAACAATAATGATAATATAATTAAAAAGTAGTAGTATAATGAATGATTGAACTTTAACGTAGAGATCTTTCGAGACGGGAGATTCGGTTACGATGAACGGTGAGGATTTATCGTAGAGTACTGTAACAAAAGTGGTCCGTGACACAGGTAATGCCACTCAAGTCAATGAGAAAGTCCGAAACTCCGGCTTTATATATCAGCACCAAATCAATCAGCTTCTTCCTCCTCCTCCTTCTCTCTTTCTTTTTCTGCTTCCTCTCGAATCTGCTTATTATCCTCTCGCAGTTTGCTTATCTTTCGTGTAAATTAATTCGAAAGTTTTTTTGTTTGTGAAGATCAGATAAGTGAATGGCTTCGTATTACTCTGGTTTTTTGAGTTGTGAAGAGCCACACTTTTTGGAATCTTGTTCTCTTTGCCGTAAACACCTTGGTCTTAACTCCGATATCTTCATGTACAGGTACTTAAAGATTCAAACTTTTTTCTAATACGCTACATTAGATTCTGGATCTGGGTTTTTTTTTTTTCTTCTGAAAGCGATATAATTTAGTCTGGTTCTGATTTTTTTTTTGTTTGTTTGTGATTTACAGAGGAGACAAGGCTTTTTGTAGCAAAGAGTGTAGAGAAGAACAGATTGAATCTGATGAAGCCAAGGAGAGAAAGTGGAGAAAATCGTCAAGATCTCTCCGGAAAAACTCTTCGTCTGAAACTAAAGAATCCGTCGCCGGTAACACCGTACGGGCAGGAACTCTTGTGGTGGCTTAGTAGAAGAAAATTTTATTACATAAATATGAAAGCAAATAGTGT
This sequence comes from Camelina sativa, assembly GCF_030686135.1. Lineage (NCBI taxonomy): Eukaryota > Viridiplantae > Streptophyta > Magnoliopsida > Brassicales > Brassicaceae > Camelina > Camelina sativa. Next base: position 27,055,802 of record NC_141885.1, read on the forward strand.
TTTTTTTTCTTTTGTATACCTTTTTTTTTTTTTTTTGTTTAAAATCTATCATCCTTCAAATCAGAAAACCCTTCTTCTTAAACCACACTCATAATATCTCTCTCCCCAAGAGCTGCAAAAGTTTCTGCTCTGTTTCTATGTTGGATTCAGATCGGAATCTGAGAACATTGTAGATCTGGTTTTATGTAAATGAATGTGGAGTTTTGGGAAGGGACAGAGAGAGAGTGTAAGAAGAAAAGGTTCCATTGTTTTGTAATCTTGGGGTTGAAATTTTGTTCGATTGTGTTTCATAAAGAAGAAACAGAGCATAATAACTATGTTCTAATAAAAATTCAATTTTCTTTTATCTTCGTATGATCGTTTCTTAATAAACCGACATAATTCGTTTCCGTAGCTGTTTAATTGGAAAGTTTTGTTTTGATTTCGAAGAACAAATTAGTCTCTTTCGATTGTTCTTGGCGGTATGCAATATACGGTGATAACTAAAGAACTCCGGTGAATCTTTTTTAAATGTGGAAAAGTGACAGCTCTTTTTTGGGCCTAAAGTGGGCTTTCTCAAGCAGCCTTTATGCATTATTAAGACATTGACACTTCCCACCTTCTATGAAGAGTAGTTTAGTTGGTAGGTACATAAATAAGTAGCCAGAACTAATCAAAGGTCATCATATATTTGTTGTAATTTATCATGGCCTCATGGGTACTAATTTATGTTCGTTTACTTGTTCTATAAGGAATGAAGAAAATGTGCATCTTTGACTTTCTTAACAACAACCTTATTTATTATTACATTCAAAATTTAATTATGTAAGTTTTGGTTGTTAACTTAACTAGCGCAATGAAACGGTAGAATACAATATACAATATAGATCTATGTTCTTTTTCAAGTGTTCATTATGCACGTTTAGTTTGGGCCTTTTCCCTTTGTCTCCTTATGCATTTTTTAGATATCCTGAATTTTGCTTATTTCATTTCATATAATACCTAACTTTGTTGCAAGGTGTATCCTCAAGTATATATCATCAGATTCATTTTAATGGTATATTTGGCAGTCCATATAAATTCATTTCCTCTAGTTCGTCTCTAACGGTAAGGGAATGATGGAGAAGGCAGTAGATGTTGACATGTTGTGCTTCAATTACAGGCCCTATAACAAGACAGATTCCCTGGCTTCCTCCAAAGTTTTCTAAAGTTTGCATACCGAGTTCTCTTGATTGAGATCTTTCTCCATCAGTCTTCTAAAATTTCCCACCTCTAATTACAAGCCCTATCTCAAGACAGATTCAGTTTTTTTTTTTTTTTGGTAAAAAAGACAGATTCAGTTGCTTCCTCTTTTTCATGGATCCCTGAAGTGCATGTATGCAGCACAGATGAGACATGAAATGAAGGGTTAAACAAAAATGTGTCTGGGATGGGGTTTAAAGAGATGCAAATGGTTAAGTGCTTTGGTTTGGATTAAGATCAGTATCAAAACTGACTGCAGCTCTAGTTGTTGAAGCCTTAAGCCTTTGATGGGCAATGGTGAGTTTTAGGATTCTCGGTTTTAAGGAAGTTGTATTTGAAATTGATGAAGCAAATGTGATTTCAGCTGCTAGCATCTAATAAATATCCTTCATGATATCGATTATCGAGGTAAAATAGCTCCTCCAATTGTGAGCATTTACATTTACCGTCCATGAGCCAAATATTGGTCTCACTGCAAAACAAGCTATGTATATGTTTAAATTTGTATGAATCTTTCAATGATTCTTTAGTGTTGGTTAAAGTCTAGTGTCAGAGCTCAACTGGCAATTGCTTAATGGAGTTGGTACACGTTTGATCAATCTTTATCTTTCAATAATTCAACAACTTGTCAATGTATTATTGATTGTCCACGATTTAAGGAGGATATTGAGGGGACTGAAACACCATGTAACAAAACTACGCATATAACGCATGACTTGTCGACGTATAAAAAGTACAAAACACGATTCTCCAGTGATTAGTTCCGTATAACACAAGAAACTTTAAGATAAGAATACACATAAAATTCCCAGCAATTATAATCAACAGTTACGCAAAATCCACCCATCTGGTAAATGATTTTAATTGATTACTCACAGCTAAAGAATTTCCCAAGACCCATGTATCCACCAAAGAACGGTTCTATAGAGAAGATTCTACTTTGAACTTCCAAGATTACATAGTGAAAGACTTAAAAGTGCCGACCTTTTTCTCATTAGCTCTTCTCATCCCCCAACCACAGTTTAGTATCATCCAGTTCAAACCCGTGACCATCAGAACTGTATTCAACCACAGGACTGGTGAGAGTATCATTGCTTGTTGTGTACCTTAAAGCCAAAGATCTTAGGAACGTAGTTTTGAGTCGGCTTCTGCGGTTTCATGTTCCCATAGGCCATGAGAAACAAATGAGGGAAAGTAGTTCCAAAGTAAGCTCCATCAATGTCTGCAATAAGCATTAAGGAAAAAAAACACTAAGACAAGAGGACAACACTCTTTGTCTACAAAGAGTTATGCAAGCAGACAAGCTAATCGCTAGTAGAATGCATCATGTTATGCTATATATAAGATTTAATGCCTTTTTGAACAAAGGAAAAAGGATACTGCCTTGGTATTTAGAACGCGGGTAGTAAATATCCTCGCATTTTGGGCAGTATATCTTCACTGTGCTAGACCTCGGGATATCAGATTGCCCAACCGGAAGACAAGATTGTCCACAGCAGAAAACTCTCGGGCATCTCCCGAAATCATAGTTCTTATACTTCTCCATCTACAAAAGAGATTCAGCAAAATACATCATTTAAACGATCAATCAGAAACAAAGATATAGAAACTGTAGAAGAACTCTTGTTTCTTACCATAGCAGCCATTCCTTTAGTAGTGAGAATATAACGAACATGAATAAGACCATACAACATCTCAGCAGCTGATTCCACCATCTCGTTCTGTTCTTCAGTAAACATATCACCTAAACCCATAAAGAAAATTCCCCACAAAGAGATGAGACAAAGTAAAAGCCTAATTTATATCAAAACACTTTTTTCACTAACCGTTTGATGATTCAACGTCCAAAATAAGATCAAGAGCATAATCATAGTAAGGAACTTGACCACTCAACCCACAGAGATTAAAATCATCTTGTATATAATCTTCATCTACTTCACAGAAAAACTCATTCCCTCTCAAATTACAAAACCACGAGATCCACGATGTATCATCACCTTCTGAACCACTCACATCTGATCCTTCACTATCTGTATCAGATTCAACTGCAAACCCAAAACAAAAAAAAAAACAAAACTTTATGAATACCCAGATCAGGAAATCTCGAGATAGTACTAAAATTGAGTGAGAATTAAGAAACTAACCATCGGGGGAGCGAGAATCAAGCTGAGGTTTAGCAGTGGAAGTAGAAGGGAAAGAATCTTTATCCTTAGAAGAGAAAGCCCTAGATGTAGAAGGTGAAGTTTTCTTAAGATGTTTGTCTAAAGCATCATTGATTCGTTTCCGATCAATAGCTCCACCAAGGATCTCCGATCTCGATGATCCACCACCACCCATTATTCCTCCTCCTCCGCTCCGATCCTTGTACATAACTCGATTCAATCCCCCTCAATGGAAAGAAAAAAAATCAAAGCTTTTAGATTCTCAAAGTCGTCTTTTTCTTCTTATCATCAGAACACAAGGAGAGAGAGAGAGGCGGAGAAATCTAGGGTTTCAAGATATTTTTTTGATCACAGAGTAGAAGAAAGAGAGAAGAGGTAAAGAGTGCTCTGCTTTTCCCTGTTTGTCATTCTCTTCTCTCTAATACTGTTTTGTTTTGTTCTCTTTGATTTTTTTTTTATCCCTCTGCTCATCCTTTTTTTTTCTTTTTAATTTTATGATTTTACAAATGGGCTTTTCTTATTGGGCCGTATGATACTGACAGTAGTTATAGAAGAAAACATTCCTTTTGTACTTTTTTTTTTTTTTTACTATGATGATGTTTCTAAATTACTTCCTCTCTCACATAGTTAATTTAACGTTTTAGATAATAATATTTATCTTCAAAGATTGATATTTTGAATATTTTTAATAAATTTTTGTTTTAATAATTATTGATGTTGTAGAATGTATGGAACGAGAAAGTGTGAAAGTAAAAAAATATTAAAAAAATAAGTTACAAAAGGTTATAAATAAAATAAAAAAATTATCAGAAAACAAAATTAATTATATATTTCCTTTATTTTAATATGTGTGTAAAATCCTAAACATCAAACTACACGAGAGGAGTAAATTTTAGGAAGAAAGAAATCATAAAGTTTTAAACTTTTTTTCTATTTTTGTATCAACACGGTCGTAATAATTGACTTGTGCCTTTCCTGCTTGGTAATGGTGATATGTTTTGGTTGGTCGATCTATTGTCCAAACTTAAAATTAGTTTAGAGATTATTTAAATTAGTTTAAGATCTTGTAAATTTAGTTGTGGAAATCAGGAAATGTAACTCATAAACGCAACTTATAACATTATTTTGCTGAATAAGTTTGGACATTTGATTTTTTTTTTTTTTAAAGTCAAATTGAAGAAATGGGTGCAGAAGAGTTGTGGAAAGCAAAAGTCTTATGTATTTTTGAAAAATGGGGAAAAAAACAAACCCACCGAATTAAAAATACTCTTTTTTAGGCTTTTTGCCTCTCTGACAGCTCAAATTAAAGTTGACTCCTTTTTTTTCCACTCTTTCAAAAATCTTGCAAGCTTTTTCCTCTCAAGAAGTCTCTCATTCTCCTTCTTCACTTAAACCAGAGGTACAGAAAGAGAGAGAGAGAGAGAGAGAGAGAAATAGTTAAAAGGTAAGTAAAAAATCAGAGAGTTTTCTCAATCGATGTCAGCTTCAGTGGCTGCAACATCAACAACAACAGATACAACGTTTATAAAGTGCGTCACTGTTGGCGATGGAGCTGTGGGCAAAACTTGTCTTCTTATCTCCTACACCAGCAACACTTTTCCCACTGTATACATATATCCATCTCTCTCTCTCTCTCTCTCTCTCTCTCTCTTTCTTGGATTGCTTTTCTTTATGGCTTTTTTGGTGACTGTTGATCTCCTTATTTACAGGATTATGTTCCAACAGTGTTCGACAATTTCAGTGCAAATGTTTTAGTCGATGGCAAAACTGTCAATCTTGGTCTCTGGGATACTGCTGGTAAATATGTTTTTTTTTTACTAAATGTCCACCTTGTTCTTGTCTTTTTGACACTATACTAAGAGAATTGTTACTTTTGACTTTGTTTAATTCTCTCAGTTTTGAACTTATTAAGTAGTTGAGAAAATTGAATCTTTACACTAATCTGTGTTAGCCACATGATGCAAAGTTGTTTTGGTCCTGAGTTCACTTTCAAATTTTAGTCAACTATGAGTCTTGTGGTATATGTTTTGGGTGTTTAACATTATGTTGCAGGTCAAGAAGATTACAATAGGCTTAGACCATTGAGTTACAGAGGAGCAGATGTTTTCATTCTTGCCTTCTCACTTATTAGCAGGCCTAGCTTTGAGAACATTGCTAAAAAGGTCCAGAGTTGAGACTATGGTTCTGTTTACCATTATATTTTCACTAAATATCTAACTTCCTCACACCAGCTCAGTAGTTTGTGGATCGGTTTCTTTCGCAGTGGGTTCCTGAGCTGAGACATTATGCCCCGACCGTGCCTATAGTTCTCGTTGGAACCAAACTAGGTTGAAGATATGAACCAATCTGTGAAATCCGTTATGTCTCGACCTCACATCAATAAGAGTAAGAGATGTAATGGTTTATCAAATTTTCTTGTTTTTGCAGATCTAAGAGAAGACAAGCAATTCCCAATGAACTATCCTGGTGCGTGTACAATCTCCACAGAACAAGTAAGTTTCCTTAAATGTATGATCAAGAACCATGTTAAGAATCAAAATCTTTAATAATTTCAACGATTGGTCTTTTTAGGGTCAAGAACTAAGAAAGGAGATAGGAGCATTAGCTTATATAGAGTGCAGCTCAAAAACACAACAGGTAACTAAACATTAGGGCCTGACTTACATTCTACAATTAGACAAATATATTGCTGTAAATAAAGACTTGTGATGATAATGGTTTTGTAGAATGTAAAGACGGTGTTTGATGCGGCAATAAAAGTAGTCTTACAGCCTCCTTCAAAGACTAAGAAGCAAAAGAGAAAGATTGGGTTCTGCCATGTTCTTTGATCAGTTACTCAAAAATCTATGGTCTTTGCTTTCTTTTAAATTTTTCTAGTGTGTTTCTTCTACGATCAACCATTACGAGAATTTGATCTTGTAGTAGAGAGTGTATTAACAGTGTTTTTTTAAGCTAAAGTGGTTAAGTCTTTTTTTTTTTTTTTTTTTTTTGTCGTCAGCTAAAGTGGTTAAGTCTCATCTATGTAAATGTGTTGAAACAAACGTTCGGCTCCTTTTGAGTTTCAAGTTCAAGATAAACCGGTTTTAACATAATAAACCTGAACCGGAGAAGAAATAAACCGGGTATTGGTTATTACCAAATTGAATAAAACCACAATTCGTCAATTCCTGTGGAAGAGTCTTCTTCACTCCTAATCTAGTCTCGATGTCAAACCTCGCCGTCTCTAACGGCGGCGAACCACCGCGAAAAACCAACCAGCCACCGCCGGCATCGTTTTCGTCGCTTCCAATCGACATCGTGTTGAACGTCTTAGCCCGCGTCCCAAGAAGGTATTACCCGATCCTCCGTTGCGTATGCAAGAGCTTGAGGAGTCTACTTCGCTCGCCTGAGATCCACAAGACTCGATCTTTCCTCGGAAAGGATTCGCTTTATATATGCTTCATGGACAAATCTACAGACCCCAAGACTCCTCACTGGTTCGCTCTCCGCAGGATTGAGAACAGTACGACTGATGAGAATGTTTTCGACTCCATCGAGTTCCCTTGTGGTTACTCTCTTTCAACCATCGCGGTTGGTCATGAGATTTTCGTCATTCCCGGAACTCATATTCGCTCAACAAATCTCTTGATCTTTGATACACAATCTGGAAAGTTTCGTCAAGGACCTAGTTTGCTAGTGAAGCGACAATCCAATAGCGTAGGACTAGTCGGCGGTAAGATCTATGTGATCGGAGGCCACAGAGAAGACAAGATTCCAGCGCAAGTATTTGACTTAAAGACGCAAACTTTGGAAGCAGCGCCGATTCCTGAGGCAGATGGGAGATTTGTATGGAGCTGTGCGGCAAGTTTTTCACTAGACAGGAAGGTTTGTGCTTTAATCTCTGGTCGAGGCATGACTTGTTACGATCCTAGAGATGGTTCTTGTGAGACACCTGAGTTGCCTAAAGATAGATGGTGCAAGGGAGGAGTGTGTGTTATAGACAATGTGCTCTTCGTTTACTTCTTTAGATTCGGGTTAATGTGGTATGACTCTCAACTGATGCTATGGAGAGTGGTTTATGGTTTGGATATTGGCAAAGCTGGATGCGTTGCAATGGCTGAATACTATGGGAAGTTGGCTTTTCTATGGGTCAATCGAAGTCTTCTTTGTCCTAAAAGCAAAGAGATTTGGTGTAGAATGATTGGTTTTGATAGAAATGAATCAGGAATTCATGGGACTGCAGAACCGTCTCAACTTCTCCGGATTGTTCCTCGCGACTATAACATGAGTCATTGTCTGTCTCTTGGTTAAACACGAGATCCCTTGTTCACGATAGATGATGATGTTTAGTAAATGATGATGTTTTAGTGCTTTCTATGAGCTTTTTAGTCATTATGTTTAATATCAGTACAATGTGTTTTCAAGGTTATGAATGTGTTTAGTTCTTTCAACTCTCGATTTAGTCATTTGTTGTTGCGGTTTGAGCATCTTGCTCTGTTCCACCTAATCGATTTTGCAGTATTCTCCTAGCAAGTTTGTGTGATTGTCAAATATTACTAATTAATAGCAAGTTATGATGAATTTCTTGGTCCTGCAGATCTAAGAGTTGACAAGCTTACACCCCTTTGATTTATCCAGGTGCTTGCATCATGTTAAGAATCATGGTTCTCATAGATTGTTACCTTAGGGTCAAGAACTAAGAAAGGAGATAGGAGCATTAGCATATTTTATAAAGAGTGCAGCTCAAAAACACAACAGGTAAACGAACCATCGAGTTAATGCTTTGACTTTGAGTTACAATTTGTAAAATACTTGTGATGATGAATTATGATGATGATTTTGCAGAAAAATGTGAAATCTATAATTTGTCTTCAAAGACTAAGAAACAAAAGATTTGTTAGTAGAGAGATTTGTTAATGTTACGAATATTTCTATTTTGCTATTTAGGATAATTTCTATTTTCTTATTTCCTTTTCTCATAGGGTTTTAATTTACGGTTTATAGAGATGAAGTCTACTAGGTTGTAAAGACTCATCCAAGCTAGAGAAGTGCTTTGGAGGTTTCGATCGGGTTAGGCCGAGGGAAGAGAGAACTTAGTTCTCTTTGAGAGTTTTACTCTTGTTACGTTATAATAAAGGGTTTTGGTTTGGAAACTGGTTCTATCTCTAATAATAAGCTATAAGTTGAAGACAAAATATATAAACCGGTTATGGTTTTTTTGGCTATATATAAACAGAAACAAAAATAGAATCGAATCTCAACTTCTCAAGTTTCCGTTTTTAATCTCTCTGTAGTCTTCTCTTTCAAACTAAACTCCCATGACTAACCTCGCCGTTTCTAACGGCGACAAACCACCGCAAAAAAACCAACCAACCACCGTCGTCTTCATTGTCATCGCCGTCATCGTTTACGTCACTGCCACGCGACATGGTTTTAAACGTCTTAGCCCGCGTACCAAAACGGTTATACCCAATCCTCTGTTGCGTCTCCAAGAACTTGCGTAGTTTTGTTCGGTCGCCTGAAATTCAAGAGACTCGATCTTTACTCGGAAAGGATTCTCTTTACATCTGCGTCGTGGACGAAACTATGGATGAAGAGTATCTGCGGACTCAGACTTATCACTGGTTCAATCTCCGCAGGGTTGAGGACAGTACGACTGAGAATGTCTTCGACTCCGTCGATTTCTCTTTCCTTCCCGAGCCTTGTCGTTGCTCTTCTTCCGTCGTCGCCTTCGGTCCTGAGATGTTCTTCATTCCAGGAACTAATGATGGCTCCTCAAGTTCAAGCTTTAGGATCTTTGACACCCAATCCGGAAAGGTTCGTCAAGAACCTCGTATGCTAGTGAACCGAACGTACAATTGCGTAGGAATACTCGGCGGTAAGATCTATGTGATCGGAGGATGCAGAGGAAACGATATTTCAGCGGAAAGCTTTGATCTAAAGACGCAAGCTTGGGAAACAGCTCCGAGTCCCCATAACAAAGAAAGTCTCATATGGATTCATGGGACAGGTGTTTCACTAGACAGAAAGGTTTGTGCTGTAAGCTTTTTTCGAGGCCTGACATGTGACGATACTAGAGATGGTTCTTGTGAGACATCCCAGATGTCTTTTAGCAGATGGTGGAAGACAGGAGTGTGTGTTATAGACAATGTGCTCTACGTTTACTTCTTTGGTTACGGTTTAATGTGGTATGACACTGAGCTGAAGCTATGGAGATTTGTTTATGGTTTGGATCTTGGCGAAGCTCAAGGCGTTGCAATGGCTGAATACTATGGGAAGTTGGCGTTTCTATGGGAGAAACCAAGTCTTGTTAGTAGTGAAAGCAAAGAGATTTGGTGTAGAATGATTGGTTTGGCTTGGAGTGAAGCAGAAATCAATGGAACTGCAGAACCATCTCAACTTCTTAGGATTGTTCCTCGCACCTTTAATTTTCACCATTGTCTGTCGGTTGGTTAAACTCTAGATCTAGTGTTGACAATAAATGTTTAGCACTCTCTTTGGTGTAGAATGATTGTTTTGGATAGGAGTGAAGTAAGGATTCATTTGACTGTATAGATTGCAGCATCATTGTCTTTCTCTTTTGGGGTTAAACACGAGAGATGTTATTGTTGCGGTTTCAGCCTCTTGCTCTGTTCCACCTTATCTAATTTGCAGTATTTGCTTAGCAAGTTTGTGTGTTTGTAATTCACTCAGTTACATAGGAGTTGATGTGTTTCTTGCCCTGTCTACTAAACCGGTTCAAATGAAAACAAAACTGTGTTATCCACTAAGCCGAATAATACTCAATATTTGATGGTATCCACATTTTCTTAACCAAGATAATTAAAAAAAAAAAACAAAAGATGGATGAAATGGAACACAATGGAAACCAGATTTGGGCATCTTGTAATACAAAGTTGAAACTCGGTCAGCTCTTGTTAATACGAGTAAAAGGCCAAGTACGGGTCAAGAAGATTACAATAGGCTAGACCATTGAGTTACAGAGTAGCAGATGTTTTGAAAACATTGCTAATCAAAAGGTTGAGATTATGGTTCTTTTGCCACATTATATTTTCACTGCAATCAAAATTAGGTTGAAAATAATGAACCAATCTGTTATGTCTCCTGAATGTTAGGAATCTCACATCAATAATGTGGTCTATAAGATGAAATTTTCTTGATCCTGCCTCCACAGAACAAGTATGTTTTTTTAAAAGATTGTTCTTCGCTGTATACGCGATCAAGAACCATGTTAAGAATCAAACATAACTGGTAGCTAACTACGATGCTCCAAATTTACATTTTACAATTAGACCAAATACTTTGCAGCTCTATCTGCTAAAGTGTTGTGATCATGATGATGATGATTTTTCAGAACGTTAAAGCGGTGTTGGATGCAGCTAATAAAAGTAATTTTACAACCTACTACAAAGACTCAAGAGAAAGATTGGTTTATGCCATGTTCTTTGAATGGTTTACTCTCAAATCTCTAGCTTTGAGAATTGAGATATAAGATATTTAAAATATTTTTTTGTGTACTTTTTATTCTATGAACAACTCCTGCAGATCAAAATTTGCAGATTAGTCGTATGTTTCATTATAGGAGTTTGATCTTGTAGTAGAGAGAGTTGTAGCAGAGTTTGATCTTTTAAGCTAAGTCTCATGCTCATCTAGGTGTAAGACAACAAATATAAACCGGATTTAACCGACTAAAACTGTTAGGGAGAAGAGATAAACCGGAATTTGGTTTTTGGCTTATATAAACGAAACCAATTGGAATTAAACCTCAATTCCTTCGAAAAGTTCACTCACTTCAACTCTCGGTTTATGATGCAAGACCATGTTAACAATCATGCTCTTCTTTAATCTCATAGATTGTTTCCCTCAGATCAAGAACTAAGAATTAAATAAACCGGTTATGGTTATGGTTAGTTAGTTGGCTATATAAACAGAAACAAAGATTGAATAAAAATCGCAATTCAATCTTTTATTCATTCTCAAGTTTCCTTTTTTTAATCTCTCTGTAGTCTTCTCTTTCAAACTAAACTCCATGACGACTAACCTTTCTAACGGCGACGAACCACCGCAAGAAACCATCCAACCGCCGATGTCATCGCCGTCATCGTTTACGTCACTGCCACGCGAAATGGTATTAAACGTCTTAGCCCGCGTACCAAAACGGTTATACCCAATCCTCTGTTGCGTCTCCAAGAACTTGCGTAGTCTTGTTCGCTCGGCTGAGATTCAAAAGACTCGATCTTCCCTCGGAAAAGATTCTCTTTATATCTGCGTCATGGACGAAACTATGGATGAAGAATATATGCGTACTCGGACTTATCAATGGTTCAGTCTCCGCAGGGTTGAGGACAGTACGACCGAGAATGTCTTCGTCTCCGTCGATTTCTCTTTCCTTCCCGAGCCTTGTCGTCGCTCTGCTTCCGTCGTCGCCTTTGGTCCTAAGATGTTCTTCATTCCCGGAACTAATCATCGCTCATCAAGCTTTAGGATCTTTGACACCCAATCTGGAAAGGTTCGTCAAGGACCTAGTTTGCTAGTGAACCGAACGTATAATTGCGTAGCACTAGTTGGGGGTAAGATCTATGTGATTGGAGGATGCAGAGAAGACGAGCTTACAGCGGAAAGCTTTGATCTAAAGACGGAAGCTTGGGAAAGAGCTCCGAGTCCCCATGAAGAAGATAGTCGCATATGGATTCATGGGACAGGTGCTCCACTAGACAGAAAGGTTTGTGCTGTAAGCTTATTTGGAGGCCTGACATGTTACGATACTAGAGATGGTTCTTGCGAGACATCTGAGTTGCCTTTTGGAAAATGGTGGAACACAGGAGTGTGTGTTATAGACAATGTGCTCTACGTTTACTTCTTTCGTTTCGGTTTAATGTGGTATGACACTGAACTGAGGCTATGGAGAGTGGTTTTTGGTTTGGATCTTGGCGAAGCTCAAGGCGTTGCAATGGCTGAATACTATGGGAAGTTGGCGCTTCTATGGGAGAAACCAAGTCATTTTTGTCGTGGAAGCAAAGAGATTTGGTGTAGAATGATTGGCTTGGCTAGGAGTGAAGAAGGATTCAATGGAGCTGCAGAACCCTCCCAACTTCTCAGGATTGTTCCTCGCACCTTTAGTTTTCACCATTGTCTGTCGGTTGGTTAACTCGAGATCTATTGTTGCTTAGTACTTTCTTTGGTACTGCCTACTGTGCAATGATTGTTTTGGATAGGAGTGAAGTAAGGATTCATTTGACTGTAAGTAGAACCATCTCAACTTCTTGGTATTGTTCCTCGAGGCTCATATAGATTGCAGCATTGTCTTTCTCCTTTAGTGTTATACACGAGAGACATATTGTGGATACATCAATACGGTTTGTTTACAAGATTATGAATGTGCTGATGCGTTTACTTCTTCAGCTCTTTAATTAGTCATTATCGTTGCGGTTTCAGCAACTTGCTCTGTTCCACCTAATCTAAATTGCAAGATACTGTACATTAGCAGTTAGCAAGTTTGTGTGTTGATGTGTTTCTCTTGTCCCTGTCTACTAAACCGATTCAAATGAAAACCAAAACTGTGTATCTACTAAACCAAACAGAACAAAATGTCTGAGAGGCTCCTCCTATCACTGCCGCGTACATTGTAGTCAAGCATCTGCAAAGAGAGGCACCAAATCAGCGTACATGGTAGTACATGTAATGTACTTCTTTGTGGTACTTCTTAGGTTTCATTGAAGTTGAACATGGTCTCTAGTTTTTATGATGATCTCCCTGCAGTCAGTGAGACAAGCAACACATGAAATTAAAAAAACCATCACTCACTTACAAGAATCAGCTTGAATTTTCAGTTTTTTATGAATTTTCAAATGAAATATGTATACCTTTACTTGGAAGTCAAATTAATTGACAAAGATGGGAGTAGTTGAAGAGAAACGCCATGGACACAACAAGGTCCTCCGATCCACACTTGCAAAAAGATTCTCAGAGTTAGAAGACAAAAGAATTCTGTAATTGTAATGAAATAATCTGGGAATTTTACTTACAGATGGTGAAGCAGAGAATTCAGAAGAACACGAGCTTGTTGATATATGTTTGATACCTCCCTGACTAGTTGAGGTACGTCAAGTATCATAACATCTCCTTCAAGGGTTTCTCTGCATTAAGAAAAAAATTATGAGTCCTAAAAAACAGTATCACTTTTATCTGTTGGTCCCAAAAGTGAGAAGAGAGATGAAATTACATCGCAAGCAGCTACCCATACAGGCTGACATAGAATTGTTTTTTATAGGTTTTTGACTATTTTCGTTCCCATGTTATAATACTTGATAGGAGAAAGCAGACCTGAAAGTTAGGCTTTTGACTGATGAATGTGCCTGAGACTCATCTAAGCTGAACCAAACACAATTGAGAATAGAGAGAATATGAGTTCTGTGTCAAATGGTGTGTAGAAACAAAGGCGTGTTCTGTAAATATAGTGATACCTGAGAGCAGATGGCAAGACTCCTTGAAACACCAAAGAGCACGGTGTGGTACCTATAAAACGCACAATGTTATGTATTTTTGAGTAACTGCGCAATGATACTTTAGAAGAGATATCTGCTTCTTACCTTGTTTCTGTTAGACCATAGTGGTTCAGCAAGACCCCAATGTGTGGCACAACTCCGTAAAGCTTTGACACCTACATAGTAAGAAGGATTTGTAAGCCACTTGACATGGATAGAATTTTGAGAGCGCAACAGAAAAGAGGAAATAAAAAAAGTACCAGCTGGAAAAGAGGCTCATCAGGTGAATGTCTTTGGAAAACATATCTTGGATCAGATTTGCGCACAACACTGTGACCATATCCTCGGAACAATCTGCAGACAAATCAGACGAGGTCAACATGAGATATTTAGTAGACTGTCCCCGTGACAATACAACGTTAACTAGGAGAAGGGAAAAACAAATTAGTCATCGAAATCTCTTATGGCGGTACTAGTTACTAGAAGCTATGAGACTGATAGACCAAACTTTGAGGTCTGGATTAAACTTTCATCAGTCTTGTTGGTTGGCTTATAAAGATACAAGTAAAAGACCATAAAGCAAAGAATGACCATAAAGCAACAGTTATTCAAGATAAATACAAGAGAGAATACCTGAATAGCCAGACTTTAGAGTGGCCCAGCTAAACCAGAGAACAGATCACCCACCTGATTGCCAATGTTGAGAGGTATGACATCACCCACACCACAATGTCATAGATTGAAACTTCCACTCACTTGTCTTCCACCTCTTGTCACCTGTGCAGCAATCAAATCAACACAGGTAGGTGTAACGATCACCACATTAGGTGTCTGACTTTCAAGCAGCATTTTAGTACTACTATGCATACACCAAATTCAAAAATCAAGTTAAGTAAAGCATTTGGATCTAGCTTGCATAGATAGATACAGAGTTAGAACTCACCTGCTGGGTCAATCATGTCGTGTACCATTATTTATAGCCTTTAACATCCCCAATCAATCAAGTTCATCACCTATAGAGACATGCAAAAACAAGGACAAAATCATCAGGAGGTCATATCAATAGTTTTTGGCATAATAATAATTGAAATAGAGGTCTGACCTGAGAACAAACCCTGCAGCGGCTGAGTAATTTAATTTGGCATCATAGCATCTGCAGACTGCATCAAACAATAAGAGTCAATTATAAAAATTTCTCATATATGTTAAGTGAAACAAATTAAAATTACCTGTGACAAGAACCACTGGGAATGCAATGCTCCCTCCATCATAATTGGACTACAAAAAACAAATCAAACCTGCATATGAAGAAGGTTAGTTGGAATGAGGTTGAGACGCAAATTAAAGCTCAAAAAACTAGATGATCACACAGGAAAAATACAACAAAACTTGCATCTGAAGCCATCTAACCGGATGGATTGTTGCCCCCTTGGTTAACGCATAGATCAGATCACCCAACCCAATGGATTAGCATCAAACACGAGACAAGCCCAATGAAAATCGCCAGAGACTAGTTATTCAGCCTCACCCACCTGAATCAGTACAGCAAAATCACTTAAGTCTGTTTGAATTTTAAAAACAATTTCAAGAAGCCATAAAAAGCACAGTGACATTGTAAAATCATACACCCATTTTGAAGTCAAAGAGAAGCATAACTGAAATGATATTTTTTTTACCAAGGATGGCACTGCATAAGATCAAGAAGAATCTAGTACATTAGAAGGACAAGTAAAAAAAAAAAGAAAGATCCCCATTGCCTCGAGCCTCGAGGATCTGCATCAAAGAGACACAGAGATGTTTTCACTTGAAAACTGAAACATCCAATAAGAAAGATCAAAATCATGTTTGAAAAGTCCCTGATTAGTCACAGTCCAAAACTCAAAATCCAGTCAATTGTATTTAAAAAAAAATAATAATAAGAAAAGAGATAGCTTACATATACCAAAAGGGAAAGAGGAGGAAATAGATACCTTGTGCATCACATCAGAGGAGCCCATACTTAGTTGCAGACGCACCGCACCCTGCGAGACATTTAAAAGAACAAAAACCAAATCAGCGATCGATCATAATAGCATCATCCACCAGAATCTACAAACAACAGAAGGAAATGTAAAACAAAAAAATATCAAACCGTAGGAGGCGACGTAGTGTAAATTCAGAAGCGGAGATGATGGGATCATAAATAATAAGCTTCCAAAAACAGCCTGCAAAACGAAGAAAATTACTTTAATTAGGGGATCAAATCAAAGAATAAAAAGCAGAAACGCATTAGTAAGAAGAAAAGTAATTAAATTGAGAGAGAGAGAGAGACCAAACAAGTAAAGTAAAATCAAACCGTAGGAGGAGTTTAAGTTCAGAAGCTGGTGGAGCGATGATTGGAAGTTGGATCCTCTTGTCACAAATCTAAACCAACAAAACAAAAACGACAAGTAATTAGTAACATGATGTAACTAGAAGGAAACAAAGACGACCAAACCAAAGTGAAAATTCAGAAGCAAATTGTAGAGATGTGTTTAGAGCAAGGAAACCTTGAGAGCGCCTAAAGAAGTAGCATCGAGAAACAGTACCTGCAAGAGGAAGAAAGAAACGTAAGGAATAGGTGAATCTCCTAATTAAGCACTGCATCATCCAACTCCTGTGGCTTGTTAGTAGCTCCTGCAAAAAAAACATTACAATCCAAGTATATGATTAGGGCAAGCAAAAACAGAATATATATGCCAACAGACTGAAGCTGGAAACGAATCATACCAATGACAATCACCAGAGAAACTAGCTGTTCAGCCTCACCCACCTGAATCAGTATAGCAAAATCACTTAGTCTGTTTGAATTGTAAAAATAATTTCAAGAAGAAACCAAAGTTGCAAATTTTACCTCTCGCTGGTCTCCAGATACCAGTGAACAAATCTCTCCATCAAGTCCATCTGCAATAATTAAGCATAAGTCATTAGGAGAAGGAAACCTAATAACATCTCCATGAAATACAGAGGTAACCATAACAGAGATAAGGAGAAGGAAACCTGATCACATCTTCATCAAGTTTAGCTACAATAATTCAGCATAAGTGTTTCTCCATATACTGCAACAAAAAAAGAATCTGGAAAACAAAATAAGAACACACATGAGAACAAATCATATATACATCACCAACAATAGCAAATCTCTGAAAGTCATTACGGGAAAAAAGAAGATGTAACCTTACCTCTAAACAGATGATAGACGAGAAAATATCCACGATCTGCATCCAAGAGAGAGGTATATTTTCAGTTTTAAGCGTACAACAAAAATTAAACAAATTAAAAAGGACAAATTTTAAGAACAATTACTCGTCTAGGAAATAATTTGTGGAGCATCTCTCATCTGAATGTGTGTGTACACAGCACGAACATCTGGGAAACACAAGAAGCAGATTATCAACAATATTAAGGTAACGTGAAAGTTAAACACAGCAGAAAGCATAATGTTAAACCTGAAAAAGTTAAACTCCCACAGAGTAATCCAGGTGTGTTGAGAATTGAGTTCTTGATTAAATCTGCAACAAAGACAAAGTAGAAAGTTGTGTTGTGACTTAGTCATTTGTTTGGTTAAAGCCTAGCTAAGAGAGTTGTTGTAATAGTAGTGTGGCTTGTGTAAGAAAGCAAACCTATGATGTGTAAGGGTTAGTAACTAGGAGTGTGGTCTAATGTGTAAGAGTCATGATGGTCTTAAGTATGGGAACATGTGGGAGGTGCAACTAGTAGAAGTAGTATAAGTATGATGTGTGTGTTGTAAGAAAGTATTCTAGAGATCCGAAAATAAAATGTAATCTCTTTGTGTTATCTCTCTAAGTTCTCTAACTTTCTTGTTATTCAATGAACAAAACAGAGTGTCCAAAACAGAGATAGAGAGATGAGAGAAACTGATCTTACAAGTGAGAGTAAGATCCTGAAATGTCAACATGGTGCCTCGAGGATCTGCATCAAAAGAGAGACTGACATGTAAATTACACAATGTTTTCTCTTTAAAACTCCCAAATCATGTTTGAAAAGTCCCTGATGTGGCACAATCCAAAACTTAAAATAGCAGACATATACCAAAGGGAAAGAGGAGGAAGTACCTGAAATAAACCACATGACCAGCCTTGTGCATCAGAGGAGCCCATACTTAGTAGCAGAAACCCTAATAGACGTTAGAAAAAAGAAGCAAATCAGCGATATCGACCATAGAATCATCCATCATCATAGAATCTCCAACAACACAAGGAAAAGTTATATAAATCATACCGTAGAAGAATGTCACACACCACCGCACCTTACCTGATTCTACACGAGAAGATAAAGTTCAATTCAACAAAGCAATCCTAGTGCCTGGACAGTGACGACGTTCTGCATCAAACCAACAAAGCAATACAAAAACAACCAAGTACTGTAATTAGTAAGTAACTAGAAAGAAAAGAAAAAAACCAAAGTAAAATATCAGGAGGGAGAACAAATCAGTGAAAGCGATCATCATAATAGGATCATCAGCAACCAGAATCTACAAATAACAACACAAGGACAAGTAAGTAAAATCAAACTGTAGGAAGAGCCGAGGAGGTGTGACAATTCAGAAGCGGGTGGAGCCTCCAAAGCATAAGAACAAACTCTCCTCTCGTCTAGGAAAGAATTTGTGGAGCATCTCTCATCTGAATGTGTGTGTACACGGCAAAAACATCTGGGAACACACAAGAAACAGAGTGACAAAAATAGTCAATATTAAGGTATTAAACTGAGCATAAATCATAATGTTTAAACCTGAAAGTTTAACTCCCACAATGTTTTCTATTTGAACCTCCTCGAACTGCATCAAAAAGAGAGACTGAGATGTTAATTCACGTATATATAGAAGAAAAAAGTAAAAGATGTATTAAGACTTAAAGAGGAAGAACAAAACCAATGAAGACGTAGGACAGAGAAGAAGGTGTCCATCAAAGCCATCACTGATCGATCAAAGCATCATCCAATACCTGAAATAACATAGCAAAGAAGTAAATATAACATGAACATAATAAAAAAGCCTTGAACGATTCAATTTAGAAACTTAGAAACCAAACCCTGAAGAGCAACATTGAATGAAAGTGACCAGGATCAGTCAAAGCCATCACACGAATACACGATCTGCATCAAAAGAGAGACTGAGATGTTAATTCACTTTTATATAGAAAAAAAGTAAAAGAAGTATTAAGACATAAGAGGAAGAACAAAACCAAAGAAGACGTAGCACACAGAAGAAGCGTGTCCATCATAGCCGTCACTGATCCATCAAAGCATCATCCAATACCTGAAACCTGAAAAGAAAAACCGAACAACAAGTTAAAAAAACCAAACCCTAGAAAAAAAAAAAAAAAAAAAAAGCAACTGTATCGATTCAAAGAAAGACACCAGAGACTAGTTCGTGTGTCCATCAAAGCCATCATCATCATCAAAACCTGAAAAGAAACAAAAAATACAGAACAACAAGTTAGAAGAAACCAAACCCTAGAAACCCAATGATCGATTCAAATAAATAAAAAAAGAAAGACTAGTTTAGAAGAACGAAACGAACGAGTGAAGATGCTGTACTGGAGAGTCAAGAGGAAAAAAACCCCTGAAGGCGTGGCACATAGAAGAAGCGTTTCCATCGGAGCCTTCATCATCGATTGAGAAAAGCATCATCCAAAACCTGAAAAAGAACAGAACAACAAGTTATAAACCAAACCCTAAAAAAAAAACAAGCAAGTGAAAATACAATGATCGATTCAAAGAAAGACACCAAAGACTAGTTCGTGTCCATCAAAATTCAAAGCCGATATCATCACTGATTGAGAAAAACATCATCCAAAACCTAGAAGAATAAAAACAGAACACAAAGTTATAAACCAAACCCTAGGATCGACTCAGAAAAGAACATCAGAGACTAGTTTAGAAGAAGAAGCTAAGAGACTTTACTACAGAGATGAATGAGAACGACGAAGAAACAAAATAGTGAGGAAGATAGGTGTGAATGAGAGAGCGCATTATATTTATAGACGGCCCAGATCTAATCTTATTCATGTTTTAACGGGTGAGATTAAGTCGGTAGTCAAACCAACTTTGACTCTTTTGTCCAGCTGGCAATATTTCCTTTTCTTTATAGACGGTCGAGATCTAAAGTATTCATGTTTTAACGGTCATCATTAAACCCACAATGTCCAGCTGGCAATTTCCTTTTCTTTCTTTCGCAAAATCCACTTTTCTTTTGTTTGGTAAATTCTTTATGAGACCGTTAGCCTAGAGCCTATAGAGCCTAGAGATATTTATGTTAACGCTATTTTTCCTATTTCATTTTCTATTTATTATTTGTTTTCTTTTTAAAAAAAAAAAAAAAAAATCGTACTGTATAAACAAATCCATCACCCTTAGATTAGATAGTTCGTTGTGATGAGAGCTTACCTTCTTCTAGAACAAATCGTATAAGTTATAACGGACAGCTTTACACAGATGACCAAACTTTGAGCAAGTCCTTGTGCTTTAATACTACAAAACTAATGCATATATGCATATATATATGAAAAACCAAGTAAATCAAAAATCATCATCATCAAATCATATGAAAAACCAAGTAAATCAAAAATCATCATCATCAAACCAACTAATGCATATATGCATATACTTACTTAACTCCATCGATTCCCTTGAGTGAATTCGGATTCTTTGCCATACACGAGACATGAGAGACTCCATCACGCACGATGACCATCCATCCATTGCTCCTACACAACAAGTAACAACATATACAGATTTTGACAAATTTTATTGTTCCAAAACTATATATCACAATTTTCTTTTATAAATATTGACTTAATAGAGAAACACATTTACTAGGTGATGCATGAGAGCTTACAGCCTTGTGTTCAAAAGTTCTATCTGATAATCTCCTTACCCAATTCTCAGGCAACAGAAAGAATGAAATCATTGCAAGAAGCAGAGAATGGAAGATTATGAATGTTGTTGTTTTGTTGGTGTGGTGCGTTCTTTCTTGACAAAATCCACGGATCGATGTTGCATGATCTTATCAATGGAGAGTCATGTCTGAGAGATGATCCTCTTTAACGAGGGAGCGGCAACAGATTTTGAAACAACTATAAGTTGTTAATGCTTAATAACTAACTAGTCACACTGTTGGTAATAATGATTTAGCTTGGGTGTGTTAGTGTAGAAGAGACAAGAGACACACAATTTTTAACGAGGTTTAGCAAATGCCTACGTCCTCAAACTTTGTTGGTAATATTTCTTGAGCACAATTACAGTTAGTGTTTAATATTGGACTTACACAAACCAAAAATCTTTTCTTAGCTTGTTCCCAATCTATTCCCAACCCACTAAGAGATCCCTAAGATCAACAACACTGATCTACACCCATGACTCTCACTTAGAAACAAAAACCCTCACCCTTTTCCCCCAAATATGCCAAAAGGCATACAAGGTTTTTCCTTTCTTTTTCACGTTCTAAAGAGATAAGTTTCTAAGTCCTAGACCTTCTATATTTAAGGGATTTCGTACCTCTCCCAAGGCTAACAACTTTCCTAAAATCAAGAGGAAATATTCCATTTAACTTTATTCTTTGTTTAACGAATATTTCCCTTTTCCATTAAATCTTCTAAATATCTTCAAGCTTCCTTTTTCTTCGTGCTTTACCTCCAAGTAATATCCCAAAACGTGTCTTAAGTATATCTTCATAAATCTTCAAAACCAAGACATACAAACAAAATCAACAAGCCTCTGATGCTCTTTTATCAGACAGACGCTTGTGCATACATCAAACGCCTGTGCCGAGACAGAAGCTTGTGCAGACATATTTTGTACAGCTTCCTGAACTTCATCTTCAACTTTAGCTTGCCCACATACACTTACAGGGTGTACCTAACATGCCTGACTGATAAAGAGATTTTTGGCCAATGCTGAAACATTTGGACTAGTAGGAAAATTCAGATGGATCTGAAGAATTCTACATACCAATTAAATTAGTACAAGCTCATCAGGAGCTGAGGTCTAAGTTTCTTCTGCCATTTTCAACAAAGATTAAAAAAAAAGAGTCTAGTCGTCTCCTTACCCTCGTGAATGTATCCTTTTGGCTCTCGGCTTCGAATGAAGGGTGCCCGTAGGTAGAGAAACTCGTAACACACACAACATACCTAAAAGTACAGTTAATCAACTGCTTGATCATGATCTCTGTTTTTCAACCATCCCATGTGCCCAAGTAAGTAATCTTAAGGTTCCACACACACATTGTTTGTTACTTGACTGAACTGACCACCCAAAGTTAGCAATTTTCCAATCTCTCCTGTCGCCCTGAGTGTGTATTATTATTATGATGACATTAATAACATGAACAACACCATGAGTTCACAACTCTATGTAAATTGACATAAATCTCTACACTTTAATCGAAGGGAAACAGAGAGAGAGAGTTTACCTTAACTTGTCGAGCAGATATATATATATATATATATATATAGACTCTGCCAAATTTGCCTTCTCCAAGCGGCATCCCGATCTCGAAATATGTTAGGGTCCATTGCTTCTCTCTGTATCTCCACCATCACATTTTGTCGATTTCTCTCACTCATTTTTTTTTGTTGCCGATCACAGTACTAGCACTTTTTACTGGTAAGAGACCACAGCGAGAAGGAAAGTAAAAAAACTTTTAAGGAATTCAAAAGGTCTCCCTTCAACGCAACGTTTCGTAAATTTCTTTTTTTAATTCCCAAGGAGAGTTCACAACCCTTTTATTAAATGACGAATTTACCCTCCTTACGATCTTTCACTGTAATCAATCAAGAGCACTTGTGTTTTTTTTTTTACAAAGGTGATTAAGATTCCACTCACTCTCACCCTCGAATTAACCCCAATTCGAGATACATGAACAAGAAAGAAGAAGAAGAAGTAGAAGAGAAGAAATAACCCAAAAAAAACCAGAACTCTCTCACTAGCTCTCTGTTTCAATCTCATCTCTATCTCTAGAGACTAGACTCTCTCTCGAAGAACGGAAGAAGAAGATGAATCTTTTAATCTTCTCGTCTTGTGTGTTCTTCTCTCTCTATATAAGAAATCTCTTTTACATGAAGCGGCATCGTCCTGTCTCTTTTAGCCTCTTGTCACGTGTACCCCCACGTGTCTCTTCTTATCAGTTATTTCATACGAGATCCTCTCTTTCCAACAGCAGCTTTCTCTCCTAAAGCTTCTCTCTTTTGCAGTCTTATTTCTTTCATGTAAATTTAGCTTATTATTACCAAGAAGATAATTAGTGTTTTTTCATGAGTGATATATTGATGTTGGATGTCTATGCAAGTTGAATACAACTGTGTATCACTTTATCTTATATATTATTATCACGAGTTTTTAGAGAGTTGGTTGTCTTCTCTGCTAGATTCAAATTATCCTTTGGGTAACAAATTATTCAATGGAGTTCTAACACTGCGCCTTCACATGCCAGATTCGAGAAAGAAAAGGGAATTTGCAGCACGGTGGAAGAACAAGTTGAGTAATAATAATAAGACTAACGGTTAAATGTCTATGGTCTGTATCCTTATGATACTGCTCGAGCCGTTAAAAGGCA
This sequence comes from Camelina sativa, assembly GCF_030686135.1. Taxonomy (NCBI): domain Eukaryota; kingdom Viridiplantae; phylum Streptophyta; class Magnoliopsida; order Brassicales; family Brassicaceae; genus Camelina; species Camelina sativa. The sequence continues at coordinate 27,079,240 of NC_141885.1, forward strand.
CTTCTGGAAGCATGAGGTAATCTTACCTTCTCCAATCATGCAAATGTAGTAGTATTGGCCGTACAAAGTGTTAGTATATAATCCATCCTTTCTATTTTTCTTCAGTGTGGTTGGTTGGTGGTACTATATATTAAAATCATTAAAGGACTTTATTTAAAATGAATAGGCCTAGGTTTTTTTGGACAAATTAGCCCGTTATTGTTTTTCTTATTAGTGTTTAGATCCCACATCGAGAAGCTGATGAGGAAACTGAGTTGTTTATATATGGTCACAAAGCAACAATGGTCACGACCTTACTTGAACAGGATCTTTCCTATAGGACGTACCTCTGTTTCCTTGATTTCTAAGGAGACAGGCCCCTTAACCCTGGTTGATGAACCACGACCGTGCGACCAGAGCGTTATTGATGGCCAACGATAGTCTTAGGACGCATCTGATGCTGTCGAGGATCGTTACTCGGCTCGGTTCTACCTGGCCGGGGTGTTCGCACGGTGGTCTGACAGGTTCCTTTTTATTTTTATCTTTATTGAGTTGCCCAACGAACTTAATTTACTTTTTGCTTCTACAGAAAGACTAGAGTGTGATTTGTAAATTTTCTATTTAAAACCTTGTAGATCATAAAAACCTAGAAATAAAAGAACCAGCCATACCATGTCAATATCTTCCATGACTCGTTGGAACAAAGAAGCTGGAGGTATCCAGATGGCAATTGCATTTGTTGCAACAAACCTTGTTGCATTTTGTTTGATCAGAGGCAGTTGAGTTTGACAAACCAAAGCCTATGCTGGTCTGGTTGCAGTTAGTTATTGTTCCTAGAGGCGTATATAGATTGCAGGAGCATTGTCTTTCTCTTTTAGTGTTAAACACGAGAGACATATTGTGGATACATCAGTACGGTTTACTAAACCGATTCAAATAAAAACTCTTAAACCGAATAATACTCTGATTTTTTTGTTTCTACATTATACTAACCAAGAAAATCTGAAAACAAATTAGTTTAACCGCGGTACCGGAACCGGATGGAACACCAGATTTGGACATCTTGCAAATACAATGTTGTAAAAACTCTTGAAAGTTGAAAAGTCTAAGACAACATATATAAACCGGATTTAACCGACTAAAACTGTTAGGGAGAAGAAATAAACCGGAATTTGGATTTTGGCTTATATAAGCAAAACCAAATTGAATTAAACCTCGATCCCTTTGAAAAGTTCACTCACTTCACTTGTTCTTTTCAACTCTCGATTTAGTCATTGTTGTTGCGGTATACTGTATTCATTGTTGTTGGAGCTATTCAGTGTATATAAAACGCAGCTCAAAAACACAACAAAGTAACAGATCATTAAATTCTTGAGTTACATTCTATAATTAGACATAATCTTTTGCCGCTCATTATATACTAAAGAAAGACTTAACATCTACTGCGTAAACGAACAAAATATTATAAACCGGATTTAACCGATTAAAATTGAATCGGAGAAAAAAAGAAACCGGTTTTTGTTTTGTTTTTGGCTATATAGCCGATATATAACCGAAACCAAAATTGAATTAAAAAATCTCTCAATTGCTGTGAAAGATTTCTTGAATTCTCTCCATTAATCTTCTCCTTCAAACTAAACTCGATGTCAAACCTCGCCGCTTCTAACGCCGACGAACGACCGCGAAAAACCAACCAACCACCGTCGTCTTCATTGTCATCGCCAATATCGCTTTTGTCACTGCCACTGGACATGGTTTTGAACGTCTTAGCCCGCGTACCAAAACGGTTTTACCCAATCCTCTGTTGCGTCTCCAAGAAGATGAGGAGTCTTGTTCTCTCGCCTGAGATTCACGAGACTCGATCTTTACTCGGAAAAAATTCTCTTTATATCTTCTTCTTGGACGAAATCTCTCGTCGTCCCTTATACGTCTACTGGTACACTCTCCGCAGGTTTATGCTCTATGTCCTATGTCCTCGTGAAGGTATGGCCTCGTACGATACTAGAGATGGTTCTTGTCAGAGATCTGAGATGCCTAAAGATAATTGGCGGCATTCAGGAACGTGCGTGATTGACAATGTGCTCTACCTTTACTTCTCTAGATTCGGGTTAATGTGGTATGACACTCAACTGATGATATGGAGGGTGGTTTATGGTTTTGATCTTGGCAAATCTCAATGCGTTGGAATAGCTGAATACTATGGGAAGTTGGCAATTCTATGGGAGAAACCAAGTCCTGTTAATCGTGAAAGCAAAGAGATTTGGTGTACAATGATTGGTTTGCATGTAGGGATTCATGGAGCTGCAGAACCCTCTCAACTTCTCGGGATTGTTCCTCATTGCTATATAATGCGTTGTTGTCTGTCCGTTTCGGCTTAGACATTGTTGATGGTGAACGTCTAGAGTATTACTTTCTCTTTGGTGTAGAATAATAGGAGCCAAGAAGGGGTTCATGTAATGTAACTGCAGAACCTTGTCAACTTACTTAGGCTATATTGATTGCAGTATTGCCTATCTCTTTCATGAAACTGATGAATTATAATATAGTTTCTTTACATGATTATGAGTGTGCTACTGCTTTTACTTCTTCATATCTCGCTTTATTCATTAATCTTGTTCTGTTTCACTTTCATCGTGCTCTGTTTGAAAAACTCGGTCAAACTATATTGAGTAAAAAGGCCCATTAACGCGTAGAATATTAATTTGGGCCAAAATCCCATATTTCGTACCGTTTTAGGTTTACAAACAACGAAATAAAAGCTTGAAAGCCACGTCTTTTTTTAATAAGGAATAATATATATATATATATATATATATATATTAATTTATTTTTAGTCCAACAAGCGCAGGCTATCATCTCTCCGTTAATTAGGGTTTCCTTCTCTCTATCTCGAGTTCAATACCATTGTTGATCCGCTGAGCTAGGGGTTGTTCGATCCCGACAATTGTGTGGCCTTGCTCTGTTCTTTGTTCTTCGAATTGGGTTAATCTGTCCTGTTTTGGTAAGAGAACATACGATAGCGATGCCACCGAAGGTTGTGAAGAGAGGAGGCGCCGCGAGAAGAGGCGGGAGGCTAACGAGATCGGCGGTCAAGGCTCAGAGTACACCGATGGAATCTGCCCATGAAGAATCTGTTAATATCGGTGAGCTATCTGGCTCCGATGCTGTGGAAGCGAAGGAGGTAGATAAAACTTTGGAGGAAGAGAATCCAATTGATGATTCTGTAGCTGCAGCTAATCCGAATGATGTTGTTCCGTCCAAAAGTAAGTTTTTTTTGAAAATTTTGATTCGTTTTATATTGGGATTATCTAGTTTACTCGTAGTATCGTTTCATTGTTTTTGATGGATCTAAGTCTAGCTTTGACGAAAGTTTGTGACTTTTTAGACTACCTACATATCTGACCATAGAGATTAACAGAATAAGAATAATTGTATCTGACTATGGAATGTTTGGATTTAATATGGATGATAATTGTTCTAGATTCTGTGGAAGATAGACGTTATCTTCTGGGGTTGTTAACTCTGAACAAACTTTAGGGTACCTCGAAATAGTATTAGATGTTTTACTCGCTTTTGCTCGCAGAGGAGATAAAGGATTCTGTGGATGATTTCGGAAAAGATGAAAGATTGGATTTAGATGACAATGAACCAGAGTATGAGGCTGAAGAATATGGGGGGGAGGAGTTTGAAGAGAGAGAATTGGGACAGGATGATATTGAGTTGGTTAACGAGGAGGAAGAAGAAGTGCACGAGGAGATTGAGGTCGAGGAGGAAGCTGGTGAGTTTGAGGACGAGATTGGAGATGGTCCGGAGGAGCTTGAGAGTGAGCATGATGATGAGCATGCCGATGAAGATGTCAAACATGGAGGAGACACTGTCGATGTGGAAAAAGAAGAGCATCATGATGTTCTCCATGATAGACGTAAGCGTAAGGAGTTCGAAATATTTGTTGGAAATTTGGACAGAGGTGCTACCGAGGACGACTTGAAGAAAGTGTTTGGTCATGTTGGCGAGGTGACTGATATTAGGATTTTGAAGAATCCTCAGACAAAGAAGAGCAAGGGTTCTGCTTTCTTGCGTTTTGCAACTGTGGAACAGGCAAAACGAGCTGTTAAAGAGCTTAAAAGCCCAATGGTAAATTGTCTACACTTTAGTATTTGATGGAGAGTTTGTGTAGCTTTACATTCTATATCATGATCTTGGTCATTGGGACTGCAGATCAATGGTAAAAAGTGTGGTGTAACTGCAAGCCAGGATAATGACACCCTCTTCATTGGTAACATATGCAAGACATGGACCCTAGAAGCTGTAAGTGTCCGTAGATATGCCAATTAAACCCAACTCCACAGTACGTGGATATCCTGACCATCAGGTATTTGTTGTTGTTCCAGTTGAGGGAGAAGCTGAAACACTATGGAGTTGAGAATGTGGATGATATAACGTTGGTAGAGGACAGCAACAATGTCAACATGAATCGAGGGTATGCCTTCTTGGAATTCTCTTCTCGCTCAGATGCCACGGATGCTCACAAACGTCTCCTCAAGAAAGATGTGCTGTTTGGAGTTGAGAAGCCTGCAAAGGTCTCTTTTGCTGATTCTTTCTTAGACCCAGAAGATGAGATAATGGCGCAGGTACTCACTTTGCAGGATCATTTATTTCTTGCAACTTTCATCCTACCATGTCTTCTGTAGAGCGATGGAGGAGTTTAAAGGGGGAGGTGTGGTTGCCACCTTTTCTCTTTGCAGGATAGTAGGTTTTATTTTACCGTTTCTGGATGGTTACTTAGAATAATGTCAAAACCAATAATGAAAACAGACTCAGAATACATTTTCCTTCTGGCTCTAACGACATGCTAGATTCTGGATTATTGATTGTTGATGAATCTATTATATCTATCTGCTCATAGTACTTAATTCCACTTATTTACTGGTGTTACAGGTTAAGACTATCTTCATTGATGGTCTGTCACCTTCATGGAATGAAGAACGTGTTAGAGACCTTCTGAAAAGATATGGTAAACTAGAAAAGATTGAGCTTGCTCGCAATATGCCATCAGCAAGGAGGAAAGACTTTGGCTTTGTAACTTTTGATACTCATGATGCTGCTATGAGCTGTGCCAAATTCATCAACAACTCAGAGCTAGGCGAAGGGGAGGACAAGGTATTCATATTTTAATTCCTTATCCATATCTACGCAAGTATTATTTTTGCTTTCTAATTCTCTTTTATATTTCTAGGCAAAAGTGAGAGCACGCTTATCTAGACCACTTCAGAAAGCAGGTAAAAGCAGGCAGTCCAGTCGCTCAGACCAGCGGTCTAGGCATGGGACTGGACGGTCTGGAAGGAGTTCATTTGCTCGTCTTCCACCCCGTAGCCTTCCTTCCTCTCGGAGTGCTAGAGGCGTTGGATCTCGGGCCCCATCTTCTAGTGCAAAGAGAGCGGCTGGATCAAGGGGAAGACGTCCACGCCCACCTCTACCTCCACCTGCAAGAGTCAGGCCTTTGCCACCACCTGCTAGGTCATATGATAGAAGACCTCCAGGTACCACTGGACTTGCTGTTTTTCCATGTTTAGTTATCCTTTTTTACTTGAACTTTTTTTGTGTTGATTTATCTGATCATATCTTCCATATTGTGTTTTCAGTTCCTCTGTATCCAAAGGCTAGCTTGAAGAGGGACTATGGTCGGCGTGATGATCTTCCTCCTCCAAGAAGCAGACCAGCTGTGAGCTATAGTTCAAGGCTTTCTCCTGAGAGACATCTGTCTTACAGAGATGATTATGCGCCTCGTAGCTCTGGTTATTCAGATCTTCCTAGAAGTTCGTCTCGCTCTGAAATGAGGAGGCCGTACGTGGATGACCCTTACAGTTCAAGATTTGAAAGACCTCCCAGTTACAGTGAAGGAAGACCTCGCGCTTATGAACCTCTTCCTGGATCAAAGCGTCCATATGCTGCATTGGTCTGGTTTCTTGCTCTCTCCGACCATTTTGTTCTCTTAATTTTATATCTTTAGACTATATGATTGGTTACTTTAACGAGTGTTCATTATTCAGGATGACGTTCCTCCTCGTTATGCGGACGTCGATGTTCGTCATTCAAGAGCCCGTCTGGACTATGATGTTGGCCCTTCTCAATATGCGGAATCCTATGGGGACCGGTATGTTCTCTTTTTATGGATATATTCTGTTATCTCTGTGGTAACAATTCTCTTTGTGCCAAATGTTTTATTGTTCTTACTTCCATGTTTGGTGTAGGATTCCTAGATCTAGTCTAGGGTATGGAAGCAGCCGAAATTCTATGTCAAGTCATGAATCGCGTGGCCCATACAGCAGTCGTCAGGGAATGGATTATGGAGGAGGTTTGATTCAGAGCTTTCTGTTGTGACTAACATAGAGCAATACTTTATTGAGATGCAAACACTAACATGGCTATAATTCCATAATGTTACTTTTTCTTTAGGTTCTTATAGTGGCAGCGATGTAGGAGGAATGTGCTCCTCTAGTAGCTATGGTGGTGACCTACCCAGAAGAGATGTAAGTGGCTTCACAATGTTCTTTTATTTTTATTTTGGAAAGTGAAGTTGTGTAACAAATTACTGGATTTGCAGGGAGGAGGTAGCTCGTATTCTTCAATTTACTCAAGCCGTGGCTTGGGTGGTAGTAGTTACTCTGGTGGTGGTCCAGGATCATACTACTGAATGTGAGTGAGTGGTAATTTTGGTTCTTTCCATTTTATTAGTTGTGCATTGTTTTGGTCTTCTTTGTGGGATATATGGTTGGTTAGAAGAAGACAGTGCATGAATCACATCTTGAAAAGTCTGAGCCGGAACTATGGATCAAAATGTGTGCTAAAGTTTGTAAATGAAACACAGATTTCACATTACCGAGGCTGCTACAAAAGGAGGTTGTACCATGCAAAGTTGTGCAGAAAAGAAGCTACCAGCTGCGAAAGGAGGATTAAAGCCAGCTTCTGTGAGACTGTTGGAATATAAGATGTGCTTGCATCTTCAACCGCACTTGCATCTTTTTTTTTTCGGATGGGATGATAAGCTCGAGTTTTAGAGAGATGGTTCATAGTTGCTGGACTTGTGATGTATCTATCTCTTAGTTTTTCATTCCTCTCTCTCTCTCTCGAATAATGGACGAAATTGTATTAATTGATCCATAAGTTTTATGAAGATTTCTTCAAGAAAACAATAATATTCTCAGCCAAGTTTTAAGGTCTTCTCAGCTTATTGCATTATTCTTTATTTAGATATGATGCTTGCTCTGTGTTTAGCTCTCTATTGAAGAGAAGACGACAATGAGAGGTTATTTACTCCATTGACGTGACTTTCGAAGCTTTAATATCAAGATTTGTATCCTCTGTATATTAATGTCGGAAACGAACAATAAACGATACTGAGGAACTCCCAATTTTATACACTTAATAACATACATAATTTAAGCAGCAGGATACATTACTTGTGTTAGAAAGATGCAATGAGCTAATAAAAGCTCTTTCGATAACACATAATTTTATGGCGCCCTTTTAGAAGTCTACTATCAATCAAGAGAGTCAGCAGCAGCCATTCTTCGAGCTTTCCTCTTCATCTTCTCCTCCGTATTCTCTGCAATGGTCTTAGCAAAGGATTCCACAATTCGTTGCTGCGATTCCAATATCATCTTCGTCCTCTTCATCTCTGTGTCCATCCTCATCGCTTCTATCTCTCTAGTCATCTCCATTCTCGTCTGCTCTGTTCTCAACATCGTATCTCCAAGCAGCTTAATCGCACTCGCTATCTCCACCATTGGATCATTACCATTACCATCATCCTCCTCCGTCTTCATCATCATCATCATCTCTCTCCCTCTCTTCCCTCCTCCTCCTTCAGGAATTCTACCAACCCTAGCACTGTAACTAGATCCTCCTCCTGCTCCTACTCCTAAACCACGACCAGGTCTCGGATTTGAACTCGGACTCGCCGTGTATTTCTGATCAATCTTACCGGGAAATCTCGGACCTGGCTGTGCTAGACTCACTCCAGTCGGTATCCGAATTCGAATTCCGCCGCTACTAGTACCAGATCCAGCCGTACCATTCCTATTAAAGAACCCCGGCGTCGTCCTTGCCACTGATCCTCCTCCTCCTCCTCCTCCTCCGCCGTTTTTAAACTGATACCGAGCTGTGTAATTCCCGTCGTCGTGATCCTCGTCGTCACCACTTTCGTTACCTTGTTTGATCTCTGGTCTATTCTCCATAGCTTCCATCCGCTTAAAATGAACCCAAGACGATATAAACCTCGCCACCGGCACAGATCTAGCTCTCTGGATCTCAGTTCGGTACCTTTTACGAAGCTTCTCCATCTTGTGACGGCACTGAACCGCGGTTTTCTTCGGCGTCACGTCCGGGCAACTAGTACCAACCGCGTCTGCGACTTCTTCCCAGTGATTCGCCTTGAGGTTTCCACGGTTCAGAGCGTACCATTTGTCTCTGTATCCGTCAATTAGCGCGACCGTCTCTTCGAGCGACCAGCACGGCGGAGGTAACCGCCTAGAGTTCTTAGACGCGGCGGAGGGGATCGAGGCGCTCTTCAGATCTGTGACGGAAACCGGTTCCGCTGAGGCATCGTCTTGAGCGGGAGATGATAATGATGGCGGGACGAGAGCTGACGGTGGAGACGACTGGATCCGAACCGGTGATGGATCCGGAATTGGATCGTGGTTCATCGGAGAATCCGGATCGGACATGGAACGGTATAGATGAAAAAAAATTCAAAATCTGAGGAAAGAAAAAATCAGATCTCGTTAAGGAAGGAGAAAAAGGCTGTGATGCGGAAGGATGGCTATTCGCGGCGGCGATATCACGTAATATCGAGAAGAGATAAGGGAGAGAGGAAAAAGAGAGAGAGTGGAGGAGATGCGTATGATAAAAGTTGGTGGCGGAGGATAAGGTTAGATAGAAGCGTACATTAGCAGAAGAGTTGGTAATAATTAAGGAAGAAAGCCTTAAGCGGTGGTGGCGGAGGCGGGTGGTGGGGGCACACCGTCGTGGACGACACGTGGGATAATAATGATATTTGTATCGGTGGAAAATAAAAAAGAGAAAAAGCGGCTGGTTTCGGGGACGAAGCCACCGTGGTCATGGTCATCATGGTTAAGGGGAGGCTAACGTGAGCCGTGTTTCACGGAGCCGGTAGGTGGCGTAGGGTAGACTTGCGAACCCGCTCTTTTGCCGTTTTTGTAACTGCTTTGCTTAATTATGTTTTTTTGGCCTCTTCTTCCCCACTTTTTGGACTCTTCTCTCTCTTGCTGCTCTCTGGCGTTTCTACTCTTTTTTTTTAGTAAAGTCTTTTTGTTAATAATAATATCATGAGATTAATGATTTGTTGATATTAACACAATTTGATAGATGGGCTTAAAACTTGAATTGGGCTATTATTATGCAACAAGGAATCTTACAAGTGGTAGATAACACAACAAGTGTCTCAACTCTCAAGTTAGGTTTCGCAACTTGAGACATCTATCTCTTTTGTCATATCGTTTGTTTGTGTGTGTTCTTATGTTGATAATATATTTTGACAAGGCTTCTATGTGAAAATGTCCTTGTCGTATAAATTTGACTTTTCGATTAATAAAATCAAGATTGTGTATGACGTTGGGAGTTTGACATGTTTTGTTTCTGTCTGACTGACTAAACATAGTTGAAAATCATATCTTGGACATCTGTTTTTAATGTTTCAAATCAAAGTCTTTGCAAAAGAGGTTTGACTTAGCGGAAAGAGAAATTTTTAATGCCTCAAATCTCTTGCAAAGAGGTTTTTGACTTAGCAGAAAGAGAGAGAGAGATATGATGGAGAAGAATCCGTTAATGGAGGCTGCTCGAAAAGGAGATGTCGAGTATTTACTCCGATCAACGGAATCCGATCCTACTATTCTCGAAAGTTATTGTTGTAAACGGCGAAGAAACGCCGTTACACGTTGCCTCCATGTACGGACACTTTATAGTTTCGTCAGGGAAGTCCTGAAACTAAGAGAGAGTGAGAGGAAGAGTTCGTGTTCTTGATGAGTGAGTGTCTGCAAATCCGGAGTCTCTTGAAGAAATCACTGCCCCTGGAGAGACCGTGCTTCATCTTGCGGTTAAGTACTATCAGTTTGATGGATTCGTTGTTTTGTTGGAACGTCTTAAGGAATTTGATAAGCTTTGTGTGTTGAATAAGCAAGACAATGGAAGGAACACAGTTTTACACTTAGCTGTTCAAAAACGACAGTACGAGGTATCAATCTTCTCTAATTTAAGTTGGTTTCGAATTTAGTTTTTGATTTTGTGGATTACAATTTGCAGGTGATTGACTTGTTGCTTGGCTCTAATAACACAATCCCACGAAATGTTATTGAAATGAACTCTTTAAACTCCAATGGCTTCACACCTCTTGATGTGTTACTTCACTTTGGAGGTGAACCAGAAGACGTGGAGATTCATCAGATCCTCATTAAATCAGGAGCTGTAAGATCAAGAGATCTCGACACAAGACAATCTACAACAACGACAGAAAATGAAACAACACCGTCAGAAGAATCCCTGCCTGATGACTCACAAGCAATGGCTAGATTACTTCAAGTACAAGAAAGACAGAGTCTCACCTAAGGACGTTCGCAATGTTATCGCGATTCTGATAGCCACAGCGACTTATCAAGCCGTTCTAAGTCCACCTGGAGGTGTCTGGCAAGAAGATTACTGCATTGATGGATTCTGTCAAGTAACTGATCTGAAAGGAAACATAACAAAACCGGTTTACTACGCTGGAACAACGATAATGGGATCAAAGAGCTGGGTCTCTTACGGCATTTTCATCTTCTTAAACTCGATCGGATTATTCACTTCTATTGAACTAATCTCTTTGCTCACAAAAGGTCTCCCTTTCTACCTTGAGCTGCAAGTTTCATTGACTGCTGTTGCCTTGACCTATGGATTCGCAGTGGCTGCAGTTTCTCCAAACCTCGGATTAGGCTTGTTCTTCATGGTGCTATCTGTGGTATTACCTATCGCTGTAGCGAGAATCCCAAGACTAATCCGAAAACATGCCAAGAAAATCAGAATCTATCCTCTAAGAAGTAGTACCACGACCACCTCATAAAATCCCAAGTTACAGTCTCATATTCCAGTTCCCCTCTCTTTTTTTTTTACTTTCTACATAGTTAATACTATCTTGATTGGTTTGTGTTCTTGAGTAGTACATTTAAAGAAACCTGAGTCAAAAAGTAAGTTTTTTTTGTTTTGTTCTGTCAGTTAGCATTATTTGTAAAAGCTCTCACAAGTCACAGTCTCTTTTAGCCTATTTCAAGATCGGCTACTTGAATGTAATTTCTTTATCGTTACACTCTGTCGTCTCTGCTCTGCACATGTTCTTTTGTTCCCTTTATAGAACCAGAAACAACAAATCTTATTCACCAATCCCAATTATTGTACCTTGTATAACTTATTATTATTAACCCATGTTTCTGATCTGACATGGGTAAAATTTGAATATCAGACAAAACAAAACATAAACAATCATAACAAATAACAATAACATATTACATATATATAAATCTCAGTTATGTATATATAAGTTTAGAGGGGTCACTAGTGACATTTAAATTCTTTAGCCAAGCCAGTCTGTAAAGATGAATTATCTCATCTGTCCACATCTATATTACTAAATATATATTTAGAGAGAGAGATAGAGATAGAGATAGAGTGACAGAGAAAGAGATAGACAAGAACTTACTGGTTTGATTTTGAATTTTCTTATTTATTCTTAATCAGAGATTGATTAAGACAAGATAAGAGTCCCTGCCGACTAATCTCTACATCATCTACACAAATTCATTATAAAAAAAAGGGCGAAAATGATTAAAATGTTTTGGAAAAGAGACAAAAAAAAAAAGATTTTTTTGGTTTTTTTGGAATTTTGTTGTGGAAACTCAGACAGCGAGTTGCTGTTTCTGATGAGAAGCTTCATCGTCATTGATGAAGGTAATGACAGATCTTGATGGTGGGACAACAACGAGAGAGAGAGGTTGAAGAAGAGTCATTTCCTTTTGAAGATAAGTGAAGTAAGCGTGGAATGTGTTTGGCGTCACGTTTAACTCAAACCCTAACCCGAATAAGAAGTCCAGCTCTAGAAAATTCATCTCTTTCGTGCTTATTCCTCCCACTTTCGCGTAATACGCATTGTTGTAGTACCTGTTTCAAATTACCATATTCAGTGTTTAGTGAGTGAATCAGTGTCAACTCAACAAAAAACTTTACAAAAATTGAATCTTTATTTCACTGGACGGACGAAACAGAGAAGCCATAAAACAGGGGAAGTGATTGATTGATTGATTGATTTATCAGTATGATGTCTGAACCAAATAAATACTCAATCCTCTCACAGTTGAAACTAAACCTGTGGTTGAGATAAACAGACTCAGATCATAAATTAAAAATTAAATGAAATTATAGTTTTCTTGAGATTCAAACAAAACTTCAGAAACAGAGCAGTTATGAAACAGGGGATTTGATTGTGATAGTGAATTCTGAGTTCAATTCTTGATTTCAACAGGTTAAAATTGACTTACAGATCATCGAGGAATTTAGCAGCGACCATGACACTAGTGATGAGGAGACGATGAACGTTAAAGGAATTGATGGGAAGTGAAGGTTGTCTGTGAGTGAAACGGTCGAGATAAACGTAAGCCACGACGAAGCAAGACGGACTACAATTCGCGTATTTGAAGATCCTCTCAAGATAGCTCTGGATCGTTATGGTCGGTCTACTCAGTCCGTGGAACACCGATACCCTCTGTGACTGAGTCGTGACTCGTCTGGTCAGATCGTTCGACTCAGCAACTCGCTCTAGCAATGAAGATAAGAATGCTATTAGCTTCGACATTACACTTGGATTTTCAAGTTCCGCCATTTTTTTTTGTGTGTACGAGAAAGAGAGAGAGAGAGAAAGAGAACTTGTTTGTGTGATGAGATGGAGAAGAGTCTTCTCTTCGCTCTGCTCTGTTGTTAATGGCGTGTGTTCGTTATATTGGGTAGTTATTATGAATTTTTTTTTAATTATTTTAGTAAATTAGTGTTAAGTATTTTAAGTTTTTTTTTTCTTTCTAGTTTTATTAAATCGGTAGGTGTTTTTAATCCAATTTAATTTTAGAAATGTGTCGCTTTTCGAAATTTTCAGTTGTGTTATTCATTCATTAGTCATTTACTCAATTGTGCTATCACCGTCGGCGGTGGAACCCCAAAAAACCAAAAGAAAATAAAAATGAAACAATAAATAACTCATTAGTATATGGAACAGAAAAGGAAAAGTGGGGTTTTTATAAAAGAAGTTGGGTTAATGATTTATTGAATTTGAAAACTTAAGTTCTAACAAGAGGGAAACATTATTAATACATCAAACAAGATATATCAAATCGAAGGAGATAAACGTACATATCCTAATTAATATATGAAACTATATATGTAATATGATTAATTTGGGATAATTCATACGTGAAAAAATATATACGAGGAGTATTATGTGAATATACGAGAAAGATGTATGATTATTATGTTTTTGTCTTAATTTTTTTGATTTGTAATGTGGAGATGGGATCCCATACTCATCATGTTACATGACATGTGGGGAAAATTTATTTAAATTTAGAAAGTCACGACGATAGTGATCTAACGAAATGCATGTGTTTCTAATAATGTGTGAATCAATTCCCATCTGGTAACATCAAATTTAATCCTTTCTTTATAACCCCCAAAAGAAAAGAAAAAAAATTGATAGCTAGGAACCGAAAAGATATAAGATCTAAATTACATAGTAGATCGATCTAAATCTAAGATGCAAAGTAAGACATCTAATTTGGACGCATTTAGACAAAGTTCTAAGAACAGCAAACCCAAAAAAGTTTAAAAGACCAACACAAAAAAAAAAAAGAGGTTTCACGTTAAGATCTTTTTTTTGTTACTTTACTTTACAGACCACGATATGTCAACTTGTGCGATCAATGATCATCCCCTTTGGAATATTTCAAATTTAATCGTGCTTACCGAAATGAAAATACGAGGAACACAGCGTCGTGAACTAGATTATCGCATTTTCAAATACTGGTTCTCTACTTTTTTTTTTTCTTTGTATAGAGTTACATTTTTCATGTTTTGTAAGTACTTCACCATGCTACGTACGTAACATGCAATCGAATGATGCATTTTTCTAATATCGTTAATAATTTTCCGAATAACATTAAACATCAAACGTCAAAAATATAGTTCATCCACTCATGAACTACTACAAACTGAAGTATACGAACTTTTACTAGTACAAAGTTTATATGCTTGTATAATGTACCTGCGTTATTTTTATTTATTTGGGGGCTTTCGTATGATGCGAGTACCGATCGTATACTTGATTAGTACCTGAACTTACAAGAAAAAACAATTAATTTAACATGACAGCCAGGTTAGATGTTAACTGATTGTGATTGGAGTGATGAAAAAGTAAAGCATGTCCCGTGAGAGAACCAAGAATAAAGAGATTTTTTTTTATTTAATCGTAGTAGTAATTTTTTTTTGTTTGGAGGCATTTGGGGATCATCAATAACTGCGTAACGTGTCTCTCGCGTCTCGTATCTTTTTCATACCCAGTTTCCATGTGCTACTCCATGTGACCCCTCCCCATCTTTCAAATACTCTCTGTTATCAACAAAATAAAAATTAAAAAGATTAAAATAATTATATAATTAACAATATTTACGTTTTAGAATACATATAAATATTGATATATATAGTATACGCCTAGTCTAGTCAATGCATAATTTTTTGTCTTTGAATCATAGAAGGATGAACCACATTTCTTAGTTACATATGTACAGTTTTTTTATAATTCCGATTTCATTTATGAACTTAAAGTTTATTTTATTCGAAAGAAGCATTTTTTATTTTCTTCTACAAGGCCAATTCTTTCTTTTTTCTTCAAAATATATTGTTTAAATCATACCAAATCATATATATTTGTTTGTTGAGGATTTTATGAAGATATTATCAGATCAATCCATTTTTATTTGGTGGGCCTCACTATTCTACATATCCCATTTCATCTTAAGTTGCATACGACATTTTTCTTATAAATATCCTCGAAAAAAATAAACCAAAATCGTTGTGGTTTAGACGCAGAAACAAACATTGTCATTGTTGTTGCCTTACACAAAAGGGCCCAAGAAGCAAAAATTATTCACATCACGATCAAAGAGGGACAAAACAACAAAAATTCAAAGTTTCGTTTATATATTTTACCACTTCACGATTATCTTTTGAACCGACTATGGGCCTAACAGAGGCCGTTTTATTGAGTATGATTCTACTTTCCTAAAAACCCCAATGGAAAAAAAAAATGATCTTTACTCTACAATAATGTTTGATTGAAAGATAACCCAAAGAAATCTAGGAAAATATCTCTTTTACTTTTCCCAAAAAACCAATTATAGAGAAACTTTTGTAATGTTGATCCAAGAGAAAACAAAGAATGATCATAATAATGTTGAAATAAAGATAAACGAAAACAAATCTAGACATCAGATCGTAAATCTTTCCTCTTGTCCATCAAGGTTCCATGCACGATGCCATGATGTTGCTATTGGTTGAGGGAATCAATACCCTATAATTCTTACTAAAATCCAAAAAAAAAAAAAAAAGAACTTTACGTTTCTTCCTCTCTTTTACTTGAAAAAAGTTTATTATTCCATTAAAATCATAATATAATGAGAAGTGTGTTAAACATATCGTGTAATAAGAGGTGGACCAATATATAATGTATGTACAAAAAGCGAAAGATGTGTCAGGGCACAAAATAGGTGGCTTACTCAGTTTACTCACACTCCACTTGTGTCTGGCACACATGATAAGCAGCGAGTCACATGCCCTGACTCAGTTTCAGCGAGTTGGGCATTCGCCATTTAATATGCTTTTTACCATCTATAAATGTATATACAACAAGTAACCATCTCAACGTATAATAATCAAATCAAGTTGTATATTTCTTTACGATTTTTTGCACTAAGTAGAGAGAAGAAAAGAGGATGTCGTCTATAGTATTTGACTTGGTTCTCTATTACAATGGTCACAATGCATTTGCATCTTTCAAGAACCAAGGTGATGATGATTGATGACGACGATATGATCTATGATTACGCTCCGGCTGCATGATTCAATCATCTGTAGTATAACATCTTCATCATTAGGCGAGAGAGGGAGAGAAGTTTTTCTAGCTAGCTAGATTACACCCTAATTTAAATAATAATGTGATATATATAGGACCATGTGTGCTAGTTTGTAGCTAGGTTGGCTTGAGTGTTGTTACTACTTGTAGTTGTAAACTTTTGACCTTTGTTCCTTTTTAGTGTTTTTTCTCATGACTCATATATAAAACTACAGTAGTTATATCGTACCAGATTTGGGAACATATAACATGTCTAAACAAACCGTGGTTCGAGTATTCATTTTACTATTAAAAAAAAAAAGATAATGCACCTATATATTTAATATGGTCTTCATCTAATAAGTATTTTGCTTCAAAATCACTTTTAACAAAATTTAATTTCTTTCAACTGCCTCAAACTCAAAAAATCTATCGCACTAAATTTTTTTAACCAAAATGACTACCAAATTCAAAATTTGGTTCCATACTTGCAAAAACATATAGTCAAACTCTACAAAGAGAGTTAAAAGACAGATGGTCAAACTCTAAAAAGAGAGTTAATTAAAAGACAGTAGTTTAACAGTAGTCAAACAACTTAAAATTCTTAAACTTTTCTTAGTAGTAGCCAGTCTTTTAGTAGATTGTGTTGGGCGTTTTGCCTTTGCGGCCTTGCTCAGTCTAGCAGATTTTTTTGCTCTTTTTGAGCTCAATCTGCCTAGCTCTCTCAGCTTTCCGCTCATCAAACTTGATAGATCTTTGATGAACACAATAGACAGAGAGAGAATATAAATGAGTAATCAAACTTGATAGATCTCTGATGAACACAATAGACAGAGAGAGAATATAAATCAACAAAGACAAAGAGATAAGAGATATTACATCAGAGGAACCAGTAGTCGGAAGAGACTAAGTCACGACAGGATCGGAAACATTCTACAAATACAAGGCATAAAACGTTGAAGCTTCTGGTGTTTTTTCTTATGGCTCATATATAAAACTACAATAGTTATTATATCGTATTAGATTTGGGAACATATAACCTGTCTAAACAAACCGTGGTTCGAGTATTCATTTTACTATTAAAGAAAAAGATCATGCACCTGTATATTTAATGTGGTCTTCATCTGATAAGTATTTTGCTTCAGAATCACTTTAACAAAATTTCATCTTTCCACCGCCTCACAACTCAAAAAATCTACTGAAATTTTTTAACCAAAATGAACTACCAATTATATTACTATTACATATCATGTATACCATAAGTCTATAAGCAACAAGTCAAGAATATGCTATTATGCAAGAATATGATGTGGTCTTCATCTGATAAGTATTTTTCTTCAGAATCACTTTAACAAAATTTAATTTTTTTCTGCGCCAGAACTCAAAAAATCTATCACACTGAAAGTTTTTAACCAAAATGAACTACCAAAGTTCAATATATTACTATTACATATCATGTATACCCACAAGTCTATAAGCAACAAGTCAAGAATATGTGTATAAATATCTGATGACATACTCATGAAGAATACATGCAATATCAAATAGCTAGGCAATATATCACACGTACATCTGTATGTGCATATATATTTATATATCTGTCTATATATAGATATAGATTGAGAGAGAGAGAGAGAGGTTAAAAAGATGAGATACAATCATGGTCAGGAGAAGTGGAGTCATCAGAGGGAATGTGGTTGTGACGACCTTCGTATGTAGTAATCACCATTCTACAATCTTCCGACAGTCGCTCCACTCTCTTCTTCACCCTACAGTTGTTGTGTGTGCATCTGTAATAACTCCTGTATATATATTTCCACATATTTATTATTCTTTCACTAGTAGTACACATAGACACAAATAATTAGATTCAATTAATCATACAAAAAAAAAAGGAATTAACAAACGTGTGAAATTATTCAAAAAAAAAGATAGTTGGAAATATGTGTAGATCACATGGCACAATGAAAATTAAAAAGAGGTAAAAATAAAAAATATTATTTGCATTCTTAATGATGATGACATCCCTCGAGGGACGTACGGTACGATACATACTAAATTAAACTGTAACCTACGTACAATAAATATTCTAAATATGAAATACATATGTATGTATAAGAAGGTATAAACAGTCATGTCTAGTACTTGAGCAGTTGAGCTAAGGTTCCACATGAGTTTAATGAGAGAATATTATGATGCACCAAAAATCAAGTTCCTCACCTCAGCTTTTACGAAAATATCAATCATGCATCAATAGATGTGATTATACGATCGAGTGTCTAAGTAAGCAAATGTTATATTAGGAAACTATTGTAAAGTTAATTAAGACTAATAGGGTTGATTAGTCAGTCACATGTATGTGGTGGTGTTAAAGCCTACCTGGGATGAAGGCTGTTCTTGACAACTTTCTGACCATATTTACGCCATTTGTAGCCATCGTCGAGAACATCAACGTCGCTTTTTGTTTGGAAACAGAATCTTGGCTCTCTAAGTTTTCTCCTTATCTTCACTTTGTTCTTCATATCTCCACTCCCACTACTTGATCTCCACCTGCAAACAATAACTCTTATGATGTATTAGAAACATTATTTTTACCTTAATTAAGAAGGTTTAATCTAATTATGTCATAAGTCTTTGTGTATATAGAGAGTTTATAACTCTATTGAAACTCAACAAATTGCAGGAGGAATGTTGAAGTACCGAAAACATTGGATAGAAAAAAAGGAAATATAAATTCATAACTTTAATGATTAGATTCACGGCGAAGAAAAAAAAAGTAGAAAAAGGATTCATCTTCGAGTCTAATGAGATAAATTACCAAGAGTTAGAATGAGCATCATTGTTAGTTCCTCCCCTAAAATTCTCCTGGTCATCATTAACCACCTTTGATCCCAAGGTTCCTCCACCCTACAAAAATCATATTAAACTTTCCAAATTAAGATCAGTCAAACAATAGTTAAAATACAATTAATCAAGATCATCATATATTTGTGTATAGAAGGAGAGATCAAAGACCTGAAGATTATTAGAAAACCCTAAAGGTGAATGAGTAGTAGTACTAGAGGAAGGGTTGTGGATGGGGAAAGAAGGAGAAGAGAGAGAAGAGGAAGAAGAAGAGAAAAAGGTTAACACATTGGTTTCTTCAAAAGGAATGAGGAAGTTCATATTCTCTTGAATCGTCGTCGTCGACGATGTTACTTGGTGTAGATCGTAATTATTGACTACTACTCTTCTTCCTCCTCCTCCTTCCATTGTTTTTATTCTTAAATCTTTCCTGTTCTTTATTTTTTTGTTGACTATTGTGTATCAAATTTAAATAGTGTATGACACTTATTTTTCTTTTCTATAAATATGATCAAAGCTATATATGTTACTTTGACGGTTTATCTTCTCTTGCTTTCATATAGAAGGGTAGGGTTTCGTATGTATGTCCCCCACACGTGTCAAAGACCCTCCAAGCATATCATTTGTACCATTCGTGTCTTTGGCAGTCAACTTCATGTGAAGGTGTTCTAATGTTTATAGATCATATCGCTAACAAAACTAAAATCTATTCCATGATATATATTTTTTATTTACGACTTCCTTCCAACGATTTTACAATATATTGATAATGATGCCGAATGTTATATTCCTATCACCGCTTATTGTCTACTTAATTAGATGATTAACGACTCTACTTTCATTTGCTTAAGCAAGTAACTTACATCGTTAATTATAAACCTAACCATTCCATAATGAGGCCAAAAGAAGGTTGGGAGTTTTGAACTATTATCATGATCAGCTTTCTGAAGCAACCTAAGGAAATCAAAAATCTAATAAATTTAAATGACACGTAAAGATTTTAATATTAACAAATTAACAAATTTGGGATGTTTTTTTTTTTTTGACAACAATTTGGGATGTTTTATTTATTAGATAAATAAATAAAGGAACACATTTTTCGTTTCACATGACAGTTTTAAATTTCTGGAGATGTAGAGAGAGAGAAAATTGTCAAGAAGGTAATCGAGTGTGGTGGAGGTACATCAAAGCTTCCATCCATCTCAAGATGTGTCCTAAAGCTGATGATGGAAACGACACCCACAAAAGTTACCTCTTCCCAAAAATCATGTCGAATCCACCTTCCTAATTATTTTGTTTTTTGTAAATTAATCCCAATAATTTTCATTAGCCTATATGTTTACATCATTTATTGAAAAGTCACAATTAACAATAAATTATGCATTACAATGTTTCGAAAACCAAAACTCGGTAGACATTATCAATCAGATTACCCAAAACATGTAAACATTGTTCTCTCATCTATTTATACTGATTGTATATTTATCGACCCATTAATCGGCTGAATATAATTGGTTGATCATTTAAATCCGATTACTGTTTAACTCTTTGTAGATAACTAACTAACTAAACTAAATCAAATTTATCTATATATATATATATATATATATAATCATCGTTACATGATAATTGTATTTTCAAACGTGTGGTGTGTAAAACAAAATGACTTCTTACTGTGATAACTGATAACTACACACAACAACACATAAACAAACACCCCAGGAAAAGAGCCGGCCAACTTCCTCCACAATAGCAACACAAAGCAACAACGACTAATAAAAAAGCATATAGTATAACATTTTTTAATCTTATTTTTCTTGACAAACCCATATAAAACATGACGACTGAGTGGATTAAATTTTACTTTTTTTTTTATGTAACCGGTCCAATTCTATTCCGTAATTAACTATCATTATTAGGAGGAACACTTGCTTAAATAGCCATTAAAAAAAATATATTACCATCAGTTTATTATTTATCTTATGATTACCGAGTTACCGACACCAAGAGTATTATTGGTTTTCAGGTAGAAAAAATAAGTTTCAAAAGCTAAGGACTTCTAGTTTGTTTATGTATGAATATTATCGTTTTCCTTTTGGATTAATGATTTCGTACAAATAAAACTTTATATTATGTTAAACATAATTAATCAAATATATACAAATGAGAGGGGGAGGAAATTTGATTAAATTGTAAGATCATAGTTTGAGAAAAGAGACAAAGAGAGACATACTTATATATTAAAGTAGTTTAATAATTAACATAATAGGGGGATGAATTCCATGCAACAATGATTACACGTTTCAATCAAATCCGTAAGGAATTTTCCAAATTTAATGATGGTGAGATTTCTCTAAGGCATCTTTTTTTTTTTTTTTTTCTCTCTTGTAGGTTCCCACTTTGTCTCCCCTCTTCCATTCTCCTTTCGTTTTCTTTTCTTCATTCCATTTTTTTTTTCTTTTACTTCTTTGAAATTCAAAGTGTAGGTGAAAAGACGAGCTTGTCAGTTGCATATACGTATACACCCAAATATCAGTTTAGTTATCAAACACAAAAGGACTTTAACACATTCGTTACTATTTATAGTTTGTTTATTACGGATTCTAATATCATATTATTTTTTAACTCTAAAGTCAAACTTTGTGGATAATTAATTAATTATCCAGCTAAGCTAACAATTGAAGTAATGAATTATGTGGGTAAGATCCAGTGGGTAATAAACCGTAGCCCCAATTTTTTAAACTTCGGGCCCAATTGGCCTATCAAGCAAATTACCAAGTTAGGGCACAAGTTCGATAAACTTTCTCCGGAGGAACTTACGCCGCCGGCATAAGTACGGTGGTTTTTCTTTTTTTTTTTTTTTTTTGGGCAGTACGGTTGTTTAAATGGTGACGTCCATTAGTAAAAAAGACAATTTTATTGCTTTACCAAAAACATCGGCTACTGTTACTTATATGTACTAATGAGTAAAACATCAGTCTGAAACAGAGGATTTTTTTTACTTAGGCTCTTCTGTCCATCGTCTCTTCATTTCGGATTTGGATCTAACTTCTTTAAGATTCCCATCCAAATCATAGTCTCTCTCCATCACAAGATTGATCCCTTCATCTGAATACCATCCAACTCCAACGCACAAGACTCCATCTTTCTTCACATCCACGTAAGCAGTCACACCACCTGGGAGCCACATCACAGACACATCTTGCATATCTATCATCTCTTCCTCTCCAAATGACACATATGTTTCCGGTAAATTCCTTCTCTTCAGGGCTTCTGTGCATAGGTACACAACTGGAGTGCTTTCACCTGGCTGCTCGAATTCGGCTTCATCTCCATAGAGAGGAGTTGCACTTACTTCAAATACTTTCCACGATCCTGTCAGTTCTGATGGTTGTATACGTTGCCTCTGTGAGAATGGTTTCAACTCCAATGGTGCGTCGTTGTCACTGAGACATGAACCGTTAAGGGTCAGAGATACTGACATACCATAGAGAATGATAAATCAAAGGTCGGAGTTACCTTTGTTCTTCATAATTTGAAGGACTAACCCACTGTTCCTCATAAACACCAACTCTCATTATCTGTATATCTGCGCCACCATTGGCGAATTCTATTGTGTGGACTACTCTCAGTCTCTTATGACAACCCTTCACCAAACACTGGACAAGAAGAAGGAGCAATGAGCCATTCCCTTTCTCGCAAAACGCGGAAAAGAACCAAACTTGACAATATTAAAATAGACCAAAATAGCCATACCTGTTCAAACTTGAAAGTTGGTGTGAGGTAATAGTTCGATTCACTCATCTCCCCAACAGGGATTGTAACTGGACCTCTGGAATATGATCCATCCTGCGTATCACACAAATGGAAACATTAACGGATGAAACCTAGACAATGCACAAAAACCGATTCTAACCCCACCACCACAAAGACAATAACAACATCCATTATCTCAGCCAAAAGAAGGGAGAATGAGAGCTAGACTAGTAGTTGCCATGAAAACTATGTAAGGTAGATGATCAACCAATGGTTCTAAGAATAAGCCATACCTCAAAGTAAACGAGTCCAGGCTCGTCTACCATAGAATCTTCTTCCATGACATCACTTGCTTTCAAGTTAAAAGACTCAAACTTAGGCAAACGGCTATCTACACCAGTGTGATCAACCAATATCTCCTCTTTACTCTCACCAACCTGGAAAAACTCTCCATGAGGATTCAAAGTAACCCAATTGATCTTCCTCTGTATCACAGACTCAGTAGTAGCTCCTCTAGAAGGAGATGGTAAAGCTTCAATCTTGGTAAGAGTATAACAATCATAAAGACTCTCATTCTTCTTCCCAATTTCAATAGGTTCCATCTCTGCAGTAATTGGAGAGAACACAGCTCCTACACCTTTCCAAATCCCACTCACACTACTCGCAAACGTCCTCCACACTGGCTTAATCACAGGTTCCTACGAAATCAATTTCTAATCACAATACAGCTAATTTCACAGACGAAATCTGAGAAATTGAAGAAATACGAAAACCTGGGTTTGAAGAACAGTCTCAGATTCGATCAACATCGTCCCCGAAACCAAAACCCTACCATGTTTACCCTTCCTTCCTCCTCCACCTAACCTCTTCCCTCTTCTTCTTCCCTTTGGCTTCACCTTACGCTTATCCTTCTCCGCCATTTCGTTATCTACGCTCCATGTATTCTCTTTGTTACCTTTCATAGTCACTTTCCCTTTGTTTCCCGCCGGACGGCTATTTCCGTCGTTTGGTCTGGATCCCTGCGCCACGATTTTTCTCTCGCCGGCATTGTTTCGCCGCCGGAGATTGCAGATTGAAGGAACAAGAAGAGCGTTTTGAAATCCAAAGCATAGATTGTGGTTGTGACATGAGAGTGGAGAAGAAGAAGTGAAGCTTTTGCAGAGATGGAGAGATGGCGTTTGCATCGTTTTCTGGAGAATCATATCGAAGAAGATGAGAGAAACACAAAATTTACTTGGATCGCGTTGAAAACAATGTTGATACATAAATGGGCCGTTGTTACAGAATTAAGCCCATAATATTTAGAAGTAGATAAATCTTTGATACAGGCCTAGGCCCATAATATTCAATATCGCCTTTTAATTGTCTAAAGTATGATCGATCATACAATAAGGGGTGGAAAATATCAATATAGCATCTTTTTTTGTTTTGGGGAAATAAACTGTGATTGGCTAGGAAGGTTACTGGTGATCGACGTTTCCTTTAAGGCCGACAAAGTTAATGGACCACGAGGTGTTTTTAAAAGTAGTCTTTTTTCTTTCTTTCTTTTTTTAGCTTAAAAAGGTGTAATCATGACTTTTTCAATCTCTTTTTTTTTAAAACAATGTTGATAACTTTTCGTGTATTAATTAATTATCAATTAGTACTACTAATATACTACATGCATACTGGATAGATCAAGAGTTCAAGACATTGAAAAACTAACATTAAGACGAATTTTTTGGATTGATGGTTTTAGTTTCTAATAATTGTTTTGAAACTATAAAAATGATGCATTGGCGAATGAAGCATGACCAGACAGAGGTCATCGGAGAGTAGGTTTTTTTAATTTATTTTTTGGCGTAAAGCTAAAGGAAAGTCATAAAAATATATATACATTAAAAGGAAAGAAACATTGATATTAATAAATAATTAGTTGACAAATTCGACAGCGGGAGAAACATTACATGAAGGCCATAAACTAAAGAGCTTTGACCAAATCTTAAAGTAAATCAGTGTTGAGAATCAAAAGAAGATATATATTCCAACTGGTGCAACGGTAGTTGTACCCGTTGTCTCGCCATAGTTTTTCATAGTTTCCTATTTATTTATTGTTTCTATAATGAGGATAATTAATTTGAATAGTTGAGTTTGCAAATTTGGTTTTGCTAGTCAATAATTACTATTGTATGTTACTCATTCAAGACCAATCTTATAGTTTTGTCTGTCATATGTTATCTTCCGGAATTTTTTTGATTAGAAAATTTAGGTTTTGTTTTGTAAGTTTTGGTTTGAAAATAGGTTTGACAATTTTATACAGTGACTCATGCATACGCATAAGATATGTATAATTATTTCACTTTTAATACTAAAACTAAACTCATATCTGAGCTAGATAGCATTATATGGTTGGTTTACCAATATATGAGATATTTTTATGAGACAATTCGATAAAGTAGTTGACATGATTATTTGAAAGTGAGGAGCCATGCTTCGAGTCTTTTCCTTGCGCGCGATTATAGTTATGATGATCATTACGTACGCATGAATGTATGATGATCAGACTTCTTTCATAGAAAATAATATGTATGTAATTCGCTAACCCAACAAAAAACTTTTAAAAAAAACTGACATGATATGTATGGTATTTGATAATACACGTAGATAGAAAAAGCTTGTAGGCTTGTAGCAATTACTTAAAGTTCAAGTAAAGGGGTGGCAATAATTATATATGTTCGTGCTCCTTTCCTACCACGAAAGGATAATCGCTTTCTAATTTGTAGGTATAAAAACTATTGTATATTCATACTTTGAGATCTAGGAAAACACTAAAGTAGAATTCAAATAACCAAATTGAATAGAAAATTGTTAATTTAGTTGGATAGAGAAAAGAATGTTCTGAAAAGGAGTGTGAATGATGTGGTCGTCCAAAGTGTTGAATGCTAATGACCAGTCATGAGTAATGAGTTCCATTCACGCTAAATCACGTGGACTAGAATAGATTACACGTACCGTAAGCTCTAGAAATCTAGAGATTTCAGCAATATTATACAAAAAAATGAAAGAATGTGAAAAAGGAGTTTGTTTCTGAATTTTCAGCTGTAATAAATGCAGCATATTTCAAAAAAAGTTTAATATAAAAATTAAACTCAAAAAAAAAAACCCTCCTTAGAGACATGTCACATGCATGTTCGATATATATATGATTGATTTACAATCTCGTGGACCATAAAAAACAAAGAGAGTAAATTATAACAGAGGCCGGCTTTTTAGTTAAACTTCACCCATCAAAACGTAAACATGGCCCATCCCATCCCACCATGCCTATTGCAATTGTCCCCGACCGGCGCCGTGATGACATTTTTACGTAATTTTGATCTTAAACTCATTATTAAAACTACAATGACATTATTATTATGTACATGCAATTTGACATTTGAAATAACATTTATAATGATTTTGTTGAACTAATTATAACAGCTTTAGCTCAACCACCATATTATATTTTTGTTCTGTCATATATTATAGGGGTATGAATGATTAATAAAAAAAGGATTAGAAGTCGTTGACGTTTGACTTAAGTGGCAAAATTAAATAACCAATGCGTCGTGACCTAACCAGTCAGTCACCTTTTTTTTTTTTTTTCTCCGACTTGTCACCTTTAGCTTGTGACGAGGCTGATAAGGATTGAAGTACACGCGCGGGGGGTACTCCAGCCTAATATATATGCCACCTGTACTCTCCCACCAGCCTTGCCCGTCGTTACAATGACGTAACTATAAAATTCTCATTTTCCTATTTTATTTTTTTGTGAAACCCCCAGAAGAAAAAAAAAAAAAAAAGGAAACTAAAGAATATTAGAAACAAACGGCCAAATAAGGAGATTTTTTTTTTTTTTTTTTTTCTCGCCGTCCGATTACTATCTCAATCGCCGATAAAATCCGGCGGCACTCACTAGATCTTGGAAACCCCATAGTTTGTTTCTTCGTTGCGCTCAAGATTCTCTCTTCTCTGTTTCCATAGTTTCGAGAGGTTGATCGTTCTTTTGATTCGATTGGTTTGAGTTCGCGATTTCTCGACGGTGATTGAATTCTTCTCTCACTTCTTCTTCTTCTTTTTTTTTTTTTTTTTTTTGCTGATGAAGCTATCTGATTGTTCGCAGGGTGATACAAGAGATGGGAAGATTCTGAGGTGAATCGGAGAGATGGATGATAGAGAAGGCTCGTTCGTAGCTGTCAGGAGGATTTCTCAGGGTCTCGAACGAGGAACCGTTTACAATCCATCTTCTGGTAATTTCATCTCTCTAAGTGTTTCATAGAGATTTCTACATCTCTCAGTCCCTTTATCTATCTTCACTGGTGGTTGCATTTGTTCTTTCTGCGGTGAAATTTTTGTGTTTCATGCTAATGAGTTTTCTGAGCCCATTGCTTGGTTTCTGGATTCTATGTCTTTGATTAGTCAGCTTGTTTCTAGGGTTTAGGTAGTGAAAGATGAAAGTTAAGGAGTATGTGTGTTAAAACCTTAGTATATATTTATGGTGGTATTGTAGTCTTCTTATGCTTAGTAAATTAGTTGTATGTGTTAGAGATTTAGAGTAGCGGGTTTATACTTACTTCAGACATTCAATCAATTTCTGAAAATCATTTGAAGCTCCATTTTGATGCCAGTTTAATTTGTTTACTTACAGCTGAGGCTGTGCCATCAGCAGCTTGGTTAGGCAGGGGTCTATCCTGTGTCTGTGCTCAGAGAAGAGATAGTGACGCAAATTCCACGTTTGATCTAACACCTGCTCAGGTACTCATTTTTTCCACTGTTCCAGTTCACTACAATAACATAACAGTGTTTGTCATTTGGTGGCTACAAGTATCCAATAACTTCCACCCTATTTTGGAACTTGCAGGAGGAATGCTTGCAAAGTTTGCAGAGCCGCATTGACGTAGCCTATGATAGTACTATACCCCTGCATCAGGTACACTTTCCGTAGTTTCCTTTAGGGTTTTAAAGCTCTTACGATTTCTCATTAAAAAGTTGGGCTTAAATCATCAATTGGAGATGGTAGCATGCTGCATCTTTTCATCCCTTGACCTTTTTACTGTAAGAGAGCATCATAAATCGAAATGAAATCAGCTTTGATGATTACTTTTTTTGCTTCGTTATACGCTCTTAGGAAGCTCTGAGAGAGCTGTGGAAACTTGCCTTTCCTGAAGAAGAACTTCATGGATTAATATCTGAGCAATGGAAAGAGATGGGTTGGCAGGGCAAAGATCCATCAACAGATTTTAGGTATAATACTGACTTTCCTCGTCATTTGTGTTATAATTATTCTTGCAGCTGTACACTTTAACTTACAGTGCATCTGGCAGGGGTGGTGGTTTCATATCTCTTGAAAACTTGCTGTACTTCGCTAGGAACTTTCAGGTATACCTATATACTAGATACAAGCATCTCAGAAAAAGAATGAGCTAAATTTCCTTCAAAAATTACATTTAACATGCATCAGATATTTCTCGATTACACATTGACACTGCTTCACTTGCACTTTCGTTACTTAGTTTTAAACGCCACATGTCTATATGCTGCAGAAATCCTTTCAGGACCTTCTGAGGAAGCAGGTTGGGGATCGATCTGTGTGGGAATACCCCTTTGCTGTTGCTGGTATCAACTTAACATTCATGCTCATACAAATGCTCGACCTTGAAGCAGGTATACACAGTCACCGGAATTTACTTATCGTGATTCATGATTGTTATTATTGTTGCTATTGACTTCTCAAGCCATAAAATTGGGAAATCCATTACTATAGAATCCTCTTGCATGCATTAGGAAGCAGTCTCAAAATTGCTGATTGCCTGTCATTCTGATAATAAGTAGTAGTGTATTGAGATAATTAAATGGGTTCACTAATTATATCCTTTTAAACTCTTACAGTAAAGCCACGAACAATTGTTGGGGCAACTTTTCTGAAGTTTCTTTCTGGTAATCTCTCACACAATGCCAAATTGAAAAGCCTTTTTGCACGCATTGTGCTTTAATTGGATTTTGACACTGATTTAGATAAGTGTGTGTTTTTTTTGGTGGCAGAGAACGAATATGCCTTTGACCTTCTTTATTGCATTGCATTCAAGCTAATGGATCAGCAATGGCTTTCAATGCGCGCCTCATACATGGAGTTCAATGTAAGAACCTGTTGCAAAGAGAAGATATTTTGTTTGGTCATAACAATATATTACTTAATTTGGTAATATGAGATGATGTTATTGTGGGTGAAACAGACGGTGATGAAATCAACAAGGAGACAGCTGGAGAGAGAGCTGATGCTGGAAGACATTATGCATCTTGAGGATTTACCCTCCTACGCTCTTCTCACTCAACAGCCCTTATGATGATAATAAATAATAAGAAGAAGAGTTTCTAACCACTTTAATAACACGAGGTTGCTCTGTTCACTCTTTACTTTTCATCGTCAATGCTTTCGCTTCTTTGACCTTTTCTTGTGTTTGGTGGTGCTAAGAAACAACTCCAACACCGAGTAGTTACTTGTTATATTAAAAAACAAGAAAAAGAGAGAGAGAGAGAGAGGTTGCCATAAATCATAAATGTCAGTTTGTTTGGGAGTTTTTGGTTGCAAGGAGTGTGTTAGCTAAAATGGGTTTGTTTTCTAGCAACTGTTTAGGTTTCTTAGTGTTGATTGATGTACGTAAGACGATTGGGTAATGGTGTCAGTGTGTGGGAATGGATAATAAATCAGTTGGTTTTTCTCTAAATTCAAAAGCAAGGACTCTTACATGGGGTTAAGATTCATTTGTTTGTGTATTTAAGAAAATGCTAAGATTGAAAGCTTTTATTGTTTCTAGCTGTGAATATTGTGCGCGGATAACAGAGATGGCCTTCACAAGTAGTCACGATTTATTCACCAACGAACATAAATATCAGATTTACAAGTCTGACTAATCTGTTATTAAGTTCATTTTAATTACACAATCATCACGTGGAATACACGAATGCTCTGTGATTCCTAAACCTTGGTGACCATAACAACCGTGAAATGGAGAATTTCAAATTGGCCATGTGTTCCATCAGATGGCGGCGACTCCTCTTTTGAGGTGGGAGGAGGAGCGACAGGAAGTGAGGGCGGCGGTGAGGTTGGAGTGGGAGGAGGGAAGGGGTGGTGATGACTGGGATCATCCCTCCTCCCACTCCAACTTCATCAGTGGGATGGCTAGCTTCATGCCACTGATGCAGTGGCCAGGTGTACGACAGATGAAGTACTTTGTTCCTACCGTGTTGAGTTCGATTTTGGTGTCTCCGTTGGAGAAATTTTTAGATGCGTAGGAGCCGTCGCAGCCATCATATCCGGCTTTGTTGACCACATAACCACTGAGTGTGTAGGACCGTACTTGAACTCTGTTTCAAACCGTTAGTAAAGCATTTTCCACTTGGCTGAAAAGAAGTTAGAATTTTCTTGTGCAATAAGTTATCTCAAAAAAATTCCTCGCGTGTCACCAACCCTGAAAGTCTTCCCGATTACTCACGCTGTGTAGTCCACACTCCTGGCCCATATTGACTAGAGTCTTCAACAGTGTAAGTCACAGCGACTGCCGCTGGGCCATGACTAGGACAAGAATAGCCGCAGCCATCTTGGACAAATTCCATTCGTTGCCATGTTTTGGTTTGAACTTGGAGAGATATGTTAATTAACAAATGTATGCAAAGATGAGAAATAGGGAAATGGTGTTGGTTTAATGGTTTATATAACGAGAGGCGTGAGAAGGACGAATGAGAAAAATTAAGCTTAAGGGAATATGTGAAAAAGTCGCCTATTCTTGATTAATATATTTGGTTTATGTCCCTAAAAGACACTCTTAATTAGGGTCAAATTCCATTGGCATTGCCTTCAGGTTTGTGTTCTGCACATCTTGTCTCATGTGGTCTAAAAATTGGACGTAGATTTTTTGATTGACTAATTAAGGACATGAATTTGATCATGCAAGCTTCTAATATTTTTTTTCCAATCATATTTGGTGGCAGGAGTACTCTGCATAAAAATCCAATGCTACCATGATTCTCGTTTTCGGCTGCTTGTGTCTTTTAACAAAATTTGTCAGAAAAAAAAATAAGACAACCTAATTTGATCTATACTATACCCTGCCTGAATTATATCCAAGGGTAGTTAAATTTGCAACCAATATATATATCGTCAATGTACATATCTAAAGCTTTTTGTACAGCTAATCTAATAGTAATTAACTATGCCAAGTTGCATACCTTTATATAATCTCTTATTCCAGTAACAACTGCCATTTGAATAAACATTGCTAATGTCTCTTAGTTGTTGTTGATTCAGCCATTATAGACAACATAATATTATAATGAAATTAATTAATTTACTCAGAAGTCATAATGAATCCGGAGGGGGAAGGTTGAGGAAGAACTACTCTACATGTGATTCCAAAACCAAAAAGATAAAATATATGGAGAATTCAGAAAAGAACGTATGATCACGAATGTTGGAGAGTGGTTCCTCACGAATGGAAAAGAAGATGGAAATTAATAATATTTTTATTATACAACAAGAGAAGAAGTGAATGTGATGATCATGATAACGATAATCAAATGCCGAATAATAAAATCCTACGAATAATGAAGTGCTTCGGACGACGTGGCACACAAACCCAAATTCTCTTATACAAAAGTTACAACCAAAACCCAAATAATTAAAAAGCAAAAGCACTGACTCCACCCTGGCTCTCTAAACCAATTACATCCACAAACCATAGCCCAAAACCATCGAGACTCCGACCAAAACGTAACTCATCACTCCCTTAGACGCACCACTTGGCTTTGGTGGAGGAGGAGAAGTTGACCCTGAATCAGGTGTGGGTGTGGTCGGGGGTGTTCCGTCAGCCGACGGTGAGCCCGGTTTGGTAGGAGTTTCCGGAGTTGAAGATGGGGGAGAAGGAGTGGCCGGAGGTCCGGTAGAAGCGGCTACGACAGTAACGGCTAGCTTCATGCCACCTTCACAGTGACCAGAGGTAGGGCAGATGAAGTACTTTGTTCCTATTGTCTCGAGATCGATTGTTGTGTCTCCACCAGAATGGGTATCGATTGGTGTGCCTCCACAGCTATCGTAACCGGCTTTGTTTACCTCGTTCACTGAGTGTGAAAGACCATACGTGAACTCTGCGTTTTCCATTCATATAAAAATATTAGAACATTAAGAAACAAAACCCTAAGTAGAGAGAGCTTCATTGCGTAATACGTTATCTCGATTTCGTCAAAACTATATTTACTTTCAGGTTGGTTATCAGATTAAATCATAAACCCCAAAGCCAGAAAATATGAAACTAAATTTTAAGATTACTAATTACAAAACTTCAGTTTGAGCCTGAATATATATAAGTTAACGGGACCGAACAACAATAACTTACTTAGAGTGTCACCAACTCTGAAAGTTTTTCCGGTAGCCCAAGCTTTGTAGTCCACACCACTGGTCCATTGAGAAGCGTCTCCGACCGTGTGAGTCACAGCGACTGCGGCTGGGACGATGGCCATGACCAGGAGAAGAGCAATTGCAGCCATCTTGGTTAAACCATTCATTGCCATGTTGTGATTAGAAGAAAGACAATTATTGTAAAGATGTGTATAGAAGATAGAGAGTATGAAGAGAAGTAATGGTTATGGTGTCTTATTATATAACAAAGATATGTGAGG
Source organism: Camelina sativa (assembly GCF_030686135.1). Lineage (NCBI taxonomy): Eukaryota > Viridiplantae > Streptophyta > Magnoliopsida > Brassicales > Brassicaceae > Camelina > Camelina sativa. The sequence goes on from NC_141885.1 coordinate 27,111,704, forward strand.
AAGACTATGGGAATTAAGTAAATAGAATGTATGAAAAAGTCGCCGCCTCGCCAACTCATTCAACAACTTCATCCTTTCTTTTTCATTTTTTTTTTGTTTTATTTTTATTCATTTCTTTGTTTTCTAAGACATTGTCATGATGCGTAACTATTATGCTCTTATAGTCTTATATATTCAAACAAAAATATAATAAAGGAATGGATCAATTAATCGAATTGTTCTTTTAAAAAAAAAAATTCGTCAAATTAATCGAATTGGTTGATGGTTTTCTTTGATGTAAATTATATATAAACCCATCACCCTATTTGACGGCTTCTTCCTATTTGGCTTTTTATGTTTTTTTACATAAACGTGTACTGAGAACATGGGTTTGTTAATCTATTCTATTAAAGCTAAAGTATTCACTATATTTAAATTGGACCATGATTTTTTTGTTTTAGTAGGTTTTTCATTAAAAAAATGATTAGAAAATCACTTAATTTAATTAAATTAACTTATAGTTTTGATTTATCTAAATGACCATTATACCCTTGGGTCGATCACTTAAAACTAACCGGGTCGGGACGCGGATCCTCTCTGAACCGAAAATAAAAGAAACAAAATTTGTGGATCTGTTTGTTCTCCAGATTAATAATTTTTGGATCATGTATGTTATTTGATTCAAGAATAGTTAAACACACAACCAAACAGAGGTATAATCCCTATAAATAAGGAAACTGGTATCAGAGTATTTAATGGTTTCAGTAATATCAAATATTAACTACTACAATACTTAATCCCTATAATTATTACGAATATTAATATTAATGAGAAATCTTTAATACTTATCAATTGTGACTTTGTTGTTTCCAAAATAATTAATAGATTAAATACGAAATTGTATATATATGTAAACTTATTTGATTTGCTTTTATATTGTGATTTACGGAAACAACAAATCAACTTAATACAATTAAATATAAAAAAATCATCATTTAGTTTAGATTTTCAATATTTCCTTAACAAAATTATAATAATTAATTATGATTAGTATAGATGGAAATAATAAAAAACGCAGAAATTATATATATGTAAAGTTGTAAACTAATTTATAAAAAAGGTGTATTGTATATCCCACATCGACTAAATATTTTAGAATATGGTTGATAATCACTATAAATATATGACTAATATGTTTTAAGTATAAATGAGCAAGAAGCTTGATTTATCAGGTATCCAAATTTAACAGTTTAATTTGGTTATATATTTGAGCATATTTAAACTTTTAAAAGTAAACATAAAATAATATATTTACGTTTTTTTAAAAAGTTTAAGATATTATAAATATTTAAACTTTTATAGAATGTTTAAATTATTATAAATATTTGAACTCCGTCAAAAGTTTAAAATATTATAATATATTGAAAATCTATATAAAATATTTAAGTAATATTAATATTTTTACTCTTAAAAGTTTTAAAATATATAAAAAGTTTGAGTTAAATCCGTTAAAACATGTATTTTTATCAAACTATAAATTAAATTGGGTTTTTCACAATTTTGCTGAGATTTGATATATCAAATATTAACTTATAAATAATAACCTAAATATAATTAATCTCACTATAAATACAATGGTTTCCTAACTATTGAAATATCTCACACTAAAATTTAACAAGCAACTTCTCCTGTTTTGACGACAAACCAAAAAAAAAAAAAATTCATCCTCTTACAAAACTACTTTCCGATATTGCGATGTGTCTATCCTCTTACAAAACTACTATCCGATATTGCGGAGTGTCTATTATCTTACAAAATTATTATCCAATATTGCGGTGTATCTGTTTCTGTGAAAAACTATATTCTACAAACTACTTACTCTATTAAGATTTCCAATTCACTATATAACCCCAAATATACTAATAAACACTATACAAACAAAGAAAATACTTCAAAATAAAAAAAACTACATTAAAAAAATACAAATTACAAAAAAAATAACTAACAAAATATTTAATTTCGTGCTGTAGCACAGGGTATCACCTAGTATGAATATAAGTACGATGCAGATAATGTATATCGATCATAACTATTGTATTTATTAGTTGACAAGAATATGTATTGTGTCTATCACTTAATTAACATGTTACAGATTCTGGAGACAAGTTAGAAATTTAAATATTTTTTCCTGAAAACAAGTTTTGTTCGTATGCCTTAAAAACAGTATATTTGAAGAAAAGAATTTTAGCTATATTTTTTCTCCTAGAATCTCAGACAAAAATACAATTAAATGTGTACACGGCTGAATCACAACAATGTTTTCAAATATGTGATTTCATGTAGTATTCTTTTGATTTTATATTTTGTTTGTCTAATTGGTATATAATTATTCTCACCCATTCAAACTTTTTTTTTAATGGGGGGTTTTGTGTAGATTGAGTTTGAACAAGACTTTATCAATATAACTCCTTAAATTAAGATTTCTTTGTTGAATCACAAAACATATGAAGGGGTTTTATGTACTACTCATTATTGTGTCAATGGTTTGTGCATTAGCAAGGTGTTTGACCATAGACTAAGTTCATTATTCAAAAGTAATCAGATTGGAAATAATCGCCGAAGGCATTGGGTCATAAGTTGTACAAGAACAAAAAGATGAACAGATATATATTCAAAATGACATCCTAACTTTTATAGAAATTAAAAATTTGTAATAAAATTGGGAATTAGGTAATATCAAAATAGTAGGAAGATGCCTAACACGTTCTAATATACTTGTCAATGACCAAAGATGGGTATATGGTGTTAGGTGTGAAGCAAATCTTTACAATATTCGAAAAATATGAATACATACATTGATACATACATAGGAAGCCAACAATTTTGATAGTAACTCATAAAAGCGAAATGGTCAATTATGAAAGAACATAAACCAAATAGTATAATCACTTAAGTATTTTATTACCTATCAACTTACTTATTTTGACCAAAACAGATTTTAGGAGATCGTAAAAAAGAACAAAATTTAGAGGGGTCTTCTAGAGGCGGTCCAGAGCGTACCATGTTGAGCTTTGATTAATTATTATCGTGTCATCCATTAGCTTCAAAAGGGGGAGAAAAAAATAAAACTTAAATAATATGTATCACATTCGTAATTAAATAATATGATGGAATTTTGTATTATAATATTATAAGTTAAAACATGTTGAATTGGTTTTATTCTTAATACTATATATAGCAAATCTTGTTCTTTTTTAACCACGTTTGGAAATAGTTACTTTAGAAAGGTAAATTGTTTACCCAATATTTCCGTGACAGCTACATACATAACAATTAACATAGTCTTGTTAAGCTATACACGTCAATGACAAAAAAAAGATCCAAAATGACTCAGAAAAAGTCGTGGCAAATCGAAACTTACGACTTCCTAGCAAATGAAAATGATCCAATTATGAAAGCATGTAGAGTCGAGAAGTGGAAACCAAAATATCCTTCACCTTTTGTTTTATGAATATCCTTCACCTCCATAAAAGAACAAAAGAACTGCTACTCCACTCCCACCATCAAATCCCGTTATCATAATCGGCCCATTTCTTTCGGCCCATAAAAGAACTTAACCAAACGAGTTTTTGATTCAATTATAGAAAATAAATAAATAATGATCTCTCTAGTAGTTTGTCTACGAAGGGCATCTTCGATAACTTTGTTAGGTGTTCTTAAGATCATTGGTTTAGATATTTTGTTAAGAAGTTGGTTTTTGAAAAAATATGTTTAAGATCATTAGATTTAATAATATAATAATCTTAAACATATTACAATTTTAAAAACTTTAAAAAATAACATTTAAATTGCAAACTTAAAAAACTTATACTAAAATTCCTCCAAAACAAATAAATGTTTTCTGCTTTGCAAAAAATTGTATCCATTCACGAGTTGCCACGTCACCTAAGAACTGGCCCAAAATCAGTTCTACATCAAGAACCAACATGTTCTTCAACCACTGTTCTCTATATTTTTTATTTTAAAAAAACTTAGAACACCCCATGTATTCCCGGAATGCAGATGGCCTATAGAATACGAATGATGTCAGAAGTAGTTTCTTACTTCTCTCTCTCCTCCAACGCTAGAGGAGGAACTCTTCACCTTCGACCAGAGGAAAGACCAACTCAGCATTAGACATCTCTTTGGGTTTGGGGTACAGATGCATTTTAACATGCATCTTTATTTTCCCAATTCTCAACACCCTTAAATACCGTTTCTTTATTTTTTTTTATTTTTATTTTTATTTTGTAGTATACTAACATGTTAGAATAAATGATACAAGTAACCAGTAGTGACTACAACATCCTTATTTAGTGCTGGGTCCATGAATCTCGACCGATACTCATCCTCTTTACTGACGTCAACACTCATATAATGTTTTTTTTTTCTCTTCCCAAAAGTGGAAACCAAAATATCCTTCACCTTTTGTTTTATGAATATGGCGGTAAACCTAAAACCAGAGAACACGTTATTGTACTTTTGATCTGATCCGTTAACTTAAGAAGACTATCTTGCCCCCTGAACAGAAAACGAGTTGCTAAACCTAGTCCCCGGTTCTAAGGTCCAAACAAAACCACCGGTTATATATGACATTTTAGACCTGTCATATCCTCATGTGGACTATATAATAATATGTATAAAGCCATCCAGAACAGCAAAAAGATGCAACTTAATGAAGACGTACTGTACGTGTCAATACGCTTTCATATAATTCACATCCATATCCCACAATTTGATCTGTCACACTTCATTTAATGTAAAGATGAAGCTGCAGGTTGTTTCCAAAACCGTAAGCGAACGAGCAAAATAAAACAAAATAAAAATGAATATAAGAAAATGTCGACTTATATATATATTTAATGGATACTTGTATAAAGAAAAAGTATATACTTCTAGAAGCACTTAAACCGTATATGTTACATGTATATATACACGCTATGCATGTTGCATACTCTGTAGTAGTAATAAATAAAACGGAGCTGAGATTACTTACCAGAGAATCATTCTAGCTAAGCTAATTCTAAAAAGCAAACACAAATGGAGGAAACAAAAAAGACTTTGCTAGACGATTCTTTTACAAGTGCAATGGCACTTACCAATTCGGGTGTGCCTCAAGTCCCTGATCGTTACGTTCTTCCCCCATCGCAAAGGCCAGCTCTTGGTTCAAGCTTAGGCACCACTGAGACTACACTTCCTGTCATTGATTTCTCTCTTTTACACCAACCTTCGCTTAGATCCCGTGCAATCCATGAGATCAACATAGCCTGCAAGGAGTTTGGTTTCTTTCAGGTATCACATTTGCTAGCTATATTTCATCCAAATCATGCATGTCCATGTTTTCATCAATTCAGTCTAAACGTTCCCATGCCCAGTCACTAGAACTAGTCCTAGAGTGAGCTTATCGCTTCTACCAATCACACTTTGGATATATGACTAATTAGAAAGACGGCTATTGTCTTCTTGCATTAATGTCATGTGGAACAAACTCCCTGAACAGGGGAAAGAAGAATAAAGAAAAGACAAAATCCTCAATCCCAGTCTTAAATGAAAACACAAATTGCATGCATGCATGTTTTCTATACTTGAAGCCATCTTATTCTTTAAAAAAACTAAGAGATAAAGCCATAACGTTTATACTTCCCTACAGGTTATAAACCATGGAACACCATCATCAGTGGTTAAAGATGCCCTAGACGCAGCAACATTGTTCTTTGACTTACCTGTGGAGGAGAAGATGCTTCTTGTGTCTGCAAATGTTCATGAGCCAGTAAGGTATGGCACAAGCCTTAACCATTCAACAGACAGTGTTCACTACTGGAGAGATTTCATCAAGCATTACTCTCATCCACTCTCAAAGTGGATTGATATGTGGCCATCAAATCCTCCATGCTACAAGTAAGTTAAACATATCTTTAGGCCAGCTTCATTATCTGAAACCTAGCTCTCTCTTAGAATGAAAAACTTATATTATTTTCTGATTTACTCCCTCGTCCTTTCAGGGATAAAGTGGGCAAGTACTCAGAGGCAACACATGTGCTACATAAGCAACTAATAGAAGCTATAGCAGAAAGCCTTGGACTGGAGAAAACTTACTTACAAGAAGAGATTGAAGAAGGGTCGCAAGTCATGGCAGTGAACTGCTATCCAACATGTCCAGAACCTGAAATCGCCTTGGGAATGCCACCACACTCAGACTTCAGCTCACTGACCATCTTACTCCAAAGTAGCCAGGGGCTCCAGATAATGGACTGCAACAAAAACTGGGTCAGCGTACCGTACATTGAAGGAGCTTTGATAGTTCAGCTGGGAGATCAAGTAGAAGTGATGAGCAACGGGATATACAAGAGCGTGATTCATCGTGTGACAGTGAACAAAGATGTCAAAAGGCTGTCTTTTGCAAGTCTACACAGTCTACCTCTGCATAAGAAAATAAGCCCAGCACCGAAGCTCGTCAACGAAAACAACAATGCACCTGCCTACGGAGAGTTTAGTTTCAACGATTTTCTTGAATACATCTCAAGCAACGATTTTATACAGCAAAGGTTCATTGATACAATAAAGAAGAGCATTCCCTGAAGATGATGATGGCGACGAGATATACCAACCAACCAAACCACAGAACTCAACAAGGCAATTTTCATGGTTTCGTCTTTTGAATAATTAAGCTTCCCGTTTGTGGATTTTAGTAGTCCTTTATATATGTGCATCCGTTCTTGATGTATCTAATCTATGTAATATCACCAAAGTATCACAAAAGAACATTTTTCCACTGTTTATATTCACATTCACATAAACAGCTCAATGAAAAATATTATAAGATGTTACTTTTTTTATTTTCCCTAATGCCTTTCGATCTCTGTTTTCTCATGCAGTGGTTGTAATATACTTAGAAGTTTAATTAGAAACATATATGTGTGTAATTAGTTTCTCTGCTTTCTTGATATTGTAAATCAACCATTGTTTGTTGAATCAGTTTAAAAAAAAAAAAAACGTGAGATTTTTGGATTCATGTAAGAACAGAAGCACAAATAGTTCATAAGTTGAGACATAACGGTGTTCATGTAAGCAAAGTGCTATATAATTAAGAATCAATTTTATCAAAACTTAGACAAAAAATAATAATAATCGAAATTCATCACAAATTATGTATCTGTACAACGTCTACCGATGGTTACAGTAATTTTTCGATCAAACGGTGATTACGATTCAAGTAAGCAAAGTGCTTGTTTATAAGAATCATTTATATCAGAACTTAAAAGAGTCTTACAAAAAAAGTCTATCGAATTTGATACAGAGCATATGAGATCAATTACTTACAAGAATCTTACAAAAGATCACATAAGTATCCTCCGGAGGACACTAATCAACGTCGCGGGAGACTAATACCGTCGCGCGTAACTACGGCCTTAGCCTCTCGCTTCCGTCGGCGACTTCTCCTCGTCGCATACCAGTTTTTTTTCTCTAGCCGTCTCTGTTTTTTTTTTTTCGATTTTACGGGATTATCGAGTTTCCTTTTTTTTTTTCTTACCGTAGGTACTTTACCATTTACCGTCGCATATCTTTTTCTTTTTCAGTTTTTCTTTGGCAGTGATTGGAAGCACTATGAACTGCCTATTTGCCGAGTTAAAAAAAAAATATAGCTAATGTTACCAGTCACAAGTTTATTTGAGTGGTTTGTGTTTTCTTCAAAAAGTGCAAATAACTAAGTGCATTTTTCACAACAAGGTAAATTAACTGCATGAATATCAATTATCCAGCGTATTATTTAAAAAACGCATTTAGTAAAGCAAAATAATTATTTACTTGTTTTATTTAATTAATTTATGACTTTATTTCTTTAAAAAATGTTAAATAATAAGTTTTTAATATAGAAAAAAAAGATTTCTATAAATAAAAAACAGATTTATATAAATAAAAAACATATTAATATAAACTGTTAAGTATATAATAAATCATGGGGTTTCCATATATTATTTTTAATTTTTTTTTATCCAGTTTACTTTAATTTTAAATTTATACATCTTCATTGAATTATATACAAAATTGTACAATTTTATCGTTTCATATCTTTATCATTTTTTCAAAATACTATACATATATATATGTGTGTGTATATAACCGAATATATTGTTTTATAAGTAAAACAACATGTTTAACAATCTTCTTATTAACAATACTGCTAGTAGTTTTTTCACCAATCAAACATTATTTCATATCACTTATTTTCTATAAACCGCACTTATCCTGCAATATTTTTCTCCTGTACGAACCGCAATTGAACTATACCACACAATAAAACCGCTTTACCCGCACAACCAAATACGTTGTACCATTCAGACACTTTATGTCGGCTCTCTCTTTTACCTTTTTTACCACAACCAGCCTTCTTATTTTATCCTCATTTTACCTTTTCTTTTCCTTTTGGACCTTTTGGTCAACTCAACCAGAACTGATTTTGCTGATGGTTTAAAATTTTACACCTTTGAGACGAAATATTAATTTGTAATCGTGTTTGTAGCCCAATAATTAACTATTTTAGACGAGATATTAAGCCCAACAGTTAACTTTTTTAGACGAAATATTAAATTTTACAATAATTTTTTTTTTCACAGGTGAATAAAATACTAATTTACAATACGTGAAACAAAGCTCTCCAAACTGCATTTTCAAAAGGTCTTAAACTCGCTGCCAACAATTCAAAGGTAATATATTACATTAAATAAATAAGTTACAATGAAAGTTATGGGAAATATTTCAATTAATTACTTAGCATGCATAAAAACATATTACGTCTTACGAATTTAAGTAGAATGATCTTTAAATTAAACTCTATTTGAATCTCATATATATATAAAGTACATGGATTGTTATACCAAATTATTGATTCTGTTTCATAAAAAGTGTCATTTCACATAAATTAAGAAAAACTTGAATTATGCATATATGCCCCTATTTAATAAATAATTTATCATTTAAATTTAATAAAAAGAGTTTTGGATTAATTAAGGGTAAATTAGAAAATATAATGTCAAAAATCACATTGGAAATATAAATTGACAGTTTTTGTGAAACAAAGAAAAAACTCTAAAATGACACTTTTGTGAAATAGATGGAGTAAGTGTTAGTATAAATGATTTTGGACAAATATTTTTACCAAAAAAAAAAAGATGTTGTACCAATATATGTTCCGACTGGATAAAATTTCTTGAACTAATTCAGTGACCAGTGTACTTACCAAACGGTAAGTTATCAACGGCCTACTTGCGGTGAATAATGGCTTTTACATATATAGACAACATCAACATGCATGCATTCACCTTTTTTCGGAAAAAAAAAAAAACATGCATGCATTCAACAAAAATAAAAATACATAATAAATAACTAGTGTTTATAATATACCTTGACGATGAAGAAAATACAGTGTATATTGAATCAATGTATACGTACATTGATGTTTTACCTTTTGAACAAAATTGATATTAACTTTCCTTGAACCCTAAAATACAGAAACAAAAACTTGGGTTAACAAAACAGAAACACGCAGGTTTAGACCCTCCTTCTTTTAACCCCAATTACTACGTATATACAATTGGGAGTAAAAAATTATATTAGTGATAAATAAAAAAGGTTTCTTAATTTGGCTTACCTTATAACAATAGCTCTGATCACTTGGTCTTGCAATTATGTAGCTACATGAAAATTTATCAATTCACACACATCGTGTATAGTAAGTAAATGAAAATATAAAACAAAGAAACAAAAATAACCGTAATTAGCTGTTTCCTTCTCAAAATCAGTTTTTCGGCAAAGACTAAAATAAAATACAAGAGGATTCATAAACTAAAACATCTACAATGAAGGGGAAAAATAAGAAATTAAAGTATGTAGTTCAAATCACGGAAAACAAATGATGAAAACCCTTTTAACACATCCATGCATTTTAAACTTCACACTCATCAGTCCAAAACAAAACTATTGAGTTTTTCACTTTGCAAAACATTAAAAACACATATAGAACATATCAATAGAGGAAATTAAAAGAAGAAAACAAAATTAAAAGAATGAGGTTTATTGAAACTAAGATGCGAAATCTCCAGCTCGGACTTGAATGTATATATGCATTTGAGCAAGAGCAGTGTCTAAGTACGTACCTACATGCATACAATGTATATAAATATATATACTAGTCCTGATCATCACTTTTCAAGATACATGAATAATATATAAGTGCAATGAAATCAACCGGCGTGCATGAATCTTCTATCTCTGTTTCAACGGCGCAAAGTACACAAGTTGAACGAAATCAGCTTGTGTTATATAAATTATGAATGCGTTTTGGCAACATTATGCGTCATTCCACCAATAGGGTTGTTAGCATAATAGGTCAAACAAAATATTTTAAATAAATTTTGCATTCGTATGGTTTATATTAATAGTCAGCACGGACAATTTGGTTCCATCACTTTTGTTTGTTTCTACATCTATATTAAAAGCTTCAATTGAACTACTTAAAAATAATTATTAATAATTTCCTACATGCTAATGCAAGATACAAAGAACCAACCAAACCAAGACGGTTCGAGGGGAGACGTAAGAGACAGCACAAGTTTTGTCTATTTTGGTAAGAAATATATATAAATTCACAACGTTTCTGTCGGTTTGCAAGAGTGGTATACTGGTATTTAATGTTTTTGAATTTGAGGACAGGCACCGTAGTAGATTCTATTTATCTTGCTTTGTTCTAGTATTATTTCCAAAACAAGAAACAACGTACGTACGATAGTTTTGCCAATACCGCTGTCCACTTGTCCAGTCAAGTGCAATGGTCAGATTATTTAATTACTTGAATATACGTACGGTGTATCAAAAATAAAAGTTAGCGAGTTCCACTTTTTTCTTTATTTGTCACAGAATATTACTCAGAGTCACAGTGCGATCAACTCCTTTGAACCCTTGTTATTTCCAGTGTGTTCATGACGAAAGGAGTCCGATACAAGAGACGTCGCCATCTTTTTTATACTAAAAGTGAAGGCTTTTATATGCCGAAATTAACACAAATTTTGAAAACTAAAATTCTATTATTAAAACGTTCATGATGATAAAATGTAACTAAAAAATTAATCGAAAGGAATCAAACTCTAATCTAAACTCTTCAAACTTATTTACAATGACTTACTTTTAACAAAAAAAAATTCGTAATGAGGGCTACCATGAAATGATGATCCATATATAGAAGCTTTTGCCATAACTAACGCTAATAATATTAGAAGTTCATGATGCATATTTAAATATTAGTCCACAGTTAAAGTATCTAGTTCATAGTTCATGATAGAATCGTAAAAAGTAGTCGTAAATCTAGTGGCGCATCATGCAACGGATCCACCGCTTCTTTGTTTCTGGACTTTTAATCCACCGTTTGTTGTAACAATTTAGATAATAACAAATATGGATATCAAATAGCCAGCTGTTAGCCTGTTACAACTTATTATATACTATAATATACGACGGCCATATATCTCTGATCGGATGAGAAAAAAAAAAAAACATATTATTATATTGACTCAGTTGGGCTAAACCCAAAACGTAAATATGAGTATCTGGAAGAAAAAATCAGTTGGGTTACAAAAAACGATGGGAGCCCAAATTCTTGTTCAACTTTGGTTTCCGAAAGGGGATCCAATTGATTTCTCGCTTGTAAAGTATCCAAGAGGGATGTACATCATGTACTACTGTATTTAAACGAAAAACAAATTATCGAGTCCGAGAAGGATACATTAAACAAACTTTTCTTTCTATATAGATAGCTTAACAGCTTTTCTATGATAGTTTGTACAAAAGCGTAATCATGGTACCAAAAAAGTGTAAATAACAAACTTTGGAGAAAAAAACTGAAGATAGTTTGTGTTTATGATAAAATTTAATTTTTTTAATATACATAATGATAATTTGTGTTTAACTATTGAAGATAAGGTTGTGCAGTTAATAATAGTATGAGATAACAATAAATGTATATTGCGATAAATATAGTTTATAGTGTATATACTCTATATGAATTACTTTACCAAGTCATATCTCTTTATAGGACTTAAGATAGACGTGTGTTAGTTATTTCAACCTTCATTATTGCTAGCTGGTTTTCCTAACTGGTCATTTTTGCGGCCAATACACTCAAATACTTTATTTGGTAATTGTATTGAATTAGCAATGAGTTATGAGATTGATTGTTGTGGACGGTGGCTACATTAATTATGTAGAACAAAACAAACTAGTTCTAATGTAAATTAAAAGTACGATTTGAGTGATAATTGATGGACTTTGGTCAGATACGAAAGACGGCTGGATTTGGACCAGCTCTGTTGACTGATGTGGTCATACAATATAATTGCAAAAGTTTTATATGTTTATTAAATAATAAAAATACACAAATGTTGAAGAGTATACTGTATAGTTTGTATTAGTAATAGTATCAACATTATTTATATAATGCCATCAATTATATAATATTATAACATTCTAATACTGTATTATCTATTTGATGGCATTAGAATGGTATACTATAAATATGTATGTTGATACTTGATACAAAGTTACTAATACATTGTACGTAAAATATGTTGATAAGGATGAAAAATTGAAAATGTTGTTTAATGGTACAATTATTACAATATAGTACTGGATTTAACACTCTCAGTAGCATTAAGTTTTTTTTTTTTTTTTTTTTGTCAAAAGTAGCATTAAGTGTGATAACGATTTACTTGTGTTTTTTTATAACAACGACGAAATTATATTTGTTCGAAATTTTTGATTTCGATTCATAATTAAGTGTTTCAACCGATTTTATGTAGCCTTAGCTCGCACTTTTTTAAAGATACTCCTAACAATTTTACTCTTTTTTTTCTTCAATTTCATTTATTTCTTGCATTTAATCAGCGAGTGTGAATTTTGCAAAAAAAAAAATCAGCGAGTGTGAATTGGTTTCGATCATTAATCAAGCAACATATAATGAGCATTTATTACTTAAAAATACATATTCACATATAACAAAAAATGATTTTATAATTAGTTGGTCTTACAAAAAAAAAAAAGGAATCAAGTAATCATTTGGGAGGAAAGGAAATAAAAATAATAAACATCAAAGGCAATAATTTAAGTGGTTGGTGAAAGGATATAGAAAAAGAAAAATAGTCAACAAGAAAATAATGAGGAAAGTGGACACTTTGTTTTTCAACAATTCACCTTTGTTGCTTGTGTCTACTTTGGCAAAACTCTCTTAATTATTAAATTCATCCAATAGCACAATCCCAAACGAACTTTTTCAGTGAAGATTATATTTAAATAATATCTGGTCCATAGAATTTCTATAATTTGAAAATGTCTTATAAATAATCTTAGCATTGTTCGTTTTAAATGTAGATGCATTTTTCATTTGTTGAAAAGTATCAATGATAGATAGATAAGCAAAAGTGTTAATAAAGAGCGGAATACAATTTTTAGACTTACTTTTATCAGGAGCTTAAATTTGTATTTTATGGTACATGTACTAATAATGTGTACAAATGTAGAAAACTACTAATTTTGAATAGTCCTTATTTCATGACTTTTGTTTCAATCGAACCATGTTATTTTGTTAGAAAACTTAAGTACGTATAGTAACAAACGCACAAAATTTCAGTAACTTTAGACCATTTAGATATTATTTTACCATTTTAAAGGAAAAAACTGCTATTATTACTTTGTAAAGTAGAATCCAAAAGAATTATATAAAATAATTCAATATTTAAAAATTTCAAGAGCGTAGAAGAGATACTATTGGAGGCAATTGGGACATGGTAGAAGAAGCTTCTTTATTACCAAATTAAGTAAATATCCCAAACAATTCCATTTTTCATCTAAGCTTAATGTCACTATTCCCTAAATTAATTACGCAAAATTTCATTTTATGTTATGATGGTTGTTTGATATTTTATTTTATTCCCTCCTAGATATTATCTTAAACATCTAACTATTGTGTTGAGTAATTTGGTGTACGTAATGTTAAGAATCATTTGGAAATTTGTAATCTTTAAATTATGTTTGCTGTATTACACTTTTTGTTTTTTTTAACAATTGACTTGAACATATTTATACCACACAATAGGATGATTTCCAGTACCCAAATATAAATAATTCACCAATAAATCAAACACATCCAACAAAAACTAGCAATTAGATAAGAATTTAAACATTATTATTTAATCCTGTTAATCGCCACATTTAGTTTTTTTTTTTCCCTTGATAATTCGCCATATGTAGTAATGCAATCACTATTTTACGATATTTTTAGAAAATAAATGAGAAAAATTCACCCAAAAAAGAAGTTGGTTAGCTGGCTTCTGATGATTTTTATCGGCTCGGCTATGACTTGAGAGACGCGCCGGACAATGTTATCTGGCTTTTGTGGATTTTACACTTTTTTATTTAACAAAGCAATGAAAAATATCGCTGTTGCTTAAATATAGCACGTGGAATTTATTATTTATGTAAGAAAAAGGTAAATAACACGGTTTTTATATATGACCAGGGTTTAAATCTTAAAATAATAAATATGTAATAGGACAATAATATTCACGTTATTAAGATATATCTATAGTTATATGTACTGATTAAACCAGTATCACTTAAATATCCAATTATTTTTTTTAACAAATTTTCAGTTTGATGATGAAATTTTTTCATTTGAGACTACTGTATATTTATTATTTAATTAAAGAACCAGATTAGAAACTGTATAACTATACTCTAATCATACTTAATTATAATATGTGTCAAAAAATATATATATTTTGAACGAAAATATGTCAAAACTTTAGGATTGCCTTTTTTGCCTTTTTTTGAATGTTATTATTCGAATTAAATAACTTATACTATTAAGTATTAACTATTAATCATCATGTGACACACTTAATGTACAGTAAAATCTCATAAATTAATAATGTTGGGACCAAGACATTTTATTAATTTATAGTGATATTAATTTATCTATAAATTAATAATTATTATTTTATACTGTAAATTAATAATTATTAATTTATAAGTATATTTTTAATTGTTTAATTTTTTAAAATTATGAATTGAGACAATTTTTGCAAAATAAGATTAGAATTTTGGATGTTGTAAATTTTATGGTACTAGAATTAAATTTGAAATAATTAAAAAAATATTATTGACAATGAATTACAAATATTATAAATAAATTCACTTATACACATGACATAAATATTCAAATTTATGAATAAGAATATCAATTATTGTATTTTAATAGTCTATCAAACTATCAAAATGTAAATGATGCATATTTAGAAATTGAAAATTTTAAATGTTTTAGCTGTTTTATGAAGTGTTATAGAATATTTTATATCATTATAGTTTGAAGATACAACATAACAATTATTGTATAGATATGAGGTTTAAAGGAAACATAATTTACTATATCAGCATATATATATATATATATATATATGTAAATTTACATGATTATTAATTTATGATATTATTGGGACTATATTTTACATGAGGATTTCAAAAAAATTATTATCTTATTATCTTATCGAATTTTCTTATTTTTTACACTGTTCCGACTTGGGATTAACAAAATTGATTAATTTATAGTGTTTATTAATTTATAGAGGTTTTAATGTATTTTTTTAAAAAGTCTATATATTTGCTATCTAGATATCATATAATAGTATTCCTTTTAACCACTAAACTACTATGAGTTGGTTTACTTATTATGCATGAATTTGTAATTTTTGTTTCATATTTTTTAATGATTGCATATTTAAACGTATCTGGCTAGTGTAAGAACATATAAGAAATCCATAATAATATGTAGCTGATCCTAGGAGTAGGGGGTGACTGGAATTGGATGATAAATAATATATACCATAAATATATTAAGGTGCAAGATTTGGTTCTATTCTACTATACAAAGAGACCAACCATAAAATTGTAAACAAGATCATCAATTTATGTATGACAATTAAAATATATACATTCATCGCGTAGAAATCTGTATCTACATTGATCTCTCAATCTTTGGTCGGTTCACTTTACAAATGGTTAGGCCGAAATAGTCGGTTTAGACGTTTAGAAAAGTTCAAAACCAAAGTATATGTCATCGCCATCACTCAATTCATCTCTATTGCCCTCCTTTAAAATTTACCTCTTAATTTTCTTTGGGTAAAGAAAAAATAAACTCTTTAATTTCTCCCGTAACAACGTGGAAAAATGGTCCCGAAAGGAGAAATGGCCAACGTAAATGACATTGAAATAGTCCCATCGGCGAAAAGGGTGAAGAGAAAAAAAGAAAATCATATTATAAAAAAACTAATTAATGGCTTTTGTGGTGTGTAGTTTTGTGTCCACAAATATATGAATGGTCACGTTGGTTTGATATATCCAAAACGATGACATTCAAATGGGGGAATGTAAGTACGTGTTATAAACCAATAGACCTAAAGTTGTGCATGCAATTTTTGTTTACTACGAAATAGGAAATTAGTTCCCAATTGGTTGGAACATCAATTCACTTTAATTGTTTAAGTATTTTGATCCTATCACTGACGAAGATATATTCCATGCATTCCATGTGTATCTTCTCCTCCCTTGTATTTATGGTTTATCGTGTAAATTGAAACTCTTCTCTTTGAGTTAGTTCCTGACTTTTATTTTCTACATAACTCTTTTTTTACTTCAAATAACCTATAATATGTAAGAATATATTGAGAAGCTAAATTGTTTTATTACTAGCTAGCGAGTCCCACGTGGGTAACATTTGAAATGATGTATAGTAATGTGAAATGCTTAAAAGGATATAGAGTTAAAACATTCTTTCAGAAATCACGACGGTAATGAATACAATATAAAGAAAAATATTCATTATGTTTAAACAGCTAGCTAAGAGTGTAATACGCTTTATAAATGAAAAGAAGCTATAAGTTATTGAATAACACATGTGATGTCAAATAGTAAGTAATTCACGTTGCACTTCATCTATTCCTCGTTTTGTCCGATCAACATATCACTCTAACTTATTCACTTGGACTTGTTATATATATATAACCCGTGATATATATAGGCAAATAAGTTAAATTTCATCGCAACATTTTATATATTGATGAACAAAAAAATTGAATAAAATTATAACAATAGCATAGTGCTCGACCATGACACTTTTATAGGGTTGCAATTGTCCAAGAAAATGAAAGAAAAAATGGTATTACCATATTAATGGTTGCAATATGGTTTCATTAATTATGTAAACTCAAATCAAAACATATTCCACTACCTAGCTACGTTAACATCAATTATTAGTGAAAACCAATTAGAGATTGACCAAACGTTTATTTATTAACAACCACATAAGTGTTTTTCTCTTTCAATCTGCCATAATCGATTAAGTTTTTCCAAATGTGTCACATCGATGACAATTGAAAGACTTGGTGGACAACATTTTTGACATTTAGTGGACAACTTTAATCTTTTTGGTGGACAACTTTAATTTTTTAAGACAATAACCCATTCGTTCGCCAACTTTAACATTTTTGGACAATTTTAACTTTTTTGGTGGACAACTTCAACCTTCGTGGACAACTTTAACCTTTTTGGTTTTAATTTTGGTGGACAACAATTTATGCCATAATGTCAAATATAGCACATTTCGTAAGATTGAAAACAATATGGCACATTTGAAATTTTTTTAAAAAAATATAGCAGATTTGACAAAAATGCCTTGAAATTTTATTTAGTTGTATATCTCCAAAAAATGTATACCATGTGTGTTTTTTTTTCTCTAAAGGAGTATCTTGCATACATAGAAATATGGTACATGATTATATATATATATATATATATATATACCTAAACATGAAACTTGGTGTTATATATTCGAGAGAAAAGATGGTAGAAGGGCGTGGGGAATGCAGGAGGAAGGTGCATACGTGCGTACTTTCCTTCATCACCCAATTGCGGCGAATTGGCTATATAGCCGGTGCCTTGGGTAACATAACCACACGATATAAGCCGAGTCGATACACTTTATGAGCCGTATCATTCGAGAACTCCCACGTGTCTACTCCCATCAAAATCATGTTATGAAGCGACGGTCCGATATTTATTTTGATACACACTCCTTTCTCTTCTCATCTCATCTCAGTCGTCCATCACTGCTCTTGTATCTCTCATTGTCATACATTTAACTTTTTTGGTCATCTATCAAAATCTTGGTGCTGTATGCAAATGAACTGAAAAAAAAAAAAGAAGTAACGTAGAAACCATTAATGATGATCTCAAATATTTGATTTCACATTCTCTTTCTAAGTGCATGTTAGTTAAGTAACAAAAAAAAGACAGAGCTTATGTGTACCAACCATATATGATCGATCATTTATATATATAATAGTATGAAACTTTGTCAAACAAATTTCGTCAAAGACTGTTCTCAATATCTTAAATAAAATAAATATATATCATAATACAAAACCCAGCTTATTGTTAGCTTTCTATATTTGGTATATTTATTGCTTTTACATACACGAAAACTACTTGAGAATTGAGATTTACGAACACACTAACGAATACAACTGTGTATGTGGGCATTATAGATATAAATTTATATACTTTATATTAGCATAGTCCACAAAATTCAGAGTCCCAGTCCTTTCCTTTTCAACAATCTCTCTAACTCCACTATACATCCCAGTTTCTCCCACTATAAAAATAACTCGTTTCCTCTCTCTCTTCTTCACTTCACATACCAAAACTATCTTCAAGAAACTCTCTATATATTCTCTATACAAAGTTTAGAGAAAAATTTGATTAACCAGATCAAATATTTTATAAAAATTAAAGGTATTTCTCAAACAATGAGATTATCTTTTTCTCCCATACGTCCGCATAGTGTAGTGACGCCTTCACTACCAAAACACGACGCTGTGTCTTATATAAATGGTACGACGTCGAATCGTCAGTGTCGATGTGTACTTACTCTTCCTTCTCCTACAATCTCTACTTCCCGACCACCGGTTATACCCAAACCAGAAACCTGGGAGAGTTTGCTACTAAACCAAGATCAAATCTCCAGCGAATCCTCCCCCTCTGGTTCTAATTTTCCGGTTAAGCTTGGCCGGAGATGGATGGAGTACCAGGGGCTTCAAAATTGGGATGGTCTTTTAGACCCATTGGACGATAATCTCCGGCGAGAGATTCTCCGGTACGGTCAATTCGTCGAATCGGCTTACCAAGCATTCGATTTCGATCCTTCGTCTCCCACGTACGCGACATGCCGGTTTCCCAGGAGTACTCTGTTAGACCGATCCGGTTTGCCTAATTCCGGTTATCGACTAACGAAGAACCTCCGTGCCACGTCAGGTATTAACTTGCCACGTTGGATTGAGAAAGCGCCAAGTTGGATGGCTACACAATCCAGCTGGATTGGTTACGTGGCAGTTTGCCAAGACAAAGAAGAGATCTCGCGGCTTGGTCGTAGAGACGTCGTCATCTCCTTCCGTGGAACCGCCACGTGTCTCGAGTGGTTAGAGAACCTTCGCGCAACGCTGACTCATCTCCCTAATGGGCCCACTGGACCGAATCTAAACGGGTCTAACTCTGGGCCCATGGTCGAAAGCGGGTTTCTAAGCTTGTACTCTTCAGGTGCTCACAGTTTGAGAGACATGGTGAGAGAAGAGATCTCGAGGCTACTCCAATCTTACGGCGACGAGCCGTTGAGTATAACCATAACCGGCCACAGCCTTGGAGCCGCGATCGCGACACTAGCTGCCTACGATATCAAGACGACGTTCAAACGTGCGCCCATGGTAACCGTAATATCCTTCGGAGGCCCACGTGTCGGAAACAGATGCTTCAGGAAACTCCTTGAGAAGCAAGGCACCAAGGTTCTAAGAATCGTGAACTCCGATGACGTGATCACCAAAGTTCCTGGAGTCGTTTTAGACAACAGAGAGCAAGACAACGTGAAGATGTCGTCGTCGGCAGCGTCAGCAATGCCGAGCTGGATACAGAGACGCGTGGAGGAGACGCCGTGGGTTTACGCGGAGGTCGGGAAGGAGCTTCGGCTGAGCAGCCGTGACTCGCCGTACTTGAGTAGAATCAATGTGGCCACGTGTCACGAGCTGAAAACGTATTTACATTTGGTAGACGGGTTTGTGAGCTCCACGTGTCCATTCAGAGAGACGGCTCGGAGAGTTCTCCATAGATGAAGATTTAGATTTTATTCATTCGACATTCTCAAACGTACGATTTTAACTTTTGAACAAAGTAACAGATCTCTAACTTAGTCGTAGAACTAGGAACAACCGAACAACAAATTAAGTAGAAGACAGCTCTAAAAGAGCGAAAAAAATGTACTGTAAGCTCCGTATAAATCTCAAATACTTTATATATGCTGTTTTTTGTTTGGTATTAAAAAATTGGCAAAATATTAATGTGGTCATGATCAATCATAAAGTTTTAGTCGCACGAGAGCATGTGTTTCTAACACTCGCCTTAAAGGCGTAAATTGTCTTAACTCGGGAAGAAGTGAAAAGACAAATGTATCCCTATCTCCGTCCAAATTTGAGAATAATATATCAAATGATGGTGCCACGTAAGCACCGACCGTTTAAAGAAGTTGACTGGATCTGTTGTACCTTGCAAAAAGATTCAGTTACTTGTGAGAAATAAATCTAAAATCCAAATGAAAACACGCAACATGCGCCGTCCATTTATTTACCGTATAACTTCCTCATTCATAAATGATTAATGACGCGTTATATATATATATTTCTTTTTGTAAAAAAAAACATAAACGTTTTTGTTATGAGCGACATTGTTTCATTAATACAGAAGCAAAGGCTAACGTTATCCAATATACGTTTTATGAAATTATCTAAAAAGGATGAAATAAATTGCTATACATTACAATTTAAGGCTGCAAGTTTTTTGGGTTCAATCTTTGGAGTAGTGGTTAATAGTAAAGTTAAAAGGAAAGAGTTTACAACAAGTAGCTGACGTGATGGACGGAAGGGAAGGGAGCGAATGTCATCGTTGTAATATACTGTGTTTATAATTAACTGTTTACTCGTAAATTGTTCATTTTCGTTTCAACTCTATTGGCATAAAAGTGTTTCATGTATATTCAATAGAAATAGAATGTCATGTTATTTTAATTAGTTTATATACACAAATAGCATTTTGTTAGAACTATATGTTATGCAAATACTGTATATCTCTTTCTCACTTAATTAGAATTACATAATTTTTGATTATTTTGTGTTTTGAAGAAAATTCAAACTATGAATACACGAAAATAACGTAGAAACATCCTTTTTAAAAATAAATATATGAGATGAGGCATATCTTGCACATGAAAAGGAGAAGAAAACCTGGAAATGGTAGAAGGTTAGTTTTGTTTAATTTGTACTTAGGTTAAATGTTTTACCAACTCTAATCATATGAATTACATTGTCATCAAAATTAAATATAGTTTCTATTCAAACAACAACAAAAAAAAAAAAAAAAATCCCTTAGCTGAGACATGAGAGCGGCGGCCAAAGCATCACTATTTTTGTGGTCAAATGGGAGGAGAATATATGGCCTGAGATCCAAGCCGTATACCTACATATATAGGCACGTCCTAGTCTCAAATATAGATGTACAAAAGTGAATAGATCGCATAACCGACCCATACCTAAAATGATCCAAAATTATATTAATATGGAGACCGCCACATATTTTAGATCATCAACCTTATATTGAAGTTTCACTCATTTTCTATAATGATTAAAGTTAGATTATAGAGGTCAATATATCTACTTAACTTTTTCCGTTTCCTGGTATCGTGGACACCTTATAGCACTTCAACTATATTTTCCGACCACTTTTTCGTTTTAACATAAAAAGTTTCAAATTTTATTCATAAAAGGGACTCTTTTTTAAAACTTTGTTTTTCCTGTTCGCGTGTGCATTTTCTCTAACACTGGTCCAGAGTATACCATCTACATATATAATATAATATAATAAGTCATTTACACTTAGTATGTCTACAAATTTTAGTATGTCTTTCGTTTTTCTTGTTAGAAATTTTATACATCGATTTCCCCCCCCCCCTTTCTTTCGTTTGGTATATATTGATATCGTAGAAAACTTTCATCAGTTTCATAACGTATAGTATAGTGTACATAGGTGTCAGGTGACATGTATTTGTAAAAAAAAAACATTTGTTCCCCTAAATATAAGTTCTAAAGTACATATTACATTTTTTATAGAACTAGTAAGTTATTTTGGGCGTCGAACACAAATTCTAACTTGCGCTTGATACATGATTATACCAAAAAAATACAAAAGAATTAAAAAAAAAAAGTTACGGTGACAAGTTCAAAATATTAATCGAAATCCAAAAAAAATATATACGTGAATCATGTGATATGTTCATATGCAAACAAATGTCATCTTAGAGCTGTCAGCCGACTTTTGAACAAGGACTAAAAACAATCTACGCCTACGCCATGCGGAGAACACGCCAAGTCGCCAACAACTAGGTACTTTATTACAAATTCTAAATTATATTATTCTTTTGTTGACGGGATGTTGATGAAAATGATGATTGAATAGTTAAACACTACTGCATTATTTCGTACTTTACTCTTTAGCCATAATTATTCGTTGGTAAAACATAGAAAAAGATTAGTTATTTATTATATCTTCTATTTATTTTATTTTTCAAGAAAATTCTTCCAAATCATTAACAATTCTAAGAAATTATGACATGATCGTAAAAAAAAAAGAGCAATCATAAAATATACACAAATAGATGATGACGTATAATTGACATAACACGAAATTAAAATATGTGACAAAGTATATGAGTATATAAACGATATATAGGTAGAGGAATGTGTACGTGTATATGTACATGTGTGTATGGCTTTATGCCTCCTACATCTCAACATTGTGCAAAATTGCGGCTGTGTGCCCACCCAATAGAATTAGTCAAAACAATGAAAATCAGTGCATGTCCTAATCTCTCTCACCCAACTTTCACCTTCATTTCAGTCGTCTCATGCAAATTTTTTGGTCAATTATATTATTATCAAACAACTACGGTTTTGTAAATTAGTTCCAAGAAAAAAAAATGTGTTGCATATTAAGATAATGCACGGTGTATTAGTTTTTAGAACAATTTGCTTTTTACTCAAAATTAATTGAAGATTATATAGGCTATGTTATTTTTTATTTATTTCACATTTACTTTGTACTCTTGATCCAATACTTTTACACGTTCACATTTCATTTTTTTTTTCTTTAAAAGGAAAAGTTTTGTTTTTCTTTTCTTTTAATCGTCTAACTGAACTGACCCTGCGTTCTGATTTCTGAAAACGAATCTATAAAGTAGATATGGTTTACAAAGTGAAAAGAGTCGTCTACTCTTTTTCAAGTTCGTACTTCAACATTTCCAGTTCCAGTCGAAGTCCCAACGACGTGTGAGGTGTGAGGTGTGAGGTGTGAGGTGTGAGGTGTGAGGTGTGAACAGTATATTTGAAAATTAAATAGTATTTGAAAAATCTTACAAGCTAATTAGTCGTACGTTAGTACGTGTAGAAGACAACAGCTGATAATAACTCCCCAATATCCGACCAACGCAATGTACTGTATCATGTATTCATGCGTCTGTATACACATTCCCCATCAGATATTAACGACTTTAATATAAATGAGAAAAGGAAGACATACCAAATGCAATGTATCATGTGTGTGTGTGTTTTTTTTAACATCTTGCTTTATTAATATTAGAGTATTACAAACATTGTAGCAGCCATTAAGGCAAGGTATCAAATGTTTGATAAGTACTTGACATAGTGTTTGCATAAGAAGAAAGCTTGTCTGCTGCTTTATTCATGTCTCGAGATACTTGTTCCAGGAAACATAGGGGAAGTTTTGACATCCAAAATCGGATATCACATAGAAGTGGACCCAGCTGTAGATGATCTCCTTGTTTATTGATCAATATTACAAGATCTAAATTATCTTCTTCAAACCAAACATGATGATAACCTCGGTAATAAACCTCTTGCAGTGCATTCAGGAAACCTAAAGCTTTTGCTTGTAAGGTAGTATGGGATTGTTTAAGTTTAGCACTTCCTGATAAGATCACAATACCACACGAGTCTCGTATTATCCATCCGGTAGTTGTGAAAGCTCTTCCTTGAATGAATCCACTATCAAAATTGCATTTAAGCCATCCTTCAGGTGGTAGAGACCATTGTCGATTTGCAGTAGTTATAGTTGTCCCATTATCTTGTTTTGTAGGTTGTGTTTGTGCAGTCATAGCGTCAGTTCATTCACTGACATCTTGGAATCCTTTATCAGCAATAATATGTGGTCGTCGGTCTATTTTCCGAAAAATGAAATTATTTCTCGATTTCCATATCACGTGTGTATTCTCGTATATATAATAAATAAGAAAAAGAAGACTTTAAAAATCATAAAATACTTCCTAGTTATTATTTCACTCTTGTGTAATTAGTTCGACATGTCAGTTGGCAAGGAAAGAAGGAAAACATTTTTATTATCTAAGTTTTTGAAAAGACAATTAATGAATATTAAGATTAACTTACATATATGCAAGTTCATATCCGTCAACAAAATAGTCACACGTGTGTGTATCAAACTTGTAACAGAAATAAGTACATTGATCAAGTAGCAGTATTTTGGTATTATTAAGTATAAACCATGCTGTATATAATTAAAACATAAAAATTGAGATAATATAAGCTGTAAAAACGAGAGAGCTATTAACACCATCATTAGCCCAGCATCGTTCCGAACGTTCCTTTTAAAATATATATATATATATATATTATTTTAATTACAATTAATTGTAGCTATTCAAAAATTGATACATATTAATATTTATTGAGAATAGCTGCTTACACAAGCAACAGAAGAAACAATTCTCTTCTTACTGAACCAAATAATAGATTTTTTATTTTATTTTTGGATCTCATTCATAAGATTTTCCAATAATGATGCTCTAATTATAAATTTATAATACTGTATCATTGGAAAAAAATGTAAGGGATAAAACGTTGAAGTTTTGACTAAAAAGCCCACAAGCCCAATAGCTTTTACTTTTGCAACAAAAAAAAAGTAAAAAAATCAAAGAAGACAAAAAAAAAAAAAAACGAAGCCTTCCTTCTCCGCCGCATCGGCCATTGAAACCCTTAACCCCTTTTTTTGATTTGTTCAATCAACGCTCTGTGCAAAGCTTCCTTCATTCTCCATCTCAGAACGATCGTGATTTTGCATAATCCTCTCAGAATCTCAGGTTAGTAATTCAATCTCTTAGAGCATGTAGTCTTAGGAGGAATTAGGTGATGAGATTCTAGAATTAGTCGGAATCTATAATCCAAATTCGAATGGTATTGTTTTAATGTAAACCAATTCAAAGATATGGAATCGGAACTAGGTGATGTATTCGAATGGTATTGTTTTAAGGTAAACGTATTCAAGCTTAAATTGCTTTTAAACCTCGGCTCTCTCTGAAATTTGTATCAGAAAGAAATCAAAATCAGAATAATGTATAATCGTAAGCCAATGGAGAAGAAGAAGGAAGGCATGGCTTCTAAGAATCAAGATATGAGCTTTAAGAATATTATGAAAGATGTTAAATTCTTTGGTAAGCACACACTCTCTCTCTCTCTCTTCTCGCTATGTGTATTATTATTGCTGTTAGTGTTTTGGTCACATTCAGCTGGAATTGTTGTTGTTGTTGTTGTTTAGCCTCTACGCATATGACATGGAAGGATAAGAAAGCATTAGAGAACAAGCAAGTGACTGAACTTGGTGGAAAGGTTAGATTTTTATTTTACACAAATGTGTGAAAACTATTGCTGTTAGTCAGACACCTGTTTCGATCATTTAGGATTTTTTATATGCGATAACCCTTTGATTGTTATATATTGCAGCCTCAAAAGAAGCAGAGGCTACCTTTGAGTGTAGCGCTAGTACCGATGAAGAAACAGAAAGAGAGAGAAGAGAAGATGTTGGACCAGGTGAACTTTTTTTTACATTATTATGAACTGCTCTGTTTTGTTTTTTTGATCCATTACGACGACATCTGGTTTCTCACTTGCTATTTGGGTTGTTTTCCAGAATAGGATTCTTGGGAGATTTGGAGGACAGTTTGGGAGTGTAAGTACTAGGAAACCCGTAGAGAAGAAGCGTACGCCAGAAGAGAGAGTCTTGAAGTCTACTGTAGGACATTTCAAGGGCGGTGTTCTTGATGTTAGGCATTTGCTACATCCCGGTAATTCAATAACTAATGACAGAGATTTCAAGATAAAGAAACACTGTAAGAGGGAGAACATGGGAGGAGGTGGTGAAGGAGGCGGCATCAAGTCCAAGGGAAAGAAGAAAAATGGCAAAAAGAAGAATAAAGGAAAGAAGAAAGGAGGCGGTAAGAAGAGAGGCAAGCCATCACGATGAGCTTTGAAACAAGTTTTGAAGCAAAGATGAGTGCAGTTACAGCTATTATTGACCTTGGTTTTGATTGTGTGTTGTCTTCGATTTTTGTAGAATGAACGAGATTGTTAAACTATGTTGCATGCTTAATAGATAATTGTTTTCTTGATTTCAGCCAAACCACCAAAATGATTTTAATAGATATTGAAAACAGTTTTTGCATATTAAAAATATATTGAGATATTGATAACTTTTTTAAGTATCAGACTATCGTTTATTCATATATGATATCAAAATTTTAAAATCATTTACAATAACTGACACAAATAATGAAAATCATTTGTTGGTAATTTTACAATAAGGCCAAGTGGAAAAACAAGTAAATCACATTCGTGTTGATGTTTTTACTCTCGTAAGTTTACCTTTTTGGCCGGAAAGGCTAGAAAACACAATACAAAATCTGTTTTTTTTTTTCTCTAAAGACCGCCGTTTTTTGTTTGGCTCATCATCCACATTTGAGCACCTTAGGGGAAAAATATCGTATCCTTCTTACATCAATAATGATTATAGAGATGATTGAAGAAATTGAAAGGTTGAAAGTCGTGGATTATTACTCAACTTTGCTCGATCCAAATAAGATTTTGTTTTTTTCCATTTGGGAATGATGTGATTTTACGTGAAGTAGTGCTTTCTGTTGATCGTGCCAAAAGTTCATTGATGTGATGGATTATATTACTGATAGCACTTTAAATCCTAGCTGGAATTTGGACCCAATTTTGACACCGTCCAGTTTTTCCACCTTGTACGTGTCCTAAATCGTGACTTGTTGAGAAGTTAGGGTGGTGATTGCATGATCGGTGAAGCTCTTGTCACTATTTTATACATGTCTAAATCAAATCAAATATCAAATTAGACAAATATCAAATTAGACATATGATAAGGTTTAAGTCTTATATATCCGAGCTTCTTTGTATTTATATTACCGGCCACAACGTACGTCAACAAGTGATAAACCAACTACGAGACGTAGTAAACTAAAATCACCACATTAGATAAATTAAAGCAAGCCGCGTGTCGTTTTTTCACATCCTAAACGTTATGTTATGAAAATCTAATCATTGTACATCTTTGCAGTTAATTAAATGTTTATAAATCTTTGGGTGGAAATGGTTGCACAATTGAAAAGATTGAAGGAGTTGAAAAAAATTATTCAACCAAGTTTCACCATTTGATTGGAAGATGTTGAAAAAGTTGGAAAAATCTATTAACTCATTCAACCTCAAAATTTGGAAAAATAAACTAATTCTACAGAAAAAAAGTTCAACTTGTTCAACCACTATTTTGGAGATGAATGTGTTGAATATTTTCCAATTCAATTTTGTTCAACTCATTTTTTCAATTTTATGCAACCATTTGCAGCCTTTTAACGGTATAATGTTACTACTACCATTTTGCCCAAATTATATTCAACATGACCGATCCATCAAATTAAGCGATTTAATTACAATGATGATTTAATCGTTCTTATGAGTTATGGCTGACTAATTATATAATTTTTATCACTGTAAGAAGATTAGAAAAAAAAAACAAAAGAAAGAATACTTACTTTAAAGTTTAAACAAAAGAAAGGATCAAAGAGTCGATTATTAAACAAAAACAGAAAGATTACGGGCCTTAATAGAATAGATGGGCTTGGTCTAAATCATGATTGAATGCAAATTTAGGGCCATTTTAAATCACGTGGGCTGCCAAAGTCTATTTAAATTTAGATGTTATGGATCTTTTAATTGATTCATAGTTCTTATAAATGTTCTTGGTGGATCGATAAAACGTAAATCATCCATGCCAAAAATGTGTAGACTGGAACGTATATAAAATAGTGTTGAACGTAGTTCACAATTGATAAGTATCTGAAAGATATGGTAACTTTCTACATGCACCTATATAAGACATTGAATTAGTCTTGGCCAAACTTTTCAGAACTGATTCCAAATCAATCATACCATTAGACCTGGCTATGACCAATCATGCTTATTCAACTAAATGGAGGAATATTTTGAATACGAATACAATATTAATGATGTGAGTGAGGAGAATGTGATGAGAATGGAATCAGGAAATTTAAGAATTGTGTGTTGCTTTTTCCCTTTGTATTGTTTCGATACGTCTATTTTGGTGTTCAAAGTTTCAAACCCCTTCTTTATTTTCTTCTTCTTAGTGCTTTTGGAAAAAGAGAAGAGAAGGGGCTCAGATTCAAGCCCCACCTATAAAGATACCATATAGTTAGCACCCCACATTCACACCCATTAATTCCACATTCATATATAACCAACTAATACACCCACATAATTAAATATCAAACAATCATTACTTACGGGATTGGTATTTAGTAGATGGTTTACCATTTGAAAAGAAACTTGTAGAACTTAGAGACTATATATGAGATAACACAATTAAAAACCGAATATCAATATCATTATTCAATGGTTGACAAAGAAAAAGAAGAAAATGATTAATCAATGTTCATACAAAACTGTATGCGTTGCGTTTTAGAGAACTTTTCTATAAAATTATTCACATTGTATCAGCTCAACAAACCTTAAAAACGTGTCTTAAGATTGATGAAATCTAAAGAAACCATCATCAAACAATTTTCTTGTTTCACAAAATGTTACATTTTAAATAAAACTCATGGGAATTTTTTTCACTGTATGATTTTATGAACATTGTGATTTGTGAGAGACAAGAATTCAGTTAAAAGCATAGGACTTGATCGATACTATAAGTATAATTTGTCTTAAGCGATTACAAAAACAAGAAAAAGAAAGTAAAAAAAAAAAAAAAAAGGACGAGACACTGCATGTGTTTTGGACCGTTTGGTTAGAGTGATAAAAAAAGAAGATAAAACTGTCCCTAAACATAGATCTCCTCAATCCATGCGCAATCCACCTGATCCGTAATACCTTTTTCACCCTTCACCCAGCGACGATCCTCGGATCGAATAACAACGTCTTCCTACATAATGGTAGTATCGTCTTTTATTTCCCTAAGCCGACAACTATCTCTGTTGCTTATTATTTCTTTTGTTTTTTCTTTTGTTCGAAGAATTTTCAACTCAGCTTTCGAAATTATTAAAGATATTTTTAAATACATTATTAGCAGTGTACATGTTAATTAATCTTGAACAAGAAATTAATCGTCGCAGCTTTTATTTGCTTTGCAGACAAATAAAGCATCTGTCACTAAGCCCACCATGATTAGAGCGTCCAGGTCGCAAGCATTATTTTCTTAATCAAAAACTATACTACTATTCTTATTGCTGAAATTAAGACAATATTATACTCCATGATTCAAACCTTTTTTAAAAAATATTATTACTCGCAAAAACACCTGTGTCCACTAATCATTGCTTTCAAGCACATAATGTCAATTGAAACTCAACTGTTCCAATATTAATTTATCTGCATAAAGAGATAGAAAAGACAAAATTAGTGGATTTGGAAAGACAAGATTAATATAATTAGTAATATATATTCTCTTTGAAGAAACTCAATTCATTGCCATATATATGTGTCATTATATAGTGTCAATGGATTGGCATATATATATATATATGTGTCATTATATATGTGTCATTTATATAGTGTCAAACAAATCATTCACCCTAGCTAAATGATTTGTTTGAAGAACAACACTTGTAACTTTATAATTAAGTCTCTATTCATTTAAAAAAAAAACCCATGAAAAACTCATCATAATGAATTTAAAAGTTTAAAATGCATATCATATGTGATGATTCACAATATATAGTGGTATCTATATTTGTATATATCACTACGTAATCCAAGTTCTCCCACTATCTTCTTGTTATTTATTATTTATCACATTTCTATAGGTAGCAGCACTAACTCCACTCATTGTTTTTCTTTCTGTTTTTTTCACTTGCTCTCGTCAAGTGCCTACCAAAATATAAATTCAAAGAACACATGGTTCAAATGAAGACAAAATCTTGAGTAGAGGAAAAACAAAAAGGAAATATAAAAAAGAAAAGAAAAGAAGAAGAAGAAAAGTGATGGGAAATGGTGAGAAAAATAAGAGAAAGCTAAAATGAATAGATATATTGCGATGGTGGGTCAAAAAAGAGTGGTTTGTTCACAAATCCACAAGGCGTCTTTGATTCTTTGTCTCTCTTTCTTTCACTATTCTCTCTATCTTTCTATTAGTATATAGTATTATAATATTATACACATCATCAACAAAAGGAATAGTTTTCTCGTCATCTCTCTCACAACTTACAGTATATTTGATTAGAATAAATCCAAGATAATGGAATCTAACACTTTTGAAAACCAATATTGGTTTACATTACATCGTTCTTTTTGCAAGAAACAAAACGGTTTGATCAAGAAGCATAATAGAGTATATTAACAAGTAGAAAGAAAAACGTCTCAAAGAAATTTGTATATTTTG
The DNA here is from genome assembly GCF_030686135.1 of Camelina sativa. Classification (NCBI taxonomy): domain Eukaryota; kingdom Viridiplantae; phylum Streptophyta; class Magnoliopsida; order Brassicales; family Brassicaceae; genus Camelina; species Camelina sativa. The sequence continues at coordinate 27,142,691 of NC_141885.1, forward strand.
TAGGTACAAGAAGGAACACATGTGGATCCTACTTTAATTACAGGACCCTACACTCACCGGGCCCCGCTTTCTCTTTGCTAATTTTTTAAAAAATAAATTAAATTAAAAAAAAAGCTCCGTTACCGTCAGTAGTCGCAGTAGCAAAAGCTAGAGATAGCGCCCACACACACATAAAGCAAAAGCCTTTGAGCTCTCTCACCACTCCCACCCTCTCAAATCCCAGACTCCTCCTCTCTCGTTTCTCGAGCCTTTTTCTGAGAGGGGTTTTCTCTTTTTCTTCTTTGTTCATCCTTCTCTCTGCTTAAATCCGATTTCTTGAATTTTCCCCCAGAAAGTCTCCGCCTTTGTAAACCATTTTTCCGGTTATATAACCTCTCACTGTATCAGCTACATTGTACCGGCTAAACCCCCCTCTCGATCTCGGGATTCTCGCCGGTAAATCTTCAATCTTTGTTAGTTCCTGTTTCGAAATCTCTTTCCTTTGTCGTTTTCTCTTTGGGTTTTTTTGATCGATTCTGTTGAATGATAGATAGCTTAAGTTTTTTTTTTTTTTTAAGAACCCAAGTTTTTATAATCCCTCTGATGTTTTCTCGACAAGGTTTCTGTATATTTCAGATCGAACTATGGCGAATAAATCTTAGGACACAAATACACACACTCGTGCTCTTTATTCTTTGTCTTGAATCCATAAATGAGAGTTAGTCATCCTGATGTTTATCCTTAAATCACGTGTTCTCAATCTCTATTCTATTTCGTTTATTCGCCGACAAGAGTTTAGAATATGGTCCCGAATTTGTTGGTTGGTTTTGTTTTGTATCTTTCTAGTGCTTTTATGTTAAATTGAGGTCAGAGTTTGATTTAGTTTTTTTTTTTTTTTTGGCCTTTGAAGGGATATAGAGAGATTTGGGAGTTGGTGTTAAAGATCTCGTATGAATGCTGGAAATGGAAAGAGTTGCTGAGCTCAAGAGACTTCCTAGTAAAGGTCCTGTCTCTGGTCACTTATCCAGTAGTAGACAATACATGGACTTTGAAACTAGAGATCCCCCGAGTATGCATTTGGAGACTTTGAGGGAACGAGCTGCCCGTTACAACAACAACGGAAGATCTGTGAATCCTACTACGACATTGGGGAGAGAACTAAGCCAAGTTCTTAATGTGCATAGAGAGGATGTGATTATGACTCAGTTTGGTGGTGACATGAATGATTTTCAGGAGTTCGAGCCTGTTGTATCCTCTGTTAGAACGATGAAAGCCAAGTACCCTTTGCTGGAGATTGAAGAGATTGGGGCTGCTGATGATGATGTTACTTGTAAAGGAAGCAATGATATGTCTGAGGAAGCTGGTTCTAGCTCCTTCCGTGGAGTTAGTCATCCTCCAGAGCCTGACGACATGGATCTTATTACTACTGTCTATGTGCCCATCAGCGAAAAAGCCAAACCTGATTCTGTTTGCTTGATGAAGGGTATGTCTTCTACTACTACTACTACTAAAGGTCCCTTCATCGAAGATCTTTCCCTCTGCGTGCCTCCGAAGAAGCCAAGCCCGGGAATACTCTCACCTGCAGAAAGCATAGTCGAGGAACCTGCTACATCGGTGTCCCCGTTCTCTGTGGCTCGTGCATCGCAGAACACAGAAAACTCTCTCCTACCGCCAGATTCAGACAAGGAATGCGTTTGGGATGCTTCTCTGCCTCCCAGTACCAGTGTGAGCCCACATAGCAGTAGTGTTGAAAGTATGAATTTCGCCAGGGCTATGAGTATTGCTAATAGCTCTTCTGCAACAAGTACTACGCAGAGGAGCGATGTTGTGCTCAGTATGGACAAGAACTACTGTGACAGGAGTATCAGTATGGTTTTGGATTCGTTTGAAAGTGCCAAGACGAGTGCAAGCAGAGCTAGCGATAGTAGCGGCTTAAGCGAAGAGAGCAGCTGGAGCAATTTCACTGGAAGCCTTAATAAGCCACACAAAGGGAATGATCCTTGGTGGAATGCTATCTTGGCTATCAGGACTCGAGATGGGATTTTGGGAATGAGCCACTTCAAGTTGCTGAAACGGTTAGGTTGTGGTGACATTGGGAGTGTCTATCTGGCTGAGTTAAGCGGAACTCGGTGCCATTTTGCTGTGAAAGTTATGGATAAAGCATCTCTTGAGAACCGCAAGAAGTTGAATCGAGCTCAGACCGAGAGAGATATCTTACAGCTATTGGATCATCCGTTTCTACCGACATTGTACACTCATTTTGAGACAGACAGATTCTCGTGTTTGGTCATGGAATACTGCCCTGGAGGTGATCTGCACACTTTAAGGCAACGTCAACCCGGGAAGCATTTCTCGGAGTATGCTGCTCGGTATGTTTTCTCTCTCTCTCGGTTTTTAATATTACAGAAAGCTTTAGTATCATTCACTGTTTTCTCACTTTCTTTAGATGTTTCACATTTATTTGTTTTGGCCAGGTTTTACGCTGCAGAGGTGTTGCTAGCGCTAGAGTATCTCCATATGCTCGGTGTTGTTTACAGAGACTTGAAACCTGAGAATGTTTTGGTTCGAGATGACGGTCACATAATGCTTTCTGACTTTGATCTCTCCCTGAGATGCGCGGTTTCTCCAACACTGATCAAAACATTCGACTCTGATCCATCTAGACGCGGCGCATTCTGCGTTCAACCCACTTGTATGGAGCCTACATCAGCTTGCATCATCCAGCCCTCATGTTTCTTATCACGCAGCATCTTCCCTAACAAGAACAAAAAGAACAAGTCCCGTAAAACGCAGACGGATTTCTTCAAGTCACACTCCGGTGCTCTCCCAGAGCTAGTTGCTGAACCAAATACACGGTCCATGTCCTTTGTTGGAACCCACGAGTACTTAGCTCCAGAGATCATCAAAGGAGAAGGACATGGAAGCGCAGTGGATTGGTGGACTTTTGGTATCTTTGTGCATGAGCTCCTATACGGGAAAACACCGTTCAAAGGATCAGGAAACCGAGCTACTCTGTTCAATGTAGTTGGAGAACAGTTGAAATTCCCAGAGTCACCAGCGACTAGCTATGCAGGCCGGGACTTGATACAAGCTTTACTGGTGAAAGATCCAAAGAACAGGTTAGGAACAAAAAGAGGAGCAACAGAGATAAAGCAGCATCCATTCTTTGAAGGTGTGAATTGGGCATTGATAAGGTGTAGCACTCCTCCTGAAGTACCGAGACAAATGGAGACCGAACCGCCACCAAAGTATGGACCGATTGATCCAGTTGGTTTTGGTAGTAATAGCAAACGGATGATGGGACCACCACCAGTATCAGCAGCAGCAGCAGACACGAAATCTGGTGGTAAATTTCTAGACTTTGAGTTTTTCTAATGTTTCCAAGAGTTTGTGTTTCTGGTTCCTTCTTTAGCCATTTTTAGTCTTCTTATGTCGCTATATATATTGTAACCATGCCTAAATCTTTAGTAGATCAGGAGTGGGGGTTTATTTCTCATAGTAACTTAGGTCTATCTTCTTCTCTTTTTGTATGGAGATTAAATCTTCTTCCATGGAACTAAAACTTTTGTAAGGACATGGAAAGCCCCAAGTCAGAAATTATTTAAGAAATCTCCTTTGGTACTACTGTTAGGTTTGTCGGTATCCATAGTAAACTAATAGATTCGTTATGTCAATGTCACTGCCATGTTTTGTTGGCTACATCTATATGAACATTTTTTTGTGGTCCCAAAAAATTGTTATGATATAAAACGAATCAACGATTCAATTATTTTTATTCTAATCCCAAAACTGAAACTGATTTTGGCATTTGTATGTGTCTTTTCTTTAAAAGTGTCGGCATGATATTCGCTTGATCTCAACATCACATTTGTAATATATTACAGATTACAACATGAGAATCGGCTACGATCAAGAGATATAAGCCACGCTTGTTTTTGTAAACCGTAGACCCTAGTCTACCAAGAACTTTAATTGCGGCAGACAAAACAGAAAATGATCACTTGTCAAACTAAGATCCTAACTCTTTCTCAGGGAATCCGATGAAAACAGGACCCACTGACTAGAGACATTTACATAAGTAGTAACCGACCGACCGGTTTCATGCCAAAAGGAGAGAGTTCAAGGTCCGTCTTAGATTTGTAATCAACATCTGCTATGACTATATATCACCATTAACGAACAAGCAAGAGATTGGTTCTTTTATTCATTTTCATTAGAACATGTAGCTGAGAACTACATGAACAAAAATCCCCACATTTCATAACCAGAAATCAAAAGCCAAGTCCTAGAGACTTCACATATATACATTTTCTTTGCAGAAATAAACAATATCCAAGCAAATCTATCAAACAACCAAGCCCGAAATAAGCATAAATAAAAATAGGAAAATTGTAACTATATAGTCTTGTATTTTCCAACTATATAGTGTAGTAAAAGTCTATATAATTTAGTGTGCTATTTGATGGAGTATGAACGAGTGCATACCGTCTGTAAGGATTCCGTGAACAGAGCAGAGAAACTCGTTAATGCTTGGAACACACCAGGCAAACCCGTCTGCAAGTTATTCAGAGTCATGGCTCTTGTTACATCTATTGCCTTGGAATGCTTCAGCATTTCTTCCTCCACTCTTCTCTGGCATGCTCCTAGCTCCAACTTTTTCTCCGTGAGCGGGTCCCGAGCGTCTAATATGTGTCCGTTGTCTGGTCCTGAATCCGGGAGACCAAACCCGACCGTGGAATACGACTGATAATATTTCCTTTCGATGTTTCTAAGCGAGGAAGCTTTCTTCTCAAGCTCCTTTGATGCTGACTCTGTTCTTTTCTTTATCTTTAGTTCCTCGGACTGTTTCGCGGATATCACGTGAACAACGTTGATGAAGCTTTTGATTGCTTCGGAAGCCACTGTGTCTGGGACTCGGTCTAGAGTAAGCTTCCACTCATCACAAAATGCGTAGGCATCTACTGGCTCTTTGTGACTGGGATTGTCGTCTTGGCAAACTGGAAGAAGAGTTAGCTTGAACCAGGCTTGAACCGAATGTATGAAGTCCCTTTGGAATTTAATCAGTCGGCAGAAACTAGAGTGCCATAAAGACACAGCTGTTTCCAAGTCACGTGTTGCTTGTCTGTGCAGTTCAGATGTTGATTCCCCTTTGCCTGACCTGTTAATGAGCCCCTGAACTTGCTGTACTATGTTGTTCTGAATCTCGTGGAACTGATGCATTGATTTCCACATGTACATGAAGCTGCACAAGGAAATATCAGAGATTAGTGTGTAACTTTCTGATGTTTAAAGCAAATGCCTCTACTGCACAATTGATGGACGCAAGCAAGTACTGAAGCATAATCCTTAGACTCTTAGCATAGATTGGTCAAAATGGTTTTTTATCACTCTCTTGATTTTGGCATTACTACAACTACCACACTTGAAACTTGGGTAGGGACCTTTAACATGCAGGCTCTAAATCACCATGCCAATCACATTGAGGAAGATCTATCTCTAATCTCTATTTACCACAATGAATACTAGAAATCAGACCTAGATATTAGCCAATAAGCCTACTCATGATACTCAGCCTGTGTAATTTAGGCAAAGACATGATCACCAATTCCGTAGCTTACTTGTTAGTTGTTACTCGGTCAGGATAAGCTATAAAAGCCCAACACCCTACAATATTTAAGAGAGTTAAGGATCTTTGTCTCAATCTAAGAAGCCGCCAATCATATTAGGGAATCCACAATTTCTACAGAATAGCTTCAAGAAGGCATGGGATAACTAACTGCTGAAGCTATCAATTTTCAACTAATTAATGTTTACCTACTTGATGAGTCCACACGATCCTTTTAAAGATGTGAAAGTTGGTGGACATATACCTAATCTCTTCTACGAGTAAATTATGATACAGACCTATCAATGCAAGCAGCTGGTAGGAGTGCAACTAATAGCGCATATGATATCATATAATCATTGATACACAATTAGCTAAATTAGATCAATCAAACAATGAAACTTACCCATGGCAGAGCTCAACGAGCTGCGGGACAAGATCAGTATCTCGAAGGCGGATAATTGCATTAGACGTTGTGCTGACGGCCTGAGAAGTAACAATTATAAGAGACTGTAACCTCGTAATAGAACCCTTTGTCTTGTCTAACTTAATCTCATTCTCTCCCTTGTACTCTTGGCTTTGAAGCTTTGACAACTTCTTTTCGTGCTCAATCTTCAACCCTTCTCTAGCCTGAAAGTTCATTCGTATCTCCAATAATTAGTGAAACCAAAACCTACGAGAAATGACAAAAAACTGAAATTGAATAAACAGTAGAGACCTACCTTGACTTCCTCATAGAGTTTCTTTTCCCATGCCAAGAGGCGGTCTAGACTGGAAGAGAGGCTCTTTGGACCGCCCGGTTGGTCCAATGCGGTAGTGTCAAGCCTGTACTTGACTTCCAATGGCGGCTTTGAGGTCCAGGTTGAGCTCAGGTTGCTCAATACACTACTCGAATGAATCACCGTCTCTAAACACACGAAATTCACAATGCAAAACCAAATCAACTTCCAAATTGCATTCATAATTAAGCTAATTCAAAGCTATCAAGCAAACTCACTCTTCAACTGGCTGAAACTGCGATCAAGCTGAGCCCTGCCAAGATGGAGCATCTGAGAAACTTGGTCACCAGCAGAGGCCGCCTTGTCGAAATTCTCCTTGATAGCATCAACAATCTCTTTCAAATCTCTATGCCTAACCACCATCTCTCCTCCGCCTCGGTAGCTACCAGAAGACGTCGTCGCGTCATCTGCTTTGCCATACTTCTCTTGTGAAACACCTCCTCCATACTCCTGCGGCATTGCTTGCGGCGGCTTCTGATGGTACTCCCGTCTCATCGAACTCGTCTTCACAGAAGATCCAAAATCGGAACGCGTCCCAATCTCAGACACTGACTCTCTATCCTCTTCTTCCTCCTCCTCCTCCTCCGCGGCCTCAGATGAGCTCGTCGTACTGTAATGATCATGATCCTCCCATTCGCTACACTGAACCTCCTCTCTCTCAGTCTCCTCTTCTTCCTCAACCGCACCTTTCATAGACTCGAATTGCTTCTTCTTCTTCATATGAAAAAACTCATGCTCCGATCTCTCTGTTTCGGTATCGTCTTCATAGCGGTTCTGTTGTTGCCTCTCTTGAGATTTCCGATCGAAGAATTCAGAATCAGGAGGAGAAGGAGGGTAAAAGTTCTCCCAATTCCACACGGAAGAAGCTTGAGAAGGAGTGGCTGAGTAAGTAGAGTTCTGGTAAGCAGTAGGGTAAAAGCTCGGCATGAAATTGGATCTCTCACTAGACGAAGGACTCGAGAGAATATGAGGCAACTTAGGTTGTTGTTGCTGTGGCTGTTTCCGGCGCCGATTAGATGGCGCTGTAACAATCGGAGGTAGTTTCGAGCTAGCAACGGAAGGAGACCGCGACGGAGGAGCCGGCGGTTGAGTATAGACCGAAGAAGGAGCAGGTGACGGCGGTACAAACTTGGCGGAAGAGTGTTGAGACGACGGCGGTGGAGGAGGATGAGTACGGAGAAAAACAGCCGGAGTTTGATCTGATACAGCTAAAGGCTCGCCGGCGGCGAATGATGAAAGAGCAGATCCGGTGAGACGAAGCGATCTGCAGTAATCGGCGTGAGCTGCAGCTAGGTGATGTCGAGCGTTGACAGATTCCGTCATGAGACGGCGGCGATCTTTGCACCGCCGTACGGTGTCTTCATTATCGAGCTTCGACGCTGCACATCCCATGGTTTCTCTCTCTCGGCTGAGTTAACTTAAACGGCGGCTAACGATCGGCGGCGCGTGGAGTCGCCTCGGTTGTGCTCTCCATTATTATTATTTTTCAATAGAGAATCACAGAAAAAAGGAATGGGGTGAAAGTTTCTTAGCTGTTTCCACTTGATCGGACTCTCTTTGACTGTACTACTACATTGCTCTCTCTAGTCTCTACTATTTTCTTATCTTTTTTCACTTTTATTATTTCTTTTAAAATACAAAGGTTTCTTTTTCTATTTTATTTTATTTTATTTTAATTGTCCCCCAGTGAGTATTGAGTACTGATAACGAGTCAGTGACTGTCATTCATCTGGACTAGTGTTTTTTTTTCTTCTTCTTTTTCCACTTTGTTACTAAAAGAAATTTTGATTTCCCACCAAGTTATAGTTTAATGCAGTATACCAATTTGACCACCAGTATAAAAGAGTTTTAAATATTTGAAAAATACCGTTTTTATTTATGTTGATTATCATAAGATTTAAGATGGTGCGTCGGTTGATGTAGATGTATTTAATGACAATAAAAAATAAATCATATTAAAGTATGCTTTGTGTCGTTTTATTGTTGTGGTTTGGGTAGGTAGTGGATTAAATTTGGAAAGACCAAAGTTGGAGTATTAGTATTATTTTAAAGGACAATTAAAACGGAATTGCAAATCAGAAAATGGAAATAGATGAGTTTTTAGGGAAGTCATTGAATCGTTGGCTAAAACGGCAGGATGTTTACACTCGGAGTTTAAAAACGGTGTAAAATGTCGTTGGAAAGAGGTTCATGAGCAACGGTGAAAAGTTAAAAAAATAAACAACTACATGGAAAAAGAATAATACAAATCAGACTTAAAATAGTATTAGTATATTTAGAAATTGTTCTATCTTTTTTTTTTAAAGTGAGCTTCGATGCTCCCCGAACGAGCATCTAATTCGCCTTCTTTTATTAATGGATGCATCATGCATGCTTGGTTGCTTCCGTAAATGTAACGTGCTTACTTTGTTTTCTTTCGTAATTGATTAAGCAAACACTTGAAACTATTAAATCATATTTCACCTTGTTTTTGTATTCGACAATCATCAATTATCAAACGTAGTGATATATATATATATATATATATATATATATATATATATTACGTTCACCAAGATGAATAAGTAAAAATACAAAGGAAAATAAAGATGGATAAGAATTAATATAAAGTAGGTGGAGACGTCAACACCTTCGAAAATGACCCAACTGATTTTTATTTTTTTTTTGTTTTCCCTTTTTTAAAAAGCACAATTTTTTGTATTATCTTTATCTTTTTTTGGTTGTAATCTTTTGATTACGAATATTCTTTAAGTTTTAGATTTCTAGAGATTCATTATAGATCTTGTTCTTAACGCTTTCACAGCTGTGATGTCAATTTTATTCTCTAGGTGAATCAAAAGTGGTTAATTTGTTTTCCAAGTGTGTTAATGATGTCTGGTTTAGCTACACTCTGGTATTCACGATACTACGATATACAGAATCACATTTCTACAATGATTCTTCTTAAATAAAGATTTATGCTGAAACGAATCAATAGTTGAAAAACAAATCATACATCTTAATTAAAAACATTGCGTCTTTATAGTTAGGTGTCCGGAGCAGCCATGTGGAGTGGACTGTTGTCTTTTATGATATATTATTGTCTCTCTATACCTTAAGATATGAGTCTAATAAATCGTTGCGTTGGACGTTGGTCCCATTACTACACCACTTGACTTTGATTGAGCCGGCTTTAACGGGCTTTCGTAAGGTAATTAATATCACTTATTTGGTCGTTGGCCCATTATTGAAAGAAACCATCTATAACATAGAAGAACCTTACGTTACGTACGTCATATTCCCCACGTATACAACAAAACTGCTGAGTTTAATACGTAAAATAACGTAACACAGACAAAGAGTGCCAACGTATCTTCACTGTTTTTAATTATATTCGATTCGGATAACTAAAAATACTCGATTTAATTTATTTAAACGTTTTATCATATTGTGCTACTTTATAGAGATGTTACAATGAAATGAACAAAAAACAAATAGAGTGAATGAAAACAAAAATGGCAACTAACAAAACGTGTCTTTGACAGTCATAGTGCGTCGACTTTTTAACTTTTGTCGTCAGGCTTAATTATATATTTTAATAAACAATTAGCACGTGAAAATTGTGTCCTTTCGATTTGTTATTCGTTTGTTTTTTTAAATGGGAGTAGTTTAATGGTTTTTAATTAGCTTTTATACTTTATTCATAGAGGGAAAACGAAGATCTAATCTTATGTTTTGTTTATTGATTATATTCAATTCCATTCCATATGAGAGTAGATTAATTTTATATCTTATATTCATTTTCGTACCGAGAAAATGATGTATTACTGTATGTAGTAATATAATTTTGTTAGACTCGTCGTTAACTAATCTTGTTATTTCCATAGCTTTCTTGACTTCGCACTCCTGTGTTGTGTTGCACGTTTCAAGTATTTTATACAAGTTCTTCTCTTCTCTCTTTTTTTTCCGAGTTGAATATCGAAAAGCTTATGAAGTTAATATTGAAAAACTTATATAGTTTGACTATAATAAACAATAAAAAGGATGATCGAGTGACAAGAAAAACAAGTATTTATATATATGTTTTTAGCAATATATAAAACAGTGATTTGATTTTGATTTACATATAAATTTCCAAAGAGATATACTACATGAGTTTAGAGAATGTCTTGTAGATAGAAAATTTGGATCATGCATGAACCAAAACAAGCTAGTTAAATTGGTCGAAATTAAGTAAACTTCCTTCCAATCGTTTTAAATTTGTTAGTTTGTTGGTTTTTATACCTTCCGTTTCTTTATTGGTGATCAATCGGTTATTCGAGAAAATTATTGAAAGAGTTATATTCGATCATTTATAAAATATTCGGCCTAGCTAGGCTCTCGTAGCCTGACACAAATGATATACACATGTGACCTACTCTCTTAAACTAAAATTTAAATAACTTACAGATTTTGGTAATAACATCAACAAATAACAATAATACGATATCTTCTTGATCTTTTTTTTTTTTTTTTTGATCAAAGACGATATCTTCTTGATCTTATATACCGTTTTTGACTTGACATCAAGGTACAGAATATTTTGTCATACATATTCGATTGAAAAAGAAAGACCAAAAAAGACCAATAGTCCAAACAAAATATTTTGTCACTGTTCTATTATTAACAAAGAACGAGGCAAGGGAAAAAAAAAAAAAAAAAAACAAACAAAACGAATCTTCAAAGAACGTAACAACTATTATAAATCAACGACGTCGTTTCAGTACTTTAAAGAACCTTCCATGGACCTTCTCTCAATCCATTACCTTTATAAACTCCTCCACGAGTATATATAATTTCTCTTCACTTCATTCGATTTCCAAAACAAACACAATCTTAACTGTACAAACCGAAAAAAAAAAAAAAAAAAAACACTCTCTTAATCCACTCTCATCATCAAGGTCATCATTAGTTAAGTTTTTTAATGTCTGGTTTTAATTACAGCGACTCGTCGTTAATAAGCTCATCTGAATCCGTGAATAACGGCGTTAACTCACAGTCACAGATGTACTTCCGTAACCCGAGTTTCAGCAACGTTATCTTAAACGATAACTGGAGCGATTTGCCGTTAAGTGTCGACGACTCACAAGACATGGCTATCTACAACACTCTCCGCGACGCCGTCAGCTCCGGCTGGACACCTGTCGTTCCTCCCCCCGTTTCATCATCATCTCCGGCGACGACGACTACGGACGAGCTTTTCGTTAGAGAAGAAGAGAAGAAGAAGAAGAAGCCTCCTACGGCGAAGGCGAGTGGATCGCACGCGCCTAGGCAGAAAGGGATGCAGTACAGAGGGGTGAGGAGGAGGCCGTGGGGGAAGTTCGCGGCGGAGATTAGGGACCCGAAGAAGAACGGGGCTAGGGTTTGGCTCGGGACTTACGAGACGCCGGAAGACGCGGCGGTTGCTTACGACCGAGCGGCGTTTCAGCTTAGGGGATCGAAAGCTAAGCTTAACTTCCCGCATTTGATTGGGTCTTGTAAATACGAGCCGGTTAGGATTAGGCCTCGCCGTCGCTCGCCGGAGCCGAGTGTTTCCGAACAGTTGTCGCCGGAGCAGAAGACGGAAGAAGGCGAGTCTAGGTTCGTGGTTCCGGAGTTGGATTTCTCGGTGGATCAGTTTTGCTTCGATGGTAGTTTATTAATGGATCAATCTGAGTGTTCTTATTTTGATAATCAAACATGATTAATTTCTTTAATTAACTTTTAAGTAAAGCTTCTTTTTTGATTTATTGAATAAGCAAATATTTGTTTAACGGGTTTGCTGTATGAACGAACCATTTGATCTATGACTCAGGAGGTTTGATCATATGATCTTATGTAATGTGATGGAAAATATATATATGGAGGTCTTTTTTTTTTTTCTTTCTTTTTTTCGATTCCATAGATTATTAACAAATTGACTTTAAATACTACAACTTTAGATATATAGATGCCACCTGACTCGATGATGGGTGCATCTATCTATATATAATAGAAAATGGCCAAGAGGATTATAAACAATTTTACAATTGCGTTTTTGTTACCATTTTTGTTATACGGCTAGTCTTTTTTTGTTTCTACCATTTTTGGAAATTCTTTGAACTGTTTAGATTGTCAGCATCTTAAGGAAGTTGGATAGGCCTATATTGAAGACATTTCTTTTGGTGGCCGAATCTTTCGATTTCAGCTTGGAATAGCAAAAATCATGACACGTTGTGTGGGAGTTGAAGTTGATGGGCTGCTTCTACGTTACGAGAACAGTTACGCATTATTTTGGTATTGATCACAATGATCACGTTTTCTTTCTCCTGTTTTTTTTTTTGGTTTCCGCAGCCCTTGTTGCTAAGATTTGAGATATACATTATATGCGTTACAAATATGTAGTTTTAAAATTAAGTTTAAAGGTTTAAAAATGTTATATTACAGTATATATATGTATATTTTGAGAGTTAAGTATCTAGGTCCAACCACACTAGGAAGCTTTGGTTAAATGAAAGCAATGGGAAATTATGATTGGTTCTTAATCTTTTCGGTTCATTACTCAACCGATCTTTTATGAAAGAAACAAATTATCTTGAATGATTATTTATAGGCTATTATATCACACAAAACATTACAAAATACAACAGAAATTAAAAAAAAAAAAGAAGTATATTAAAGGTACAAAGCATCAAGCGGCCGTATGAGTAACTAACCAAACCAAAACACACCAGAATAATGACACAACTCAGTACAACAATAATATAATAAAAAGATACATCAATCACATGGAGTGATAATTCAAGGACTCGATCTCGATGTAGTAGTAGAAGGCGGAGGGGAGAAGAACGGAATATTAATGGATGGGAGATTAGTCGGAAGAGAAGGAATTACTGTTGGAAATGAAGGCAAAGTTGGCATTGGAGGCATTGCAGTGGGAATCGTGGGAAGGTTTGGTTGTGGCAAAGCTAATGGCATTGGAAATGGAGGCATTGCAGTGGGCATTGTTGGAAGAGTTGGTAAAGTCGGTTGTGGCAATGTTGATGGCAATGGAGGTAACCCCATTGTCGGGATAGGCAGATTTGGAATTTGAGGAAGAGGTTGTTGCTGGAGAAGTTTTCGTGAGGCCAAGCAAGTGTTGATCGTATTAAAGTTAGAGAGACTCACTAAAAAAGCAATGAGAAAGAACTTGTATGATGCCATTTTTGGGTGTGTTAATGAATCTCTGATTATGGCTAAGCCTCCTTTAAATGCTTCACTTGTATTGCTTCGTGCTGATGAGAAATTTAAAGATGTGCGATTGAGTTTATATAGTGGCAAGATTACAAATACTATTGTGTACAATATCATATATGGTTTTTGGTAGGTGTATTTTACGGTTTCTGTATGGTTGGCTTGAGCTTTTTGTTAGTTCAACTTATTGTGTTTTTTTTAAAGATTATTTTGACAATCCATGGATTTCTATTAAGGTTAGTTCAACAATCAAAACCCTCCGACTCTCTAGTACACGTTGCAACCTAATAAACCAAACTTTACACCATCCTTTTGAGTTTAATGCATAGTCTCATACATATACCACTCCATAATCTTATTTAACTTTTCATAAAAGAGATTTGAAAGTTTAATTTATTGAAACTATATGATATATCAAACACAAAGTAAACTCAAAACCTTCTTTGACCAAAAAAAAAAAAAAACTTCAAAACATCAAATAATTACAATCACTGTTTTGTCATAGCATTATGTAATTAGGGAATCCTTTTTTCTATTTATAAAAAACGTAACCAAATTAGAAAATCCATAGACCAATACAAGACCCTCCTGATCCTGAGTCTTTAGCCTTAACCCATAAAGCTCAACCTCCATGATCAGCATCCTCAACACATCCGGTGTCTTATCACATGCCATATTAATATCCAATCTAAAGAAGCTCTTAAGCAGTAGTGTGACGAACAGAGACTTTTAGTAGACTCGCATCTGTTGACGTAGTCCTTGTGATTTAACGCACACAACATGTTCGTCAAAATTCCCAAGTGAGTGTTATCAAAGTCACGGTCTTTAATCGATTAACTCGTTAAGGAATCGAAATCAGAATTTGTCTGATCATGGAACGATGGTCCGGCGTTTTGAAGATTCCGTTGGATGCTAGTACTGTAAACTACTACAGAGTTGCAGCATCTCTTTGCCTTTCTTCATCTTCCTCTTCCAAAATCCTGACTGTGAGTGCCACTTTCTTTATTCCCTGTTCCTAGTTTGCGGAACAAAATTGTTAATTCATGCTCAATTAAGAAAAAGCTTCATACTTTTTTAATCAGCAGGTGCCTTCTGAAAATGCAATATTCTTCCATGGAGACAGAGTTCAAGACACTGGGAGTCCTGTGATTGAGAGGCTCTATGATCTGCAGAAAGTAGCTGAGATCATTGTTTCTAAATTTGGTAACTCTGTCAATGCTTGGGTTGTTGAAGCTTCTGTCTTTGATGGACCATTTGCTATTTACAAGGACTTTGTTCCATCAGTGAATCAATGGGAAGAACCAAAATCTTATCTCCCAACTGGCTTCCCAGCTTCTTCATCAATTGTCTCCCTCTTATCTAGTTGCCTCCATGAGGTATTTCTCTCGTTTATTCCATCATTTACTCTCTTAAGCTTTCATATATTGACCATATGATTTATCAAAAACCAGGCAAAGAACCTCATTTTGAAGGAAGGCAAACAAGTGTGTTTGATAGACCAGATTGCATCAGTTCATCACTGTCCCAGAACTATTGTTCTTGGGTTTAGCAAAGGTGGAGTTGTGATAAACCAGCTCATGAGTGAGATCAGTTCCTTGGATATAAACTTTGCCGAACCTATGAGCCAGCATGACAAGATTCAGATCATTCCAGCCTCCAAAGATAGCTTCCTCAACAGTATTTCTCAAGTTCATTATATCGATGTAGGACTGAACTCTTCTGGTGCCTACATTACTGATCACAATCTCGTGCAGAGAATCTCTCAACGCATTGCACAACGAGCAGACTCGCTACGCATTGTCATTCATGGAACTCCTAGGCAGTGGTGTGATAAGCAGCGTGGCTGGATTCGCAAGGAAAAAGATGAGTTACTTCGTTTGCTCGAAGCTGAAACTGAAAATTCCGGTGGGAAACTACAGGTCCTTGAACGATTCTATTTTTCTGGTAGACTTCCTGAACGATTCTATTTTTCTGGTAGACTTCCTGATTTGCAAATGCACTTTGAGATCATTGATGTTATGGATGTCTTTTAAACATTTGCATGATAAATGCCACTTTGTCTAGCTTATGTTACATTGCGCATAGCTTATATGAAACGAAAGATAAAACATAACACCAAAGAAGACAAAGACATAATAAATATTACTCTCCACTCTGTTTGTTTTCTATCAGAAAGTAATAAATAATAATACATTGCAAATGAAGTAACTTAAAAGTCATTTTATCAGTACACAAACCAAAACTTTCTTTTTTGAAGACATTAAAAAAACTCATGGACTAAAGTAAGGCTTTTTATAAGATGACACCAGCTTCAGAGTAAGTGAGTAGGCTTTTAAATGGATCATAACGTTTCCACAGAAAATCACTCTTCCATGGCTTCGTTTTGAACAGACTTAATTTTGGGAACAACAACTTTGACCTTCTCTGAAACTCCGGGAGCCCGGACCAAATCAATCTGGTTATTTAGCTCCTTCTTATCCTCATTGAATTTCTTCTGTTTGTTTGGCTTCAACCTAAGTCCCACACAAAAAAAGAAAAGAAAAACAAAACAATCATAATCAAAAACAGAGTCTAATTTCAAATTCATACAAGCAGTGTTTTCAAGGATTTGTAGAAGAAGAAGAAGGAAAGTATACCTGTTTTCAATATGTTTGGCCTCTCTAGTGCTTCTGATCTTATCTATCTTCTTAATAGCCTTGAGTGTATTCTCTGTTACGTTCCTGTCATATCTCTCAGGTCTGTTTCTCTTCTTCTCAAACTCAAATGTTTTATCCTATTAGGGTCAAGGAAACAAAGAAAGACAAGCAGAATGGTGAGCTGCGAGCATTATTAACTAGATAACCCTAGGGAAACATAAAAACTTAAAACGTACCTTAGTCATGTCCTTTCCATGTGCCGCCCTGAATGCTTTAGTCCATTTCACTTTACGTGGGTTTCTCTTCATCTTGAAGTTCTTGTGACATTTCGACCTACAGAACCGGAAAATCTGCAAAGGAGAAGATAGCTTGTTTGTAACTCAATCACAATATGCATAAGAAACAAAGCTAACCGATAACATGAAGAATGAGATGCTTGGTTAGTAGTAGTGTTTACACTCAAAAAAAGAACAGAACATTTGTAGGCCTCTTATATACTAAACTCCTAGACAAAGATGCCATAAATTTGGAAACACTAACCAAATCGTAAGAATAGACAAAACTGGTCATCTTTAGCTAAACAATCATCCAACTAACGACAGACATCAAAATTGGTCATTTAAGCTAGAGAACCATACAATTTCCTTTAGCTAGGACTAAGGAAATATGATGAACTCATGAACATAACATATCTCTACCCCAAAGCAAAAAATTGAAAATGTTCAAAACCACAAATGCACATCAATTAAACCATACAAAAGATTCAAGCAGGGTAATAGAGATTGATGGTAAAATTAATTACCTTGGCATCATTGCGGACAAACTGAATACCATGTCCAGGATATATTGTGGACGAGCAAAACCAACACTTGACCAATCTCATTTTGCCTCGTCTTGGAAACCCCTACAAGAGACTGTACCAAAGTTAAAAGACATGTAAAACTGAAACTAAAACCACAAAAATCACAACCAACACACAGAGAAAGGAATCTACTTTCCTAGAAATAAAGATGTTTGACTTATAAATAAGAAGTAAGAAGCAGAAAGAAAGATAAAAGTTTCAATTTTTATCAGAACTTATGGTTTCTATGAAGAGATACTTCAGTATACAACTCAAAAACTTGTCCACGGATGTAGTAAGCAGGAGAACCTTAGGATTATTTATCATGAACATTTTAAAACCCTAGATTTCAACAAGATATGAAGAATCATAACACGAAAAAAAACAAACGAACGAGATAGGTAATGAGAATGAATTGGAAATTAGCATATTGAGAATTTACGACAAACCTGTAGGTGATTCTAATTAGCGAGAGCGATTTCAAGAACAGGTTTCGCTTTGAGCCTCCCGAAGAAAGGAGTTCTAAAGACAAAGTAGCCAGCCGCGAGAAGAAGACGATTAGGGTTTATGTAAACCTCTGAACGTCATCGTTTTGTTACTTGCCCTTATTGTCATTATAGGCCCATAGCCCAACAATTATGCAAACCATATAACATATATGTTGGCCCATTAACGCAAATTTTCAGTTTTTGTTTTTTAAGAAGAAAATTGAAATTACAATTTCTGCCTTCTGGTAATAAAGGCATTGCATATTTTAAATGATGATGATGAATTGATGATGATGAATTGATGACTTATGGTCGATGAAGACTTACAGAGCATTGAGCTCATAGTTTTGTAATAAGACGATGACGTTATACGAGCGAGAAACTCAACCGCTATGGCTTCCGACTGAGAGAAAGTGTTTTAATCTTCTCCAACAATGTCATCGCCACGGCAGATTCTCGCTTCTTCAGATTCATGCTTTCATGCTCCGCCACGCCATAGAGACCAACGTTCAAATTTTCACCAAGTTCTTGGTTTGTTCTTCGTCGGTTGTTGGGATTTGTTATGCCCGTAAGTTGTTCGATCAAAGGCCTCACAGAGAAGACAGTTTCCTCTGTAACTCCATGATCAAGGCCTATCTTGAAACTCGTCAGTATACTGATTCGTTTGCTCTTTACAGAGATCTTAGAAAGGAGGAGACTTGTTTTGCTCCTGACAATTTTACTTTCACGACTTTGACAAAGTCGTGTACTTTGAGTTTGTGTGTTTACCAAGGTCTACAGTTGCATAGCCAGATTTGGAGATCTGGGTTTTGTGCAGATATGTATGTTTCGACTGGAGTTGTTGATATGTATGCTAAATTTGGGAAGATGGGATGTGCGAGGAACGTGTTCGATGAAATGCCTCGGAGAAGTGAGGTTTCTTGGACGGCTCTAATCTGTGGGTATGTTAGGTGTGGAGAGCTGGATTTGGCGAGTAAGCTCTTTGATGAGATGCCTCAAGTCAAGGACGTTGTAATATATAACGCAATGATGGATGGTTACGTTAAGTCTGGTGATATGACCTCTGCCAGAAGATTGTTTGATGAGATGACTCATAAAACTGTTATCACGTGGACCACTATGATACATGGTTACTGCAACAACAATGACATAGAATCTGCGAGGCTTTTGTTTGATGCTATGCCGGAAAGGAACTTAATTTCTTGGAATACAATGATAGGAGGATACTGTCAGAATCAAAAACCTCTTGAAGCTGTAAGATTGTTTCAAGAAATGCAGGCAACCACCTCTCTAGATCCGGATGATGTGACTATTGTGTGTGTGCTACCAGCTATTTCTGACATGGGTGCTCTCAGTCTGGGTGAATGGTGTCACCATTTTGTGCAGAGGAAAAATCTCGATAAGAAGGTGAAAGTGTGTACTGCAGTTCTTGATATGTACTCGAAATGTGGGGAGATAGAGAAGGCGAAAAGAATGTTTGATGAGATGCCAGAGAAAGAAGTAGCCTCTTGGAATGCTATGATACATGGGTATGCTTTGAATGGGAATGCACGTGCAGCTTTGGATCTATTCTTGGCAATGCTGAAAGAAGTAAAGCCAGATGAGGTCACAGTGCTTGCAGTTCTCTCAGCTTGTAACCATGGCGGATTAGTGGAGGAAGGAAGAAAGTGGTTCCACGTGATGAGAGAAGAATTTGGCCTGAATGCTAAAATTGAGCACTATGGCTGTATGGTTGATATACTTGGCAGAGCAGGGAACCTAGATGAAGCAGAGGATTTGATTACAAACATGCCTTTTGAGCCAAACGGTATAATTCTAAGCTCTTTCTTGTCTGCATGTGGTCAATACAAGGATATAGAAAGGGCTGAGAGAATTCTGAAGAAGGCAGTTGAAATGGAGCCTCAGAATGATGGGAATTATGTTCTGTTGAGGAACTTGTACGCTGCAGATAAAAGATGGGACGATTTCGGGATGGTGAAAAACATGATGAGGAAGAACGAAGCCAAGAAAGAGGTTGGTTGTAGCTTGATTGAGATAAATTATATCGTTTCTGAGTTTATATCAGGAGATACAGCCCATCCTCATCGGCAAAGCATACATATGGTTCTCGAGAGGCTGCTTATGCACATGAAAGAGGAGGAAGCCAACTGGTGAAAGTAACTCACAGTTTCATGTTAGTTCATCACATGCTACTCAATATGAGATACTTGGGCCATTAAGAGTTAGTAGTAGCATTCTAAGAGAGGTTACCATGTTCAGACCAATGGACTCAGAGAACTTCCATGTTCCTCAACAGTGGAAAATTAAAAAAAGCTCCATATCCAGTTCTTTGTTTGGTATGTCTCTGCAGTGCTATGAAACAGCTCCACTAGGTATGGCTTTTGTCTAATTTGAACCCATATCGATTCTGTGCAATTGTATATAGCACTAAGGTCTCTGATAATCCTTGGACACAAGTTTTCATTTTGGGAGTTTTTTTTTGTTGCGTTGCAGCTCTTGGAACAAAGATATTAGCATCTGAAGCTTTGGCTCATGAATGGGATAGCAAAAGACTGAATCAAAGATATGTAAGGATTAGTTGCATCATCTCGATCAGAGTGCAGTGTACTACTGTAGTACCAGTGTGCGGCACACTGTGTGCCTGAAAAACCCCTAAACCCCGAATCACAGAAGGATTATCAAGCAGGAAAGAAAAGAGAGAAGAAGAAGATCATGGAAGACGACAAATCTGGTGCTCCTCTTCCTGCGGATCCTGTCCTCCCTGGTGCGGCTCCTTACCCTCTGTCAATTGAGAGAAGAAATGGACAAGACACTCTTTGCTGCATACATCGCAAAGGTAGGTTTGAACATTGAGTTTTTTTTTTTTAATTTCGTGTGGGACTGTTGGTATGAATAGAGATTTCATCCTCCACTATTTTTTCGTCCGTACAGGATGAAGAGATCGCCAATAAAAAGGCGAAATTAGATGCGCTACGCAAGGAAATTAAGAAACTACAAGATGGGGAGAGAGGACTGAACTGAGACTGACTGACAACAAGTATAGCAGCGACTCGACAAGTGTGATACAGAAACATTAATCAAAGCAAATGATATGACTATTAACGAGTAACATAAACACTTTAAAAAACCTCAGAGCATATTTTAGTTACTTCTCACAAGTTTTAGTAACGCAGAGCACATTCAGAAGCCTTACTAGTGTAGGGAACAAACGTAGAGAAGCACATAAATTATGTAGGGAACAAAAGTTGCAAGTTGCAATGTGTTGTTGTGAAATGCATTAGGAAACAAATGCGAAACTAACATGTTCAACACAACTGACATTAATAAGCTAAACATATTTCAGTCATCGATAAGATAGAAGAAGTAACACCATCTTGAATGGACGAGATCAGCCTTCGATAATATGGACCTTGATTTCATGAACAAGACCTTGATAACCATCAACCATCTTTAGTTCGCAGAACATTTTATCACCTTTCTTCACATGATTCCTTCGGATGAAACTGCGGAGTCCACTGAGATACACAGATTTGTTCTTCCAAACCAAGATTTTCCTCTTTAATTTCCCATTCTTGTCACGTACAGTAACCAAGTTTGGAAATGTCAAGTTGTAGTCCTTTATAAGTAGCGACGGTATGCGCTGTGCAACATCAGAAGGTCAAGTTGATGGACTCAGAATCAAAATAATGAAATGACAAAAAACCATATAAGTCATTTGAAAAGAACTATCAAATTCTGCTTAATTGATAACATACCGTACTTCTTGACTGAGTCATATCAACGGGAAAAGACGGATTAAGTTCGTCGTCTAGATATTCATCAACCTTATGACTGTCCGTCTTCAAACGTTGCCTACTTGTACCACCTGATTCGGAAACAGAGCAGTTACAAAGACGTCAATTGATTCTCATATAAACCTCAAAAATGTAGAGTCTTAATATGTGATACCTCTTTCTTTCCTTCTTGGCGACTCATCAAACTCTTTTGTGCTCTCATCATCATCTTCAGTTTCTTCTTCACTCTCCACATCAATCACTTCTTTTTCCATAGGAGATCTCGTCCTCTTACACATGGAACTGTGCTCGTACACGCAGAAGTGGAACAAGCGAGAACCATCGAACTCGAAGACCAAGAATACTGGCTCCGTGATGTTCTCGTCCTTGACGATCTTCTTCCATCCGTCCCGGAGAAACACAGCGTCACTCTCACCGTTCGTTGTCATTTCCATCCTCCAGATGTTACCCGAAGACACGCTTTTAACTGTCACTTTCTGAGGAAGATGCATCCCTGAGGTATTGTCCGAAACAAAAGGTAGATTCTGTAGATAGAAACAATTGAAAACACACAGACATCTCTTAATATTTACTCGAAGAAATTGTGCTCATTAAGTCAGAAAAAAGGACAAGACTTTGCAAAAACAGAGCAAGAATGTAAACCAGTACCATGTTATCTTCGGTGAAGTTTGGTATGTACACCCTAAAGAACTTCTGAATGAGATCTCCGTTGGAACCTTGAGTCTTCATCTTCTCCGTTAATTCGTTTTGGCTTTGAGATCTTCGTTTTGGAGAGAGAGAGAGAGAGAGAGAGAGAGAGAGAGAGAGAGAGAGATAATAATACAACCTACACCGGGGGACTACATTACATATACATGAAAAAGGTAACAAAAAAGAGCTTCTGTGAATTCACGTTTCAGGTACTCAGCAGGGAAACAATGTCGGACGTATATATTAAATCACACTCATCAATTCTGATGTTACGTGTTTTTAGATTATAATATTAAAAGTAAAGTATCTAGGCCCATTAGGCTTAATCTAAAAAGCCCATATGATTTAACATAACAGAGCGGAGGGTCAATTTTGCTTCCACTTGCTCCGTCCGAATTATTAAGAAAACGTCAACTTTTTGTGGGTGTGGTAAAGTCAAAGTATTAATGTCAGAAGAAATGAACAGGGCCAATGTACCTCTCTTCTATGACTTGTATGAATCATATTGGTAGAGCTAGCTAGCAGCTTTTCTCCTATAGAACCTCTACAAGGAAAAGAGAAGAGACCAATTAGTTAGCCTCACTAGGAAGATCAGATGGAATGAAATATAAAGTGTTTTATGCGTAGATACAA
This sequence comes from Camelina sativa, assembly GCF_030686135.1. Classification (NCBI taxonomy): domain Eukaryota; kingdom Viridiplantae; phylum Streptophyta; class Magnoliopsida; order Brassicales; family Brassicaceae; genus Camelina; species Camelina sativa. Next base: position 27,165,345 of record NC_141885.1, read on the forward strand.
CTTGTATATGGGTGAAAAGAAGCTTCAAATCTGCTTACACACTTTTTGAAGCTATTGTAGCCCTTGCCATTGTTTGAATATATGAAATTCCTGCAACAGTAAGTAATGAGATCCTTGCAGATTAGTCAAACTGTTTCATTTAAGCTATGAGTCTGTTATAAAGTCATGATACTCTCTCTCTTAGATGAAGGGTATTTTTGAATTTGGGTGTTACCTTGTTATTTCTTGAGCTTGCGTTCATTTGTGTTGTAGGCTACTGGTTCTAACACGGCTTTTTATCATGAAACAATAACAAGGGTTCAAAGTAACTGACCTTAAACAATAGTGATTGACGATTTTCCCAAAACCTTGAGGTCTTCTTTTTCTTGGACGTTTCTCATAGTATATCATACATGGAAGTTTCACACAGTCTCTACTTTTGAGTGATCATCTCCTTGATCTGATTCTAGGGACCGAAGCTGCACAAATAAAAAAAAAAGATGATATTTCTTGAATTGAGAAATTACTGGGAGTCAACGCAATTTCTAATTTGGAAAAAGCAGAGGATTTTGAGGTTACTTATAGAGTAAGAAGAGGGTTGTTTCCATCGTTGGACCATCGAGCTTTCGCGTAAACGTTACAGTAATTAGAAACTAGGTCCTTTGTAGATTAATAATATTAAGCTATGAATCTGTTCTAAACTGATGCTTATCTCTGATAAAGGAAGGGTATTTACCTGAAAATTTGGCAGATGTGGTAGTGTAACTTCTTTGATGGCGCAGTGCAGGCAAAGCTGGAGCAGCCAAAAAGCTGCAGTAAATAACAGAAAGCATTGGTTTCGTTTAGTTTTCTTTCTTTCTGAAGTATATTAGTACATATAAGAAGGCATGAAATCAAGTATTATTATTAAGATTGTCACCTCCCTTTTTTGATGATTGCCTTTGGCTTGAGAGAACTGTGTGACTAGTTTTCTGGCCATTGTGCATATGGATTCATCATCAGACAACTTTTGATCAACCTCAAATCGAACAAAAAATGATTATTTAGTACTCATATCTTAACTCATCACTCAGACCTGCAATCAAAACCATTAATGGTATCAAGAAAAAATCAGTCAATAGGTTCTGAGTGTTAGAAGACAAGAAAATTCTCTAACTATAATGAAATAGTTAAACAGAGACTTTTTACTTACAAATGATGAAGCAGAGGATTTAGTAGAACACGAACTTGTTGAGACACCTCTCGCTCTCTGACTTGTTTGCTCTCTTGTCGCCATTATAATGGTTCAACGTTCTGAGAGTTAGAAGAGAAGAAATTTCGGATCACACAGCACAACTCAGTAGATTTAAAGCGAATCATAGAGATTTAGAAGAACATGTACCTCTCTTCTATGACTTGTATGAATCATATTGGTAGAGCTAGCTAGAAGCTTTTCTCCTATAGAACCTCTACACGGAAAAGAGAAGAGACCAATTAGTTAGCCTCACTAGGAAGATCAGTAACGATCTTACTTTGAACCTGGAATGAAACTTTCAATAACATGGCAAAATAATGTAGAGAAACTCCCCAGTGGCACAGTCCACCATCACAAAGCATATGAGAGTATGATTAAACACTAGAAATATAGATGTAACCATGAGAAACCAACAGAGATAATACGGCAAGAGACCAAATCACATGCATGCTTCTCTCTTTTACAACCTCGACTAAAATACAATTCGGAAGCAATATCACATGCATACTAAAGTTGTTTTGATGCACCTTACCTGATTCTAGACGAGAAGATAAAAGTTCAATTCAACAAAGCAATCCTAGTGCCTGGACTGTGACGACGATCTGCATCAAAACAACAAAGCAATACAAAAACAACCAAGTAAATTAGTAAGTAACGAGAACGAAAAGTAAAAAACCAAAGTAAAAAATCAGGAGGGAGAACAAATCAGTGAGAGCGATCATAATAGCATAAACTTAATTACTCAATTCAGAAGCGGGTGGAGCCTCCATGATTCACTTCCAACACACCACCTGCAAGACGAACAATAAACTTAATTACTTAGTGGGAACCAAAACGTACCAAAATATATAATTAGGGATTATAAATTCAAACCTCCTGTACAGTAATACCATTGCCTCGAGGATCTACATCAAAGGACAAAGCTTAAAAACAAACTCTCCTCTCGTCTAGGAAAGAATTTGTGGAGCATCTCTCATCTGAATGTGTGTGTACACATCAAGAACATCTGGGAACACACAAGAAACAGAGTATCAACAATAGCCAATATTACTGAGCAGGAATCATAATGTCAAACCTGAAAGTCAAACTGATCAGAAATCATAATGTCAAACCTGAAAGTTAAACCTCCCACAATGTTTTCCATTTGAACCTCCCACACAGTCCGTAAACCAGGTGCCTCCTCGATCTGCATCAAAAAGAGAGACTGAGATTAAAATTCACTTATATAGGAAAAAAAGAAGTAAAAGATGTATTAAGACTTAAGAGGAAGAACAAAACCCATGAAGACGTAGCACAGAGAAGAAGGAGTCCATCAAAGCCATCACTGATCGATAAAAGCATCATCCAATACCTGAAATAACATAGCAAAGAAGTAAAAATCACATGAACATAATAAAAAGCCTTGAACGATTCAAATTAGAAACTTAGAAACCAAACCCTTAAGAGCAACATTGAATGAGAGTGACAAGGATCAGTCAAAGCCATCATCCAAAACCTGAAAAGGAAAACAGAACAACAAGTTAAAAACCAAACCCTATAAAAAGAAAAAAAAAAAGCAACTGTATCGATTCAAAGAAAGACACCAGAGACTAGCTCGTGTCCATCAAAGCCATCATCATCATCATCGAAACCTGAAAATAAAAGAAAAAAAATACAGAACAACAAGTTAGAAGAAACCAAACCCTAGAAAATCCAATAATCGATTCAAAAAATAAAAAAACATCAGAAACTAGTTTTTAGGAAGGTCACCACCAACGAAACGAAACGAAGGAGTGATGAAGATGCTGTTCTGTACTAGAGAGTCAGAGGAACAAAACCCCTGAAGACGTGGCACAAAGAAGAATCGTTTCCATCAAAGCCATCATCGTCGATTGATAAAAAGCATATCATCCAAAACCTGAAAAAAAAAAAAAAAAAAACAGAACAACAAGTTAGAAGAAACCAAACCCTAGAAAAAAAAATAAACAAGTTTGAAAATCAAATAGATAATAGATTTCAATAAAAACATCAGAAACTAGTTTTAGAAGAATCCTGGTCCACCACACCAACCAACGAAACGAGAGAGCTTGCGGAGAGACTTTACGCTCGCCTCACTACAGAGACTCAGAGAGGAATGAGAACGAAGAAGAAAAATAGTGAGGAAGATGTGAATGAGAGAGAACGTTATATTTATAGACGGTTGAGATCTAATCCTATTCATGTTCTAACGGGTAAGATTAAGTCGGTAGTCAAAAACAACTTTGACTATTTTGTCCAGCTGGCCCAATTTCCTTTTCCTTTTTTTTTGTGACTAATTTGTTTTTTTTATAGACGGTCGACATCTAAAGCATATATGTTTTAACGGTCATCAGCATTAAATCTACAAAGTCCAGCTGTCAATTTCCTTTTCTTTTGTTTCGTAAATATTTTATGAGACCGTTCATGTTAATCAGGAATCAGTAATCAAAATTGGGCAAAATAAAAAAAGAAAGGAAAACCCTAGATTAATGAATATAACGGTTCAAAAATAGAAAAGGAAATAATAGCTAGGTTAAATCATGACCGACATATACTATATTCTCTATAAATACGGCAGTAACGCTCCACTACTTCTAACATCTCACATCTTCCATTTTTTTTTGTTTTTTTCGTTTTTGGTTCTCCTTTGTAACTTGAAAAGCAAGCTGATGTGGTATACTTCTAATCCCGACGGGTCCATGACTCGATGATGTTGTTTTCAACTCGATCATTCATCGCTCGTTCCTACTTGTGAAATTTTCTAGGGTTTGGTCGTCTCTCTCAATTGCATCTGTAGCTTTTTTATTATTATGTTCATGTGTCGCTCTGTTATTATTCTTCTTCTTCTTCTTCACGAGTCTCTAACTTGTTTTTGTTTTGTTCTTCTTGCAGGTCTTTTGGAAGCGAGTCTATGATGACCCGCTCCCCTGGCTTCTGAATTCTCACTCCTCCTACGGTTTGGTTTATAATTCTCACCCCCCGTCGTCTGCTATTTTTGTTTCCTTACTTTTTTTTGGTTGCTTTAATTTAGGTTTGTGGAGGAGGGTCCTACGATTGATGGCTTCTAGGGTTTGTTTTCTAAATTTCATCAAGTTGTTTTTTTTCATAATGAAATTGTTCATGTGATTTACTTGTTGCTCTGTTATTTCAGGTTATGGTTGATGCTTTTATCGATGAGTGTGATGTCTCAAGGAGACAAAGGACACGCTTTGCTTCTTCTCTGTGCTAACGTCTTCAAGGGTTTTGTTCTTCCTCTTAACTCTTCTTTTACACTCTGATTTTTTTCTTTCTTATGAATTTGTTCATGTGATTTAGTTGTTGCTCGCTCTGTTATTTCAGGTTATGGTTGATGATTTCATCGATGAGGGTGATGTCTCAAGGAGACAAGGACACGCTTTTGTTCTTCCTCTTAACACTTCTTTTACTCTCTGTTTTTCCTAATTACATGTGATTTACTAGTTGTTGTTTTTTGTTTTGTTGGTTTAGGTGTGTGGAGAAGGATCCTACAATGGATCAATGATGGCTTTGGCTGATCGTTGTCACTCGAATTCATATTACTCTTCTAAGGTTTGGTTTCTAAATTAAATATTTTTATTATGTTCAAGAGGAGACGAGGACACGCTTCGCTTCTTTTATATGCTAAAGTCTTCAAGGGTTTTGTTCTTCCTCTTAACTCTTCTTTTATTTACTCTCTGTTTTTTTTTTTTGGTTTGGTTCCTTATGGTGCTTTGTTCTTCTTCTTCTTGCAGATGTTTTGGAAGCTAATAATTATGATCGGATCATTGCATACTCTTCTCATGGGTACCTCTTCAAGCTTACTCACGGGTTTTGTTAACATGTGATCATTGTTTCCGGTTTTCATAGTTGTTTCACTTCACTCTATCGTTTTGGTATCAATAATACTCAGGTGTGGCTTCTCATGGCTATGTTTCAGATCGTACATGATGAGCTAGTGAAATTGTGATGGCCGGAGGAGAGGTGTGTGATCTACACTTTGCTAAATTAATTAGGTGGCTGGAGAGGAAGAGTTACCCGGGATGTTTCTTGGCGTTTTGCTAATAGGTGATGCTTCTTGGTATTTGTTGTTGGTTTCACGATCTATCATTACCTACTTATCATTTTGTTAAGTTGTTGTCTTCTTTTAATTTTTGCAGAGAAGACAGGCAAAAAAGCTGTGTTGGCTTCCTCTGGCTTTCAGACTGATGTGAAAATATTGCAGAAGGTTCTCAAATCCAGACACTAGATAAGGTTTCCTTTGATCTTTTGATCAAATATCTTTCGTCCTTTGCATATATCAGATATATGTATTTTTAAAACGATATCTGAAAGACTTATGTAAGAGTGTTCTCTGTGATTGGTGTCCTGCAGATATATCAACATCAGCAAAATTACGAGCAGATGAGCATGTTCTGCAATGGGCCAGCTTCTCTCCAAAACGTTTTATTTCTAAGAGGGCTTGGACGAGAAAGGTAAAGTGCTCTTCTTCTTTTTTTTTGGTTATGATATGACTGTAGAAGAGGTACAACAATATGTGATATTTATTCTTGATTTATAATGCAGGAAAAGGGTCTGTGTGTGTGTTAATTACGACGCTGTTGGATCATATGTATGAGGGAGTTGGATACGGTGCTCAAGGTTCAGGCTCCACACTCATCATCATCATCATGTCTTTCTTGACAAGCAGCTCAAGACTCTCTACTTGTGCTACCTAAACAGGTTTGTTTGTTTGATATTCTTCATTTCGTGCTTTGGCTTTACGCATTATTGTTTAGCATTAAAAAAAATGAATAATTAAGTTGTTTGTTTCAGTTTCAGGAGCCAAAGCAGTTGATTTGGTGAAAACTGTATTCGCATCTACCGCCTCAGAGAGGGATGTCTAATCTACACTGTGAGTTGCCCTATTTGTGTCTTCTTGCGTAATGCCTATGTGTTCTTATCATTTGCATTTAGTTCAAAACATCTACTTAATCTATATCAATGTTGCACAACTTCTTCATATATCTTCGTCAATTGTTTGTCTCTGACCTAGGCTTTGTGAATTTGTTTACAATAGGGAGTCAAGCTGGAGATGGAGATGATGATACTTAAGGCTGACGGCATCAAGAGTGAACTCATGGACTTGAGGACAGAATTTCGTGCATTAATTAGCGCAACCATGTCCTTATTACTAGTTGTTAATAAAAGACAGTGAGGAAGTTTCTGAATCCAATAGAAGTGTTACTAGTTGTTGATGCCATGACTAGCTGGACAAGAAGCTGCTGCAGGTACGCTGTTTCTATTCTATATTTTTTCTCGAAGAAGATATTCTTAACATCTTGTATATGACTTAGTTTCAGAACTAAGGTGAGCTTAGTATGTACTTCCTACAGCTCTGGTGAAAACAATCATTAAACAGACGAAAAGCATTTCATAAACTCGATTTTGATTGTCTTATTCTTGGTTTTAAATATGTTGGACAGAGAAAAGGGAGAACTGCAGGGAGGCTTCGCTTCAGGTAATCTTTCATCTTTGAGACTCATTGTATCATAAATCTATTGCAGCTTTAGTCATGATACTCACACTTATCTTCTGTTTATCATCCACGTCTACCATACCATGTGAAGATATATGGTGAATTGACACCTTCAAGCATAGCTAGATCTAGTGGTAGGTAGTTATTTCGGTTCATTATTTCTATGCATATACCTTTTATAACTTCCAAATGTGAGCGCTTGAGTGCTTATATTCAATATTCCCTCTGTGTGAACATGTGATGATATTCGTTTCTGTATATTCAATATGCCCTAATGCTCTCTTTGTTTCAGGTTGGTGTGCCGGTTTATGCAGCAGGGACTGATGTAAAATCTGCAGATGTGTAGCTAATAAGCAAGGCCTAAAAGAAGCTAAAAAAGACTTCTGTAGTTCATGGATACTGCAGGGAGGCTTCAGGTAATCTTTCATATTTAAGAGTCATTGTTGTATCATAAATCTATTGCAGCTTCAATTTATTCATGAAATTGACTCTTTGTGACAGATAGATAAAGGCATGATGGACAAACTAAAAGACAGTGAGGAAGTTTCTGAATCCAACAGAAGTGATACTAATTGTTGATGCCATGACTAGCTGGACAAGAAGCTCCTGCAGGTACGCTGTTTATGTATTCTATAAGCAATGTTGTTTTGTTGGTGTAGTGGCACTGTTCTGCAGGTTTGTTTGTTGAAATTCTTCATTTCGTTGTAGCTCGTCGCGGTTTTTGTTGAATCTAGAATTCACACAATGAATTTGTTTGAGTGGGGGACAAATTCACTTAAAATCTCCTTCTAAAACAATGGATTAAAACTAGAAAATAAAGAGGGGTTCTGATCTCTTGAGAAAGAAGTTAGAGTTTTGCCCAAGAACAATGAAGAACTAGGGTTTTTGTATTAATTGCTGGATCCTTTACAATGAGAGGATCTCTCCCTATTTATATGAATACATTGATTATAAAATAAGTCTATTTTCCTTAAATCTCTGATCTTCAAATATGGTAAATTTCCTCTTCTGATGATCAAGTCGGGCTTAGGGGGCGGTCTCGGAGGTCCGTCAAGTGACTTCGCCGAGCTTCTGCTTATAGGCCAGTTTAGCTAGCCCAAAAGGGGGTCCCTCGTTTTAGTTAATGTGCAAAGTCTATTTGGTTTACCTTCGGTTTAGATCGGTATTTCGTGGGTGCTAAATCCCGCACCAACAATTAGTCCCCCCCAGTTCGGTAGATTCGATTATCCATTCGAGTTTCCGAACTATAGGAAAAAATATTCGATCTAAACTTTAGAAAAACTGAATTCCGAGCACGCGAACTGATTTTGTGCGTCAGGACTCGTCGCCTTGTTAAAACCTTCTCCGGTAAACCGCATGGGAGAAAACCCAAAGTAAGGAAAAAGAGTACGAGTCATGATCCTAACGTCTTTAGCACCCTCATACAGACGGTCTCGCCGATGGTTGCCTTGGCTGCGTCGATCTCTCAGTCTTCTTGGACGAATGCTTGGACGAAGTGGTTGATCTTGTTTCTTGAAGTCCTGGATGAACTCTTGGTCTGAGTTTTTCCCGCGAGTGATACGAGTGTCCGAAAGGTGTCCCGGTCTGGCTCGAGCGTTGCTGGACGCGTGTCCGATCTCGTGCTCACATCACGCACCATAGCAGTTGCTAATCCAAGTTGAGACGTGTCGCATATCATAATGATTTTTTGTAAGTTGGTCGCTTTCTTCATTACTGACCAGCTAGCTCGCAATTCCGGAAGAGGAAGCTCAATCTTTGCAGACTATTTAGGTTTGTGGTCTCCGAAATGAATGATGAACTCGAAGTGAGGTGTCTGAGGAAGACCTGGCACTGAAACGTCAGAGGACGACTGAGAAGTTGTCTGAAGGAAAAACTGAGAAGTTTTCCGAAGACGAACTGAAATGTTGTCTGAAGACGAACTGAGAAGTTTTCCGAAGTTGAACTGGAAAGTTGTCTGAAGGAAGAACTGAGAACTTTTCCGAAGACGAACTGAGAAGTTGTCTGAAAGAAGAACTGAGAAGACGAACTGGAAAGTTGTCTGAAGGAAGAACTGAGAAGTTTTTCGAAGACGAACTGGAAACTTGTCTGAAAACATACTGAGAAGTTGTCTTATATGGACGAATTGTTTTTGCAAGAAATAAAGTTTTCACTCTATTCGGAATTTTACACGAGACGGGACGTCTCCCGGCTTACATCGAGTAATCCTTATTGGGTAATTTAACCCAAGCGTACATGCGCTTTGGCGGAGGGCGAAGTACGGGACTTCGGCTTACCTCCTTTGTTCCAGTTTGGAAGTCGGACGGCAAAATTTAAAACTCTGGGTTCGGCTTACATATCCGTCCAAACCGGAACTTGCGAAACAATTAAAAAAAAAATTCTCTGGGTTCGGCTTATCTCTCGTCAGAGAGTTTGAGGTGCGAAATAAAAACTCTGGGTTCGGTTTATTCCTCGATTAAAAGTTTGAAGGGAGCGAGATACTGGGCTCGGCTTATTCCCCTTTTAAAAGTTTGAGGGGAGCGAGATACTGGGCTCGGCTTATTCCCCTTTTGCGGTTTGACGCGAGTCGAGCATCTGGCCAGGATGTCGAAAGATTTTGTATGACTCACAAAGATTCAAACAGAACTGAAGCTATTTGATGATGAACTGAAATCGAAGTTGTATGCAGACGAGCTGAAACTGAACTTATCTGAAGACAAACTGAAACTGAAACTGTCTAAAGACGGATTGAAAATGGAGTTGTCCGAAGAAAAACTAAAACTGGAGCTATCTGAAGTTGAACTGAAATCGAAGCTGTCTACAGACGAAATGAAACTGGAGCTGTCTGAACACAAACTGAATATGAGGTTGTCTGAGGATGAACTGAAACTGAAGCTGTCTGAACACAAACTGAATCTGAAGTTGTCTGAGGATGAACTGAAACTGAAGTTGTCAGAAGATGACCTGAAAAGTTGTCCGAAGGACGAAGGATGAACTGAAAAGTTTTCTGAAGGACGAACTGAGAAGTTGTCCGAAGGACAAACTGAGACTCAAGTTGCCCGAAGGACGAACTGAAAAGTTGTCCAAAAGACGAACTGAAAATGTCCGTTTAAAAGGATGTTCATTCTTGATTGGCAAGCGTGGAGCCCGACTTTTAGCACTAATGAGTTCGAAGTCCCGAACTGAGGTTATACGAGACATGGCTCAGCTTTTTTTTTCTTTTTTTTTTTTTGCGAGGCATGGCTCGGCTTTTTTTTATTAAGAACTAACGAGTTCGTAACTGGTCCCTTTTTTTTATAAGCAAGGCATGGCTCCGCTTTTTGGGACGAGTTACAAAAATCCCATTGATAAGCTGTAGTGAGCTGTTGAGAGCTGAAGATAATTTCCAAAGAAGAGTAGAAAGGTATTGATTAATTTACTGTTGGTTGTTACTGTTTTCTCCATTGTTCGTCCAAGCGTCTTGAGATAATGAAGTTTATGATTTTGCTAGTAATATGAAGATGTAGCGATAGCTTTCTCATGAATTACGAGGCTGAAACAAGGTCGATTTTGTTGCGAAGGTAAGCCTCGTTGCTTTGGATTGATATGTAGATGGACTACAGGTTTCATCTAGGTTGCTCGAAATTAGCCATGAAGTAGGGCGAACTGATAAAGTGGATCTGCTTCCTCTTTTTTTTTTTTTTGGTTTCGGGCTGAATGTTCCTGTTCCAGAAATACGGTGATATCTTTCGCGAGGAATAGCCAATCAACTCGAAGTTTGTCTTGTTAGAAAGATAAGCTTCAGGGCTTCAATTTGATATGTAGATCGGCGTCTGGTTCGTTCTAGAACTATAGAAAAATGCTTCCGAAGTCGATTCTCTTGAAAGGTCGGATCTGCGATTTTAGGGTTTCGATAGATCACACCAGTTGAGGGAATTCTGTGATATATTTCTTGAAACAGCTCGGATTGAGGCGAGATCGATCTCTTTAAAGACATAAGACTCGAGGCTTAAGATGTATATGCATTACGACACCTGGTTCTTTCTAGATCGATGGGAAACGTTGCTAAAAGTCGGTTTGCTTTCGCAAGTCGATAGAGTTCTGACAGATTACACCTGTTGAGGGAAATTTGTGATAAATTTCTTGAAACAGCTCGGCTCCAGGCAAGGTCGGTCTCATAAGAGAGATGAGACTCGGAGCTTCAAACTGATATGCAGATCGACTACATATTCTATATTGATTGCTGGGAATATCGTCATGATGTAAGACGATCTAACAATTGCGGACAGGCCGCATCTGCTCAAGCAAATTGGTCGCAAGTTGAGATACAGAGCACCGATTGAGGCGTAGTCGATCTTGTTAGAAAGCTAAGTCTCGGAGCTTCAAGTTTATATGTATCTCGATTCTTGTTTCATTCTAGATCGGCGGCGAACTACTTTTCAAGTCATGATGGAGAACTGATAGCTAGACTTTCGACCAGGATGCGTCAGTTCGGAAGTAGGGTGATTAATTTCGGTAGACATTTCGGACTGAGTTGAGATTGGCTTTTTTGGGAAGATAAACCTCTTAGCTTCAGAATGATATGATGCCGGCTCTAGGTTGCATCTAGATCGGTGGCAAACTGCTCTCCAAGTCGGGATGACGAACTGACAGCTATAGTTTGAACAGGATGCGTCAGTTCGGAAATAGGGCGATAACTTTCGATAGACACTTTGGATTGGGTTGAGGTCGCCTTTTCCGGAAATTTGACTCTAAGGCCTATCCGTGGATGGGTTGTGCGTAATTTGGGTCATAGTAATTCGTCGGGAAATCGATCCCGAAGGTTTCCTGGTGCGATGAAGACGGATCTGTGTTTTAACAGATTGTGTATGCTGCAGACAAACGGTGATATTTTTCGGCAGACATATCCAATCAATATGAAACCGGTTTCTATGGAAAGATGATTCTCGGGGCAATATATGAGTAGGCTATTCATAACCCAGTTCGGCGGAGTCGACTGGTAAATCGTCTTGGAGATCGACTGGTCGGGACCCTTCAGATCTATACTAATTTCGACATATAGAATATGCGGCAGTGAGAGGGCGATATCTCTCTGAATAAAACTCCGATTAAAACGAAATTGAATTCTATGGAAAGCTTATTTTCAGGGCAATCCATAGATAGGTTATTCACGACCTGATTCGTTGTACGCATCCGGAAAATCGATCCCGAGGCTGGCTGGTTGAAAACAAACGAATCTATATTTGAAGGATAAAGTATGCTGCAGATAAACTGCAATATCATTCAGACGAGAGCTCGGATTGGAACGAAATCTAGTTCCACGGAAAGCTACTGTTCGGCGCAATGCGTAGATAGGTTACTCGTCTTCTAGTTCGTCGGGAACTGCCGGGAACTCGCTTTGCAAGGAGGCAGTTTGGATGGTTGAACTTGATCTTCTGGTTTGTCTTAGGTTTGGTAGTAGAGAGAGGAAACGTAGAACTTGTGTAAGGGTCCCCACAGGCGGCACCAATTGTTGAATGTAGAATTCACACAATGAATTTGTTTGAGTGGGGGACAAATTCACTTAAGATCTCCTTCTAAAACAATGGATTAAAACTAGAAAATAAAGAGGGGTTCTGATCTCTTGAGAAAGAAGTTAGGGTTTTGCCCAAGAACAATGAAGAACTAGGGTTTTTGTATTAATTGCTGGATCCTTTACAATGAGAGGATCTCTCCCTATTTATATGAATACATTGATTATAAAATAAGTCTATTTTCCTTAAATCTCTGATCTTCAAATATGGTAAATTTCCTCTTCTGATGATCAAGTCGGGCTTAGGGGGCGGTCTCGGAGGTCGGTCAAGTGACTTCGCCGAGCTTCTGCTTATAGGCCAGTTTAGCTAGCCCAAAAGGGGGTCCCTCGTTTTAGTTAATGTGCAAAGTCTATTTGGTTTACCTTCGGTTTAGATCGGTATGTCGTGGGTGCTAAATCCCGCACCAACAATTTTCGTTTACATATATTTGAAACAGATAATGAACCGGGAAGATGCTGAAGAACAGATGGGAAGAGGCGGAGAAACAGCAAAGATGCTTTGTCTAACTGCGATAAACACATGCATAGAGATAGATGTATCAAGAAGAAGCATCTAGTGGATACTACTAACGCACATGAATGATAATGCTGGCTCTAGCCCGTTAACTGTCTGTGTCTTGCAAAGATGGAGATGGCCACCAGAAACACTCAGTTTCAGTCATGGGTACCACTGTCCCGAGTTTCTGATGAGAAGATCACTAGTGGTTGCAGTACCGTTGGTGGTGACATTCTTTTAAACTAGTCTCTGATGATTCATTTGAGGGGACATAACAGAGAGGAGGGTGTTAAGGTCAATTCAGCTAACACTTGCACCGTCCGTAACTCCGTAGTCCGTATTAAGAAAAAGTCAACATTTTTTGTGTGTGATAAAGTCAAAGTATAAATGTCACAAGATGAACAGAGGCAGAGCCAAAAAGGAATGATGAAAGAAGATAGGATATATAGAAACCACTTTCCTAATCCTTTGGACCTGTTATTACAGAAAATTTCTCAAAAACGTGATAAAGACGAACACAAGTCACAGAGAGGACATTCTTTGGATCTGATAAAAGCATCTTGAGAAGTTTGGTTTTTGCAGTATGGCTTTAGCTTCTTGTCTATTCGATGAGATACAGAGGTAATTTCTAAGTCAATGGCACTATCATTTTTTCTTTCTTTCTAAAAGGCTCAAATGGAAGATTCCGCCTGGTGATGCTCGAGGTTGCGTAAGATAATCTTCACAAAGATCTTAGCTTCACGAGGCGTTTTTGCAGCAGCAGCTGCAGAACGAAGAAATCTTGCTTCTCCCCCATTCTGCATAAGGCTTGCGTGATGCACTGCATGACGACCACCTGGTATTGTAAACTGTTTGACCAGAAAGAACAACAAGAAAAAAAAATGCATCAGTTGTTAACCAACAACAGAGAGAACACGGCACAATGTTTTGTTTTCACATAACATACCTGAAGAAGTGCAAACGCAGCGCATGCTTTGAGTGTCGAATTAGGGTTGCGCAACATTGTTACAAATCTTCCAATTTCAGCCCCACTGCAAAGAAAGCAATATATTCAAATTTTCAAATCAGTTCTTGATCAAACCACAATGGAGACTGAGAGAGGCAAAGATATTAACCTGCATCTCAAGTGCCCAGCTTCTTGTATGCGAGCTCTCTCTGTCACTTGTGCCAACATAATAGGAGTAGATAAAACAGGAGCAGCTGCAAAGATTTGAGGATCCATGAAAGTTTTAACAAAAGCTTCAATGTTTTTAAGTGCCATCGTTCTTGCCCCATCTAAGCTAATGCTTTTAGATGTGCTTTCTGATGAAGAAGTTCCGATCATCAGAGCGTATTCATCCATCCTATTGCAAATTGATAATTCAGATCGAAAACATATCAAAAGCCGTAAGAGTCGGAAAGAATTTTGGAATGTTTATTAGCTGAGTTAAATATATGAATATACCTTCCATCAAACATGTATGCCAAAGCCAATGCAGCCATGAATCGAGCCATTTTTGAGACGGAAGACAAACACAAGTGAACAAGAGCTGGAACTCCTCCTTCCTCAACAATGCGGAGTGCATTACCAGGATTAAAAGCCAGATTCCAAAGAGCTCCTGCTGCAGTTTCATGTACATCCTGAAGAAGATAAAAAGCCAACACATTGAGGTTTTATTTTCTCAGATTATCCCTTAATGACTAAGCTCAAAGCCACAAGTCTTCAGAACAAATTGCTTACCTCGGCTTCAGACCGTGCAAGTGCAATAAGTGGTGGAACCCCACCTTCACGTCCAATTGCGACACTGATGGAAATCAGAAAGAGCAATGGCAGGATTATTATCAAGGAAAATGACAGTAACAATAAATTGATCAAAAAAACTCCTTTAAACTTCTCCGCTAACCAAAGCCATAACTTAGTGCAAGCAAAATAAAAGGTATCAGCATGTGTAACATGTTAAAGCAAGATGGTGTTGCCTTGTTATGCTTCTGCATTAATCTTTAACAAATCAGGTGACAATCTATATACGCAACACATAAAACTTAGATTAAGATGTTTTTAGCACCTGTTTGCTTCTGACACAGATAATCCCCAAAGTGCACCAGCAGCTCTTTCTTGAAGACCTGTTGATGCATTTGGGCAAGACTGCGCGAGCACCACCTAAAATATCAACAAAAGTGATCAATTCCCATTACATATGAACAATGCTATCAAATTAAAACTAATTGGAAGCATACCAAAGCTTCAACGCCACCAACTGCAGCGATAGATTCTCGATTCTTATCATCAAACGACAAATTCCATAGCGCACCAGCAGCTTCTTGTCTAACACCTTCATGAGCCGATTGTGTAAGTTGGACAAGAGCTTCTAATGCGCCTGCTTCTTGTCCAACCGCAGCATTATTATTGTTGCTGTCTCCATGAGCAGCCAAATTAGCTAAAGCACGAGCAGCCTTGAAAAGCAGAACACAGTTAGATCTCCAAACTCAACTCACAAAGAGATATTGTAAAACAAAGAAACGGAATTTACCTGTTCTTGCACTCCCTCGTACTTGCAATTCCGAGCTAACATCACAAGAGCATGTACACCTCCCGCTGTTGCGACTTCCATGCTGCATTTATCATCTGCTGCTAAGTTTGCTAATGCTCCCGCAGCTCGTTCCTAATCACATAAATTAGGTAAATCCTCCATATAGAAAGAAGGGAAATATCCAAAAATGACACTTTCTAACTGAAGATTGATTTGTCCAAACTACCACTTCTTTACAAATGGATTCACATAAACATCCTAAGATTTCTCCGTTTAAAGCAGGGTTTTAAAATTTAGTAATGAATTTTTTTTTTTTGTAGAGGTATGGATATTACGATTGTATCTCTAGAAACAAAACAAAAAGGGTGAAGCTTCAAGGTGGCGAAAGCGTACCAAGACTCCATCACAGCCAGTTGGCCATCTAAATATAAGGTCGACCAGTGCCTTCACTCCTCCAGCTTGAGCAATAGCATTCTAATAGAGAAAAAAATATATATATGTGTGCTGAAAAATCGAGTAACAACAAGATTCTTATAGATAATTGGAGGACTTACCTTATGCTCTTCTCCAACAGAGAGATTCCATAGTCCACCAGCAGCTTCCTCAGCCACAAGTCTGTTCGTTGACTTTGCCAAACCAGCGAGAATTCTGATTCCTCCTTCTTCAGCAACAGACTTTGCAACATTAGCATTTACTGACAAATTTGCAATAGCCTAAAACAATCAAATAAAGAAAAATGTTAGTGTGTCCAGTCAATAGTATCAACATTCCAGTACGAAAAATGACAAGACAAAAAGAAGAAGCAACCTTTGCAGCTTCTGACTGAAGCCCTTCTCGCCATGATTTAGCAAGTTCTAGAAGAAGACGGATACCTCCATCTTTCATAACTGCTTCAGCTCTTCCACAGTCTATACTAGCATTCTCATCATCAATAACTACAAATGTTGCAAGTCCAGTAGCTGATCTCTCTTGGACATCTTCCTGTGAGCTTTGCATTAAAGTAAGCAGCAATGCGGCTCCTTGATTCAGCCAAAAATCATCCAATCCTTGTGGATTACACTCTGCAGTTCGTAGAAGCGTATGAGAGATAAACCATTCGCTCCAAAGCATAATGTCATCAACGGCTTTATCCTTGGTTGTTTTCATCAATTCTCTCCAATAGGAAAAGATCTCCTTGGGTTTCTTTGTATAACCGGCGAATATAGAAGCAAGTCCATCGAAAACGTTAGTGAACAGAGCAAGTATGACTTTTCCTTTGAAGCTGTTGGAGCTGATGAAACTTGTATCCTCTTCGAGGACATGACAGTTTAAAGCACACAATACTTTTAAGCTCTGCGACGATGTCAAGAGCCTAGAAACTGTGGAGGGACCAATGTCAGTCCTAGAGACATCTAAACAGGTTAGTTTCGGAAGCTTATCCCATTGATTCGATGCAATTGACCATTTTATGTTTGATGTCCCAGCAACAGAGAGGTACCGAACAGATACAACTTTTCCCAGAGCCTCCTCATCGACGTTAAGACAATCTAAGAACCCGAGATCAGTGAGGTGTGGACAATGTTTGGCCAGAGCTTCAATGGCTTCAGAAGTAACATCTCTAATCCCGGAAAGGCGAAGCTTTTTAAGCTTTGGACAACAAAAGGCTAGAGCTTTTATAGCATCACTAGAGATCTTCTCACAAAAGTCTGGTCCAAGTTGGAGACTCTCAAGTGCCTCATGACGTGCCACGATCATTGACAATGTAGCATCTGTGATCTTCCTGCAATAGTCGCCGCTTAATTCAAGTAGATTCCTTGCTTTGAGATGTATAAGGGAATCAGCTGATTCAATCCCACGAAACCTTAAGTTATGAAGATTAACACACCTAGAAGCAAGAGAAGCCGCCATTGTAGCACCAAACTTGTGAGCACGAAGATCCAAAGAACTCCACAAACAAGAAGAAGCACCAAGACCTCTCCATGTCTTACAAGTTGACGCCAAGCTAGCTCGATCGCGATAGTTCAAACAAGTAAACAACTGAATCACTGTGTCATAAGGCAGACTAGTCCAATCAACAAAACCATGAAGAAGAATCTCAGGAGCTACTCCTAAATCCTCATCGCTAGTCTCAGGATAACTTGGCAAAACAACCTTATCTTTCCCATTTCCCTCTTCCAATTTTCTCCTTACCCTACGGCTCATTGTCTTGATCAGATATAATCTAAAAGCGCAATAAGTTATTCTTTCAGCTACCGGAATAAAAATCCAAAATTTTTGCTTAAAATATCTCTCTCAAGTCTCAACCTTGAAAACGCTGATCACAAAGGGTACGAAGACACAGATCTTTCAATAGCAGCAACAAGAGAAACAAAAAGTCTAAAGCTTTTCGCTTGGATGGCTCAGAGACTAATCAAAACCCAGTTACCATATCGAAATCAATAACACATTACATGAAACGATTAGATAAATAAAATACGAAATTTCAAGAGCTCAACCGAAGACACAAAACCCTCGAATAGACGAAAAAGAGCAAAAAATCTCTGACCTTTCTTCAACAGATTTGTATTGACATTAAACTCACAAAATGAGAAGATCAATGGGAATTTCAAAGTAAAGAGAAAGAGTGAAGGTCAGAGACAATTCAGGCGAAACCCGAAAACTGTAAGAAACCAAAAAGACCTCTCTCAAGTAAAGAAGACCTCTCTCTCAAGACCCCTTTTTTTATATTTATGTGAGGCACAAAGAGAGAGGAAGAAGAAGAAGATGATGAAGATGATGAGGGGAATTGGAAAATTCCGGGTCGGGGCTTTGAGGGAGGAAGAGGGCTTCGTGTGATGAAAACACAGCTCATATACGAATATGATAGAGAGAGACCATAAATTCACCTCCTTTGCACGGTTTACTTTTTTTTTTTTTTTTTTCTTTTTGTCTATTTTTTCTTTCTTTCTATTGATTTTGTATTTACCTTTTTAATTATAATCTGATTTTCTGCATTTTATTGATTTAAATACATTATTTGATTTTCTTATATCTTAGAATAAATAGTATAACTAGTCAAATTTTTCCTATATATGTACATTTTTAATTAGTTAATTTATTTATTTTTGTCAGACAAATGTTGATTTTACGAAAATGTTTGGGGTTTGGACAACTAAATAATAAGAAACAGAATTGTTGTAGAAACAAAATTAAATAAAGATTATTTCTAATACAGAGGTTTTAAGAATATCCGTTTTGTTTTTTTTTTTATGTTCCAAGTTCATGAACCAAAATGAATTATGTATATAAAAAAAAATCGTTTTAGTTCACAAAAACGCAAAGTTGAGAATTTACATATTTTATAGTGATCACTCTTTTATACTTTAGTTCTGAAATCATTCATTTAAAAAAAAAAAAAACTCTTTTCGGCTTTAGTTCTCAAATCACTCATTTTAGATTTGTAATATATGTTATTAAGTAAAACATAAACATACATTTCTTTAGAAAGAAAAAAATATTGTTAATCCATACCATATCAAAGTATGCAACAAATCTTGTCGATTTCCTTTTATGACTATGCATTTAAACAAAATAAATCATTAAGTAGTGTGAAACAACAAAGGAACAATGCCACATGTGAACATCACAGTGGATGAAATTTCAGATATATTAATATTATTCCTTTTGTTAGTGATCACTTTAGTAAACTAAGTCTACCAGATTGCTGTGTCTCCACTAATCTCCACAATACAAACAAGAGCCAAAGGAGTCGAAAGAGTATTAATTATTACCATTGCAGTATTAGAAATTTAGAAATCAGAACTTGCAGTACAAAACGAAAAAAATACTAGTATTACTTTTCATAATCATAATAGTTCCCGAAATTTGTCGTGTGTATCATTACTTAATTCGTATATTTTTGTGTTATTGGTTGAAATGAAGACTAAGAGATCGGACTTTAATAAATCGAGGTTTGGTTTTGTGCATCTATCATGGTAAGAAATTAGAAAGGTTACTCTTTTTGGAAGTACTGAATTTAGAAAGGAATGAGATATATGTTGAGTTGTTTTGACCATGTTGATTATTGAATATAGGAATCGGCATCTCTTAGTACAACTCTTTTCCTTTTTTATCGACTTCTTCACTATACTTTTTATTTTACAGTTTTCGCCCGGCCCATGACGAATGTACTTTGAGAGTTAGTTGAAATCATACTGAAAAATAGATGGTGTTGGATATGGGCTTTGCCCCATATGCCAACTCGGCCCAACAAAGATTCACTAGAGATAAAAGGAAATGGGCCAACTTCGGAGGACAATCTCGGTATTTCACACAGAAAATCCTAGAGAGCCCTAACTCTACATTCACTTATAAATAGCTCGAGACATCTATTGGAAAAAGGATCCAGACCCCAGAGAATACCCAAAGAACAATACTTTGCGTGTAAAACCGTTATTGTCTTTTGTATAATCCCTTTCAGCTTCCGAGCTCGTCATTATTAGCTTGTTAGTTCTCCTGTGAATTGACGAGCTCAATCTTGACTCGTGTTAGTGACGACCTCACGTTTTTATTGTTAATTAAAGAACCAGCTTCACTCTTTCCCCGAAAATCTTTATTTACTTAGTGTTGTGCAATCCCCAGTACAAACAATTGGCGCCCACCGTGGAGCAAGAGTAGAGCGCTTCTTTTTGACGAATCAGCCGACGGTCCACATTACCACGAAGATTCAAGACTCATGACGAATTCCAGCGAAGATCTCAACAACACTTCCGAACAGCCAACGGAGCAACGATGGGGACGAAGACAAGAAATTTCCGTCAGTCCCTGATCGCGCCGACTTCCAGCGTTACCAACCTCGCGAGAAGTGGCGACCTCACGAGGAATGTCCGGACCTACAAATCCATGATCGTGCCGACCTTCGGCTCGCGCGTTGCTCATCTCGCGAGAAGAAGCGACCTCGCGAGAAATGGCGACCTCGCCAGAAGTTGTTGAACACACAAGTCCCCGATTGTGCCGACCTCCGGCTCCAGCGTCGCCGACCTCGAGGGAAGTGCCGACCATGGAGGAAATGCCGACCTCATTCGCATCTCTCTGATCTCTCTCAATACAACGAAAACTACCAGATTTGTCGAGCAAATCCAGATCGCTCCCTCGATCCGTATTGTAGCGACTAACCATCTCCAATCCATAATTGCCGACCTCGCGATTGGTAGAACCAGAGAGCAGCGCCGACCTCCGCTTATCGAAATCTCCATCGTTCCGTGTTCCGACACCGCTCTCGTCAAACCTGCTAGTGGTTTGCGCTGACCTATGCTCGCCGCCGAGCTCAGCATCTACCTCGATTGAGGTTGCCCCAAGAAAAGTGGCTTTGATCTCGTGAGTACCCTCGTCGGAACCTGCGACCGCAGATCTTAGAGATTCCATGTGATTGCTGCCCACGATGGACCTCGGCTCAAAATGCCGACCTCCGATTCTGACAATTCCGACCTCATCCTCACCTATCTCAAGGTCGCTATAATCACCCATCGAACTAACACGATCATGTCGGCCGACCATGGGCGATCTCACACAAAGGATGATGGACTGCGTCGGCTTAGGGTTAAGAGGGAGACCAAGCAAAAGAGAGAAGAGAGAGAAAGCATAGACACAAAAATAAAAAAATAGAGAGAGAAAGTTTACCTTTTATGATGAGGAAGCAAGTGAAAAAGAAACTGCTGCCACCATGCTACCAGCGCTCGGGGCGCCGACCATGCAACAACGATCGAAGGCACCAGAAAACAACATTACCATTGCTCAAACGCCGGACGTGCCAATTCAACCTTTTGCCTCCGCACGTGACGAGCATCGTCAAACCCTAGCTCCAGCTATTGCCGACAACGAGTGGCGACATCGTCTACGTACTTATCCTAACGAAAATGCAACTGCAGGTCACCATCATCGAACATCTCAAAAACCAGGACAAACAGAGAGCCGAACGACGCCATGCTCATAACCTGGTTGAACTCTCCAATATTTTGGCTCGAGGATACCTCCCTAGCCCTCCTAGAACTAACCCAAAAAATTCATGACGAACTCGCAGATGTCGCGAGAGCTAGTCTTTTAAAATTTTCAAATACCTCGCAGCGACATGCCGACCTGGCGCTAGAAGGAGGGGGAGCGCTCTAACATAAAAAAGCTTACCTTAATCAAATCAACTGACTCCAACAATAGAGGAACAAGCACCGAGACACCATCGACTTTGGGAGCGCTCAAAGTGCCCATTCTACCTCCTGTAACAGCCATGGGTGATGTAGTAGGCCTCTCGTTAGCCAAAGAAAGATCCATGAAACCACCACTTTTCACCAAACTCAAGAATGTCATCAAAATCACGATCGTCGGTCAAACCCTTGATGCTGAAACCAAAACTCCACTATTCCCTAATATCAATATCGATACCGTCGAAAGCATCACCGTGAGAAGTGCCGACCTCATGAGAGGTGTCGCCAAGCTCGCGACAACCAAAGCCGACATCACCGCTCAGCTCCACATCCTCCCGATCGGTCTCAAAGCTAGCCGGATCCAGATCGGCAGATCCTCGGTCGCTCCGCCCTCCGATTAACAAAGCATCACCACGGGCAGCCTCGCAAGAAATATCGATCTCTCGAAACGTACCAATCTCACGAGAGGTGTCGATCTCACGATGACCAAAACCAGCGTTCATGCCTTCACTCTCGAGCTCACCATCCCTTTGCCTATCTCACCTCATGGTCGCAAAGCCGACCTTTACCTCACTCCCAACCAAGCGAGAATCACACTCATTATACCGACCTCCCCTCTCGCTCCCATGAGCCATCTCCACCCAACGAACCTCGAGACCAACCTCGAGAGCGGTCGCCGCCCAAGCCGAGATTGGCGACGACCTCATGATGGCCATCCTCGCCAACCTCAACCTCTCGATCTTGTTCCAAGGAAGATCCGCTTGCAGCCCGCGCCAACCCCCGTTGTAGAGTTCTCTCCGCCCTCGTGGCCCTATGCCGACCTCAGATTTGTTTCTTATGATGCCGACCTCAAAATCTGTGCGCGCGGGCTGAACCAGGGCCACCGCCGACCACCATCAGGTCATCTCGATCGACGGTCAACGGAATATCCTGCCGACCGACTATCGGCAAAGAAGCGACGAGCGGCGGCTAGGTTTTGTTCTTTATAAATAAAAAAAAAAAAAAAAAAAGAAAGTAAAAAGAATAGAGAGCTGTCGAACCTCTGACCTCTCTCGCTCATATCTCCCAATATACTTGTATAGTCAACCTCGCCACCTCCAATTATGAGCCGACCTCGGAGTTCACCCTAACGGTTAGACAAGTGCCAACATGGACTGGAGATATGCCGCCCACACAGGGACGATCTCTAGGGCACCATACAACGCCCCACCGACCTCCATTGGCCGACCCCCTCACCCATAGTGTCGATTTCGCCAACTCTGACGCACAACCGCTCACCCTCTCCAATCGATCCCCCTCCATGCTCGAAAGACCGATCTCAATCCTGATCGCGCGAAACCCCAATCGCAAGCCTATCTGCATTTTCGTCATCGCCACACAACCAAGTACCGGACATATGCCAATCAAGAATAGGCGATTCGCCGACCTCAACTAATCATTTTCCGACCATATGTGCATCGCCTCCGATCCGACGACCTGTGAAGGCGACACCCTCAGTAGCGCCTCCCTTGCCCTCGTCACCTTCACGTAGATTAACAGGACCCAGATCTGCGAAGTCTCGGTCACGCCGCACTCCAGCTCGTCTAACACCAGCACAGGCGACCTCGTGGGAAGTCTAGCTAAGCTCGCGGCAACTAAACCCCGCGTGCCGACCTCTCAACAAGTCTCTTTCAATAGCGGCGACACTACCAGTTGCGCGCAAACCCATCATTTCTTGATCCTTCTCAATGGCGACCTCGCCCAAACCACTACGCTACCCTCTGATATCTCCAATATCGCGAGAAACGACCTCACTAGCTCTGATCTTCCCAACATTCATACTTGGCGACCTGGCAAACAATTGACCTTTCAAACATATCTATGTTGTCGACCTACCAACCTCGTCTCTACTACCTGCAAGCCGATCATCAATCCAACGACAAACCACCCACGTAGGAGTCGGGTTCATGCAAGAGCTCCCCAAACCTTCACAGTTTCGGTTTTACGCAATGGTCTATCCATAAACCCAACCCAAACAATGGCCTCGCAGCTTGACATCGACGACCAACTCGCAGCTCAACACCGAAGATCAACGGTGAGTTAAACATCATAATATCATTAGCGAGCAAAAAAAAAAAAAAAAAAAAAGAACGCTCACTTGTCGAGCTCATCAACTCTTCAAAAGAAGACATTTAAAAAAAAAAAAAAAAAAAAAAAAAAAAAAAAAAAAAAAAAAAAAACCTCTCTCGAACGAGTCCGTTTTAACGAATGTCCAGCTACTACATCGTCACCCTGGCCAGGTGTTCGATTCAAAACGCGTTCCACATGGATGCAGCGGTGAAATAATCCGCACAAAAAAAGCCGAGCCCAGTCTCGCATTCAGCGAGCAGGCGGTCAAGTTTGAATAAGCCAAGTTCTTACTTGCACACTCTTGCTGACCTTGGGGCACCCACAGGGTAAGCCGGACACCAGAGCCGCACCTAAAAAGTACGACGAGCTCATCTCAACTACCACCCTTAAAACTTGGTATTCGAAACACGTAATAGGATAAACCGGGACACGTCTCGCCCCGTAAAATACATCTCGAAACCAAGCAAAAAGCCGAGAAAATCTTGCACTAGCTTAAGGGCGCCTGAACTAATAAGCCAAGCTCAGGCTTGCAAGTCCCTGCCAACCCAAAACACCCACAGGAGAAGCCGGACACAAAAACCGCACCTAAAGGTACGACGAGTCAGTCTCGCCTACCACTTTATTTTGGTAAAGCACAAAGTTGAGCTGCATAACGAACATTTGCTCGCATCCCTCATGCTTGTCGCTCTCGCGCTTGCCTTCATACTTTCGATTCTCATTCTCGGTTCCGAGCTGCACTCTCAAGCTTGGTGCCTACCTACCTACATTTTGGCGCCTACCTCAAGCTTGGTGCCTACCTCAAGCTCTCTCACACTCGCCTCCCTCGCGCTTGCCACTCTCGTGCTTACCGCACTCACAGTCGACGCTCTCACGCTCTCCACCCTCTTGTTCACCGTCCTCATGGTTGACGCTCTCACGCTCGCCACCCTCATAGTCGACGCTCTTATGCTCGACGCCCTCACAGTCAAACGCTCTCGCGCTTGCCATTCTCACGCTCGATGCTCTCACGCTCGACACTCTCACGCTAACTCTCTCGTGCTTGCCATTCTTATGCTCGCCGCCCACACAATCGACGCTCTCACGCTCGACGCTCTCACGCTCGACGCTCTCACGCTGAACACTCTCACGCTCGATGCTCTCACGCTCGACACTCTCACGCTCGACGCTCTCACACGAGTCTCTTGGCACCTACCTACAGCTTGGTGCCGACCTCCAGCTTGGCGCCAACCTACAGCTTGGTGTCTACCTCCAGCTTGGCGCCAACCTACAGCTTGGTGTCTACCTAGGTGCCTACCTCAATTTCGGTGCCGATCTCCAGCTTGGCGCCTACCTCAAATTTGGTGCCGACCTCCAGTTTTGTGCCTACCTCCAGCTTGGACGTGGAATGCGAGCGCACATCATGAACACTCATCTTAGGAGTTGACCTCGGAGCTCGCCCCAATGGTAGGACAAGCGCCGACCTGGAATGAGGATTTGCCGAACTCCGGGGCATCGTGCAGCGTCCCGCCGACCTCAATCCACCGATCTCGCAAGAACCAACCTCAACACTCATCAATCCTTGTCCGCCGACCTCTCTTCACCTCTCGACCCCGTTCGACGACGATGATCTCACTCTCGCCGACCTCAGTCTCACTCTCGGTGGCGACCTCAATCTCACTCGACGAAAATGATCTCCCTTTAAGCCGAGCTCAATCTCACTCTCAGCGCCAATCTCAATCTCACTCTCGGCGTCGAGCTCAATCTCACTCTCGGTGGCGACCTCAGTCTCACTCGCCGATCTCAACCTCAACCTCGACGATGACGATCTCACTCTCGCCGACCTCAATCTCACTCTCGGCGCCGAACTCAATCTCACTCTCGGTGGCGACCTCAATCTCACTCTCTCGCTCGCGGACCTCAAACTCGGAGACCTGAAACTCATTCGCCGACCTCAATCTCAAGCTCGCCGACCTCAATCTCCGCATGCCGGTCTGGCTCAATTTCTTTGATCCTTGGTTACGAACTATGTGCGGCAACTCCGTCCTCAACCATTGCAGATCCATTATCAAGCACTACACTCTGTAAAAACGTGCTCAAGGCGCATAACATCTAGATGAGATCCACGCTCAACGCTCCACGCGCCAGGCGCCACGCTCCGCAAAGACGTGCTCAAGACAAATAACATTCATACAAGCTTCGCGCTCCAGAACAACACACTTAACGCATACAACATCAGAACGAGCTCCGAGCTCAGCAAAAACTATCGCTTTAACCATCACCGCACAAAGTTAGATCTTCTTGAAGCAGTCTGGAACGCCTAATGCCGAGCAGGCATATGTTAAGACTCAAAGTACGCCCGCCGATCGCAGAAATACCTCGCTCGCCGGACTAAGGGGGGGGACTATTGTTGGATATGGGCTTTGCCCCATATGCCAACTCGGCCCAACAAAGACTCACCAGAGATAGAAGAAAATGGGCCAACCTCGGAGGACAATCTCGGGATTTCACATAGAAAACCCTAGAGAGCCCTAACTCTACATTCGCTTATAAATAGCTCGAGACATCTATTGGAAAAAGGATCCAGACCCGAGAGAATATCCAAAGAGCAATACTTTGCGTGTAAAACCGTTATTGTCTTTTGTATAATCCGAGCTCGTCATTATTAGCTTGTTAGTTCTCCTGTGAATTGACGAGCTCAATCTTGACTCGTGTTAGTGACAACCTCACGTTTTTATCGTTAATTAAAGAACCAGCTTCACTCTTTCCCCGAAAATCTTTATTTACTTAGTGTTGTGCAATCTCCAGTACAAACATATGGTAAAACTTATAGTGAGAGTTTAATTTTGACATTGTTGTCAGCATATGCAATATCATACCGTTTCCCTTCATTTATTGTTTGAAGGTGTCTTATAGTAAATTGAAAATTGTTGAGATGAGAGAGACGAAATTTTGAAAAATGTGGGGCAAGCCAAAGAAGACAGAAAAGGAGGTGGCTCGAGACTAACCTCACGAGCAGCTGATTTGGACCCAAAACCGTGTAGGCCAATAATTTTATTAATTAGGTGTAAGATTATGAATTACTTCTATTTATTGATAATTCGTTTGTTAAGTGATTTATGTTCCAATTGGAACACTCTCCTTTTGTTTCATTAAAACTGATGTTTGGAAATTCCTCACACAGATCTTTCTTAAAAAAGACACAAAGAACCAATCAACATCACCAATATATATAAACATGGATTAGATAAATAATTAAATATGTAACAAACCGTCGACCTACTTCTAGGCGACGATGGCACACAATGTTAAGAGTACCGACAAGAAATTATAAGTTCTCCTCCATTTGATCAGAGCAATAAAAACTTCCAAACAAAAAAAAATGACTTGGGATTCTCATCAAAATATAAAAGAGGACAGTTAAGGATTATGTACGTATCAAGTTTTAGGCTTTGTTTTACTTACATTTAACGAAGCAATTTTCATTATTGTCATCTTATGTTAGCCACTTTCAATATTTATTTTATAGTCCATGTTTTATTATTAGTCTTTTTAGAGAGTTTGTATATCTATATATGAGATTACGAAGCCTTTCATCATCATCTCGTTTTGGGCATGTCCCAAAAGAAAAACAACATATTGATCCGTTCTGAAGTGTCGGTTCTAAAACCCAACGAAAGATACTGTATATATATATATATATAAAAAAACATCTATGCATAGCAAAATAACGCCGGCAAAAAGCCCACCATAATAAAAGAAAAAAAAAAGTGTTGGTTTATCTTTATCTAAGCCCATCAAGTTTTATTATACAATATTTTTTTCTTTTGTTAATCTCTCTCAGAATCTTGGAGGTAATAAACAAATACTGGCCAAAATTGAATTCTGAAAAGGCTAATCCTTTTACAGGTCAGAAATGAGAAAACCAATTCAGTTGTAACGACTCACTAGTTTCCCAAACTTTTACTATACTCAGGAGTCAGGAAACTAGCTAATAAAACTACAACACACGTTCCATAAGTATAAGTATAAGGGATCTTCGAATAAATGGAACAAAGGCCTTTATGCCAAAAAAATGACATTTCGGGGTACTTAATCCAATTTCTCTCATCTATAAACCATTTCCGTAAAAGCTAGGTAGTGTCAAATTTTCCCATATTGTCAAAGTCTTTTTTACAATGTTAAGAGTTAGAGCTTCAAACCGAACCTTTTTTTCGTTTCCATTTTCAACAAATTGAAGCTAATCTTTAAAATTTGCATTACTTTTATATCTTAATTCTAAGCTACAAACTACCCGAAAATAAACATCACTAGCGACCTGATCGTTGCACTTGCTGGAGAGAAATAGCTGTCCAAGGAGTGGATCGCTGCGGACTTGGCCGCCCAACCACCGTAGCAGGAGGAGGAAGAACGGCAGTCACATTGGCGGAGGAGGAGGAGGAGGAGACACGTTCGCAAGAAGGGCACATGGTGAGAGTAGTAGGAGGAGTCATATGCATGTAGAGATGTGGAGACAACTTCAACGCCCTCAGCTCCGACACTTCTTTTTGCAACCGTCGATTCTCCTCCGTCAGATTATCGCAACATCTTTTCAAATACTCACAATCAACCTCCGTTTGTTTCAGCTTCGTCCTATGTTCAAATATTCAAAAAATCATCTTAATTAGTGAAAAATAACAGTTAACAAGCTAAAAGCTTAATTAAGAAAACAGAAGAATCCAAAAAAAAAAGGACAAAAGTGGAGTGTTAATATGTACGCATGCATGTGTCTTTAAGGCGCTGTAGTAAAAAAGTAAATAAAAAAAAACTTCTCATGTGACAGTACAGAGGCAGAGATCTTATTAGGATTTTCTTTTAGAACAGGGGAACTGAAAATCACTTTATGGGTCATAAAAGGACAATTATATCCCCATCATAGCAATTACTAAGGTTTTTGTAATACTCAAATTCCCAGTAATACCCTTAGAAAACAAAGGCAATTTCTTTACCTTGCCCTTCGGTTCTGAAACCACACTTCCACTTGTCTTGCCCTTAGATTCAACTGTTTTGCTAGAGCCAGCTTTTGCTTCTGCCCAGTCCGATTATTCAAGGAAATAAAAGTAAAAGCAAGTTTAGTTTCTTTTAGAAAGAAGCCAATCAAAAGACGTCCATGCAATATGAAGTCATAAATTACGAAAATATGCAACTATTAAATTACTAAAAATGTCACTAACCGGATTAAGAGTGCTATGTTCTTTAAAAGTCTCCTCGAGAACAAGAGCTTGTTCCTTTGATAACCGTAGCTTCTTCCTTGACCCGTCGCCGTTTCCGCAATCTTCGTCGTCGCTTCCTCCGCCGTGTGAGCAAGAAGCTCTCTCTGCCTCGTGCTCTTCTCCTCCTCCTCTCGCCGCCGCAAGATCCCTTTTGTTCCCACTCACACTCGATATGGTGCTGTTCGGAGACGAAACAACGGCTGCTTCTTCTTCCAAGTTCACTACCGCCACCACCGAAGACGCAGCTCTGTTTACGTCGAAACCTCTTAGAAAAGATCCGGCGTCGGAGTTTCTCTCTGTAGTTGTACGTTTAATTCCTACATTAATCAAAAACGTTTTTAGCTACAATTTCGGAAATAATTAAAACTAATTATATCTTTATTAAAAAAGGATCGGATCTATTATATGAGACATATAGATCCGAAGATATGTCTAAGTCTATATGAGCAGAACACATTGAATGTTCTTAAAAACAAAATACAAATAAAACGAAAAAGAGAAAGAAAAAAAAAATTACCAGAAGACTGAAATAGATGAGTCCAAGAGTTGTGATGAATCTTCTGGGGATGGCTATTATTAATCTGATTGTGCATGTGAGGAAACGAAGAAGAAGAAGGAGGTATGGTGGGGGGCTTGGGGTTTCAATGATGACTTATGTCAGAGAGACCCTTGTAATTTCAATGATGATATATACTGTTACCTGCTCCTCTCTCGTCGAAAATAAAATAAAATTAACCAATGCTAGAAAAATAAAATTAAAAAACTCATTCAAGTCCAATGCGTTTTCTTTTTCAATAATACGTTGAGCTCTTTAAACAAATGAATTTTTTGTTCCTAAAAGTCAATTACAGACGTTAGCATTTTAATACACCAAATCTCAGATATTTTATTGTGTTTGACAGTATTATTTGGTTTTGTTTTACGTTTTTTAACTTTCATCTCTTAATAATCATTTATTTCTTAATGCTCTAAAATTAATTCATAATGCAAACTTGATACTTTTGGAAAGTAATGCACACGTACGCTTTTATATCTACTAAAAATATTTAATATAACAAGATCTTTTGTTTGAATTGTTTTATTTCTTAAACCATGAGAAGGGGGTAATTTAAGAGGAAAAAGACAGACAGATCACAGATGTAGAAGTTAAAGTAGGGGTCGCTCGTGAACTACAAACGCGAGGTAGCCTTGCGTGGAGGTGGAGCGGGAGACAATGGCGTGGGGCTCAAAATGGGTATGGTAGTCAGAAAACGATTTCGTATTGATAGGTTACACAGAGCCTAACATAACACTGCATGGGGGTTCAGACTACCTGTGAACCCAACAATGTGCATTTGATTCTCTAATTAATCTTCAATTCATTTCTTGTTCCCTTTTTCCAAAAACTCTCCCTTTGATTAGTAGTACTAATTCTTCTGGTCAACTAATAAAAGCGAATTTCAAGTGTTTTTCTCCATTGGATTATTATGGCCAAGTCAAATATAAAACGGACATTTGGAAAAGACTAGTGGTGGTATGGTAGAGTTTACTACGGCTACTTCCTGTCACTGAAACAATATGTTTTGCTTTCTGTTTTCAAAGTTGTTGATAATGCCATCATTATTACTACTTCAGTTTCTTTGAGAGTTACAGACAAGACAGGTCGTGTTTGTTAATTAATTAATTTTAAAGTTAAAATACTAACGTTTTCAACCACAAATTAATGTGTGTTTTACTTCCAACAATATTTTCTTAATGTTAATCATGAATGATTGACAAAAAAAAAAAAAAACTGTTTATCATGAATATGTATTGACTTTATTATGTATCTTCAATCAATGCGGTCATGCTTTTTCATTGACTCTTAAAAACTTGCTTTGACCCTTTCTTGGAAACTTTTGGTTTTTTTCTTCCGGTAATTGATTTGGAGCCTTGGCTAACTGGTTGGTTGATTTGATAGTAATAGTAGTCTGAATTCTGAAAAGGATAATTATACAAAATATTACTCCCTCAAAGTTTGATGTTAGAGGGATTTTACAGAAATTAAGAAATTAAGAAATAATTATTATTAATTTTAATTACAATAAAGTTTTTTTACTAAAAAGTATTATATATTTATAAACTAATGACTATTGAATTTTTTAAAGTTTAATACTTCCTCTGTTCCTAATAAATTGATGTTATAAAAATTATTTTTGTCCTTCAAAAATTGATTTTGTAGATTAAAAAATTAAAACAATCATATTACTTGATGCTTTTTGACAAATGTCATTTATCAATTAATTTATGGTTTCTCTATTTACCAAAAAATAATTGTAAATTAATTTACAAATAAAAATTAAACTTTTTTTTAATATGTGTGATAGTGTTATTTATTAGGGACATATAAAGTATTAATAGTGGTTTAACATCAATCTTTGTAGAATGAAAAAAATCACATAACATCAATATTTGAAGGACTGAAAGAGTATACTCTAATTTTCTATCTAAAACCCATTTTTAAAATAAACACTACTACGAATACGAAAGGTTATGTATATATTAATAGTATTGCCTTGGACTAACTAAAATAACATGGGTTTAGTTATGAACCGTACAATGCTATATAAATATAAAGTTGGTGACTAAATTAATTAAGTTGTAATCTGAAATCAAATTAATCCATTTTTTTGTTCTTTCATGATCAGTTAAATTTGTCCTGCAAGGACTGTACATGTTCGTGAATGTGAAATTATGGAATAAACTATAAAGAGCGTGTGACGGTGTGTGCCTGTGTGGAACTGAAGCAAAATAAAAATTAAAAGAACTCAGAAGTAGCGGTGGAGGTCACGTGGGAAACGGGAAGGGGTTCACGTGGGAAGTTTGCCAACGTGGCGGGCAGCACATGGTCCCCGCCAGTGACCACACTCGTGCGGCGTAATTTTTGTTCCTCCACGACCAGACATCCACTTCTCTGTAATCATTGGATACTCTCTCTCTCCGGCTCGGTGGTTCTTACTTAAAATCCTTACTCTTCTCGCGTATACATCACGCACTTATTTGTTCATGTTAAAAGCGTTGATGCGCGAATGTGTATAGAACAGAAACGTTTGAACTTTGAACAATACAAAAAAACAAAATTTTGAAATCAATACGACAAAGGAAACTGTAATTCATTAAATAATCCTCCAACTACAATATTAGTATTGGACACAAAACCATTATGAGGCTCATATTCTTTTTGCAATACCTAACAAATACTACCCACTCAATATCAATCTTTACAAAATACAACTCAATCTATTATATTAATATACGTACATTTGATTTAGATTATGATTATTGGTATAGTTATTTATTTTAAGTATGTTATAACAAAATGGCGAGGGAATTAAAGAGTTATATTTTTGGTAAGAGACAGCTAAGAACATGATCCGATGAAAACCGACCAAAGCAACCTAAGCCCATGTTTCACCACCAATAACGAGTTTCTTTAGTTAACCCAAGCATGAATATAAAATTATGAGACTTATGAAGTAATCAAGCATGAATATTAAAATATTTACTTATCATGAGTTCAATAATTTTGAGACATCTTTTATTCAAAAGAGGATAAAAACTATGGTCCCACGTGTGTGTCCATAAGACCATAACCATGTGCAAAAGCTCTCTCCGGATGCATGTGTTTTCCTTTCATTTTTCCTAGATTCGGTTTGAGCTGAGATTTATCACCTTCTCGATTTATATAAATTAGTTCGAGATCCTATTTTTTTTTGGTTTATTTGTCTGATTTCTCAAATTTCACAATCAAAACAATTTATTAGCTAGATCCAATTTATAAGCACATTGTTGATGCGGAATTTAGCACTCCGATATACTAATTTAAACCGGAAAGATAAATCGATTAGTTAATCGGGAATCCGGTTAACGGTCTTAATTAATGATCTATTTGAGGCCTGTTCGGATAAAGAGATCCAGTGATAGAGAGCCGACTTCCCAGTTCGCCTGACGACCGACTTAAGGAAGAAGTGGCAGCTTTCCATATCTTATTTCGGGTTATAAGGAAAGTTGATATATTTTGTAGTCGAACGAAACTGTATAAAAGGGAAGAGACTCCATTGTAAGACATCCAGCAATTAATACAAAAATCCTAGTTCTTCCTTGTTCTTGAGCAAAAAACCCTAATTTGTTTTCCAAGAAATTTTAATCGCTTTTGCTTGTTAATTTTGATTTGATTTCTTAGAGAGATAGCTTTATTGAATTTGTTTTCCTTTTCAAACAAATTCATTGTGTGAAAGTCAATTTCTATACACATGATTATACGCATGTTTTTTTCTGCCCGCTTTATAATTAAAAAGTCTACATAATACTCATATATGATTGTAATATTAATTTAGTATCTCTTCTGAATATATATTTTTTTGATAAGTAACATTTCATAGTCTGTTCGTCAACTTTTTTTTTTGTTTTACACAGATAAATTTACCATCAATGACGTAAAAAAAAAATTATTCAACCATAGTACTAATGTAGATAGTACTACTCTATTAATAATGTTGATCCAGCAATAATTGTTCGCTGAACGAATATAATCATTACAAAATAATTATTTTATTTTTTTCATGTACTGTACCACATGATTGTAACGACGTATCTAACAATTTACTCGAAATCATTACACATGTCCACGTGGGACGCCCGTCACTTATCTTGGTCCGGTCCAAGATTTGATTGATTCGTGCAATTTGTTTATTAATACTGAATACCATATGGTTACGTTTTGGAGAGAAAAAAAATCAAGGCTATGCTCTGGACATGATTGTAAGATTTTAGAATTTCGGAATAACAGCTGTTCAAATGCATGCAGTGATGCAGAAATCAGATTTTTCTAAATAGAGAAATAAACACTAGTATATGTGTTCTCAAATAGACGAATAGTATTGCGTAGGTGATCAAGCACTAGATCAAATTCTATCAGAGCAAAATTTTCGTTTTCTAAAAAAAAATCGACGAAATTTCAAGAATATTATATAAGAAACAAAGACAAGAGAATCTAACGTATTTCTATTTCCGTTTTAGCAATCTTTACAAAATCCTAAAATCGAAAGGCTGAAAAGCATAATAAAGCTTCAAGAATAAAAAAAAAAAAAAAAAAAAGCTAACAAAGGAGACAGGGCGAGTGAGAGCCACGTGACTAAAGATGTCCTAGTAAAGATTGGGACCGAGGAGAAATTTTAAACAGCAAAAAAAGGAATTTGAATTAGATACGCCACCAGAGACATTCACGTGGGAAGTCACGTGTCGACCTCACAAGTGAAAGTTTAAATAATATACACTCATACGCACATACTATTGTCATGTATCTTCGCACCAACCCGGCGCGTGTCCCGTTGTCTCTCACTCACCAGACACCAATCATTTGATGCGAAACGAGCTACCCAACCAGACGAGTTACATTTCTGGCTCCTACTCTCATGATGTTTATGATCACAACAACAGCCTCTAATCTAATCGATCCAATGCGTTTTTGGATTGTGTGTGTCATTGTGTGTACCATCCTATTTTTACTTGACAACATATGTTGGGCCTAAATGGGCTCAATTAAAGCGGGCCTTTTCTCACGTATTTGCACCGGTCATATAATAATAAAAAATATATTTTATCCACAAGAAGGAGGAGTCGTTTTGGCTCATCCACTTAAAAAAACACATCAACGAAAACAATGGTAGTTCTTCTCAGCAAAGTCTCGTTGTTCTCCTGCTGCAACATCGCTCCAAAACCATCTCTCTCG
The DNA here is from genome assembly GCF_030686135.1 of Camelina sativa. Taxonomy (NCBI): domain Eukaryota; kingdom Viridiplantae; phylum Streptophyta; class Magnoliopsida; order Brassicales; family Brassicaceae; genus Camelina; species Camelina sativa. The sequence goes on from NC_141885.1 coordinate 27,199,841, forward strand.
TCACTCCCTACTTCTCTATCTTCTCGCAATTCTCATTATCCCCTTCGTTACTCACAGGTAATCTCCGGTTTTTTTTATTTTGTCTCCAACCCTTTCGAAACGTGTGTTGATTGAAATCGAAAAAAACCCAGAGGAAATAAAGTCCTTCTTTTTGCGGTGTTTTGTTATTTGGGCAGGAAGGAAAAGAAGTGGTTAGTCCTTTGAAAAGTGTGGTTTTGTCATTAGGAGAAGAGGTTTCAAAGAGAAGTCTACTTGCACTTGTCTCTGTTTCTCTCTTCTTTGTTGATCCTGCTCTTGCTTTTAAGGTAAACCTTTTGTTTCTTATCTCCTTTTAACTCTGTATTCTGTATAGAACCTTTAAGGAAAAGAGAAAGGGCTTGTATATGTTGGTACACAGTTGGTATAAATTAATAAAGCTTGGAACTTTATATAGGCAAGTGATGAATAGATCAATATAGAGAAGTTGTTGTGAGGAGACGTTAATTGTTGTTATTTATGGGGGAATCTATCATTAAGTGTGGATATTTGGCACTTTCTTTGTTAGAAACTAATCAATGATAAGTTGAAACAGTCTTCCCTCTGTAGTTTCACTGGCAATCTAATGATTGAATGATGTGGTGTTTAGTTTACCATTTAAAATTGCCCTAAGTGTCTCTTGAATTATGTTATTTAGTCTCTTTGTGATTTAAGAAGCTAGATGGATTTCATTCCAATGATGGACATTGGTAATTTGCATTTCATTGTGACTAAGATGTTCTTTCTATGGGTTAACGTATATATTATTCTCGATTTGGATGAAATTCAAAGGGTGGAGGTCCTTATGGACAAGGAGTCACCAGGGGACAGGACTTGTCTGGCAAAGATTTCAGTGGCCAGACTCTCATCAGGCAGGACTTCAAGACGGTATACATTTATTCAGTTTTAGACTGTTGTCCTGAACAACATATCTTTCGTGTAATCATCATAATCTTTGTGATGACATTTTTCCGCAGTCTATCCTAAGGCAAGCTAACTTCAAGGGTGCAAAGTTGTTAGGTGCTAGCTTCTTTGATGCAGATCTAACAGGTTTGTTCGCTATTCTTTTTATTGAGGTAGTAGAAGAACTGTGTAATAGAGATGACTTGTCATTCATGGATGTTAATAACTCTTATCATCTCTCGTAAGTCCAGGTGCTGATTTGTCTGAAGCTGATCTCCGAGGTGCAGATTTCTCCTTGGCAAACGTAACAAAGGTTGTATCCAATGTTACACATATGTGTCAATGTATATATGTACCTAAATGTGTATAAATCTAGGGAAAACAAACAGATCTTTGACATTAAATGGTGAATAGTTAACAATGTTATATCTTTGCATGCAGGTGAACTTAACAAACGCTAACTTGGGAGGAGCGACTGCTACTGGAAACACATCATTCAAGGGATCAAACATTACAGGCGCAGGTAAAAAGAAGAAAAACTTCCATAATAACACTAAGCACATCTCTTTGTTACCTTTGAGCTTCACATAAATTAAGTTTGATACCTTTTCTTGTTGTATGTATTTGATTTGGATTTAGACTTCACTGATGTCCCTCTAAGAGATGATCAACGAGAATACCTTTGCAAAATCGCAGATGGGTAAAATGCTTCTACTCTCATCTTTAAGAATCCATATTACATTTTGTCTTAAAAATCAGCAGAATGTGAGTAAAATTGTTTTTGTGTTTTGCTTTTCTTTGACTCGTTAGGATTAACGTGACCACTGGGAATGCAACGCGGGACACATTGCTGTGCAACTAAAACTGTGAAATGTAAAGCTTTGGATTGTGGGAGTCTTCTTCATCTGGTTATTTTCAAGAGGTTTGACCATTGTTAAAGCTTTTTTTGCAGGTTGCTATAGAGGATATATGTGTATATAATCTACTTAATTTCAAGCTTGTTCTTGAGATATTATGTATGCTTTAACTTCCACATGCTCAGTCTCCGTGGAGGTGATTACTTGTTTTTGATTTACCTTTATTTATTGGTGTGAATCACAAGTATTGGATTATGGGAGTCTTCTTCATCTGATTATTCTTTAGAGGTTTGAACATTGTTAAAGCTTTTATTTGTGCATGTTGTTGCAGAGAGTGTGTGTAATATATAACTAATCTCAAGCATAACCTTTGCGAGATTATGTATGTTACTTAACTTCCACATGCTCCGTCTCCGTGGAGGTGGTGATTACTGGTTTTTGTTTTATCTATTGGTGTGAATCACAAGTATGAAAACTTTTTCGGAACTTAATTTACTTGTAAATCTCATGAATTTTGATTTAACAAGATCTAGTTTGTATAAATTACTAATGCACGTAAATAATCTTATTTGATTCCTTGAAAAGAAGCCAACTTTCAATTGTTGTTTCTGATAGTTTAAATTGGCACAAGAGTTTTTTTTTTTTTTTTTTTTTTGAAAAAGAACTACAAATATTGTATGAATACAGTATATAACTGAATACAACACTTATGTTTTCATAAAGAAGAATCAGGATCTTACAAAATGTAGAAGATATATAAAATCAAATGATTTGACAAAACCGAGGAAATTATCTTTAAAAGGACAACAACAAAACAAAAAGAATAAATAATAGCTGTAATAGATAAATTACCAAGTACATGCATGTACACACTGTAAATGAAAAATTTATCATCTTTTTGATAATATGCATTAAATAAAAAAGATATCAATTCCTTACTTAAACCCCTAAGGCCCCAACCGTTGCATCCGGACGTATCAGGCTATATAAAAGCAAAACAAAGAACTTGTGGTGTTGTATAGGATAGGGAAGAAGAGAGAGAGAAAGGGAACCCGTCATGAGTACTTCGACAGGATCTGTGATCAAATCATCAGCGGAGCCGTTTGTGCCGGCAAATGAACCACGCTCTCTATTCCTCACGTTTTCCAATGGCTTTCCCCTCTCAGAACACCAGATCTTCGCATTCTTCGACAGGCAAGTGAAACCCTATTCTATGAAATCTATAAATGATTAATAGGTTTTTGGTAGTTCGTCCAAATGATTGGTCACAAAAAGATAACGTTACATTGCGTCATAGAAGGTTTGACTCATGTGTTGGGTAGACACACCTCTACCAAGACTTTAGATAGATGGATAACGATTTTGGTTTAGTTTGTTCAAAAGCTATATGTCTAATAGATCTCGATTTGCATCTCACAGTACATCATATTCAAACAATTTGTTCTACTTTTTTTTTTTGGTAGTCTATTATATCTCTTACACGTACGATTAAATTGGTTCACTGATGTGTATATATATGTGATGATGATGATTAGCTTGTTTCCAATGAGCGTGGAGGGAGTGTATGTGAACAGACCAGGGGCAGCAAGGAAGCTGGGTAAGACTGATCTGTTTGGGAAAGTGATATTCAGGTATTTTAACATACCAAACATTGTGCTGGGGCCTTATGAGAAGGTTTGCTTTACCGTCGATGGGCGTCCTATGTACTGCAGAAGGTTTGAAACCCGGAGGCCAAAAGCAGGCAATGCATCAGCAGCCCACCGTGATCGTCGTGAGTGATCTGGGAGTTTGAAGGTCATGAAACCCTTTTGTTGTTGTTGTATCAACGTAAAAGGGTTTCTTGAATAAAGTTTCGTTGTTGTTTTTCTTTAATTTCATGAATAAGGGGGAGATCGTCCAGTCATGTGGAATGGACCATCACATGTTTTTCTCATTACAGAGATATATTCTTGTTGTTGGCAAACCATTTTGAAGGATGTTTTATTTTATGTGGTTGAAATTTATCTGGTTATTATTATTTTAGGGCATTATAAGGAAAATGAGTGGAGTAAGACTATGACTCTTGACTAATAAATATGTAGACAGTAGGGTTTGAATTATAATTATGAGTTGGATTATTACTTAAATATTATAAACGAATATTATTACATACAATTGTAGAAGATTTCTTACATACATAGAAGAAAAAAAAAAGCAAACAATTTCATTTTGAGTTTCCCTCTGCAGAATGGATGAAAATACATTGTAAGAATTATATATATATATATATATATAATAGTTTAGTTCCTTACTTGTAATCAGAGAGATTATTGTAATTGATCTGTGTAACTGTGTTACTTGAAGATCGTACGCCACCGTCCCAATTAAGGTCAAATTAAGATAACAACGGCGCCTACGTACCAGCTGTGACAGTTCTGTTCCAAACATCTTTGAAGTGTACTTGCGGAAAGTGGGGAAAAATGTGCCCTTTTTTTTTGTGGTATTGTATTCTCATAAAGTTGAATAAGATCCTCTCGTAGTATATATCTAAGTTCTTGGCTAAATTGCAAAAGTTAGAGACTTAGAGCCATAATCAACAGTCTCAGCTTGTTCCATCATGTTGTAATATCTCATATTAAAAACAAATTTACATAAAAAAAAAAGTGTTCAATTAAGTTAAGTTGATTCGACCATGTAAATATAACAATTTTTGTGTGTCTATTTGTTTTTTTTTTATAATCTTTTTCTATTAAGCCTAAACAAAAAAAATTACAATTGTGCGATTACAAATTACATTTTTTTCTTACTTTTTTTTTTGTCAAACACGATTACAAATTACTTAATGAAAAACATTGGGGAATTTTTTTTTAATGAAAAATAATTGTAAATTCGAAAACACACTCGAAATATTAATAAACTTTGAAATTCTTCAAGATTCATATTGATTAATCATCAACCGCTCTGAGCCCCTCCTGAATTTTAGTGCCACTAGTCCAGCTACCACACGTATACGATGCAGTTGACTCTCACCGAGACGCATAGGCAGGTATAGATATCCACCCGTTCCAACACACACTACAAAGCCGAATCAGATATTTGAGAACCTGTAACTGCATGTAGTAGTAACTCATCTAATATGTTTCCGGATCAATGTGAGGTGCCATCATTTCGACAGTAGTAGTAACAACTAATTCGAAAGTCAGGGTTTCCAGATATGGACAACTATTGATCATGAAGCTGATTCCAGCGAACTCACTAGGTTCAAGATTCGTCTTCAGCACCAACCGTTTGGTCTTCATGTTTGCTTTTAGTCGTCCTTGATGCGAGTAGCTTCAACGTTACGAGGCTGGTTACTTTGTAGAAGCTCTCCGGAATTTGAGTCATATTTTCATCTTCTTCTTCTTCTACTACATCTTTGCTAACCCAAAGCCGGTCCGAGAAATCAAGAACAAGATTCTTGACCTTTTCGATGGCTGCGAATTCGATCAATGAATTCATATCTGCTTCAAAACCGATCGGTTTGGAGAAAGTGAGCTCGAAAGTATCGACAAATCCACCGGCAAAGTTTGAAACCCACTCCATCGTATATCGAACGAACTTACACCTTTTGGTTTCTTCATTGTCGATGTCGGGGTAAGTCCGCACGATCTCAATCTCATTAAAGGAGATTTATCGAGCTTCCCGGTAAATGTTTCTCCAGAGCGTCTCGACAAAACACGTACTTGTCTTCAAATTAAGCATCTTTGAAGGGCAAGCTTGATATTATCAGAATCAAAAGGTAATCTGATAACATTGGGATTCTGTCAAGTGGGCTACTTGAATCCATTGTCAGTGATTTTTGAGAATATAAATGGATTCAAGGAAGAGGTGATTTGTGTGTATGTTTATTTGTTATCTATAGCAAAAGACAAAACTATATAGAAAAAAAAATGACATTCGATCTCTTTTTAAGGAAACCCTAGATTAGTTTATATATATATATATATTGTATTAAGCTTGGATCAAATGATATTCTATCTCTTTTGGATTTTTTTTCTATAATTCATAAACCAAAACATTCAAAAACTGAATGATATTCTAGCTCTTTTTTTACAGAGTCATAATTAAACAGAGAGACATTTACAATTAACTATGTATTCTTCAGATCGTTTAGTTCTGAGCAAACAAATTTTTATTGTTATTAAGCAACCAAATACTTTATTATTAACTTAAGATACATAGTCAAACTGGAACAAAAGTGTCAGACGTGAGAGGATAAATAAACAATATGAAAAGAAGCATTATTTGAGAGGAATCAAGTCGAGCTAAAGAGAATAGCAAATTAAACAAATTTTTGTGTGGGAGAAAAGGAAAAACAGATATTGTTTTGTTTCGTGTACGTAGTACAACAAGAAACAATCTATGTTCTTCCGGACGGAGCTGGAGGCGGCGAAGGTTTATCGCTGTTCTGCACCACTTGGATAACGGAAGCCACCGTCCCAATCAAAGTCAACACGAGGATAACGATGGCGGCAACGGTGGCAGTTCCTGTCCAAAGATCTTTAAAGTAAACTCGCCGGAGTGTGGCGATGGATCTATTGCGACGACTCTCGTAGTGTTTGTTGAGTCTTTCGGCTATATTGTAATAGTGAGATCCAAAATCCACAAGCCCTAAACATAGCTTGTTCACCATTTCCGCCACCGACCCTTGATGCCCTAACCAGTTCTTTACAACTCCTGTTGACGAAAAAATGTGGAGCATGGGTTTCTCATAACTGAAAAAAGGAAATTTTCATAATTGAAAAGTGTTTTACCTTTCTTGACAAGCAAGTCAACGTCTTGATCGGTGTCAATGAGAAAATCCAAGAAAGCGATGTAGTTACAAACATAAGCAGTGAGAGGGTAATGGCATTGCTCGAGCGCCATTAAGTTCCTCATAACCCTCTCGGTGTTGTCGTCCGCTAAGAAACAAGGTATTTTCAAGATTCCTCGTTCGAAAGTAATAACCAATGAGAAATCGTTTATCTTATCAGGATGCGCAAAATCTACTCCAGCACTGTCTAGTTTGTCTGCGTTGTGCAGACTCTTTATGATCTCCGATGGCTTAGCCTTTGCGCTTTTGATTTGTTCTTTTGTCAAACAAAGTGTTTCCACACGGACACGTCGAAACAAATCTGTAAAATGTCGGAACTTCATTCCTTCTTTGACCTCTCCTTCCAACCTAAACGCTCGTAGGATAATGTCACGGATCGTTTCCCTGGTTTCAAGATTTAATAAAAAAAGTTCGGAGAGTTCCTCTAAAAGGGCATAAGGGAGTTGGTTCTCGAGCAAGATTAGGTCTTCCAAAATAGTGTTTATAAGACAAGGCTCCTGAAAAAGAATGTCTTCTTCATGGAAAAGTATTTCTTCTTTCTTGTTGATGTTTTGAGTAGTTCCGGTCTGAATGAAGAACCCTAGTATGAACACCGAGTCGAGGAGTATCATTAATACGAACTCTTGGGATTTGATCCATTCCGTTGATTCGGCGTAGCTTTCTCTTATAAATCTTTCATTCGTTTTTATGATTGAACTCATATCATCAACAATTTTCTTCCCATATTTTTTTTTAATAGCATCAAGGTACTTCTTCTTGTGAAGCTCCATGTTCATATAGTCCAGATATCTGGAACAATCCAAACGCATTAGCATCATAATAAATTATTTTAAAAACTGAAAAATCTGTATGCTTCAAAGACAGAGAAAATAGTATAATACTACTTCAAATTATGTTTACAAACGTTATAAACGCAAGCTGAAATTTTTTTTACTTGGCTACAAAACTTTTACATGATATCTATTAGGAACAAAAAAAGTTATCTATTAACATAAAAACACTATAAAGCTATGATTTAGCATGTTATATATGTAAACGTAACATACAAGAGCAAAGACAGAATCAGAAATTAAACTAGCTTATATATTGTCTGTTTATATATATATACACGTGTACGTACCTTAAATCGGTTTTGGAGAGCTCAAGGGCTTTAGCTTTCTTAGAATGTTGAAGTGGACCAATGAGAAGCATCTGAGGAGTGTATGCGTCTGGGTTCACTCTCCGTAGCCGGTTTGGCACTCTATAGATGCAACAGTACTCTTTGCTAAACGGAGAAGGCCATATACCGGAAATCTCAGCACTCCATCTACCCACGTTACCAGTTCCAGCTTCATTGTCCTTGGCTAGTTGTATTCCTTGTTCTAGATCCCCCATATCAACGCTGACGAGATTTGGATTAAAAGGCACGTTGGCTTCTTTGTATATATTTAATTGTGCATGGGTTGTTACAATACGAGGTTAACTAAAGGTTTATATAAGATCACAAAAGGAGAATGACGTGAGTATGAAACTATCCAATTCAAGCATTTTTATATTGCTTCTGCCTTGGGGAAATTCATCCCAACTTTTTTAATTCCTTTATTTGGTTTTATTGTGTTTAAATTATCCTTCGGGCAAAGAATTATGCTGTCAGGAGTGAAAGTAGAACGCGGAACACACTGGACCATCTGATCTTCCTCAGACAAGTTTCTCATGTTTTTTCTTGCTAGAGGCTTAGAGCCCATCATCCTATTGGGCATTGGACTTTTAAGTCTGCCCCTAATGTTTTTTCATTTGGATCGGGAACTATACAATTTCGGCGCTTCTTTTATTCGTTCCAATCATAAGCAAATAATTATTTCGTCAGGTGATGATACTAACGATGTTAATTGTTAATTTACGGTTTCGAATCCAATGAAATATTAAAGAGTTAGCGGTTGTTGGATTAGTTTTGTTGACAAAAATATCAACTTACCAAGACTTAGACCTACAAGATTCTCATGACCGTATGGAATGACACATCATTGGCTATTTACAATATTTAATTTTCACTGACTATAAATATTAATTTTCATGTGAGAAAAGAACGAGAAAGTTACAAGAGCGAGCATATAATCCAAAATAAAGATGGAAATATATTAATGAAAAGTAAATAAAGAAGCAGAAACTTCAAGAATTATTCGTGGGTTGAAAAATAGGAGAGAAGAAAAGTAGATCATTATCAAATTTTGTCTCTTTAATGATACAATTTAATATGACAAATAAAATTATGGAGACAGACAATTCGTAGGGCACCCACTAATAGATATACAAATGATGTGATGTAGATCTGTTTCTCTCTTAGTTTTGTAATTCTTCCTCTATATAATATACCTTTTCCCTTGAATGATTGGATTTTTTTTTTTTTTTATAAATTAAGTCGTAATTTAGTTTTAACTTTTAACCATGAGAAAAGGTGTTCACGAAAGGTCTATCGTCTCCGTTTTTTCGTAAAAACTCTTTATCTTTATATTCGGAAATATTGATGTAGAGTACCAACGTTATTAGTATTATTGTTATGGGTTGCAATTCAATATAGAAAGTTTCATGGCTTTTATTATTAAGTTTGATGTCGCTTAGTCTTAGATTTATCACTTATATATGGCTTCCTTATCATTCACTTATGATCATTAAAGTCGTTTACATTTGTATTTTTGTAATTATAGTAAAGGAAAAATGTTTTATTGATTTATTTCATAATTGTGATTTTGTTTTAATGTTAACAGAAAATGTGATTTCGTCACACATGTAAACGCATATGAATGCAAAAGAAAAAAAAAAGCTTTTGGAAACAAGGAGTCCTTTGTTATATTATATATAACACGAAGAGAAAATTTCAGTACATGTTTTCATAAAGGCTTTGAAATTATAATGCGTTTTAATATATTAATTATTATAGCCGTGTTGTTATTAATATAAGTAATTAAGTATAATGATATTCAGTCGGACCAAAAGCAAGATTTGGAAGATCTGAACTGGTGTGGCCCAAAGGGGATGTTACCACTCAACGAACTTCCACAATTACCAAGAAAGACTGTGATAGATAGATACGTTTATGATTTCAGTGGAAAATACAAAGAAAAAACATTTCCTTGGATTACAATCCTGTTTTTAGCTGACAAAGCTTTGTCATCGTCAAGTTACGCAAGTAACATGGCTTTTGCAAAAATAATTCTTGGAAATATTCCTAAAATAGTTTAACTTTTTTTTGGGTTGATTTCCACTTTATATAGCAATATATTGAGCTGTGAAATACAAAACAAGACATTTATATTTAGAAAATATCGTATAATTCAATGTAGACAAAGAGTTTATAATTTTTTTCTGTTTCTAAATGAACTCTACTACGTGAGTTCCTCACTCAAGGGGAAAGTAAACTACGTACTTGCACACGGAATGTTTATTACAATCTAAATACTACTAGTAATCTTTAATTTTTAAAAATAAAATAAATACTAGCTGGATTGACGAGAAAAGCAATAAGTCTCTCATCATGACTCTTCTCCATCGTCTAATGAAAACAAACTCCAACTTATTTTTACTTTATTTTTAGTATTAGAATGGTTACCTCTTTTTGAGGGAAACAGAGAATGAATGAACAAAAGAGTGAGAGGGAACATCATATTTAAGTTTCTGAACCCCTCCCCCTTACCCCTTTGATACGTAGCGATGCATTATATGCACATATTCGTACTTTAATATATGTGTACGTTGCTATAATATTTACAATCAAATATGTATATAGTTTCAATATATGAAAAAGAATATACAAATCATTTTTATTGACGAAATATAATGCATTTAGATTGACGATCTAGGACCACTTTTTTCCCTTACCGTGTGGTTACATTCAGAAAAATTTACCTTTTATCAAATGTGACTGTCAGTATCTTAAAAGGTTTCTATAAATAAAACACGTACCCATACCTGGTTTGAGATCTGACCTCCACTGTTGATCACTTTATTAATTATCAAATATCAACCAGAGGGCGACAATTTAATTGGAACTTTCTTTACTACATGATTTGGTTGCATACTTGCATGTTGATTCTCAAGAGTCAAGGCTCCCAATGGTAAATGTTATTTAGTGGATGAGCGCATTTTCCTTTTAACAAAATGTTTTTTTTTTCTTTGTTGAAAACTCATAAGTAAATTTTGATATTTTAATTTTGTACAAATTAAAAATGAGTGACATGTGCGCCATCCATGTGTGCCCATTGACTTATACTAAAAAATTATCAAATCTCGCGTCAATCATCGTATTTTGCTCGCAGATTTTCCCACAACCTCTGCTCGCCGTTTCTTTATAGTTTTAGACTTTTATTTTGTATCTATCTGCATAATTACAAATTTACAACTTACAATTGTATGTGCGTAGAAAACTAGTTTTTTTTTTTTTTTTTTTTCTTTTAATCTATCAAGCTCAATCACAGCTAACATTATGTTTTTTTTCCAAACCTACCGTCGTATATTTCCAAACTATATATATAGAAATTTACAACATTTCCTAAATTATTTCAACCCTACAAACCTACCATTGTTTATTTTCACACTATATATATAGAAATATACCGAATTTCCTAATTTATTTAAACATACACCCACTGTAGTCTATATGTATATAAGTCTTAATATTTCAGTTTATACTGAGCGATACTTTGAATTCCTAAATTGTTTCTTACCAATTAATCTCTTACGGAAAAATAAAATACACACTCGTACGTTATCAACATTCAACAGTACGAATCGTCTATATACGATATAAAAGTCGGTCTTCGTGTTGAAATTTCCAGCTAATGCCCAAAATGCTAGGATCAAATACGCGCGAATATATATTAACATAAATCATTGATCGAATATAAAAATTCTGGTTTTTTTTACAACAATCAAACTTGTGTCAATTTCTAACTAGAACTAATATTTTGACGTTATTCACCTGCAGTACTATTGTCATTATTTTCACTTTCATTATTCTTCTACTACTATATATTATGTACCTACAATATAAAAACGCTATTCAACATGTACAATTTTCATCATTTCATGATTTTACTACTACGTACCATCATCGCAGCTATCGCACACCGTAATGTCAATTTATAATAACGAAGGATCGGATGTATAATAATGTAGTATATAATAAAATAAAATTGGACTATATAAATAGAACAAATGATGAGAACCTGCAGATTAGTGTGAGCTAATGGGGTCAATATTCCTCAATCAACTGAAAAGATTCTAAATAAACAATAGCCACACTTTCCTGAAGTGGACAGTACTAAGCTACTAGCTCCATGTATATCATAACTATGAGTACATACATAGTAGAGAATCTATCTATGTCTGCATGTGTATATGTATACGTACTGTATACATCTACGTGTGAATAATGTCGTTCATTGTTCAATGATTCTTGTATAATCACAGCTGGGGAACTTTTTTAGTTAACAAATTGAAGAGAGTGTTTTCTATTAATTGTGGTGGCCAATGACCATATATAATAAATATGAAAATAAAGTGGTTTCGTAATTAAATTATGATGGCGCCGAATCGAATATGACGTACTAACAGTGTTACATTAATATACTCCAACATAAATCTATATATAGTTCCATACATATATGTTCACATAAATTTGATATGGTACGTGTACGTATTATATTTAATCAGAATTTAATACCCTCGACCCATTCGTATTAATTAAAAATCTTATGACGTGGACAGCCATCTCAATTATGCCTCCATGCCTTTTTATTTCCTCTCGAGAAGGAACCAAAAAGCTTAATGACATTTAATTCTGAAAACTAATTGAAAGAGATGGCTTAATGCCTTGGTCAAGGAGGTATGAATCTTGTGTTGATTTTACTAATCGTACTCTACTTATTATCGGCACGTGTAATCAAATACCTCGGGCACTGGCAGACATAAAATTGGATTATTCGGACATAAATTAATTACTATCGTACGTAAGTCGTATTTTTAGGATTATTAACTCGGAAAAAAGTACGTTCTTAAAATACTCTTAAAAAAGACCTAACAAGTCTTTCATATACTCAAGACCTACTACGTACCGCACAAAATAAGTTTTTATTTGGAGTATATATAGTTATGTCGATCCATCGAGTAAGAGTTGTTTTTGTATAATGTGCTTCTAAATTTGAGCACGAGAAAAAGTATTAGTTACAGCTCAATCAAATTTTACATTAATCACAAAATAACATAATTCATTTAAGTGATAGTATATGAATTAAATATATATATATATATTCGAAACAACATTTTTGTACGGGGGGTTGCATCCGAGTCTTTGCCATCGTACTCTATTTCTTAATTTTACCAATCAAACATATTTGCGAAAAAAAATAAAAGTCTACGAGAAATAGAAAAGAATAGGTCCTAAATTTTCAATATATGACGACGTGACACTAACCACAATTTTGTTTGGACGAAATAAAAGTGGAAGATGGGAAATTCATGTGTTGAGAGGTGACGCACATGCACGAGGGTCGGGCCACATTAGACGACGTGAATTTTTAAAAATAAAAATAATTATTCAATGACTGCCATGCGAATTAAATTTTTGTTCCTTTGTTTCTAATAAAAAAATACATTATAATTTGTTTTGAAAAACACATAATAAATAAAACCATGTCGCATATATTAATTTTCACATGGAACAAAACTGGTTCGCTAAAACTGTGAATCTCAATAATATCTTTTTTGTTCCATGGACCCCAATCCATACTGCCTCCTTCGATTTATTTATTATACTGAAAAAATAACATTTAATTTATACGTATTTATTTTTCTTCCTTTTTCGTTATTATATAGAAAAGCCAAAAAAAAAAAAAAAGAGATTGTGGAGGAGAATATTAATACAGCCCACTTCACATCTATTTTTGTGCAACCATCCATCTCTCTAAAGCTCTCATTACAATGGAAAGACAAATCAACATAGAGAAGAGTAGTAGTGTTTCTCAAGTAACCTTTATCTCCACCGTCTCAGCCACCGCCTCATTGTCCTCTTCACCTACAACATCATCTTCTTCTTCATCATCATCATCATCTAACTTCCCTCACCATGAGGAAGACAACTCCACAAGAAAAGCATCTCGAAGATCAATATTAGCCTCGGTTGAAGACGATGATCAAACCGGAGGAGGAGGAGGAGGAGGAAAAAAGCGAAAGATCAACGGCGGAGATAAGCATCCGACGTATAGAGGAGTACGGATGAGGAGTTGGGGGAAATGGGTGTCGGAGATTAGAGAGCCGAGGAAGAAATCAAGAATCTGGCTCGGCACTTATCCAACGGCTGAGATGGCAGCTCGAGCTCACGACGTAGCCGCTTTAGCCATTAAAGGTACAACGGCTTACCTCAATTTTCCCGAGCTATCCGGCGAGCTTCCTCGTCCAGTCACAAATTCTCCTAAAGACATTCAAGCCGCCGCCTCTCTAGCCGCCGTCAATTGGCAAGATCCGGTCAACGATGTGGAGGAAGTAGCTGAATTAGCTGAAGCCGAGCCGAGTCGAGCCGCGACGGTGATTTCTTCGGACACAAGCACCACCACACAAAGTCAAGAGTCTTTGGAAGCTTCTTGTGCTTCGACGACGTCGTGTACGGACAAAGACAATGACGAAGAGAAGCTGTTTGATTTGCCGGATTTGTTTACCGATGAGAATGAGATGATGATACGAAACGAAACGTTTTGTTATTACTCGTCCACGTGGCAACTCTGTGGAGCCGATGCTGGGTTTCGGCTTGAAGAGCCGTTTTTTCTGTCTGAATGACTAAATAAATTACCCTTTTCGAGAGGCTCCATCGCTAACACTTTGATTAGTTCACCATCTTCTTCAATTTCTCTATTTAAGTTTGATTTTTCATTTTCCAGCTTGAGTGATATTGATTTTTTTTGTAAAGAAACGGGTACGTTTTGATTTTCTAGAAAAAAAAGTGTGTTTGTGTAATATAAATGTGACGAGAGAGCATGTTAAGAAGTTGCAGAATATTACTATAATTAAGTTTACGAAAAATGAACCAAAAGAACAAAAAATTGTAATAAAACCCAATTGTTTCTTTAACACTCGGTCAAAATATTATAGTAATAGCTAGAATTTGGAAATTTGTTGTATATCATTTAAAAGTTTATCATCCATACATTTGAGTTATAATTTCGTTATTATACTTGGTTTCACAAAATACATGAAGATGCAGTCCTTTAGTAACTTCTTAAGCATCATCACAACAAATTATACATTTACTTTAGTAAGTTTTTTTCACTTATTATCAAATATATACATTATATTGTTCACTTATTACCAACAACATTTAACATGCATATTTGACAAGGGTTTCATTAATGATTAACGCAGTAACACGTAATCCACGTTCTTGGCCTAGCTAGTTTTTATAACTAACTTTTTCTTTTCGGATTAATATGTCATATATGTAGTGTATGAGGTTTTGATGAGATGATGATTGTGAAAATTGACAGTCAAGAAGATAAACTTTTGATGAATTATTTAATTATTAAAAAAAAAACTATTCTAGGTGTTGGAAAATAACATGAGTCACATGGTGATGATGTCTTACATCTTTTCTATATAAGATTTTTACATTTTCATTAATATTTTTATTTTATAGTGTTTTTACTTTGTTTGTTTGTCCACTTCTTTAATATTTGTCAAAAGTGAAAGAATATAAACTGTAATAAGGTGATTGCTTTTGGCCAACACCTTACTTTGTTCACCACTATATATGAGGCAATTTAAGACTGTTATTGTTATTGATTCCCAAACATATTGGACCCTTAGATTTGAGAGTGACAATAACTTTTGTTATATATAAAATATTTTTTTATTTGACAATACTTTTTTGTCATAACATATAACAGTAAATGGCAAAAAATAAGTGAAACCCCACTACACGAAACGATTTCCTCATACGTAAGTAAGTTAATTACTAAACAAAAAAAACAAACTCCACATCAACCTCGTCGTTATACATGGTTTTTCAGAAATAGATTCATCGTCCACAGTCAAATTCGGATTAAGTCTTATATTTTTGATTTAGTGGGAAATATTAGAATTCGTCCTTTCATATCGAATGTGAAGTAAGGTTAAATTTATAATTGCCCCTTGACAATCGTAATAATATTCGAATATACATGTATATATATATATATATATACTGATTTGGTGAGACATAGGGATAGTTGGAGACAGGTCATTAAATAGAAACGTAGTGGGTGTACAAGTGAGCTCACTATGATCATTATCTCAATACATAGTAATAATAATTAAATGTTGGGTTAATTTTCTATTTTTCTCATGATTTTAAGGTTTGAATGTTTATATGCTCTATACTTCTATGTAGACAATTACAACACATGCATACTCTCTCATGATTTTAAGGTTTGAATTGTATAAAAATAATAACAAATTTTTTAATGAGGTGTGGTTTTGTCGTGTAATTGATTAGAAAAAGTTAACATCAAATGTTATTTAATACTATGAGTGAATAACTTTAAAAAATCAATTTACAAAATAAAATGAGGGAGTATTTAATTAAGTACTCTCCATTCTATAGCAGCCTATGAATTATTATATATATTGTGTACTTCTATATATACACACACGTTAGGTAACGAACTTCCACAATTCCTAATCTACCATTTGTGTCTCTTGTTTGGATATTTCTGATTGTTATTGGATTATATATTTATATGTAAAAGACTTGGGTTATATATCTAAAGGCATAAAGCATATATAATGTATTAAATTATATACGCAGTCAGAGCAAAAAACTGAAGCTAGTAAACGTTTCTTACCTCACGTATATACAAATATTATAGAATCGACGAATATTAAGTCCAGTTCTGTAAGATACAATATGTCAAATGGCGACAATAAAAATTATAGAAGTGACAGTATATATGTAGAATACTTCCTTATATATAAATAAAGAAAGAGATATGTATATATACGTATGTACCTGGATCGTTTGGACGATACTCTGACTGACAAATTACAAGAGGGTGAATTTGTTGTTTGGCATCTTGTGGCATGCAAACCTAACTATGTGTACAGACTATTAATTAGTTAAGTCCAATATATTTATATATCTGCCACTATATATTATGGTTCCGTATTATTGGACGCTACGACTACTCTATTATTTCTGTTTCGTTTTTTTTACTACTATTTATGTGTTAAACTACTAATATCATCTATTTGTGAAAGATAATGAGAACCCTATGTACCAAGAGAAAGCAAATGATCTGGAATGTATAAACTAGTTCGAGTCTCTGAATTGTTAATTTAGATTATAGTGACAAGATATACCCAATTAATGATTATTAAAAGAAAAAGACGGGGTCTAGGATCAGCTTAATTCCCGTTGATTAATAATTAAGTAATTGAAGAAAATAGAACGCAAACTTATTTACAATTATTTGATCTGAAACAGATCTTGTCTCGTGAATAACCTTGGTAATGGTGATATCAATGTAAATTTGGAGTCGACAATAAGATTAAAGAAAATGAAGTGCTTTAGGGAAAAGTCATTAGATACTAAGTGTATGATTGTTTTCCTCTTTCGTCAATAAAATGCTTTAAAAAGAGAAATGCAGGTTGACAGTCTCTCTCTCTCTCTCACTCACTTATTTTCTGTAACCTTATTTTCATTCTTGTTGATTTAAGCTTATTTTCTTACTCTTATTACACTTTTACATTTAAAAAAACTCTAATGTATATAATTTACATATATGTTTCGAAAACATATTGTAAAAAATATATGTTGGCTTAAACAATGTTTTCTGTTTTTAATTACTAGTATAATTTATGGACTAAGAATCAAATATATCGAGCCTTGCTCATAATATCTAATGGAAATCCTAATATATTTTCTATACGTGTGGAAAATCACATTTACATTTGAAATACGAATTAATTATCCTCAGACTTACATTCCTACTTTGTTCATGTATATACACGTATTATTAAGAATTTGTTTTACTTTTTATCTTCAGACTTTTTTTAACACAAACAAGAAAAGCATATTATAAACACATACAAAATAAAAGAACATAACCGTTGTAAAACACTGGACGTGGATATCCATAACCGATCCATGCATAGTCCATACCGGTCCATGTGCGTTTTAGAGATTATGGCCCATGGTCGAAGGCCCATTACTTGTTATCTATTTTCTAGTTGGTTTTATACTTAGAGTTTGTCACTACTATATATATGTAACCTCTATTCGATTGAATCAATAAGAAGAAGAGAACACAATCTTGTCTCTTACTTTTACAACACGTTATCAGTACGAAGCTCTAAAGCCAGCTGAGAAGAACCCTTAACCTAAAAACCCTAAAACCGCTGCCGCTTTTATTCCTTGTTCGTCCAAGTCTGGCGATCAGTTTCATCGGTGTTCGCGGCTAGTTCCTGTTCGTGATCAAAGGAGTGTTCGGAGATCTGTTCCTGTTCATGAAGCAGCTCCTGTTAGTGATTTCTTCCTCCTATCTAGGCCGAGGTTCGTGGATCAGCTCAAGGTACAACCGAGGTCTTTAGCTCCCGGTTCAAATCCGTTCAACCCCAAATCGGTGGAAGGTAAATAAAATCAAACCTCTCGAACTTGATCCTTAAATCTATTGGAACTATAAACCTACAAGTACAAAATCAAACAAACAAGTTCATAAGTTTCGAAAATCCTAAACCCTATAACTTAAAACTTTAAAATCGGTTGTTGTAGGTTGTTTAGATTGATTGCAATTGAACTGTTTATACTATTACTAAAATCCGATCATGATTGTTTGATTGTTTGAGAATTTCATTGCATAAAACCTTAGAACTAAAACCTAAAATTCAAATTGCTTAAGATTAAAAATTTAGGGTTGTTTGAATTGATTGTTTGTTGCATAAGAACCCTAGAACTAAACTATCAAATCCGAAATTCATAGAATAAAATTTAAACTAATTGTTCTAAGGATTAAATCCGATTTAGGTGTTTGAGAAATTCAAACCCTAAAAGCTAAGAAATTAAAATCGAAAATTATTAAGTATTTGCAGATAATAAATTTGGATAACTTCTAAATTAATTATAATTATGATCTTATTTAAGAAATATTTCCTAAAAACTTTGTTGTTATCCAATGTTAAGAAAAGGAAATCCAATCTAGTAAAAGGAAAATTACTAAAACTCAAAATTATTTAAGAAAAAATAAATCTTTGCATGCTAGTATCTATATAGGTTTGTTGTCTTTGCATGCATACATAAGCCACAAAATTTGAGTGTAAAATTAAGGCATGGATCGGTCTCAAATACCGCATGACCTAATGGTTGATGGCATGGTTCGGTCTCAAATACCGCATGTCCTAATGTTGATTGCATGGTTCGGTCTCAAACACTGCATGCTAACTATCAGATGTTTTGTTCTGTATTATGCAGATGACAAAGCTCAACAACCTCTCCTATGTTGCTCTTAATGTTTCGGGAGACAACTACTTACGATGGGCTTTGGATACTAAGATCCATCTGAAATCAAAGGATTTATGTGAGTGCATTGAGGAAGATGTTGAATGTTCTGAGAAGAACAAGTATAAGGCGATTATGCATATACGCCACCACCTTGCTGAGAGTCTCAAGGGACAGTACCTCACCATTGAAGATCCTCTTGACCTTTGGACATAGCTGAAAAGCAGATATGGACACCAAAATACGGTGCTCCTACCAAAGGCTCAATTTGATTGGAAAACCCTAAGGATCCAGGATTTTAAATCCGTGGACGAGAATAATTCAGCACTATTTAAGATAGTGTCGATTTTAAGGTTGTGTGGTACTGAGGTTACGGAGAAGGATCTGCTAGAGAAGACATTCTCTACCTTTCACTCCAATAACATACTGCTTCAACAACAGTATCGTGAAAAGGGGTTTAAGACATATGCGGACCTCATCTCTTGTTTGGTGCTTGCTGAGCAGAACAATGAGCTATTGATGATGAATAGTGCATTGAGACCTCCTGGTACTGCTCCACTACCAGAAGCTCATAAGGTTGATTTGGCAAAGAAAAACTCTCAAGAGCCTAAAGAGCCGAAAGAGACTAAAGAGTCCAACTATGTCCATAGGGACAAGTATGGCCGTGGCCGTGGTGATCCTGGTCGTGGGACCTATTAAGGACGTGGTGGTCCTGGCTGTGGAAACCGATTCGGCTTCGGCCGTAATCGGGGAAGGGGCCGTGGACAATTTAAACCACAATTTAAGACCAAATCTACTTGCCATAGATGTGGTATGGAGAACCACTGGCTTAAGACATGCAGAACTCCTAAGCACCTTGTTGATCTCTATCAAGAAAGTCTAAAGAAAAATCCGGAAGCTAACTTGGTTCATCTCGATGGTGAAGGGGATTTCGACTATGAGAATGATGACCAACTAGAGTATGAAACCTCCGATTGTTTAGGAGAGAATAATTAAACTCAAATGTTGTTTTAATTTAATTTTGTGGTTTTATGTTTTGCATTTGATTGGATTATTATTTTGGATAATTATTTTGGTTTAAATTCAAATTATTTATTTTTTTCAATATATTTGCTTGTTTTATTACTTTAAAGTTTAAAACATAAATTTTTGTCTATAATAGAAATGGCTGAGGACAAGAACATACTTGTGGTGGACAGTGGATCCAGCCACACAATTTTGAAAAATAAGAGATATTTTATTAATCTCATTATGAAAAGTGCAAATGTTAGTACAATTGCGGGTATAGCAAGCCTAATAGAAGGCTACGGCCAGGCTAATATTTTGCTACCTAACAGCACACATCTTGAAATATGTGATGCCTTGTATTCACCCAACTCAAGGAAAAGTTTATTGAGCTTTAAGGACATTCGTTTGAATGGTTTCCATGTTGAGACAAAGGGTGAAGGAGACAAAGAGTTTCTAGAAATTACAGAAATCACCCAAGGACATAAGAAAGTCCTAGAGACTATACCTGCACTAGCCACTGGTATTTACCATGCTAAGATTAATATGATAGAGGTTAACTTGGCAATTAACAAGATTTTCAATGAACAGTTCACTTTATGGCATGACCGGCTTGGCCATCCGGGTTCTAACATGATGCGTAAACTTATAATGAATTCAAATGGGCACACTCTTAAGGAGAGGAAAGTTATCCCTAAACATCTCACGTGTGTAGTATGTGCACAAGGGAAACTTATTATAAGACCATCACCAGCAAAAGTAAATAAAAAAACTTTGCATTTTCTGGAAATGATACAAGGAGATATATGTGGACCAATACACCCACCATGTGGGACGTTTAGATACTTTATGGTTCTAATCGATGCATCGACCAGACGGTCGCATGTTTGTCTATTGTCAACTAGAAACCTTGCGTTTGCTAGATTGTTGGTCCAGATAATACGGCTAAGAGCCCACTATCCAGATTTTCCACTTAAGACTAAACGTCTAGATAATGCTGGTGAATTTACATCCCAAACGTTTAATGAATACTGTATGTCCATGGGTAAGTGTGGAACATCCTGTGGCACATGTCCATACACAAAACGGATTAGCTGAATCCTTCATTAAACGTATTCAATTGATTGCTCGACCATTGCTTATGAGGTCGAAGCTCCCTGTGTCGGCTTGGGGACACGCAGTATTACAAGCAGCTGAATTAGTACGCATCATGCCATCTAGTGAACATAAGTATTCACCATCCCAACTATTAACGGGTCATGAGTCAGACATATCCCATCTCAAAACATTCGGGTGTGCCGTTTATGTACCGATTGCTCCACCACAGAGAAATAAGATGGGACCTCAAAGGAGGATGGGAATATATGTTGGATATGATTCTCCCACATTATTAAGTATCTTGAGCCAACTACGGGTGATTTATTTAAGGCCAGATACGCGGATTGTCAGTTTGCTGAATCCGAATTTCCTATGTTAGGTGGAGAGAATAACAAGCTGGTTAAAAAAATAACTTGGAATCAAACATCCTTGAATTTGCTAGATCCTCAGACTCTAGCCTGTGATGCAGAGGTCCAAAAGATTATACATTTGCAAAAGCTAGCTATACAATTGCCAGGTTCCTTTGCTGGCCCAAAGAGAGTAACTAAATCGTACATACCAGCTTGTAATACACCAGTACGTATTGATGTTCAGAAGGAACACAATAAGCAAGTTGCTATAGAGTCTAAGACCTGTTTGAAACGAGGTAGGCCATTAGGTTCCAAAGATAAGAACCCTCGGAAATCTAAGAAAAGTACAAATCAAACCGAGGTTAAGGAAATAACAAACATGGCCGCGGCAAATCCTAAAGCACCGAATGAGGTTTGGGACGCTGAACCTCAAGGTCCTGAAGGTATTGATAATAATGAGATCTCAATTAATTATATCATGTTTGGAATACAATGGAACTGTAAAGATGTCGACATTGATGAAATATTTGCATATAAGGTAGCACTTGAGATAAATGAGGATCATGAACCCACGTCTATATTAGAGTGCACTCAAAGTAAAGATTGGTTAAAATGGAAAGAAGCCATTGACGTGGAGTTAAACTCTTTAAAGAAGAGGAATGTGTTTGGTCCGATCTTAAGGACACCATTCGATATAAAGCCAGTTGGACATAAGTGGGTCTTTGTAAAGAAGAGAAATGAGAATAATGAAATCGTCAGATATAAGGCACGGCTTGTGGCACAAGGATTCTCTCAAAGACCAGGAATAGATAATGAGGAGACTTACTCCCCTGTGATGGATGCAACGACTTTTAGGTATCTAATAAGTCTGGCTATAAGAGAAAAGCTGGATTGGCGGTTAATGGATGTTGTAACCGCATACTTATATGGTCTACTGGATAATGAGATATATATGAGATTACCAGAGGGTATTGAGCTCAAAGATAAGAGCGGTTCTCGAGAATAATACTGCATAAGGCTAAACAAATCCCTTTATGGACTGAAACAAAGTGGGCGAATGTGGTACAATAGGTTAAGTGAGTACCTAGCCAAAGAGGGCTATAAGAATGATCCCATCAGTCCATGTATATTTATAAAGAAGTTTGCAAACAAAGGGTTTGTCATAATAGCAGTATATGTGGATGATTTGAATGTCCTAGGAACCTCTGGGGAAATCACCCAAACAGTCGAATATCTAAAGAAAGAATTCGAGATGAAAGACCTAGGCAAGACAAGATTCTGTTTGGGATTGCAGCTTGAGTACATAAATGATGGAATCCTTGTGCATCAAATGACATATACTGAAAAGGTACTCAAGAGGTTTAATATGGACCAAGCTCACCCATTGACTAGCCCGATGGTTGTGAGGAGCCTTGATTTGGATAAAGATCCATTTGGTCCGAAGAAGGCCGATGAAGAAGTTCTCGGTCCGGAAGTGCCATATCTCAGTGCTATAGGAGCGTTAATGTTCTTGGCTAGCCACAATAGACCAGACATTTTTTTTGTCGTGAACCTCCTAGCTAGGTTTAGCTCTTGTCCAACCCAAAGGCACTGGGACAGTATTAAACATATATTACGTTACCTACAAGGAACGTTAGATTTGGGTTTATATTATACTAACCATAACAAAGAAGGTTTAGTTGGTTTTGCTGATGCAAGTTATCTATCGGATCCGCACAATGTTAGGTCACAAACCGGCTATGTGTTCACACACGGTGGTACAACTATTTCGTGGCGTTCTATGAAGCAGACCATTGCAGCTACATCATCTAATCATGCCGAAATCTTAGCAATGCATGAAGCCAGCCGTGAATGTGTGTGGTTGAGGTCAATGGCTCAACACATCCGATCAGATTGTGGCATGGCCGACGATAAGGAGCCTACGGGTCTCTATGAAGACAATACGGCCTGCATCGCACAGCTTAAGGAAGGCTACATCAAGGGAGATCAGACGAAGCACATTTTACCCAAGTTCTTCTTCACACACGAGTTACAAAAGGCTGGAGAAGTTCAAGTGGTACAAGTTCAATCATGCGATAATTCAGCCGATCTCTTCACAAAGTCATTACCGACATCAACATTCAAGAAGCTCACGCACCAGATTGGAATGCAGAGACTTAAGGACTTCTAGGGATGATTGGAATAGGAGGAGTAATGCGTGTTGTACTCTTTTTCCTTCACCGTGGTTTTGTCCCAATGGGTTTTCCTAGTAAGGTTTTAATGAGGCAGCACCCCCAAGCGCATTGCCGAGATCCTTCCTTGCACTTGCACGGTTATGTCATCCAAAGGGGAGTGTTGTAAAACACTGGATGTGGATATCCATAACCGGCCCATACACAACCCATACCGGTCCATGTGCGTCCTAGAGATTATGGCCCATGACCGAAGGTCCATTACTTATTATCTATTTCCTAGTTGGTTTTGTACTTAGGGTTTGTCACTAATATATATATGTAACCTCTATTCGATTGAATCAATAAGAAGAAGAGAACACAATCTTGTCTCTTATTTTTACAACAATAACTCCTTTATTTTTCTTATACATTGTTATCTAATCGGGACTTCCCTTGTATGAAAACGTTTTTTTTTTTCTGTCTTTATATTGCTATAATTAATTATCTTGTTCGTGACGCAACCATATATTTCTACCTTTCAGCACTTAAGACTTTTTAAAATCTGATTAGTGATACACATATGTATGTATATATAGATCGAGAGATAGAACCAGAACGGAGCTAAAACATGTGATCTTTATCTTTGGGAATAAAGTGGCTTAAAAAAGAAAAAGCAAGCAATTAGAAAGACCAAACTGAAAGTGAAAGCAGTAGTAGAATAATAAGAAGAAAATAATTAAGAGCATCTGTTTCAAATAAATTAACTCTTTCACCTCTCAGCCATTTTTTTAAAGGAAGGAAAAGAGAAAAAGAACATGTGCGGCAATACCAATGATCATGTCTTCAGACAATATGAAAAGAAAAAAAAACAGTGAAAAGCAAAATACCATTCCAAATTAAGTGTTGGTTCAAAAAATTTAAAGTATTTATGATGCTCTTAATAGTCTTTTTTTCTTAGTAAGAGTTTTGTGTAGTCGTTTTTCTTATATATAAAATCGACAATGAATCAAGTCTTTTTCTTTTGTATAAATGTAGAGTAGTCGATCACTAGAGTATGCGGGCGCTTCCTACACACTTCACACTATATGTTTTCAACAGTTTGTATCAGTTGTTGATCTATAGATTCATCCCAAATTGTACGAATGAACAGCCAAGATTTTTGCCACATCATGATATCTAAATTGAGAATCGTAGAACATAACACACGATTGGATAATACAACTAAGAGGAAGAAAAAAAAAGATTATTTAAAAATCAATTGCGGAAACCATATTCCCAATTACAAACAAAAATGGAAGGATAAGACATAAACCCTAAAAGAGTGTTAAGATTCTTACCTATTTCTCTATCACATGATCAAAATCCCACAATGTTATCTTCAAAAACACTGATTTGCCATATCCCATTATTCTTCATGATCTTTCCCAGTACAAAAACGAGAGTAATAATTACAGAGAGATCTAATGTTTTATCTATATGAAAAGAAGTCCCTGTGGTTTCACAGTATCGTCATACATCTATGCTCACAGCGTTTCGGTTCAGTCAGATGTAGATAGGTTTAATATCATTCGGTCCAAAACTGGCTGAGCATGTCGGACACTTTTTCTGTCGAGTTCCTGTGAGCTTTTGCACACATGGGTTGCAAAACAAGTGGTAGCATTTCGTGATCACCACCTAGTTTTTTGAGAACAAAATACCAAAACCAATCAGAACACACGCAGTTTTGATTCAAGATTCAAATAAAAAAATCAGTAACATCATGATTTAAGCATCTTGCTGAAATCTAAACAATGGAGAGTAGTGAGTCCCCTTACCTCTTTTGGGCGATCGTTGCAGGCCTTACACTTAAGAATTTCTTTGAATTCACTGAGTTCTTGTCGGAGCTTTTGAATGGCCGATGATCCTTCTATGAGAGATCGAAGACGAGAAACTTTCTTTTTGGCGATTTCCATTTCCTCCTCTATCCTTCTTTTATTAAACCTGACATATGCAGAAGATAATAATAAGCTGCTCATCACCAACAACTGTTTTATAACGGACAAGTGGGAGGGAACACTTGATTTACCTTTCAATTTCAAGTTCCAGCTCCAATGCCCCATAATCCACCCGGCTTTGCTCAACTTTAGAATGTGACTCCTCCAGCCTTGACCTAGCTTGTTCCAAGCCATTCCCAACGTCTGCACGTTTCTTTTGCAGATTTTCATGAGTAACAGACTTTTGATATCTATCTTCCGCTAGTTTCTGAAACTGATCTGTGCAGAACCTCAACTGCAAGAAAAGGCACCTTCATGTCAAAGTCTCATAATAAGGGGTCTTACAATTTGTGTATACACAGGTATACCTGATCTTCAATTCTTGAGGATTTCTTGGATAAGAAACTAGCAGATGCACTGCCTTGCTGTATATCCTTATCCATAATATATTTATCAATAAGCAGCATATCTTGCATCTGCCTTGAAGTTATGCCTTCCAAGAAAAGCTGAAACAACAATGGACGAGCATAAAAAATTACATCTCATAGTCGGATCCAAGTAACAAACCATCCTTATTTCATGATATTCTTGCATAACATATAAGGTATATAACAACAGAAATTGGCCCAGGCCATTAACACAATCCATCAATCTCCAACTTATTGTAACACTAGTAGATATACGTGTAAGTGTAAAGTTTAGAGGAACAAGAAGAGTTTGGAATAAACACCTTGATGTTATAGTCATCTCTCTCTGTAACTTGAATCAAAAGCTGTTGGTTTTGTGGTACAATGTCTTCGTAGGCACTTCCAATTGCCTAAAAGAAGATAGTTACTGTAAATCGATACCCAACATCAAGGTTTTTAAAATATGTTATAAACAAAGAAACAAGAAATTTCATACGCAAACCTGTATTTCAGAAAGGTATGTTCCATGTTCTTCATGTTTAGACTTCAAGATATCAGAATGCTTTGCGACATCCCTGAAACAAACAAGACCTATCCCTGTCAAGAAAACAGTCTCAAAGAATTCCTATCGAAGAACAATCCGCAGAAAGATTTCGATGAATATGCAGTGTCTTCTACATAGCAGAGGAGAGTGCATGAAACGAGTTTGAATTATTTACCGTTTACAATCATCCATTTTCTGCCTTAAATCAGCAATCTCATCTTCGGCAGCAGCCAACATTTGTTGGGAAACTGCCTCCGCTTCATTTGCTGCCTTAACCCGCAACTCCAAATTTTGCTCATCAAGGGAGGATTTTACACTTTGAACATGAGCCCAAGCCCTATACTCCCGTTCCTTAGCTTCAGCTATGTCCCTGCCACAGCATAATATCCCAGTGATACTTAGGGCAATGCACCAAGCGCATAACAATAACGTGTGTTCAGCCAAGATACGAATATAAAAATATACTAACAACCAAAAGAGAATTTCATCTGATGGAAGTGTAAAATATTTGTGAAGAATAAACTAGCAAAGTGAACATAAGTTTCCAGAACGCAAGAAAAGTTAGCAGCAAATTTTCAGCAAGATTGGATAGTTCGGTCTAAAGGCAAGATTGATAACACTATTATACTACATATATGGCCACAACGTAGGGGAAGGTAAGAAAACTTTTCTCTAATAATTAAAATCGTGGATAGCGACCACTGGATTTGTTACATATAGTTGAGCTTACCTCGGATCGGTGGACTCACGTTTATACATCTCCAGAAACAACTTCAACTCCTCATGACTGTTCTTCAAATCACGAACCTGCATGACAGACTCATATTACTTGGAAGTAAAGAACATAACAACTGCCTCTTTGCCAACCAAAAACTACAACAAAATTTAACAAATTTTACTTTGCTAATTGTCTTTTTGCAATTCTTTATCCAAGAAATATATTTTAAAACAAGGTTGACATAATGCAGATAACGATAACCGATATCAATACCGTCAACACATAAGAGATGGGCAGTATACTGAAAAAGGTAAATATAATGCATCATACCGTAGCATTCAGGTCACCTAGCTGAGAAGCATAATCAGCTGATCTCAAATGCAATGCTTCACATTCTCTTGTCTGTTCACCAATTAGGCTTATTAAGTAAGAAAAACATAAACTGTAACAGCATACATCATTCACTGTTCAGCATATTTTTGGGTCAAAACACTGATCAAAATTGTTGCCCACCTTTCTACATAGAACCCCAGAGAGGGACTGGACATCAGCCCGCAGAGAATGAATACCTCCAGCAGTCTCTTTATAATTGTCTAACTGACTTCGCATGGAACTCATCTCTTCTGGGAATGAAGATATTAATGCCTTCATATCTGCAAAGATTTCTTTTCTACCTGACACATAAATCACTTAATCAGACTCCATGTGAAACAGGGGCGGGTGTTACACACATAATTGTAAGTCAAAGTAATCAATGTGTGACCTCGCTCTCTTGTTATATTTCCCAGCCTAGTCTTGATTCGATTTTTTTCATCCAGTTGTTTCTGTATCTCCACATCTAAAGTGGCCATTTTAGAATCAGTAACAGCAGAAGTCCTTCTAGAAACATCAACTAGTTCATTTTTTACATTCATCTCCCTTTCCCTCCAGACTATACTATCTTTTTCAACCTGAAATTTTCGAATGGAGGAAAGCTTCACAACCAAATATACAACATAAATATTATGAAGATAGGTTCAAAAACGAAAATAGTAATCCAGATATAACCTGCAGTTTCTCAAGTAAAGCCATAGACTGGAAAACTGCTGCTTTGGATTTTTCAAGCTGGTCTTTCAAAGAAAGGCAGGCTTGAGAAGATGAGATGCACCTCACAGACTTTGACTTGTTCTGTTAGAAAACTCTTATATCAGTTTTAGCAATAGGAGGAAGCTAAATTCCACAAGTTTTCATACATCAAAACTCTTGCAGAAATAAACTAGTATAAGTAAATACCGCAACTGGATCATAGACTGACCTGTAAATTACTCATTTTTTCAAGCATTTTTGTCCTCTCCTGATGAAGATCTTTTAGCTCTTGTAGCCTGCCTGAAGCCAGGACCTACAAAATCCAGCCTTTTATCAAACCAAAATTCAAAGCATTACCAATGAAAACACAAAACCAGAAAAGCAAATTTACCGTTAACTCCTTCAGAACTGTTTCCATGTCTTGCAGATCCCTTTGTTTATCCCTTTCCCTATCGCTGGTAGCAAGCTTATTTCCAAGGCTCAACACTGGGAAAAACGCCCCCGCTGTTGCATCCCTTTCTGCTCTCAATGCTGACAAGTCACCATTACACTGTTGAAGCTCCACGACCTCATTCTCTAGCTCCCCTTCGATAAGATCAAATAAAAGATAATGTCAGTTCATAAAGCCGGCAAAAAAGCAATAAGTGGGCATGCAAACTAATTCAACTCTGTTTGAATCTCTGATCTGCCTACTGACTAGTTCTTAAGGTATATATAGGTAATTAATTTCCAGAATTAAAGATGCTTCGCTTTTGTATATGTATGTCAATTTCAAAGAATTACCAGCTCTTTTAATCTACTAGAATGTATCGAAATATATTAACATGGGTATCCCAAATGGTATAAAATAAAGATAAGAAAGTTATGTCTCAGAAGGGTTTGTATAATTAGTTCACTATGAGTATATCTTCTACAAGAAGACAACTACATATCTTGTTAACAGCTGGCTCTATCAAGTAGTAGTAATAGTAAATATTCAAATGAGAAGAGACAAAGTAGCTACCTCTAATTCGTTTGAGGTCTACTCTGACTTTAGCATCAGCATCACGATGAGTCTGCAATTCTCTAGAAAGTGATCTGAACTTCACAAGCACATCATCTAGATCCACCCTGACACTTTTAATTTCTGGTTCCAATTCATTCATCGCTAGCTGTCCGCACAAATCTATAAAAGAAGGCAATTTCATATCAGACCTGGGTTAATACAAGCTTGTCAGCTTGTAGTAGACGCATGCATACCTTTATCAAGACCAGTTCTGAGAGCTGAGGGATATAATTCATCCTTCAGACACCTCAAATCATTAGTCACGGCTACTAGGTTATACAAGGTTTGCGTCAACTGGCTTGACGTATTCACTTTATTTTCTTCCATCCCATTCGAGCAGATATTAGATGAGGAGCTCTCAGTCGCACCAGTTTCGAGTAGTCGGTTGATGAAATCGTCTTTCACGGCCAGAGACGACCCATCTGTGAAACAAATTTAAGTTGTAAGTCATATTTGTAACATATAAAACCAAATTTTAGCTAGAGCTTAGCACTAACAGAACGAATAAGAGGTGGGCAAAGCTGTTCATACCCTCCTTGTTTACAAACCTATGAGCTCCGCTGCTTGAATCACTCACACGAACGGAGCATGATTCCACTGCAGCTGTAAGCTGCTACAAAAGCACTAATTAGATCTCTTCGAAAAAAAGACCAGAATAGCAACTGAATTTGGTAATCACTTCTTCTTACTTCTTTTAGTATTATTATAGTCTTTTAATGGCATGGCGGGTAGGAGGAGAGAGGTTTAAAGCAAATTCAATGTTACCTTTTCCCAAGACTTATGGACAGTCTTCAAACTGGAACCGTATGGTAGTTGTTTTTCCTTGACCTGAGAAAGCTTATCTTCAAGAATAGAACACTCGGCCTGCTGAGCCTCTAATTTTTGAGACAGCTTCAGATTCTGGAACTGGAGAACGGCAGTATCAAGCTGTATCAAACGAAAACAAAACCCCTTAAGTGAGAGCCAGAATCTCTCTATTACAAACCGGCAACAGTGATAAGTTCAACTGAAATAGCAAAACAGCATATATATTGCTTTACAAATCCATAAATTCGTTACAGACTACCAAATTCGAGTCATGGTCTAAGGGGTTGGAAAGTTAAAGAATTGATTAGATCGACAACATATGTATCGAGTAAACTCAGGGTTAATATCTTCATAGCAATTATAAAATCAGACGACAATGAAGTTAAAATCAAATTCATAAAACAGCAACAACTAGGACAAAGACATTCAATGCTAAAACAGCATATGAATCTGATAGCTAGAAATCTAATTTGATTGGATAAGTTAGAGAACAGAGGGACATAGATGTAAAGGGGCATGCACAAGCGGAAGGGGGATGAAGAGAAAATACCTTGTCTTCGGAGGAGGGCCAAAAGAAAGGCTGTTTCTTCACGGCGGCTGCCGCTTCTGTGGGTGATATCGAGCTAAAGTGACGCCTTTTACGGTCCGGCTCACCTGCGCTCGCCATTCAAAAAAAAACCCTAGAATCGCCAACAGGATTAAGCTTCTCTCACATCATCATCAGATTGAGTTGAGGAAGCTCGGATACAAAAACAAGTCTAATCAAAACTCCAGAAAAAAATCGAAACTCTCACCCAATGAGAAAACCCTAAAACGATCTAAGCTACGTGATTGCTTCAACCGAGGTAATTCAATTGCTCCCGCAGCTTCCCCCACCCGGAATTACAAAAGAAACCCTAATCTCACCGGTTTTCCAATTCGACCACACTCTCTAATCCTATCTAAAACACACAGAGACCGGGTTTGATCCTCGTAAGATGATGTCACAAACGGTTAAGTCCCACCCAAAGCACTCTCTCCCGAACACACAGCACTCAGAGAAAAATAAAACAAGAGTGAGAGAGACAGAAAGAGTTGAAGTTAATTCGAGTACGATGGCGTAATTTCGTGAACATCTGGAGGGTAATTTCGGAAATAAATTAATATGCCGCTTACAAGATATATAACGCATCGGCCGTCCATAGAATCTCGAACCATCCGAGCCGTACGATCTTAGTTCGTTGAGTGAATATACAAATTTTCCTATTATATATAACTTCACAATGTTTTAACAATTAAATCAAATCATACAAAGGTAAAAGAAGAAGAAAAAAACGTAAGAGATACAAAAAGTCTATGGTTTGTATTCGTACGAAAAGAAAATAAAACGAAAAATACAGTACACAAATAAAACAATTTAAAGTCAAAAGTAGAAAGAACACAAATTTTTGTTAATAGGAGTTCTTTTATCAATCAATCTTCGTCGAGAGTTTACGTTGCTTTTCTTCTTCAACTTGGACAAGCAAAGTCAAAAGAGCTTCGCAAACTTGAGCAGCATCAGCTTCTAAAGGAACCTCGTTCAAGGAAGAGTAGACCATCCAGGCATGGTCTAGCTTACGTTTGGGTCTAACTACCACAGAACCAGGAACCTCTGCATCGCAGCAAGTCACCAGTCCATCACTCTTTTCACCGTATCTGACTTGAAGCAGCTGAGCGCAAGCAGCCATTGCAGCACCAAGCGGCATCACCACTGGGAGTTTTGCGGCTTGGTTTGTGAGAGGAAGTTCAGCGTGTGCGACGTGTGATAAAGTGGCTAGAACCGCTGGGCTAATGCTAGCTTCAGTGCGGAATGAAACTGTTGGAAGTTCTCGCGGAAGCGGATGATTCTTCAAGAACTCTTTTCTTCTCTCGTAGGTTAAATCTTCCAAAGCTTGAATGTCACCCTTCACATTGATCCAAGGAATTCATCAGAAAGATCAACAGGAATGTAACAATATAAGTTTATGTGAAATATCCAAATGATATCTACTATTTAGATAATTTATTGCAACCGTCACTAATATGTTCACACAGACTTACTTATATACCTTTTGAGTCTATCCGTTAGAAATGAAGTTTTCGATATAAATGTTTTGGTCATATATACAACCAAAAATAAATCGCAGGGTACTGCTAGTATATGATCTAAGTGCTATTTTTAAGTTTATCCCTAGTTTCTCACCCCTATATTCGGCTCCACCTAACCTACGGATTTTACCAGGGAATCACAAGAAGCCGATATTATGCAACTGAAACGACTATGTTAGATCACGAAGAGACTTGTTTGCAAACCTTTATGACTTTGGAGATCAGAATCTCCATCATCTTTCTCAAATTGACATAATCACCTAATTGTCCTTCACGGAGGATATCTGTAGCTATTGGACTTCCACCATATGGACTCTGCGCCAATACCAACCCAGCGACCTTATCTTTTAGTTCAGGCCAATATAGTGATAAAGCAGCAGCTGCATCTATGCCTCCTTTGCTATGTCCAAGAAGTAGAACCCGTTTATTAGATCCCCAACAGAGTTCCTCTATGTATTCCTTTATCTCTCTTGCATTTTTCTCAACTGACGACTGATATATAACAATTTTTCCATATATTAGTATGCTATACACCAAACGTAACTGTAATTAAGTTGAATTAGTTATGAATTATGATCACCTCGCTGTGAATCTTCGCAATATGACAGGCCAAACCCATCTTTGAGAATTTTGTTTTCGTATCCACAAAGTATAGAGGTCCATGATTGCTGAAAAGACCTGAAATTTTTTATTTCCAACAAACTCTGTGAGTCCTACAATATAGAGTAATGTAGTCTAAGTGGCTGGCAGCAATGAATCAGAATTGCTACCTGGAACCAATAAGTAAACAACTGTATTTGGAAGCCTGTGTACACCATGCCTGGAATATAAAAACAGATCAACTCAGAAATTCAGTAAAAACAGGAAGTTTAACAGCATCTTAAAATGCCCAAGTACATGAAACATGCAACAACAAACAATCCATACCCGATGTCATCAAGAATTTTATTGAACCTATCAGTTCCATCTTCAACAGGAGGCATCTCTGGGTCACGCTGTAACCATCCTATGTCATCTGCTGAGCCGCGGACAGTCCTTCGTGCCCGCTCAATGAGCCTGATTGGAAGAAAATATATCAATCACCCAAAAGCTGAAAACTTGACAAGAAGTAGTGTACAAAGATTAAAGTATTGTTTAAGCTTCACATATTCATAGGTATTAACATTTTTCATTTCTCTTAGTATGTAGAATTTGTGCATACCCTTGGAACATCGAAACTCCATTTAAGTCAAACCGATTCGTTGTCACAATTGCACTTGTTGCCTGCGGCAGAGAGACTGTAGATTCCCTAGATGGGCTGTTGGCAGCAGATGTAGATGCTTCTGACGAAGTAGAACACCTTTCACCAGGAGAAATGCATACACTTACTGGAGAATTTCCGTCAACTTCTGATGTTGATCGTATCAACTCATGGGGGTGGGAAATGGAATTACACGAATCCTTACCACCATATTCTACTGAAGAAAAACAATGGAAGAACAGAGTCTAAGCAAAAGCCTGAATTATGTAATGGTAACAAAACGAGATCCTAAAGCCATAAAATATCTATATGCTAAGCATTTACTTTACCATAATGGCATGCCGAGTAAAACATCAACCGATGGAAAGAAAGAGTACCTGAATAGTCAGAAAAACAGCTGCCCAAGTAAGACGTTGCTTGGGTTATATACGAAGCAGCTTCATTGAGAGCTGGTAAAGAATTAAACACTTGTGGTGCAACCGCATTGTCCCCAGTTTCACCACCCTGTCCTCGGAAAAATTACTGATATTAGAATAGCATTCTCATGCATACAAAACCAAACATTACTAATCTTCTCATCTGAATCAACTTAAGTGTTTCTGTCAATAAAAAAACCTTATTACCAAGAAAACGTAAAGTAGACCCCAAAAAAAGAATCACATTAAGATGAGCATAAAGCAACTATAGGTATAAAGGAAGTATAAAGGAAGTCATCGGGCACAACACTTACAACTAGAGGCGTGGCAGATTCTCCGTCCCTGGATTCACCAGCTTCTCCCATTCTGATCAATTTCTAACAATATAAACAAACATATAATCAAATCAAAGCCACAAATATGTTCCTGCCAATGAAAGGATTAAACAACTATTGAAGAAGAATTACAAGGAAGTAAAGCCTCTGAGGCTCTGATTGCTTTTCCAAACAATCAATTTCAAAATAAAATTTCCTAAACTTCGAAATCAGCCCTACATGTTTCTCTATAAACGAAAAGCAAAAAAAAAAAACAAGCAGCGAATTAAACCTGATTAAACGAAGATAAGATATAAAACACCAGATTTAGACGAAATCATCAAAGGACTAAGAACACGTGAAAAAAAAAAATGAAAACCAGCAAGTGATTGTTTGGGAAGCAACCTTAGAAAATTGAGAAACATGCAAGTGAAACACACAAAAAGCTCTACGTATGGACGCCAAACCCTAATTTTTTACACCGGTTACAAATAAACAACGAATTTGATGACCGGATCCAAAAAATCGCCGACGAGTTTGCGAAGAACAGATTCAGGAAGAAGAATCAAGTAATTTATCAGAATTGAGGAAGCATGAAAAGGTACCTGGAGCTTTAGGAATGTGGGATCAAAACAAAACATACGCACAACGACGACGGCAAGCCACCTTCAACGATTCGGATCATCTCCTTAGCCGCGGGGAAAAGAAACCTGTCGAACAAATAATTAAAACGCGATTTCAATTTAATTTTAACGACCAACGTGGAACCAGGAGCAGTGTTGACGCGACAGGTGTACATTGGCTCAGAGATCAAGATTAATAAGATATACTAATATAGTTATTACATATGGGCTGATTTAATGGGCCTAAGATAGGCCTTACAACATCAAACCGACATCGTATTACATCCACAACCAAAAGCAAATAATGTACAGTGTAAAAACAACTCAAATACTCCACTAAAACAGTGTTTTCCACGAGATCAAACATCAGTGAGATCGGCGGTAGTAGTACCTGCAAGAAAATTAACAAAAATGGAGGAGATGAGTTTGCTTTGGAGTTTGTAATAATCGAATGGAAGAGAATGGCCAAAGAAAGATAACGAATAAAACTTACACGAATATTTTGACGGCGAAGATGGAGGAGTATTTGCGAAGAAGACGCTCAACAGTGTACCATTGAGATCGGTCTGATCCGTCTTGATAACCAATACGAGGCATGTGGAGTGAAGCTTTTGAATGAAAACAAAAGTAAAGATCGTTGGGAACACTTTTTGAGGAAAGACATCAAAGAGCAAGAAAGCAATTAAGTTTTTAGTACCTGATTTCTGAGAAGCAGAGAATGAAGCTTTAGCCAAGCAACGTTCAAGGTCTGGAATTGAAATGCTACTACGTGGGAATTTACGCCTCGGGTTGTAAGATTGTGTAACTGCCAGTTCCACCCATAGAGGTCTACTATCTTCTATGTTTTTCTGGTCATCATTGTCTGCGCAACACAAATATAGATGAGAACTCGATGATCTTATTAGAAAATCCAAAAGGAAGATCGCAGTAAAAAAGTTCCAGACCATCAACGTTTATGAGATGCAGGTCTCCAAGATGAAGGTCTTTAAATTCAGATGCTCGATGGTACGCATCAGGTACAGTATTAGAAAGTTTTGACAGAGCATCAAACATTCCTCCACGTCCCCAATTTCCAGAGTCATCAACACAGCTGCCATAAATAAATTTTTGGAGGTTTTAGAGCTACTTGAGTTTTGGTAGTTTAGTAGACCAATTAAACAGAGTTTTACCTGAAAATGATTGCTGGCTCGTGAGAGACAGTTGATGGATTTGTACAGTCTCCATAAACAAATTGAACAGATCCTGCATCTGAGCTAGAGTCGACATCATCAGGGAAAATAGGTTCTTCCACAGACAAAGACCGATAAACGTGTGCTTCCCAATCGGCTAACTTCTTCTCTTCTGCCTTTTTCCTTGCAGCCTCAACTCTCAGATGTCTTTCCTCGGATAAATTCTTTCTATCTCCCAACTCCAGAATTTTTTCATCCTTGCTTGATCGTGAGGCTTCTTTCAATTTCTCAACCCATGAAAGGTAAGAAGCTTCATCAAGCTCGAAATCCAGACTTGCAGATGATGAATTTCCTCGCAAAGTGTCACTCGTATTAATTTCAAACTTTCTTGCTTCCTTATCTGGTTCAACGTTTTGACGTATTGCAACAACTTTCTCAGCAAGAGAACTTATTTCTACCACTTTCAGGTCATCAGATTCTTCACTATGAATCTCCCCAGGATCAAACCTTTGTAAACCAAACACTAGAGACCGCAAATCACCACGATCTTCTTCTTTCTCTTCCATAGTATCTCACACAACATTATGACTAAGCTGCAACTTTTCTCTGCCCTCCTCAAAATAACCTGAAACATGCGCATTTAGAATATGATATTCCTTTTAGATGACTTTGTGATTGGAAATACTACGGCAGACCTCTTCCACAGTATGTTCAGTAACGAGGTTTATAGACAGAACATGACTGATTTGTCCAAT
Source organism: Camelina sativa (assembly GCF_030686135.1). Taxonomy (NCBI): domain Eukaryota; kingdom Viridiplantae; phylum Streptophyta; class Magnoliopsida; order Brassicales; family Brassicaceae; genus Camelina; species Camelina sativa. The sequence continues at coordinate 27,236,728 of NC_141885.1, forward strand.
CCGATGAGCTCGTTGCAAAGCTTGCTTATCCACCTGCGGATTCCAATCTTGTTCATAAAATATAACCTGCATATTAAAAAAAAAAAAAAACATTAGAAAGCACTGAAACAAATCATACTTATCTTTCCATTTCCGCAAGAAATCACCAGGACAAAAAAGCCAGAAAAAACGTGCAGTATCAGCAGCAACAAGATTCAAACCGACTCCCCCTGCTCTTGTTGAGATCATAAAAACAAAGGCATTACTTGCATCAGCTTCAGAATCCAATCCTCTTTCTTTTTTCGTGCTGAAACTCTTTATTGCAGCAAAACGTTCTTCAGCCCGTACTGATCCATCAAGGCGCTCATAAGAATATCTACGAAGCTCCATAAAATCCTGTATTTGGTACAAGCTACATTGTCAGTGTACTCTATGTTGCACCAACCTTATAGAAAACAAAAAAGCTTTATACAGAAACCTGTAAAATATCGAGTGTAGAAGTCATCTGGGAGAACAGGAGGACACGATGTCCACTATTATGGAGCCTCTTAAGAAGTTGATCCAAGACTAAAAGCTTACCACTCGCCTGTCAGTACTTAATTGTTAATGAACAAAAAAATTATTCTATGGAACGTATAGGAGAACTGTTTGGATAGTAGTTAATGGATACCTGAACAAGGTGTTCGCCCTCTTGAAAAGGTTCCGGTTCAATACCTGGAAATAAGAAAGGGTGGCTACATGTTTTCCTTAGCTGTATCACCTGCTCAACAAAACAGATTGGGAGATATATAAAAATCGCATATCTTTCACCAAATACATAGCAAAAGCATTTTATGAAATAAACTGAGCCGCGTGATATAGACATAAGAAACTAACTTACAATATTTTGCAAAGACGTGTGATTGGTTCCTCCAGAAGACAGTGCGAGAAGACCTGGAAGCTCTTTCCTCAATATGGAAGTATATATCTTCTTTTGAAGACTGACGAGTGGAACCATTCTATTATATAAATACAGTAAAATAAGATAATCATACAATATAGATACTTTTACTGGAGACTGAAGAACATTAGCCAAATATGGTCAAAAAATTTACACAGTCAGCTCCGTTAGAGGAGGCAACACCAGATTTCCAGACTCAATGAGCAAAGATTTTGTACGCCTTAGCATAAAGGCACTTAAGATGAACTTCAAACTCTTATATGTTTCCTTGTCATTTGATACATCAAGACCTGATTTAACTCAGAGGGTATGCACATGTTAGTTGATACTTTTTACATCTTCAGAAATGAATCTCAAGACAAAAATGTCAAAGTGCGTAGGACACTATAGGGCTTCTGCGAGCGAACCTGATAAAAGTTCCCCAGGCTCTTTGAATGCGAAAAGGAACTGATCCAGTGTCCCAAAAACTAGTGGCATGCAAAAATGCATCAGAGCCCAAAGTTCGGTAAGATTGTTCTGAATAGGTGTGCCAGTAATCAAGAGACGTCGTGGAATGAGAAAATTGTCAAGTAAGACATTGTAAAGAACCTGTGACATAGCCAATTTTTATCTTAGATGATTTCCCAAAAACTAGTGGCATGCCAGAACCTGTGACACAACCTAAATACTAACCAAACAGGTTTTTAACTATAGAAGCCTATAGACTATAGAGGGTGTCTAATCTATCATGGTACAATATAAGCATATGATATCGAGCAACTAATTATCTATCATTCAGTGCACAAATCAATGGATTGTGTAGTTAGGCATACGCTGTTGGGTTTCTTGAGTCTTTGAGCTTCGTCAATTATAGCATACTGCCAAGGAATTTGAGAAAGAAAGTCCTGATCCACCAGTGCTATGTCATATGTTGTCAGCAACACATCAAACGGTAACAAATGTCCCTGAAAACATGAAAAAAATAAGGATATAAACAATACACACAACTTCCAAACCCAAAAGAACAACAATTTTGAGTATCACTTAACTATTTCAATAACTCGGTTCAAAACTCACCTTAGAGCTCTTCTTGACATGATCATACATTGACTTACGCATATCCCGACGGGAATCCTTATCACCAACATATCTAAGAAGTTCAAGATTTGGAGTGAACCTATTTATCTCTGATACCCAACCATCCGTTACGCTTAAGGGACATAGCACCACTGCCAACAAATCAACCCATATGATATCAGAACTTGTATACTAACCAGAGAAACTAGATAAAAAATGTGACAAGCAGATCTCAGTGACTCACGAAATGGCCCAGGCAAGTCTTGATGAAACTTCAAATAACTCAGGAAAGAAATTGCCTGGAGAGTTTTCCCAGTCCCATCTGTTTCAGTCCTTTGATTAGACTAAACACAATCAATTAGAACAATACAACATTTCAAAAACGATGGCAGTACCTCGTCTCCTGCAATTAGAATCAAAAACGTTCGATTACTTTGATATTTGCACTTTCTTAGTCGAATTATCCTAAACTTTGCGCACAAAGAAGGATCTGTAATGGATTCGAAGACCTACCGAGAACGACATTGACGCCGAGTAGATATTTCCCTATAAGCCAAGAGACACCTTCGACTTGGTGACGCTTTAGACGCCGTGACCCCAAATTCTCTACAATCCGGAGGTGACTGCGCCTCCTTCTCGAGTATAGTTTTCGCCGCCGCTTCGAGTCGCCGTTCGTACTTCATCGTCGAAGGAAGGGACTTTTGGCGGTGAACTCTCTCTTTCGACATTTTTTCTTTATCATAGGCAGACCGGGACCGGTTTAACCGGGAATTGACTAAGAGACCGGAAAATGAATTTAGATCTCAGACGACGTCGTTTTATCTTAACAGTGACACATGTATGTCTCCAAACCATGTTAAGTATTTGATGGATAAGTAGATAACACTAACCTTATATCAATGGAAATAAGTTTAATTAAATTGTGGGGTTTTGATTGACCGAAAACTTTGTTGAATTTAAACAACCGGCATGTATATTTTATTTGCTTAAAAGAATTCACAACTATCACTCATTTCATAATTGGACCTAATTTGTACAAACGTTAAGTTATCTATATATCAGATATGAATAAGCAAATGGTGATATGATGGACGTAAATTTGTGAGCGGTCGTTGATTTTTCGTAATGAGAATGCAAATTTCATATCCACATTATTGTATATATGTAGATATATATCGTTGTTACAAAATTTATATGTTTAATTAATTAAGTTTGCAAATTAAATATGTTACTTTATGCTAAACCATCCCTTGATTATAAATGTCGTAGTTAAATAATATTTATACCTTATACAATTGTATAATGTCGTGTTAAAGCAATCTCTATCATGTCGTGATTTATATTTGTATAATTGTATATCAAACGCAAACTCAGTATCCAAGCTTGAATCTTTTGGCGCCTATCTTTTGAACATTTGGATAGATTAACCATAGCTTGGAGTATCTGAGCGTTATCTAAAACAAACTCAACATCCAAACTTGAGTCTTCTAACGTCTATCTTTTGAACATTTGGATATATTAACCATCGTTTGAAGTATCTGAGCATTTGAAGAATTTGAATTGAGGTTTTTCACATATGGGTTTATGTGATCAATATGATACACTAATCATACGCGTCTTATGTATTATTATATATGGACAATAATTTTTTTAACTTAAGACAAATATATTTTTATGTGTTAATATTATTATGAAAAACTATAATAAATTTTTATCCGATTTTAAAAAAATAACAAATAAAATGACATCATAGTGATATGTATATTGGTTGATAATTCATCATATGAAGTCCAGTCTATACTATTTATGTTTGCTTACAACGACTTTAATCACATATATTCATTATCAACAATTAAATCTTAATAAATAATTTTGGTTGTTTCCAAATGTTTCAGAAAATTAGATTGAGATTTTATATGGAATTAATTCTCTAGTTATTATTAGATTAAACTTTAAAATACAGTTGTACTTTTAGTGTTAGTGTTCCTCTTATATATAAAACTTATACAACATGCATTATGCATTTGGTGAACAAGCAATCGTATTGGAGAACTTTTAACCAAACATAACAAAACAAACAAACAAAAATAAAATAAAAAATCATATGGGGAAATACTAAGATAATTCTATGAAAGCCTAATTGGGGAAATAATCGCAAAGGCTTCCAAAATACAGACAAGTGTGTCAGTGTGTGTGTGAGTGAATGTGGTGACGTCAACAGATTCGGCATCGACGGCCTCAAAATGATGAGAAGAGACACATAGGACCTACGTCAATCACCTTTGATTCCATCGTTGGCAATATGGGGTCAGAAGATTAAACATTTAATCAAACTTATAATCATCATAACTCTCTTAAAATATTTAATATTTTGGTCGTAGCACTAACATAATGTATATTCTCCCACCATTACTCCTCCATTCACTCTGTCTTAAACTCCTCTCGAGTGCTTTATGGTAACAAGGATCCATCTCTATGTTTTCAACGCATACATATCACACATAGATCCATTTTGTTGCCGTATCCCTTAAGTAAATTTTGCTCTTATATGGGTTACACATGATAAACTGGTCATGTACGTAACCCAGCGAAAGACCTCAGTCACAGTATCTAAAATAATTGCATATCAACGTACGGTAAATCTTTTTTTTAACAAGAAAACAACACATTTGTTATTCGGTCAATATCTCACCGACTGATCGCACCATATTGGTTTCGCGTGTACCCAAGAAATACGACTTTTTAACATAATAGTATAATTGGAGAAAGCTGTTTTGTTCATGCCATCTCCATGCATGATGTTGTTTTATTTAGAAGATACTAATTAACAGACATAATTTACAAGATTTTGTTAGCTAGCTAGCGCCTTCCATCTAGTACATATGAATTTTGTTATCCTAAATAATTTTTATGATAATATGTTATCCTAAAGCAATGCGTTTTCTTTTTTTACGAAACACATCGTAATAATGAAAAACAGGATTGGCAATAAAATACGTAGTTCTCATTTCTCTTTAGCAAAACTCAGTTCTCTTATTATATTTTGTGACAATATGGGACTATGGGAGCTAATTAGATATCTTAGTGTCAATCTGTTTTTTACGAAACACATCGCTTAAGGTTTTATTTATAAACAATTTCAATCGGGTTATTTTTTAGTATCCTCTATACGAACCAGCTTGCATATGGTCTTACTAAAAAAATTAGATCGAACCCGGTTTAACTCACTTTTTGTTAAGATCGGCTTTTGCGGAGCGCACCTTGTATCGTAGGGACGTATTAGAATATGTTTTGTATCTACTATCTAGCTTTATCTACTAGAATCTCTTACCATTTTCTTTTATATATCTTGTATGTATAAACACTTGCAAAATCCTATATATATAAAGAATACGCTTAACGGTTTACAACTACGAACTCCACATGTTTATCAAGTATATATAGCTGCTTTCATAATGTTCAAAATTAAAACATGTAAATCGATATCATGGCGTATACTTATATAAATTATAAAATATGGGCGCCCTATGGTTTGACATGGTTTATTGAAGATCATTGTTCCGAAGACTTGTCTCTAAATGTTCTCCAAACTGAAGACATATGAATGAGGGTTCTATGATTTTAACGTTGAAACCCGAAAACACAATGAGTTTCTTTTATAATTTAATAATGTATCAGTCTCAACTCTCAAAAGTATTTTATTATAATCGAAGTGGGTCGATTTGAAGCTTCATTAAAACAAAAATATTAGTTGATTTAACCAATGAGATTAAATGATTAATGCACAAAATAAATCGACATGGTAGTGGGCATTTTAAACAAGTTTTAATTATAAGTTGTCAAAAAAAGGAACTCTTAATTAGTTTTTAAATTGATTACAACATAATTATCCACAAGACGCATACATACAACATAAAATGTCCAAATCTATCATTAGGATCAACTTGTGAAGTGTCGGTGATCACTTCTCGGTTCTCGTTGTCTGCTTCATTCTTTTATCTTGATGTACACGTATTTCTTGTAACCAACAATTCAATATTATGACTGAATATTAACAATAATTTTGTTAGTTTCATGAGCAACAACTAAAAGTATTTTGATTAATGATCGGTACATGTGTCGTGTGACGCAATAATTTTCACTTCCAAGTTCTAATCACACTAAGTTAAAATTTATATTAAATAAACATAAAGCAATGGCTTAGTATTATGTCTGCCATTTTCGATTTTTTCTCGATGTCCAAATTTGCTCATGTCTTCCACAAAAATCACTCAACTTTTTTACCCCACCATAGTATCTAAACATGCACACATCCACGTATCCATTCAATTTACTAAAAAAAAAAAAAAGGGTATGAAATCTATATATAACATATGCTTTGCGTGTATGAACGAAAACTATATACTATAATTTACATATTACAAAAAAAAAAAAAAAAATGTTGACCAAAATGTCTCTCCCTATCCCGCCGAAATTTCTTCCACCGTTAAATCCTCCATCGATTCATCATCACCAAGCTCCACCACCACTTGCCCCGCCACGCGCAGCCATATCAATATCTATACCAGAAACCGGTTTAGGACGTACCGGAACAATCATCGACGAGTCCACGTCGTCAGCTTTCCGTGACTACCAATCTTTATTCGTGTCACAGCGTTCCGAGACAGTCCAACCGGTCGTAATTAAAACAATCGAAGGTTCAATACCGGTTGATTTCCCTTCCGGTACATATTACTTAGCCGGTCCAGGACTATTCACTGACGATTATGGCTCAACGGTTCATCCTTTAGACGGTCACGGTTATCTCCGTGCGTTTCACATCGACGGAAACAAACGGAAAGCAACTTTCACGGCGAAGTACGTTCAAACGGAAGCTAAAGAAGAAGAGCACGATCCCGTGACTGACACGTGGCGGTTCACTCACAGGGGTCCTTTCTCGGTGTTGAAAGGTGGGAAGAGATTTGGAAACACGAAAGTGATGAAGAACGTGGCTAATACTAGCGTTTTGAAATGGGCTGGGCGGTTACTTTGTTTATGGGAAGGTGGTGAGCCGTACGAGATTGAATCTGGATCGTTGGATACCGTCGGAAGATTTGACGTAGAGGTCATCAACGGTTGTGATGATGATGATGATTCTTCCGACAGAGATTTTGCTGGTCATGATATATGGGACACAGCCGCAGATTTGTTGAAACCCATACTTCAAGGTAATGTTTTTGTGTTAGCTAATAAAGTAAAGTTTAGTTAAATTAAAAGCATGTAGTCCATTATTCAGACAGCGGAGTAATATTAATTAATGTAACGTAAACTATATGGTTAAAATTTTATTTATATATTATCTAGGTGTATTTAAGATGCCACCGAAACGGTTCTTATCACATTACAAAGTCGACGGTCGAAGAGATAGACTTTTAACCGTCACTTGCAACGCTGAAGATATGCTTTTACCTCGAAGCAACTTCACATTTTGTGGTAACTAATCTTTTGATTCTTCTTAGAAACATTATTTAAAATAAATTTCTACTATTATTATAATGCAAAATTACTATTTTACAGAGTATGATTCGGAATTCAAGTTGTTACAAACGAGAGAATTCAAGATCGATGATCACATGATGATTCATGATTGGGCCTTCACGGATACTCACTACATACTCTTTGCCAACCGCGTGAAGCTTGATCCAATTGGTATAATAGAAGCTAACTAACTACTTCTGTTACAAATTAAATCATTTACAAGAAGAGTAATACTACGGTTGAAAAAAACTGATTATGTGGATGAATATATTGTCAGGTTCCATGGCGGCGATGTGTGGAGTATCACCGATGGTATCAGCGTTATCGTTGAATCCAAGCAACGAGAGTTCCCCGATTTATATCCTCCCAAGATTTTCAGATAAAACTATGGGAGATCATCGAGACTGGAGAGTTCCTGTCGAAGTGTCTTCTCAATTATGGCTAATTCACTCCGGAAACGCTTATGAGACTAGAGAGGACAACGGCGATTTAAAGATTCAGATACAAGCTTCCGCTTGCTCCTACCGCTGGTTCGATTTCCAAAAAATGTTTGGTACGTTAGTTCAGCTACACCATATTGAAAGCGTAATTAACCCCTTTCACAAGTTGGGGCTTTTAAATGTTCAAAAGACTGTTATTAAACATTTTTGAAAATAATAATAATCTTACAGGCTACGACTGGCAAAGTAACAAGCTAGATCCTTCTGTTATGAATCTAAATCGGCGACGACGACAAACTACTCCCTCATTTAGTTAAGGTGTCTATGACCTTGGACCCTGTCGGAAACTGCAAGAGTTGTGATGTAGAGCCTCTAAACGGCTGGAACAAGCCGTCAGATTTTCCAGTCATAAACTCATCATGGTCCGGGAAAAAGAACAAGTACATGTACTCTGCAGCCTCGTCAGGAACTCGAGGCGAACTTCCCCATTTCCCATTCGACATGGTCGTGAAGTTTGACTTAGACTCGAACCTCGTCCGTACGTGGTCTACCGGAGCTAGAAGATTCGTTGGTGAGCCCATGTTTGTCCCAAGAAACTCCAACGAGGAAGGAGTAGAAGAGGACGATGGTTACATTGTTGTCGTCGAGGTACGTACGTGTATACAATACTTTACTGTTCGCTTCTTTCTTAAGTGGTTTTTGTACTAATACAAATTAGTCATTTACTTTTTTTTTTATAGTATGCGGTTTCGGTGGAGAGATGTTACCTAGTGATATTGGACGCAAAGAAGATGGGTGAATCCGATGCGGTCGTGTCGAGATTAGAGGTTCCGAGGAATTTGACATTTCCAATGGGTTTTCACGGTTTATGGACTAGCGACTGAGCTTTGTGGATAATGATTTTATTTCAATTTACTTGTAAATTTATAAATTTTACGATATTTTTCTGTTTGGTACACTTTGTAAAGAAAATAAGGTGTTGAAATTGTTCAGCCATAGTTATTGTACTATAGTGTACACTGTATTTAAACAAAAATGAAAGCCTATAGTAAATAATATAAACAAAGTGTATAGTGGAAAAATAATAATTAAATTATTCGTGTTATATTGTTCTTTTTTTTTTGTTTCAATATAAAATATAACCTTTGGCATTTTTCACAGGAATTGAAAATAAAAATACATTATACTATATTATGCTCATATATATATCAAAATTCAAACAGATGATTCTTAACATTTTGTCATACAGTATTTAATTAATGTTGAGTCTTTTATGACCAAGGTTAAACATTTTTTGACAGAAAAGATGTGTAACTTTGCATAAAAATTTATTCAAGAAAATATTTATATATTTTAAGTATCAACCAATAAGGGAACACTAACTGCTTACGTGGTCCCTTTTGAACACTATATCTAAGTACACGTCATCATCATATTATTGGGCTGGGCCGAGAATAAATTACTTGTTTCTTGTTTGACCATAATTCCGGTAGCGTTGACTGGACGCTCCTACTTACAAACAACAAAGCCTCTTTCGAACAAAGAGGGTTTCTGCAAAACCCCTTATTTTTGTTTATTCAAACGCCGGCGAAGAAGAGAGCGAACCACTGAGAAAAGAGAAGAAGAGGATCAGTAACCGCCATGTCGGGGTTTTCGTTTGGTCAATCCAATTCCGTTGGAGGTTTCTCATTCGGATCTTCTTCCGTAACTAATTCATCTTCTGCTGCATCTACCACTTCTCCGTTATCTTTCTCATTTAACCAATCTTCAAACCCTAGCTCCGCCGGATTTGGTTTCGGATCCACCGCAGCATCATCAACCCCTGCTTCCTCCACAACCCCATCTTTTGGATTCGGAGCTTCCTCAACTCCTTCGTTCGGATTCGGTTCCTCTGCTTCATCGACTCCTTCTTTCGGATTCGGATCCTCTGCTTCCTCGACTCCTTCATTTGGATTTGGAGCCAATGCTTCTTCATCTGGTTCTGCGCCGTCTCTGTTTGGTTCATCTGCTGCTGCTCCTGCTTCTGCTGCTGCTCCTGCTTCTTCTCCTTTCGGATTCGTGACTTCCTCGGCTTCTCAGCCTGGTTCTTCTCCGTTCGGAGCTCCGTCCTCCTCCTCCTCCGCAGCTCCGTCTTCATCTCTTTTCGGAGCTTCTCCGGCTTCAGCGAGTAGTGGTTCATCATCTCTCTTTGGATCTTCCTCATCTTTATTCTCCGCTTCTTCATCTGCTTCCGCCTCGAGTTCACCTCTCTTTGGAGGATCCTCATCCGCCTCTGCTTCAACATCTCCTCTTTTCGGCGCGCCTTCTTCAGCCACCGCTTCGTCACTTCCCTTCGGCGTTGCCTCATCAACCTCTGCCTCCTCATCATCCATCTTTGGAGCCACCGGCTCGACACCTTCATTTAGTGTTGCCTCATCAGCCTCTGGCTCCTCACCTTCAATCTTTGGAGCCACCGGCTCGACACCTTCCTTCACTGTTGCCTCATCAGCCTCTGGCTCCTCACCTTCAATCTTTGGAGCAGCCGGTTCGTCACCGTCTATCTTTGGTTCATCTTCGGCAGCGGGTTCAACTCCGTCTCTCTTTGGATCGTCCTCGTCAGGCGCAACAGCTTCTTCACCGTCCCCGTTTGGATTATCTACCATTAATCCCTCGCCTGCCTCAGCTTCTCCTTTCTCCGCGTCTACCGGATTCTCTTTCTTGAAAAGCACAGCAAGTTCGACAACTACCACCACTGCTTCTGCTCCTCCACAAACGGCTTCATCAGCTTCCTCCTCTTCTTCTTCCTCCTTCTCATTTGGTCCACCCGCAAGTTCAAGCTTTAACCTTTCAACCGGAAGCTCAGCAGCACCTGCCTCTAGCACACCCGGAGCAGTGTTTTCTATTGCAACCACCACCACTACTACTACTTCTTCTTCTTCGACTCCCGCTGCTACTAGTGCACCAGCTTCTTCAGCTGCAGCTTCTACAATGGGTTTCCCTTCTTTTAGTGTGAGTTCATCTGCCACCAACACCACTCCGGCTAGCTCTGCTGCTACATTCGGTACTGCAGGATTTAGTTTGGCTAGCTCGACTCCTGCCGCTGGATCTAGTAGCTCCTTTACTGCGTTTGCTGTACCCCAGACTTCAACACCTGCATCATCTTCACAACCACAAACCACTACTCCTACATTCTCATTCAGTAAGTTGTTGTTTATGTATTGTCTCAGGATTTGTTTGTGATTTTGCCTATCCCATTTGTCTCGATGATTAGAAATAAGAGTTATGGGAATCATTGTTTAGGATTAGATATGTGTTTGATGTACTTAATCGACCTTACTCATTATGCTTTGGTTTTGCCTTCTGCATATAGTCTATGACATGAATACATACCTGTCGAGTTGTTTTACGGATCAGAAGCTATAGTTCTTTTTTTCTTTCTGAGAGAAGTATTGTACTATTGTTGTTGTTCAGGTGTTCCATCTTCGACTTCTACTACTGCTCCTGCTACCAGTTCTGCTGCTACAACACAGACATCTCTTGTTGTGGCTTCGAGTAGTGGGTATGCTCTTCTCATTTTTTGACCAACACATTATGACCTAAACGGCTGTACATGTTCGACCTTCACCTCGATTATGTTGTAGCTGATGTTTACTTTGTTATATGTTTCTTGTTATTTATTAGGACGAGCACAGCTGTTGCTCCAGTGGCTGGTTCTCCAAAGCTGCCATCTGAAATAACTGGCAAAACTGTTGAGGAGGTAAATCTTTGCCCTCTTATTCAGTTCGACATTTATCTTTTTTTGCCATTTTATATACATAATATTCAAATGTTGTTTTTTTTTTGACGTTTGTAGATTATCAAGGAGTGGAATACTGAGCTACAAGAACGCACAGGGAGATTCCGGAAACAGGCAAATGCAATAGCAGAGTGGGATAAGCGGATCTTGCAAAACCGTGATGTTCTTTTAAGACTTGAGGTGAAATTACTTTTGTCATATTATGTAGTCTCTGTTAAAATTTCTTCTGTTTTGAATCTTCAGAGACAATTGTTTTGAGCAGACCTTTTAGTTTGCATGCTTAGCTCATATAGGCCCATATTGTATAATAGCTCATTCTATTTGTGTACTTCACCAACAAACAGATTGAAGTTGCAAAAGTGGTTGAAACCCAATCTAGCTTGGAACGTCAGCTGGAATTAATCGAGACTCATCAGCAAGAGGTATGCGATATAAGTCTTATATCTCTATGTCAATCTGTAAATGAGGTCCCTGATTGTAACATGCAGCGGGAAATCATTTGTGCCTCATCTGTGGGAAATTGAATTTCTCTTGGTTCATTATTTACTGTCCCACACTGTCGCACTCTTTTTTTATCTGAATTTTTCTGACATGGAGATCGTTTACCTTCTTCCTTGCTTAATTCGAAATTGGGCAAGTAAATGCCAAAGCCACTGTGCTAATCATCTGAATTCCGTGTTTGTGTTTTAGGTTGACAAGGCTTTGCAAAGCATGGAGGAAGAGGCTGAGCGTATATATAATGACGAGCGGAAATCACTTCTTGACGATGAAGCAGCATCAACTAGAGATGCAATGTGAGTACTCTTCTAAGTCTTTCCACCATCATCACCTTTCTGCTTCAGACTATGTGATGAATAATGAAGAAAAACCACAGACACGGAAACAAATATGATTTGATCTTTGCTTAGAATTAGCTCTACCTTGCGCATCCTATATGCTTTATTACAATATACTTTGTTTTTTCATCCCAGGTATGAACAGTCTGAGCTTGTAGAAAGAGAATTGGAGCATATGACTGAACAAATCAGATCGATTATACAATCTGTAAATGCAAACCAGGTACATACGTCGTAACTTCTCTCACATACTATTACTTTTTTCCTGTGAAGATACATCGTAAACTTTTATGTGTGAAATAGGGAGGAGAACTTGAAGCAATAGATGGGATGAGTCCACTGGATGTAGTTGTAAGAATCTTGAACAATCAACTCAGTTCCTTAATGTGGATTGATGAGAAAGTAAGTTTTATTAAAAAAGTAAATTAATTGTCTTGTTCTCATTGTTTACAAAAACTACAATTGTGTTAACTTAATTATTGTTGAAACACTGAACAGGCAGAAGAATTCTCTTCTCGGATTCAAAAAATCGCATCTCAAGGTTCTAGTGGAGATCGTGAATTAATGGCACCAAAGCACTGGATGTCTTGATATTTTTTTTAGTTTCGTGTTATTTCTCTAGTCTCTATGCAAGAAGTGTCTGAGATTTTACAATAACACATGATAAGTTTTTTACCATAAAGATTTGTATCATCATTTGAAAAATTTGATTGACTGGTTGGTTTGTTGTTGTAATCCCAATTTTAATTAATTACTCTTCATTAAAAGTAATAGACTCATCATAGCACATAGCTTTTAATGTACACCGTCTAAAGATGGTTAAAACGACGACGTGGCATCTATATTTCGGATTTGTTACCTTTATTATTTTTTTATTTTTTTATTTTTTTGATGATCAAAGACTTTTCTCACATAGAAGAATAGAGACGAGTCACGACGTATCACACGCGTATCGAAACAAAACGTTGTTAGAGAGAGTTTCTTCGATTCCGGCGACCTCATTGGTGGTGTGACACTACTATTGTCCCTTTTCTTCGCTTTACACTCCTTGACCGGTTTCGATGGCGGACGGAAACGCCGCTTCGCGTTACGTGAAATTGAGGAAAGAGCAGGCTCCTGTCGAAGAAGATATCACACCCGGCGAACTCAACCAACCCATTGATGTTCCTCAGGTACCTTAGATCCTCTCTCTCTCTCTCTCTCTCTCTCTCTACATTACTCTATCGCACGTTTCTAGACAACTCCGATCTCGCAATTTCTCCAGATCTGTCGATTTCATGGTTTTGATCATCTGTTTGTGGTGGTAGAGTTCTAGCTGATTCCGATTGTTGTCTATGCTGATTCTAATTGTTGTTTGTGTCGATCTAGACCTCTCGATGAGGTGTATTAGATGGATTCGTTGTCCTATTTGATTGCGGATTATTGTAACTAGTCTCTGTTGATTTGATTTCTTTGATCAAATGTTGGATTTCTCCTGATTTGTCCTGCAATAGATCTTTGTGATGTGATATATAGCAAAAGCTTTGTTTGTATCTTTAGTGGCATGAACATATATAGCTACTGCTTCTTTTGAAGTTTTGGTATCAACACTGATTAGTCTCAAAATAAGGCCAGAGTTTGGTAACGTTCCTTTGAAGTTTCCCATATGAGAATGTGTGATGGAATGGAGAAACTCGAGACTATCTTTATATGAGATTTTTGAATTTCTTTTTTATTATGGGAGTCTTTGTGGTTTGGCATTTTATACGTCTGAGCTTAAACATTACAAATTTTACAATCTAGACTGCTTTTTTTTGTTTGTTTTAAATTGTTTACAGTTGAATGTTCGAAAGTGCCATGAATGTATGCAAGTTCTACCTGAGACATATGAGCCTCCTTCTGATGAAAACTGGACCACCGGCATTTTTGGTTGTGCTGAAGATCCAGAAAGCTGTAAGCTTCCCTCTTTGTTTTGTAACTGTCCAGATGTATGATCCTTAATCACCTCTTCTTGTGCATGAGTTCCATATTACTTTTGGCGAAATTTCTCAATTGTAGTTTGATATGCTTCTTGATTCTTTTTTTAATGGATGATAATCACTTCTGAGGACATTTTTAACCAATGCTATTGTGTGATTTTGCAGGCAGGACTGGTCTCTTTTGCCCGTGTGTACTGTTTGGGCGTAACGTTGAAGCTGTGAGGGAAGAGATTCCTTGGAACCAAGCATGTCTATGCCATGCAATATGTGTCGAAGGAGGTATGGCACTTGCAGCAGTAACCGCACTCTTCAGTGGCTACATTGATCCTCAAACAACAGTCGTGATATGCGAAGGCCTCTTCTTTGCTTGGTGGATGTGTGGAATCTATTCAGGTTTGTTCCGCCAAGAACTCCAGAAGAAATATCATCTCAAGGTAAGCAAAAGAACACGCGTAAGGTCATTCTCATAATATTTCAGATATGATCTCTGATTGAACTTTGTGATATTCTTGCAGAATGCGCCTTGTGATCATTGCATGGTTCACTGTTGCCTGCACTGGTGTGCTTTGTGCCAGGAACACAGGGAGATGAAGAATCATCTTTCTGATACGGAAGCCTCATCATCAACTACAATGGATCCTCCCCCGGTTCAAGAGATGAACACCGAGGAGAAAAGAGACGCTTCATCTTCTTCGTCTTCGTCCCCATCATCTGCCAAAAGCCAACACAATGATCTCGAGATGGTCCCTCTATAGGAAACGTTCCATATATGCTCTAAAGCTGTTTATCCCGTGCAGAGAAGTTTTCGTACCAGATGATTCTATTTGCCCTTAGGTTTTAAATATGCAAAAGTTTGTTCTAAGAACAATTGTCATTATTTACTTGACATTTTTCAGAACTTAATTCATGACTTCACTGAATCTCTTGTGAGAAGGTAGAAACTATCTGTCTCTGAACTATTTGGTGATTAAACACTAGATGATTTAAATTGATTCGTACTCAGACTGTTCGTTATTTTGTTAGTCAATACTTACAAAATTGTTAAAGAGGATACCGTAGCACCCGTGGCCTAATGGATAAGGCGTTTGACTTCTAATCAAACGGTTTGATTGTGGGTTAGAGTCCCACCGGGTGTGTAAGTAAAATTTTGCTGAAGTTGACGAAAACAAATTAGAATTTTTGCTTATAGTTTCCTAAATCGTAAATTCCAGTAAATAAATTGCAGAAAGAATAACATTTTTCCCGACTATTTTTTCCTAAAATATTCTGTTATTGGTCATCACATCATAATCAAGATGAAGGTCTAGACTTAACTCAAAACATTGATGATGTAACTTAGGAAACCAAAATGAATTGACAAATGTATTCACTTTCACTAATCCAGATACTTGTTGTTTTGAAACCTTTGACGAGTTGACCTTACTAGCACTAGTCCAACACTTGGCCTCTGTTCTCAGGTCATAATATCCTATCAGTAATCCAGGAAGGTGGAGGCCACAACAGCTTGGCATACTCATGGTGTTGGCTCACCAGCATCATTTCCTGAGACATAAAATCACACACTCCAAAATTCTCATCACTAATGGTGTTCAAGTCTTCCCAATCAAAGACGAAACCGTCGAAGAAGACACTTCCACCATAGAGAAGTAAAAAATCAGAAGCTGAAGCGGAGAATGAGGAATCATCACCGAGGAACAACATTTTATCCCCAAGATCCTTAACCTCAACCCAACTCTTGTCTCTTTCCACAAACTTAAAGACCTCAATCTTGTGGGTTATATTATGCAGTATAATGTCAGAAGCGTGATGCTGGATATCATCTTCCTCGAAGTTCAGAAGGTCATCTGATTCAAGTTCCCTGCTTATCATATCGACCAGCAACATTACACCAGAGGATTCAACCAGAAACTTCTTGTCACCGCCACCGCCAAACACAGGACTTGCGGCCAGTACTGTCAATTTCAGAGAAGGAATATCTACAGCCATAGTCGTCCCATCTTTCGTGACCGCAAAGAAACATCCATTGAACAAAATCACATCGCAAAAATAACAAGAAGGCATGTCGTCATTGATCACAGTCCATGCTTGAACCCAAGAAGTATACACAGCTAACCTTCCAGGATTACCAGAATTGTTAATCGTAAGCAACACAAACTTAGACTGATCCTCATCACTATCATCTAGATACTTGACAACAGTTTTTCCAACGCGTGGACTGTATTTACTAAGAAGACCATCATCAGCATCCAAGTAATGGAGCCCGAATTCACGACCCAATTCACGAACCTTGAAATTAGTCATATCAAGAAGGCAAGGGAAATGTCGATGTAAATCTGAATAATCACTCAGTGGATGGATACTCAACTTACGAGGTAGATGAGAATGTTCCTCGACTTTGACCAGCCATCCACCAATCAAACCCTCCGCCTGTTCATAGTTAGGCTTGATAAGTAAGATACTCCGCTGCGAGAGGCGGAACCTTTAGCCGGTGGTATCTGATGAGAAGACGACGTCGGGGTGGCTCGGAAAGTCATGATGTGACAGTACAAGGCGTTTATTCGGCTTGGCGGCGTTACGCCATGAAGAGCATACGCAACGGAACTGGAAAAGATCAAAGGAAGATTTTAGAGATTTCGAAATCAGCTCTAACATATCCTTCGGAAGCGTTCCCCAATCCACCACCATCGTTGTATTGATGAAACCCTTGCGGCGTTTCGCCATCAGTGTTTAACAAAAAAAAAAAAAATTATTTATAATACGATAGAGATTTGACCCGACCCGAATCTAATAACTAATCGGGTTTAGATAGATGTCGCTAAACCGAACCATAATATTATCAAACCGAACCATAATCAAAAAATTGATATTGATATTATCAATCGGATTAAGTCTCTCTCTCTCTCACTCAAACCCATTTTTCCTAAAACCCTCGTCTCTCTTCTTCATAGCCATGGCGAGGTTTCCGACTTCTCCGGCCCCTAACCTCCTCTTGAGGCTCTTCTCGTCAAACAAACGGTCGTCATCTCCTACTGCCGCGCTTTTAACCGGAGATTTCCATCTGATTCGTCATTTCTCCGCCGGAACAGCTGCTCGTGCGGCTAAGGATGAGAAAGAACCATGGTGGAAAGAATCGATGGACAAGCTTCGCAACATCGGGATCTCTGCTCATATAGACTCTGGGAAGACTACTTTGACTGAGCGTGTTCTTTTCTATACGGGTCGGATCCATGAGATCCACGAAGTTAGAGGCAGAGACGGCGTCGGAGCTAAAATGGACTCCATGGACTTAGAGCGAGAGAAAGGTATCACCATCCAATCAGCCGCTACTTACTGTACTTGGAAGGATTACAAGGTGATGAGATCTTTCTTGCTGATTCTGTAATTCTCGATTTCTTTTCAGATTCGTTTACTTCTCTAAATCGAAGTCTTAATCCTATTGAATTTCACTTTTTTTTATTTATTGTTGTTCAGGTTAATATTATCGATACGCCTGGTCACGTTGACTTCACCATTGAAGTGGAGAGGGCTCTACGTGTACTAGACGGGGCGATTCTAGTTCTGTGCAGTGTTGGTGGCGTACAGAGTCAGTCTATTACAGTCGATAGGCAAATGAGGAGATATGAAGTCCCCAGAGTTGCGTTTATCAACAAGCTTGATAGAATGGGAGCAGATCCATGGAAAGTCTTGAACCAAGTGCGTGTTAAACCTATTGATCATTCTATGCTTTAATTACTGAGTGAGTTTGATCAAGTATAGCTTTACTGGTTGTAACTTCTTTTTTTTTTTATCTTACTTCTCACTAGGCAAGAGCTAAGCTCAGACATCATAGTGCAGCTGTGCAAGTGCCCATTGGTCTAGAAGAAAATTTCCAGGGTCTTATAGACCTTATTCATGTGAAAGCTAATTTCTACCACGGATCCAGCGGGTTTGTGTTATTTATATTCATTATTTTAAGAATTGCTTATGTTGTAGATGGGGCACATGTATATGTTTATATGTTGTGACATTTTTGGTTTTTCTGTAAATTGCAGTGAGAATGTTGTGGCTGGTGATATTCCTGCTGATTTGGAAGGTTTGGTCGCAGACAAGAGGCGAGAATTGATTGAGACAGTCTCTGAAGTTGATGATATACTCGCAGAGAAATTTTTAAACGATGAGCCTGTATCTGCTTCTGAGCTTGAGGTTTGTTCTTTTTTTCGTTCAGATTCTTCGCATGAAACATAGGAGGATAATTCCCGAAATATAGATAGGTATTGTTGGCAACTTATGTTATTTAAATCGTTGATTTCACTTAAACAGATATCAATCCTGAGGGAATGTTGAATCATGCGGTTCCTAACTTGCCTTAGGCATTGACTCAATTTCATTGTGTTATCTTTCATTTCTATCGGCCATGAATTGCTACGTTTAGTTGCTCTTTTACTTGCAGTTTTGTTACTGTAACTGTTTTGGCCTGCTGTGTATATATGCAGGAAGCTATTCGTAGAGCTACCATAGCACAAAAGTTTGTTCCTGTATTTATGGGTAGTGCGTTCAAAAACAAGGTAATTGAATATTTGAATCTAAAGATTGTATTTGCTCAAATTTGGATTACATATTCACTTACGTTTCTCTTTGTCCTGTTGTATATGTGTGAAAAAATTTTCAACATCTACCGTGCTCCCTTAATTTTTGTCTGCAGGGAGTACAACCTCTACTAGATGGTGTTATAAGTTATCTCCCTTCTCCAAATGAAGTCAATAACTATGCTCTTGACCAGACAAATAATGAAGAGAGGGTACTCAACTTGTAACTTCATTTTATAGGAGAAATATGTCGGTTCTAAAGGAATGATTTTCAGGTAACCTTGACTGGATCTCCAGATGGACCTCTTGTGGCGCTGGCTTTCAAACTAGAGGAGGGTCGTTTTGGTCAGCTGACATATTTGAGGTGAATGCTGAACTCCCTCTTGACTATATATATATATATATATATGGGATGCTTTCTGAATAATAAAAGTATTTTGTGCCCTTCTGTTATGCATGAATTTGTGAATGCTAACTCATGTTTTTTGTTTGTTGATGAAGAGTCTATGAAGGTGTGATTAAGAAGGGTGATTTTATCATAAATGTCAATACTGGAAAAAGAATTAAGGTTAGTTCTTGGATCTTAGTATTGCTTTGAGATTAAAGTCATGAAGTCTTGTGCATAAATATATACCAAATTACACTGAAGAAGTAACGTTTTCTTGTCCCTGGCCTGACATTAATACAATTTTTCATCTGCTTCATGTAAACATAATCATAGATGCAAAATATCTGAAGTTCAGACTACTTGTCATCTTTTTTCTCTTAACCCTTGCAAGTACTCCCTCCCTGTGATACTTGATTTTACCTAATGGCTGTTTACTGTCTCTTGATCTAGGTTCCTCGCTTGGTCCGTATGCATTCGAATGATATGGAGGTTAGTTGAAGTTTATTTATGGTAGCTCCGTTGTGGCAGCTCTAGTGCCATGTGACTGGATTCTAAATTCTTATTCTATTTTCAGGATATTCAAGAGGCACACGCTGGACAAATCGTAGCTGTGTTTGGTGTTGAGTGTGCATCAGGTACAATAGAAAATTCTTCTTTGCTCCGGGGATGAAACTCTGATATTGTGTTTCTTGTTGGGTCAATTTTCTAACCTCAATACATAATCAGGTGATACATTTACGGATGGATCAGTGAAGTACACAATGACATCGATGAGTGTTCCTGAACCTGTTATGTCATTAGCTGTTCAACCGGTTTCAAAAGATTCTGGGGGACAGGTAACTACTGTGATTTTTTTTGTAACTAAACAATCACATGTTTCCTTTAATTTCTGGCCTTGAGAAATCTGCAATTGATATATATTTCATGTGTTAGTTTTCAAAAGCATTGAATCGATTCCAGAAAGAGGATCCTACTTTCCGAGTGGGATTGGACCCCGAGAGTGGCCAGGTATCATCATTTAAAGAACGCTGTTACTTCTCATCACCTTTCTCATATTTCACCTGTAGTATTCGACATTGCTGATTCTTCCATGTATCCTTTTGGGACAGACCATTATTTCTGGTATGGGGGAATTGCATTTGGACATCTATGTTGAACGCATCCGCAGAGAATATAAGGTGCCTGACTTTAAGCCTACATGACGTTCTTACTTCATCTCTTCTCGTCACTCGTCAGAATCCCTTATTTCTGGAAATTTCAAACAGGTTGATGCGACGGTGGGCAAACCCCGTGTCAATTTTAGGGAGACTATTACTCAGCGGGCTGAGTTCGATTACTTACACAAGAAGCAGAGTGGAGGAGCGGGTCAGTACGGTAGGGTTACAGGGTGAGTATAAAAAAGAGACTTACAGTGCTTAAATGATGTAATTTGGATCCTTTCTAAACCGATTCACGTCTGGTTAAATTATTATAATTTTTAGGTACATGGAACCACTTCCACCGGGTTCTAAAGAGAAGTTTGAATTCGAAAACATGATTGTTGGGCAAGCAATTCCGTCTGGTTTTATCCCAGCAATTGAGAAAGGTTTCAAAGAAGCTGCAAACTCGTGAGTGGTCTTGTCTTTCTCAATTCTCCTTTCCCTCTTGTTTTGGTTGAGGAAATGTTGTAAGTGATTGTGAAACCCGCAATTCCATTGCAGGGGCTCACTAATTGGTCACCCTGTAGAAAATCTCAGAATAGTATTGACAGATGGAGCAGCACACGCCGTCGATTCCAGTGAACTTGCATTTAAAATGGCTGCAATATACGCATTTAGACTATGTTACACAGCAGCGAGACCGGTGATTCTAGAGCCTGTGATGTTGGTCGAGTTGAAAGTACCAACAGAGTTTCAGGGTACTGTCGCTGGTGACATCAACAAGTAAGCTCCAAACATTAAACCCTTTAACAATACCTTTTCTCCTTGTCCTATTTAATATAATAACTCAACTTCTTGTTTTGTTTTCAGGAGGAAAGGTATAATCGTTGGAAACGATCAAGAGGGTGACGATTCAGTAATCACAGCCAATGTAAGAAGCAAAAGCAAACGATAGACAAATTTCCCCCACCAAGTTTTGAAACCGTTAACTAAGAGTGTAAATGTCGTTGTGTGTTTTAACAGGTGCCTTTGAACAACATGTTTGGCTATTCCACTTCTCTCCGGTCCATGACTCAAGGAAAAGGAGAATTCACGATGGAATACAAAGAACATAGTGCTGTGTCCAACGAAGTCCAGGCACAGCTCGTCAGTGCTTACAACGCCAGCAAAGCTGCTGAATAATCAAAGCCCTCGATAGATAGTTTGTTTTTTCATAATCTTGTTGAGAAGTCCAACATTATTATTTTATACGGTTCACAGAACCATCAACAAAATCACTCACCATAAATTTGCCTAATAGGCTTTGTCAGAAGAAAATCACTATGTTTACTGGGGCCATTAGGTAGGTCATATTTTTTGTTATCTCTATTTTCCACTAGTCCCACTCATCATTTTGAAAATTGTAAACCATCAAATATTTTTCAACAACGAGCCAACCAAAACAAAATCGTTCGAGACAACAACAATAATTGAGATGGATAGAGTCGTATTCACGTCAACAATTAAGAGAATGGGTAGAAGATGCAACAAACAGTCTCTAACAGACGACGTCAGACTTTTTTTTCTTTATAACTTCATCTCAAAGCCACTCCTTTATTTTCTTCTTCAACCGGAGTTGGTGACGACGACATCTCATCTCCCTTAAAATTACCATCATACCCTTCGGTTTAGTTGTTGCTCTTACTCCTATTTCTATATTTTTTTTTGCTTTTTCTCCTATATCCAATATTTGCTTCCTTGGATAGTAGTATTTTGATTCCTTAACATATATGATGCTATGACCACTGAAGTCTATGACCTCTTCAAAGGATAATACTGTTATTTTTGGTAATATTAATCAAATGTTATCTTTTTATATTCAACAGTCAACATCAAATCCTTTTTTTCTTCTTTTTATTCAACAAGTCGAATCCAAATTTTGGTGTGTTTTTGGTTAGCTAAAATAACTTGCTACAAAACTAATCATAAGTCAGTGTATATAACATTTAGTAACCAAACGGTCCAGCCCCCATCAAACCAACATCTTTTTCATATTTATAACATAGCTTTTCCCTCCCCACGCAACTTCAACCAATATCCCAAAAAAAAAAAGAAAAAAAAAAATTACATCTCTTCACTTCACATCACACCATGCATCATCATCATCTTCCATGCAATCGCAAACCCTTCACAACCATCTTCTCCTTCTTCCTTCTCTATCTCAATCTCCATAAACTACAAACCATCGAATCTCGAAACCCAACTCAGTTCACGAACAACCCAACCCCTGACGTTTCTATACCGGAGATCAAACTTCACCTTCAACGGTACGGTTACCTCCCTCAAAACAACGACGTCGACGACGTTTCGTTCGTGCAAGCTCTCTCTCGTTACCAGAAAAATCTCGGTCTACCGATAACCGGGAAACCTGATCCCGACACGTTGTCACATATTCTATTACCAAGATGTGGATTCCCTGATGACGTGGTGGACCACAAAACGGCACCGTTTCACACAAGAAAAAAATACGTGTATTTCCCCGGGCGTCCCAGGTGGACAAAAGACGCCCCACTGAACCTCACGTACGCCTTCTCGCAGGATAACCTAACTCCTTACTTGACACCAACAGAGATACGGCGCGTGTTTAGACGCGCTTTCGCCAAGTGGGCTTCGGTGATCCCTGTTAGCTTCGTCGAGACAGAGGACTACGTCGACGCCGACATCAAGATCGGATTCTTCGCCGGAGATCATGGCGACGGAGAGCCGTTCGACGGCGTTTTAGGTGTTTTAGCGCACACTTTCTCGCCGGAGAACGGTAGGCTTCATCTGGATAAAGCGGAGACGTGGGCCGTTGATTTCGATGAGGAGAAATCAAGGGTGGCCGTGGATTTGGAATCTGTGGCGGTGCACGAAATAGGTCACGTGCTTGGACTAGGGCATAGCTCGGTGAAAGACGCGGCTATGTATCCAACGTTGAAGCCAAGGAGCAAGAAAGTGAATTTGAACGTGGACGACGTCGTTGGAGTACAGTCATTGTACGGAACAAACCCTAATTTTACGTTAAGTAGTTTACTTGCGTCAGAAACTTCGACGACCAACCTAGCTGATGGTTCGATGATGCGGCCGTCTGAAGGAATCATCTATTCGACTTTGACTACTGTTATGGCGGCTCTTTGTTTTCTTAATTGGTAGGTTCGTATAGACTGGATACAATTTCTTTATTAAAAGAAAGGAATATGATTAGTTCAAAGTTCAAACAAATCTGAAAATGTATAGAATCATACACACATAGGAGACTGGTTACACTTTTATGTTTATGTTTTAGTTTAAAATGTTTAAGACTATTCCATTTAACAACAAGGTCCATTAAGATTGGGTTTGAGAAATTTATGGCCCAACCCAATGGATTGCTGCTGATGATGCTAAACTGAGATCTCAGTCGAGAGACCAGAGCTAACACAATTAGTTGGATAAATTAAACGTAATGGTACTTGGAAGAAGTTGTTAACTTTGGCCTACTGTTTGAAGAAATTTCAGCTCACTTCGTTTATACCAATTGTTGTTGTTAGGAATAGGTATAACCAAAAGACACACAGGAGGATTCTTTAAACCCGGATATTGTTTTTTTGGTTTGTTAATATCGTACAGAAAATTCTTTAAAGATTATTCCTCTGTCTTATAAAGATTGATGTTTTACACATTTTAAAAAAACAATGATTACTGAGTTTAAATATATATTTTTTTTTTGACTAAATAGATATTTTTAATTTTAAACCAATAACAATTCAAAATTTTAAATATTTTCAATGATTATTCCTTGAAGTTTACAAAACATCAATCTTTGTGAAACATTTATTTTTGTCTCTCAAATTGAGATTAAATTATATATAAATAAAGAAAAAGAAGAAAAAAAAACTGAAGACATCCGACACATTTTCTTTGGATATCTCTATCCCCAATTGTCGTTGTCGCATTGAAAAGCAAAGTAGGCTCCATGGCCCATAATCATATTAACGGTACGGCCTGGTTTAATCGCTTTCTTCTTCTTCTTCTCTCTATATCATTATTTGGGGTTTGTTCGTATTCATCATTATTTGGGGGAATATTTTAAGTGCCTAACAAAGACTATTGCAATTGTCGTTTGAAACACACAGAAACAAAAAAAAAGTCTCACACTAGCCTTTGGTAACACATAATTGTTTGCATCGCTACGTACTTTTGAGTTTTATTCGTTTTTTATGCACACTTCTAAAAGACTGTAAATATAGATTATTTATGTTTTTGATGGATTTCATACTGCTATATTTGAATCCTGATGATTGTAAAAAACAATATTCTGAAATTGTTTCTTGTGTTCGCAATTAATTTTTATTGGCTTAGACAATAAATATTATCTATGTGCATTCTTCTAACTATAATTGATCATCTTCAACTTCATTGGTTCCCTATATTTGGGGCGGAATCTATAGTTCATTTGACAAATTATTGCTTAACAGCAATCTTTTTTGTTTTGTCACAACGACACATCTCTTATACGTTATCTTGTTTTGTTATATTTACGCTATTATTTTTCTCTATACATATAGATAAGTCGTAGGCTCATCAATTTTCATCGTTAGGTAGAATATTTAAGGTTATGTAAGAGTAAGTCCCATAACCATTAATCCAAATAGACATCAATTAGCATTCTTGGGTTTTACATGAAAAAGTGTAGTTAATTTAGATAATATGATAAAGGAAATTGTTATAAACACTTGAAAGATTAGAAAAAGTAAAGAAGGAGACAAGAGGGATAAAGGGAAGAGCATATGGTCTATCATCTTTGCATGTTATTCGTCAGAAGAGATTATTTATCTAAAACCAAAAACGTCTCCTTTTATTTTTCTTTATATATATTAACTTCATATTCTTCTCTTAAAATTTGACTTAAAAAAAAAAGATCGAGTGTTGTTGAGAACAAAAAAAACTTATAATAATATTCGGTGTCATTATGGGCACATGAGGCCGCACGTGTTCTTGCTGTTTACTTTGGGATCACCGTCCTCTGTCACGTCACGTGATTCAAGAAAACAAAAAAAATCAAAAGAATAAACCAAAAATAAAATAAAAAAGTTTAGTGGTATAGTATTAGTAAGATCAATAATGACATATATATATTCGTTGCTAACATATATAATATAATGTCAATATATATGGGAGTTACGAGCGTTCTTAGTGGTCACTTGCTTACTTCGCTACTAGAGTCACGAGACCACAACATTTGGGGAGTATCAAATCCGTAAGTCAATTATAATAACTATACTACCATCTTTTCTTTTGTTGGCAACAAAACTACAAAAAAGAAAGAAAAAAAAAAGTTTTCAAATAAGAAGACCATAACAAAGTGAGACTCTAATTGAACGAGAGAGACTTTTTTTTTCTTTTCTTTTGGACAAATAACGAGAGAGACTAAAGAAAAGTGTTAGTGCCACCGTACGTCAATGTACTTTTTTCCTATTATTTTTTTTTTTTGTTTTGAGGGAACCATACATATAGTACTCCTATCTTATTGCGGCAAATAGCTAAATTTTTCTTGGGTAAATTATGGTATAAATAGTAAAATATGAGTACATGAAATTTAGCGAGTACGAAAGTGAACCTTCTGAGCCAAGAAGAAGGTGACAGCTGGAAAAGACACTGTCGGTTGTAAGTGAAAAAAAATATTTATAAAAAACAAATATCTCTCATATAACCTCTCGTTCCGTGCCATCGTGTTTAATTAATGCTGAATGTGCAGTGGGGTTGGTCCCTTGTGCGTAGTCACTTTGTTTGGTAACAATTTTTAAAAAGAAAAAAATACATTACGATTTCACCATAACTCATAGTACTAGTATAGTTTTGTGTTATGTATAGTATTTTTAAAATTATCTCAATGTGATCAAAAACCCTAGCAAGCGTCACACGACACGGCCCGTTTCTTTCTCCCTTCTCTTTTAATTAAAACTCATTTAGTTTTGTGTACATTCTTAAAATAATACAATTTTTCGTGCAAAATCATTCAATAGTTATTAATTAATATCTCAATGTTTTGGGAAAATTGCACGGTGTTGCACAACATATTCAATTCAAACATATCAAAATTCATACTTATTACTTACATTCGTATGACTTATGAGGTTCATTTCCAAAAAAATATTCTTTATTACTCTTTTGTTACTTTTTTAATGCATCCTCTTATTATTCTTCTTTTGCAATTTTATGGCCCCCACATGCAGCCACGTTGTTAAATTACCCTTTTCATTTTACTAATCGTTTATTTTATTTTCGTAAAAGATGAAACTAAATTTATCTTTAATTAGAACTTTGTATGGATAGGTCAATTACTAAAATTGTCGGTACGTACCATAAAGCATGTGTTATGCCCTACATATCTTTCGACAAAACAAAACAAAAATAAGTGAAAGAGGGTAAAATTAGCTTAATCAATAGTAATAGACGTTTATCCGCCGAACAACTTTTTTTACTCGTTTTAAAAAAATAAAATAATTCAGACAAATTGGCCCTCTTCAATTATTCGTCTGCAGCATATACGGTGCGTTATTCCGCTAATTAACCTTATTTGATAACACTTCAAGTTTTTTTTTTGTTTTCAGCTTAAATTAAGCTCATATTAAGTATATGTACACACATATTACTTCGACAATGGGGCAGGTTTTTTTCGGCAGAAGAGCAATGCAAATTTGTCAATTCTGGTTTAATATATACAGTATGTACATAAATGAAATAACGAATAAAGTTTCATATACGGACATGCGTATGATTATATATGAAAGAGAAAAGGAGCACAGATATAGATAGATAGTCATAGACCCACTAAATAAGTAAATAATACGTACACAATATTATAGTACAGAAGCAATGAAAGAGACGTATATATATGATGACTGAAAAGATTTTTTGTAACTATAAGAAAAAACAAAATTTGAAGTTATACACTCATCACTCATGGTCTGGTTCTATATCATAATTCTCTAGCTCAAATGCGGTGATATATATCACAAATGTTAAAAGCGAAGTTAAATGTGGTGAAATTTTGAAAAATTTTGTGATATTTTTCTTAAATCAAATAATAGTTTTGTGTTAATAAATTAGAAACTATTAAATCAATGATGATCGTCTGTGATGTTAAGAATATATATAACCTCTAACTTTATTTCCCACCTGATTGGATATGGAAACTGGAAATCCATAACTATTAAATTAAAAGAAAATGAGATCGAGTAAATTATATAACAATCCACTTGAATCATTGATCATGTAGCTAATCTCAAAAACGTAACCACACATTTCGATCACAGTCTACACCAAAAAAAGTTGCTGAAAAAACATTACTTATACTTAAGCTACAACGTATGTTGGCTTCGTCAAATTTATTTTAATAAAATCACGAGGGGAAAGGTGAAAAAGTTTTGACCAACAAAAGAAAGAAAGAAAGGTGAAAACATACAAAAATTACTTCATCAATTATCATCACCTCAAAATCAACACATCGTTTTTCTTGTTGATCTTTTTTTTTTTTTTTTTTTTACTACGGTTTCAATCGTGGATGGGCTGCCTATATTATAATTAAACACCTTGAAAAAATAACAAAAAACACATTCATTCCTTTATAAACTTAGGAAATTAACTTCAATATTGATCATTATAACAATAGCAAGTAAGTGCATAGTTTTAACTTTTAACTCTCTCTTCTTCTTTTTTTTTTTTCTTATAGATAAAGGTGGACAATTAAATAAAATTAAAGAAGTGAGAAGTGAATAAGGTCGAGTCGGTCACTCACGGTGCATGGTCACTCTCTCTGCACGTTCTCTTACCCTCTCTCTCATCATCTCCCCTATTAAAGACTCTTCTCTAACCAGTCACACAGAGAGTGAGAAAGACAGAGTCAGAGAGTCTTCTTCAGCAATAGCTCTAGAGCGAAAGAGAGAAAAGATCATAAGATGGACGTGTATGGCTTATCTTCACCAGACTTACTTCGAATCGACGACCTTCTTGATTTCTCCAACGAAGACATCTTCTCCGCCTCTTCTAACTCCGGTGGTTCCACCGCCGCTACTTCCTCTTCTTCTTTCCCTCCTCCTCAAAACCCTAGTTATCACCACCACCATCTCCCTTCCTCTGCCGATCATCACTCCTTCCTCCACGACATTTGCGTTCCCGTACGTTTTATAAAACTCTCTCTCTCTCTCTCTCTCTCTCTCTCTCTCTCTCTCTCTCTCTCTCTCTCTCTCTCTCTCTCTCTTTCTCTCTTTCAAGATTTGACCAATTTCGAAATCGATCATCTTCTTGATTTTTTAAAGATTTTGTATTTGGTTTTGTGTGCAGAGTGACGACGCAGCTCACCTCGAATGGCTCTCGCAGTTCGTCGACGACTCTTTGGCTGATTTCCCGGCGAATCCAATAGGAGGAACCATGACTTCAGTCAAAACCGAGACTTCGTTTCCCGGGAAACCAAGAAGCAAACGATCAAGAGCTCCAGCTCCTTTCGCCGGAACATGGTCACCGATGCCACAGGAATCCGAACAGCAGCAGCTTCACAACGCCGCAAAATTCAAGCCGAAGAAAGAACAATCCAGCGGCGGAGGTGGAAGACACCCGTCGTCGTCATCGGAGTCAGGGGAAGGTGGAGGGATGAGAAGATGTACTCACTGTGCATCGGAGAAGACGCCACAATGGAGGACAGGACCACTCGGACCTAAAACGCTATGTAACGCTTGTGGAGTCCGGTTTAAATCCGGTAGACTTGTACCGGAATATAGACCGGCTTCTAGTCCTACTTTTGTTTTGACTCAGCATTCAAACTCTCACCGGAAAGTTATGGAGCTTCGACGGCAGAAAGAGATTATGAGACAACCACAACAAGTTCAACTTCATCACCATCACCACCATCCGTTTTAGTATCATCACTTCACTTCCCTCGTCGTTACTTTTTTCTTTTTCCGGAGGTTTTTTTTTTCTTTCTTTTTGTGGTTCTTGGGGTTGGGTTTTTGGGATAGTGTCACGTGATGATGACGTGTCGCGATCCTAGCGGCGTTAATCACGTGACCGACGACGATGGGAGCCTAAAAATTCTTTAGTGTTTAAAATCGAACGTTGCAAAATCAACCTCATTTAATTGGTAATTACTACTATAATTTTTATATCTTTGCTTTGCCTTTTCTCCTACGTTATTACTTCAGTCATAACCCTTAAATATATTTTTACAAATAATTTACGGAGGATGAATTAGAAAAAGCTACATTAATTTCCGCTTACACTAAACGTCGTCAGCGTTCAGTTGTTTAGTATATATTATCTACTTGCACCCTTATTGCGACTTCACGTTCCGACCAAATTTATTAGATACGAACCGGAAGACGAAGAAGATCATAAAGTCCTATGGTTCCGGTTTACGAAATTGTGATTTAAGGCCTAAATCCGAATTCATTCGGGGTGCCAAAATATGAAAACTCGTTGTTTTACTTTAGACTACGAAATTGATAAACTCATTGAAAGTTTTAAATTAAAAGATGTACTTAGTGAAATTGGAATTCGATACTAGAAGAAAACTGATTATATAAGAATTGATTTCAGTTAAAATTCAAAGTGAAAACTGGATTTAAGAATACACCTTCATGGGAGATTTAACTATTGCCAAAGAGCTAAAGCCCTCGAAAACATGAGGCATCTTTGGCATTTGACACAAAAAAAAAAAAAAAAAAAAAAAAAAATTCGAATCATGTTGTAGACATTATTATTGTGTAATTTTGCTCCATCATCTAAGAACCCAAGAGTAAACAAATTTTGTAACTCGAAAATGGGGTTTAGTTTGCCTCATACGGAGATACCATAGTTGCTGATTTTGTTCACTTCCTTTGTCAAAGCGTTTCTCTCTTGCTTCACTTCAGACGCGCGGTTCGATATCTGAGGGTGAACAAATAAGATATCTCCGTTATACAATGTATATAACTGGTTTGCTAATTTATGCTAATTTATTCTAAACTAAGTCATCAGCTCCTAACTCCAGATCGAGCTCCTATACTATATCCTAGACTAGCATAGAGACTTATAGATAAGTAAAACTTACTTGAGAGCGGAATCGAGAAGCTTCCCTCTTTGGCAATTCTTTCAGTACATCTTTCAAACCTGTATATACAAAATGATAGTTTTCTTCTTCTATTTATCGATGTCTTTAGTTTCACAAACCGTGGCATTATAACACAGAAGGGTATTAAAAACATACCTGCTGCTTGCTTTTCAATCTTATAGGCTGAGTGGATTGCACCTCTGATCTGTTTGCCTGCTTGTCTGTGTAAGATAAGATGGAGAAAGTTAATATACTATTCATAGCTGATGCATATCCAATATACTGATCTTGTATTTCGTCTGGATAATAAACCTGAGTTTCATCCTTCCTCTAATCAATTCCTCTTCTGCCATAGTTGCAACTCTCTGAAACAATCAAATTGTTACGAATCCAAAAACCATAATCCAATAATAGCTTCCAACAGACTTTTAAATCTCTGAAACAAAATTGACTAATAATCAAGGGTATATATATTTATAGATAGAGGTTAAGATAGAGATCTGTCGCATTCATGAGAAATCAACTTCTTTACATTGACGAGAAGAGGTAGACTAAAGAATATACTTTCTCTATATTGCTTCATCCCTGAATGAAACATCTTTAATTTCGATGCAACTAGAACCATTCAACCAAAGGAATCTAAGGCAGAACCTAGCTGTACGAAACCTAAACAGCTAAACCCTTTCAATTTTTTTACTACTCGACAGACATTCTATTTCAAAGATTATGGGATGCTGAAGCAAACCAAAAAAAAAAGAGTAATCTAGCTAACTAAATGTAAACCATAGGAAGTCTTCTCCAAAAACGTAAAACCTCACCATGTCGAAAGTTTGAAAACGAACAACTCTTAAAGCAAAGAAAGGGGCTTACCTCTAACTTTTCACTTTGGGCTGTAAGACGATCCATTGATTGTCGCAACTCTTTTACTTTAAGATCTGCTCTAGAAAGCAAAGCCTGCAAATCAAAATATAAGGTCAAGACTCAAAAACCAGCTTTAACCACAGACAGATCAGTTTATACATTCAACAAATGCTGCACAACACTGACCTCTTCACTTACAAACATGCGTACAGTATTGTAATATACAAGTCTTCTCGTCTCTGCAAACAAACAAGAAAAATCACTAAAAGAGTCCATAACATAACATCTTAGAAGATTGAACTCTAGAGAGATAAGAATATACAGAAAACGTACTTCTCAGAGCAAAAATCCCAACCCCAAAAGCCAAAGTGCCTGATATAACCGGATGAGATGCAGCAACGTTCACACCATCTGCATACAAAAATTGACACGAAGTATCCAAGAAAGTGGAAACATACCTATGAGCAGAGAGATGAAACATAGTCAACACGAAGTATCCAAGAAAGTGGAACAGACCTTTAATCTTCCCAAACACCATTTGTTCGTAAACGTTATACTCACAAGCTATCTCTCGAAGAGAATCCTATATCACAAAAACCTCGATTACATGTTGTGAAATTCCCAGATTCGCTTGGATTCCAATTAAAATTAGGGGCTCGTAGTAAAAGCTTACGATGGTTTGGCTCGTGTGAGCTACAGAAGTGTCTCGAATTTGAGACAATCGAGCTTTAGAGGCGTCAATGGTAGAATCCACCGTCTCCGTGATCGTCTTCTGGTACACAAGCGCCTGACGCAGTGCATCATCGATCCAGGAAGCCGCATTTTCCACCGTCGTCGTTGCGATCTTCTGATACTCCGGCGGATGAACTGGCGAATATTGAGGAATCGCCGGCGGATTCGCGTCGTTCATCTCTGAGGATGATTCTCCCAAAGTTGTCATTAGAAAAGATCTCTCCAAAACTGGGTTGCGACCTCTCTCTCCTTCCTTGGCTCAAGGTCTGAAGAATACCCGGTGGATCAGTTAATGACCCGAATATACTTAACCGGGCCCTGTTTCAAAATTGACAACTTAAGCCCCTGAAGTTTCAATTATTTCCAACATTTCCCCTTTATTTCTTAATTGTTCAATTAACTCTAGAGACTTTCTTTTGTTTTAATTGCTCTTTGGTATGGCTGAACACTTTAACATCTTTAGTTAATCAGGGTCGTGCTAACTGTTAAGCCTCAACTATTGCACTCGTTTGTATTTAAGATCATGTTGAATACTTCAAACAATTATGATAACAGTACCCACTTGAGAAGTGTATAAGTAACTCATGCCTATAACTTGTGTGAAGAATATTGAAACTTTGAATGTCAACAAACTGGAATGGTTGAGATCGTTTATACTCAGGTAATAAACAACAAAATTAAAACATTCACTGAAACCACTGTCTAATATTTTGATCACTAGGATTCACTTAGGGAGTCTTTTTTCTTCAAACTATAATCTCTTTCTCATCACTTGACAAAGTAGAGCTTGCCCATGACATGAAGGACAGCGACGAAAGCAATGAAACCGATGCTCATGATAAGGACAACATTAGGGGAGATCTTGAGACCGGGTGCATCATCGGTGTAGAACTGAAGCATGGATCCAGCTGCACCACCAGAGGCTCCTCCTCCACTAGCACCGCCACCTGGCTTCCTCCTACGCATGCTTGCGGTTGCAGCTGCACTTCCTCTCTGTGGAGCACCACTTCCCACCATTCTTGCTTCTCTTCTTTACTATCTGAGATACAGTGTAAGAAAGTTAGGACATTAACAACTTTGTATATTACAATATTGAAAGCAAAAGATTTATCTTAAATAGAAAGGAGACATCTAAACACCATTAAGCTAAGATATTTTACGTTTTATAGCCTTTAAAATTTGCATCCTAACCAAAACAAACAACTAAGTTAACCAAAATTAAACTACAATTGGCACATTGTTCCATTCCCTGTTTAGCTAAAACTCAACACAAATTCGAGTTTAAACCCAATTCTATAAGCTCTGGCAATCATGTTAAGACTTGGTACATGTATATTGAAATTGAAACACTCACAAAGCACATAGTATCGATTTCATTATAGGTTCTACAAAACTATTAGCATGCAAAGATAGATTAGATGGGAGCAATGCAAAATAATCCACACAGCGAGTCAAAATTCAAACATGGAGACATAATACAACAATGAGCAAGCAAAATTCATTAATTTCACATATGCGTAGGCAACATTTAGAATGAAAAAAGCAAAAAAAATCGAATCCAGATCGGAAAATCCTAAAACACCGATTCAACATCGAGATCTCATTATCAGATCTACGCACAACACCTGATCTAATAATAACCTATAGATCTAGCAATCAGAGACATGGATCGTAAAACAACAACGATAACAAAAAAAGACTCACACCTGATTCGGCTTAGAAATTCTGATGTCGACGACGAGAATGATACGAGACGTGTAGAGAATTGAGATTTGAAGACCTTCGGAGTTGACCGCAACTCTTTTTAACAATTCTTATAGCAAGACGAGAAACACTCGCCACGCACCTTTTAATGTTTTAGCCAATCACATATTGCCACCTCAGCGTAACTATCAGAGCTTTTTCTTAAAGCGTTAGTGGGGGAGAGTTTGGATATAAATTAATTTAGAGCCTAAAATTAAGGCCCAAAAAGCCCAAACGCTTTACTCGTCTATAAGTCCATGACTTTTTTGCACGACAGAAAAATTTAAAGAATTTAAAAGAAATGTTTGCTGAATAGAATTAAATTTAAGTAGGGACATATTTTTTTATATTCAACCTAAAAGATTGATTGTGTGTAATCATTCACTTTATTTGTAGGTCTTATGAGAAACGATTTGAAGTGAAAGGTATGATTTTACAGGCAAAATTAATGTTCATTAGTATAACTTTTGATTCCCTAAATCAAAGGACAACAATCTAAGCCAGAAAAGTCTCTTAAAAAGTTTATAGGTGATTTTAATTCCTTCTTCTTAATATACTAAAACAACTAATGGAGAAACCGGAGGGGGAAAAATGTGAATCATGAAAGAAGTTTCGTACGTGGGCACGTACGTACGTACCAAAGTACGTAGACATTAAAAGCATTTTCATCTATTTTTCTTCTAATTAGATCTGGAACACGAATCTCGAGATGGAGACAGATATGTGAATCAGAGGGAGAGAGAGAGAGAGTGTAATGATGCATATCTATCGGGGCATAAGGTTATGGAAGGAAGCCTGACATTTTTTTGTGTACGGCCACAGAGTCGACATATACTGTGCGACTGTTTTTTTACCTTCGTACGTATCGATCCATTCCAAAATCTTATTTTCATTCATGTGTTCCAATCAATCAATGCTATATAGTATATTTACTATCGGAAAGCAGTAATGCTCTTGTTTTGTTGAATCTATATACTACCATATGTATACTCTTTCCTTCGGTATATATATATATATATATATATTTTTTTTTCGGTCTTATATTAAATATAGAGGAAAGTTTACACTAGTGCCATAGGCACCATAGGCACTATTAAGCTTTGGGAAGAGAGAGACATAAAAAAACAAAGACTGAAAAAAGCAGGGTGAGTAATCACTACAAGAAAACATCACCAATTCTGACCAAATTTCCGACTGATATATTGGTCGGCTAATTACACGACCATTTTCCAACCGTTAACCGACGCAATTTAAAAACAGTTGGTAATCGGTCGAAAATTAGCGACAGATACATATGGTTGGATATCGGTCGGAAATTACCGACGAAATTACCGACCAATAAATCCGTTGGTAAAAACCGACTGTTTTCCAACCAACTTTCTAACTGATTTTAAATTCGGTCGATAAATGGTCGGTTATAAGTGACCGCTTTAATCGTCGGTAAACGGTTATAAATTTCTGACCAATTTCCGACTGACTTATTACCATTTGCGAATCGGTCGGTAAACGGTCGATCCGTTGCAACAAAGCTCTACTGGAATTTTAAATTCTACTGATATCTCCATGGAAAATAATGCTTTGATCGGTTTAGAAGAAAACACACTTGACGAGATATTAGAAAATTCTGATGCTGAGCT
The DNA here is from genome assembly GCF_030686135.1 of Camelina sativa. Lineage (NCBI taxonomy): Eukaryota > Viridiplantae > Streptophyta > Magnoliopsida > Brassicales > Brassicaceae > Camelina > Camelina sativa. The sequence continues at coordinate 27,272,378 of NC_141885.1, forward strand.
GGAAGAATTTGAAGAATATATCGACTCAGCATCATCATCTGAATATTCTTCTGATTCTGATTAATTAATGGAATGTAATTTGTTTTTTTTTTCAATTCTGTAACATTTTGTTGGATGTAATAAAGTGTATCATTGAGTTTCGTCATGTTTGGTTCACATAATTTATATTGTAATATACGAAGTTTGATTAACACAAAAAGCACGTTTATCCACTGAATTTGATTATAAAAATTTTCAAACTTAGGAAAACGAAATTACATAGAATTAGTTTAAGTTTAAGGTTGGTACTCGAGTCCAAATATAATATCTCTTGTGATTGTAAATATACTTTTAAACTTATTTAGCCCATTGTTTAATGTATAAAGCCTCTAATGGGCCAGTGTGTTCTCGATTTAGCCCATTTTTTATTGTCTAAAAGCACTAATATTTGGATAAACCTAATTAAGCTTCCACGATTCCACACCTCTTCGCAGTCTCTTCTTCTTCGTCTTCTCTCATAACCCTAGGAGTTCTTTTCACAGTCTCTTCGCAGATCCACCGTTGTTTGCCGCGTACTCGGCGTTTGCTTGCCGTCGTTTCACCGTTTAGTCGGCGCCGCTCCTCCATGACGAACCCACCAGTCCCACCACCGGTAAACCCTTATTTACCCTTATTACGCTTCCCATTTGGATTAAGGCTACACTTTCATGTTGTTCTTCTTTACACATGAGATTATTTGTAAGATTATTTGTAATTTTAAGGCTACAACCTTAGCAATTGAACATCCCTGTAAGATTATTTGTTCTCTATAAGCGAATTATGGGACTTAGGCTTCTCATATTTTAACTTCTCTTATTTGATGTCTAATTGTTCTATTTTGAATTATTTTTTACTAACAGCTTTGTTTTCTCATTGTAGAACTTCAATCGTAATGCATTTCTTCAATATATGTCACAACAGTTTAGTACACAACAGTATAGTAGCTCAACACCAGAGTATGACACTTTTTATAGGCCTATCATAAGTGAAGACCAGACAGGTAGTATTCCAGACTTTGAAACCAATGTCTCTCCACCAGCCGATGCAAACGGTTCTGTTCCACCAGCCGATGCAAATGTTTCTGTTCCACCAGTTTCGGTGGAGGACCTTCTCATTGCTCCAGGACGTGAAACTCTCAAGTATCTTCATTCCAAAGTGGAGCGAGGAGCTATTTGGTAAATTATAAGTTAAACCTATATGTAAGATTTCTTAGTTTAGATTAGGTTAGTTATTGATGTTATTAACTGGTTTTGTGTAGGTTTAAGCGTGATCCATATGGTGTAATTACAAAGTCTATCTTGAGAATGCAAAAAACAGATGTCAAACCTGCTTGCTTGACATATCGTTCTCTTCCCCCTGAGACTAAAAAACGGTGGTTTCAAGCTTTTGCGGTAAGATTTCTTCTATAATATATGTTTGATTCACATCATGTGTTTCTCTTGTTATTTACTTCATGTGTTTTTTTTTGTTCAGCAAGAGTTTAACTGGGATCCCATCATAACAAAAATAGTTGAGATAGAGTTTGAGAAACAAGCTGCCTATTCCTTCTCTAAGAACTTAGCTGAGTGGAAACAAAAATGGAAATGCAATAAAGAGAAACCTATACATATGACAGATGATTTATGGAAGGGGTACATTAATATTTGGTGTGATGAGAAAGTTGCAGGATTGGCATCAACAAACTCACAAAAAAGGAGAAGCAACCCAGATGGTGAAGGAATTCCAGTGCACTTCAATGGAGCTAAATCATTCTATAGGCGTAAAGATGAAATGGTAATTTTGAATTTCTTTACATTTCTTAAGAATTATCATTCAAATGCATATTAATCATGTTCTTTTTCCATGTATATAAGACTGTTGAAAATGGTGGAGTCGAGCCTAATATGATGGCTTTCATTGAGGATGTTTATAAAAGTAAGAAAACTGGCAAGATTGTCTACAAGAAGGCTAAGCAGATTGTGGAGACTTTAAAAGAACAGGTGAATGACCTCCAATCTAAAGAGCCACTTGAAGATCGATTGGTTCAGCCTCTCTCTTGTCCTGAGATAAACGATTTGGTTCGCAAGGTGCGGGGATTCCTTTTTTCTCTTAACATGCTTTTTACCATACCAAATCAACTTGACACTTCTTAACTATTTGATTTTTAACATGATGTTTCCATATTTTTTACATTATTCTTGGTTGATTCTCAGGCAATACCCAAAAAAAAGGGTAATCGATTTGGATTTGGATTTCTCCCAGATCATGAAGAGTTAGATGCTCCCTTCTTACCCAGCTTGGACCATGAAAAGAAGTTAGAAGAAGCATACAACAAGATTTCTGAGTTAGTTAAAGAGAAAGAGGAAGATACCAAGACAATCCAGTACTTGAAGGATGTTATTGTCTTCCAGCTGAAGAAGAAGAAGATGATGATGAAACTCAAAATTAAAGTGTTTTAGTTTGGCTGGTTTTTTGGTTGTATTAGTTACGGTTAATATAAGAATCTATTAATGTGGTTTAATTGACAATAACTTCTATTTATATATTTTTGGTATTTTCTGATATTTAATTAATTTAGTATTTTTTTATTTTTTATTAATTTTTATTTTCGGTATTTTACATTAATTTGACAATATTTTGGTTGGAAAATAATTGGTCGGAATATCGGTTGGAAATTAAAACGGTTGGTTAACAGTCGGTAATACAGTCTCGACCGATTTACGCCGTCGGTAATTAGTCGGTATTTTTCTAACCGAAATCCGACCGATTTTACCTAACAGAATTTCAACCGACGATTCGGTCGGAAATTTCCGACCGATTTCTAACTAAATAAATTTCCGACCAGCGATTTCCAACCGATTTACAGTGGTCGGTTAATGGTCGGAAATGCCTCTTTCCGACTGATTTTCGACTGATTTCACCGTCGGAAACGGCTATGTTTTCTTGTAGTGAATGAATCTTTCATGACAAATGAAAGTGAAAGAACCATAAAGTGAGATAGGAATCTTGTTGTTGAAGCGTCGTGCTTGAATTTCTGTCGTGTGCAAGTAACCTCCTTCTCATAAGTTGATGAATCCTTCCGTATATATAATACTTGATAAAAGCTAAAAGTATAAATGATGAAATTTTATGACCAAAAAGACTGTCGAAATACTCGTTATTTGGATCATCGAATGGATCACACATTCTCATATATACTATTTGATTTAGAAGATCAATGTTCACACTATACTCTTACTTTCAAAATGACAAGGATATGTCATAAATAAGGTGGGGGAAGGTACAAATAGTAAAGAAAGAAGAAAAAAAATAATTGATTCAGGAAATGATGATGTAGTAAATTATTTTTGACAGGACGATATTTTGTTTTGTGTGTGTAAGAAAATAAAATCAAAACGGGGTCCCTTTTTTGGGCACATTTATTATCAAACGAATTCGTGCGGTGGCGGTGGTTATCTCAATTTATTACGTGTACTTTATTTTGTCCCTCCAACACTTTCAATCTCTCTATTCTTCCTTTTTTTTTTTTTTTTTAAATAACTTGTAGTATTAAATTATATTCACCACAGCCAGAGGAACATAAATAAAATGAACCATCAAGTTTATCTTGTTACCAGGTTGTACTTGTACCCGAAGATCAGAAACTTGTACTATTTCTGCAGTTTGAGTTGCAGTTGTCGAGCAGAGATGCGGTAAGGATGACAATTATGTATATATGGATGAATAGTAACATATTTATTTCGTTTTGAATAGAGAGAACAGCACGACGAAGATAGTGAAATCACACTGCTATTTATTAGCATTTGAAATCATGACGCCCTTTTCAACCCATAAATTAATACTTCATAATCAAATAGTCTATTTTAAGATGTACGTTATTATTTTTATTTCTTTGTCTATTATCATAATAACATACTTTGTCTATTATCATAATTACATAAAGTTATTATTTTTATTTATTATAGACCAAAATTTATGAATGTTTGCAAAATGGATTAATCCGCTTCGTCCACTGCAATATCCTTTAGATAAAACTTACGTTTTTTTGACCCAAAAAAAAAAAAAAAAAAACTTACGTTTTAGATTTATTTTGATTTTTTACAATTGGTATATTGATGCTGCAAATATATGGATGTACGGTACACGCGTGTGAGAGTGTCCTTTGTGGATCTTTCGAAAGCTCCCACACTCACGACGCTCGACGTTGACGAAATTCACACGTGTGTCTAAACAGTGACACGCGTTAAAAACCACTCTTTAAGTAAATAATAATAATAACATGAGCGAGTGTGTGAGCCCCAATCAATCACCCTAAAACCCTTCGGCTCCACCAGAGAGTCTCACCGATGTTGAGTTGACATCTCTCTCCTTCTCTCTCTCTCTCTTCTTCACCGTCTTCTATAGACTGTCGGCGGAGTCTTCTTACTTACATAAATTTGAGTCTCAGATTCCGTTATTTTAATTTAATTTTCCTAATTTTGAACTTGGTTCATTTGATTTAATATCTATCATGTGAATAAAATATGTAATATCTAACCAAAAGCTTAGCTGTTGCTCTTACACATTTTTTTCTGGTTCAGTTTGAATAATAATATTAGTTAATTACTTATTGTAGTAACTTCTCTACAGCTTCCATATGACTCCAAAAACCTATGTCGATTCTCTTTTCGATAAAATTCCCATATTATAAAATTCTGTAGTAGTATTACTGTGTCCTCTCACTCTTAGTTAATGTATTAAAAATTACAATCGTCAACTACATTATTTTATTTCAGTGGCCTAGCAAATACTGTATCATGTTTTGAAAAAGATGTTCATTTTGTCATAAAATCTACTACTATACAAGTTTGCGTTCCAAAGAGAGTAGAAAAGTCGAAAATGAATTCAAACATGTCTTATCATGAACTGATCATGATTTTGTTTGACAACATTACAAGGGGTATAGTCTAGATCAAAATATACTAATCTGAAATCTCTATGATGAACATACATGTCGAATATATAGATCCTTGATCACTAAATATTTTAACGAACTTAGATTATGAATTTATGATAGTAATACTTTTGACGTGTAAGAATCAAATCCAAATAAGAGTGAGTTTACACCACATCTTTTTTACCACCAAGTCGCTACCGTTGGTTGAGTTTTTGTATTTATAACCAACAAAAAGCTTTTAAAGAACAAACTTTATTTAATTTTGTTTCGTTAAGTTTTCTTATAGTAGGTGAAAATTAAATTGCTTTATCTAGACGAAAGAGATTCCAAATCTGGGATATTGTTACGTTTCAAAATAAAACCTGAACTTTCGTAGTTGCACGAGCTATGTTTTAATACTATTAAATAAATATTCAGTACACACAGTCACACACTATACTATATAGTTACTAACTTATAAACATTAGAAATAAATTTTTTTTTTAGAAAAATAAGAAGAGGTGAGGAAGTTACCCTACATCGGAAAGCTACTCTTCTCCATCTTCTTGACCACTCTGTTCTGTTCTGTATATAAAAAGCCTCTCAAAACCTCTTCCCATTTTCATACTCAGTTTCAGTTTCTTGAAAAAAACCATAAAGTTTCTCCGATATATATATATATATATATATGGATTCTCTAGCGATTTCTCCTAGGAAGCTCCGATCAGACCTTTACTCATACTCTTACCAAGATGACTCCAACTCCAACACACCTCTCGTCATCTCTGTTCTCTCTTCTCTGATCGAGCGGACTTTGGCTTGGAACGAGAGAATCAGCCGGAGCTACGGTGGTTTTGGTAAGACACGTGTCTTTGATTGCCGGGAGATTCCTGATATGACTATTCAATCGTACCTTGAGAGGATTTTTCGGTACACCAAAGCCGGTCCATCGGTTTACGTCGTGGCTTATGTCTACATTGACCGGTTCTGTCAGAATAACCAAGGTTTCAGAATCAGTCTTACCAATGTACATCGTCTCCTCATCACAACTATCATGATCGCTTCCAAATACGTCGAAGATATGTAAGTTTATTACCTCTCCAGTAACAACTTTTTGTATATTTCCAAATAGATAAAAATCCTCTGTTTTGTTTGTGAACTCATCTTGCTTTGTCTTTGTTTCTTACAGGAATTACAGAAACTCATACTTTGCGAAAGTAGGAGGATTAGAGACAGAAGATTTAAACAATTTGGAGATAGAGTTCTTGTTCTTGATGGGATTTAAGTTGCATGTGAATGTGAGTGTGTTCGAGAGTTACTGTAGTCACCTTGAGAGAGAAGTTAGTATTGGAGGAGGCTATCAGATTGAAAAGGCATTACGTTGCGCTGAGGAAATTAAATCCAGACAAACTGTTCAAGATCCTAAACACCATCAATTTTCTCGAATCTTGTTGTAGTCAAGAACAAGAACTAGTATTACTCTGTTTCGTAAATCTTTTTTTTTTTTTTTTTGTCTTCTTGCTTTTGAGAAGGGGCCTTTGACTTTTTGATTACCTTGTTGGTTGGGTTTTCTTGTAATGTAAAATGTAAATAGAGAGAAGAAAATATATAGAGATTGCTGTTGTATGTATTTTGTGCATCAGCAATGTAGATTCTATGTATCTGTTGAATTTTAAGAAAATATGGTTTTTATTTGCAAAAGAAAATCTTTGTTAATCTGTTCTTTTGTCATCTACTACCTTCTTAGACATGTGAACTATTAAAACTGGTTTAGACAAAACAAACAAAATCATTGGTTTGTAGAGATACTCAAATCCATTGATTAAGATTTATGCCTGCGATTGTGAAACCTCAGACAATACTTGTCATGCATTAGATTTGTTAAGATTGTTGGTAATCTTTAGGGTCATGTTCAACTCATAAGTCATCATCAAACAAATTGATTAATAAAGGAAAATATTATTTCCATGGAGTGACAACTTTCGAAAATTTTGTTACCAGAATACGTCTAGATAATTTTCTAGAAAAGACACAATGTTGATACAAGAAAACACAAGAAGGCTCTCTCGTTAACTTAAAGATAATATTTTTATTATTTTAATAACCATTATAAACTTAATCCAAATTCTTCAAATTTCTCCAAGATATTAGTATACAATTAGCCATAAGGAACTGAACTTAATTAGCAACCCCCAGGACCTCCAAAGAACACAGAAGTGGTCCAAGGTTCACCATCACTACTCGTAAAATATTTTGCATTATAACATTTTGGTTGATCCGCGTAAACCTTCACACCGACTGGTTTGGTAAGTCTCCATAAACCATCCCTCACCTTAATGGCATTGACAAAAGCCGCTCTTTGGTACCCTTCTTGTGCAAAACTCCCACTTCCCATCGGTGGGCTCTTCTCACCAATTGGGCTATAGACTTCTCCTCCCCATGATGCATATGATGCTACCTGAGATAAGCCTTGTGCTGTAAACAATTCTTTAGGCCAGTAACCGATTGCCTCTTTCTCGTAAAATAGCAACCAGTTTCCTGAATGTGGATCCTATTTAAAAATTACAATATTACTGTTAAATAAAAGCTTGATTTAGGACTGATGAAAATATAACAAGATAATTAAGATGATGCCTTTTTTTTTTTTTAAACGTTATACCCGGCTTATCTTGACATCTATGTAATACTGCCTGTGATCTCGTGCAGAAAAGGCATCAACGTAAGTACCAAGTGGATTTGTTCGGCTAATTTGGACAAAACCAGGACAATGCATATCGAAACATCCTCTCTTCTTGAAACCATCTGCCTGTAAAATGTTCATATGAAAAGTGTTTGACCAAAAACACTTTTCAACACATATTTAACTAAACAACAACCCAACAAATTTGAACAACCAACTTACTGTCCAGTATGTATAGAAGCGAGTGTCGTTATCCCAGCGAGCTGGGTAGACCTGAGAGTTTTCGTTGACATAAGCAAAAATCATCTAATTGTGAAAATGAAATAAATATATAGTTGGCAAATTTTAAGTAGAGAGAAATGTAACTTTAGAACCTGCCAACCGGCCTGGATACTATTGTACTGTCTGGAGACCAAAACGCGTGCTTGACTAAATTGACGAGGTGACACACCAGGACTCCATGCGTTTATATGTCCACTAGCTTCAGAAACTTGGCCTCTGTATCCTAGCCCTGCAGACTAAGTAAGTGGTAAAAGGAATGAAGTAAGGATCACACCAACATTTGGATCATGCATATATATAAAAAAGGTAGCTTAAAAGGACTTACATGATGACCATTTGGGCGTATACCATTGGTTTGGAGACTCAGACTTTCGAATCCAGTGGATTTCAATTTGTGTGCGCTAAGGAGATCTTGCTTTGTAATTCTCTTGACAATCACTGTCCCGTGTGGGCACTCAAATCGAATAGGAGCATTCTTTCTTTTCGAAACCAAATTTGGGACCTTCTACATAAATACATGTTTTTTGTGGTTCACATGTGTCAACATAAATACCAACCTAAATACATTATATTCACATATCCCCTATATATTAACAGAGAAACACTTTCTTGAAAAAGCTGATGTGTCGCCGCCAGAAGCTCGAGACACATTTAGCAAAAAAAACCTTAAATTTTCACATATTAAATCTAATTAAATAATTGCATACTATTTTAAGTTAAAATTTCACTAAAATTTACTTACAAATATACAAGTCAAAGTTATATTATTTTTAAGAAATAACTTAAAAAGGCTATAAAAACATATAAAGTTAATAAAAATAAAGAACATATAACTTATTAACAAAATCATATAAATGTTTTATTTTTTATGTTAGTATTATTACCATAATAATTTAAATAACAAACTTTCAATAGTTATTATAATTGATTATAAAAAGAAAAATAAATTACCCCTGAATTATCTCCAACTCATTAAAGGAAACTTAATTCCCAATAAATATAGATTTATATATATTCATATATAAATATAAAAATCACAACAAATTAGGGGATATCATGATGTGTGATTATTTATATAATATATCTAAGTATGTAAACTAATTAATCTCAACATTTAGTGTGATTATTCATTTAAAAATGAAAATATTGATAACTGAATAGGAATATACGTTCTAATTCTACATTAATCTATGTGCTATTAAAAAAGAATGAGACAATAACCCTTATCATTATAAATAAATTTAGTACCCAAAAAAAAATCATAATATATTTAAAATAAGTGATTATTAGATTATGAAAAAATTGTTATAATTACACGGGTGAAATGTATTCTTACACATTTAAAGATTTCACAGATGAAAAATATTTTTTACACGAAAAACACAGCTTTGAATAAATAAAGAAAAAACTTCAGTTACATATTATGTTTGACACAAATAAATATTGGTTCTAGAATAATAATTTTACTTATAATAATTTTCTTTGAATCGATTTATCCTACACATAGTGCGGGTAGTTACCTAGTGTGTTATATAAAAAGATAATAGTAAAACCTGAATGGTGTGATTCTTCAGCAAAGGGTGATCAAAGGCAAGCTGCTTGTTAATGTCCACGCAGTCAAAGATGTTACCACGGTCTGTCTGGTTTAAAAGAATCGACAAAAGAAACAAAATATGAGTATCTTTAACAAGAACCTAAAATAAATCCTAGAATGAGGCGACATGAGATCATAGAAACGTGTCAGAGTTAATATTTAAAATCAGGAAGAAGGTTACACACAGCCAACACATGCACAAAATCACACGATTAATATAATTGGAGAAAGAGAGATCGTCAAACTAAATTACTGTGAAACTTTTAATTGCAGGTTTGTTTATAGCTTTAAGTTGCTTCTCAATCTCCTCCAAACCATATTCTTCTCCGAATAGTTTACCATTCTTTGGTGCTGCATCTGCAACTATCGTAAAAACCCTATTAACAGAGTCAATACGAAAAACACAACTGAAGTGGCTGCCATTTTATGTTTTCAGTAATTTCACAGCAATGCGCTTTTTTTTTTTTGGCCTGCTGAAATATGCATTTGAGAACAGGTAAATATGGTTGTATAGATATATACGGTAAAACCTCTATAAATTAATACTCTATAAATTAATAAACACTATAAATTAATAAATTTTGCTGGTCTCAAGTCGGACCAGTGTAAAAATTAACAATATTCGATAAGATAATAAGATAATAATTTTTTCGAAATCTCATTATAAAATATGGTCCCAATAATATCATAAATTAATAATTATGTAAATTTATATATATATATATATATATATATATATATATACTGATATAATAGTGTATGTTTCTCCTAAAGCTCAATTCTATAGAACAATTGTAATGTTGTATTTTCAACCTATAATAATATCTCTAAAATATTTTATAACATGTCATACAAATAATTAAAATTTAAAGTTTTAATTTTTAGATATGCATCATTTACAATTTGATAATTTGACAGACTATTAAAATAGGAGAATTGATATTATTATTCATAGATTTGAATTATGTGTCTCATGTGTATAAGTCAATTTGTCTATAATATTTGTAATTTATTGTAAATAGTGCTTTCTAAATATTACAAGTTCAATTCCTAAACCATAAAATTTATAACAACCGAAAGTTTAATCTTATTTTGCTATAGTTGTTCCAATTCATAATTTTTTTAAAAATAAACAATTAAAAATATATCTATAAATTAATAATTATTAATTTACACTATAAAATAATAATTATTAATTTATAGATAAATTAATATCACTATAAATTAATAAAATGTCTTAGTCCCAACATTATTAATTTATAGAGGTTTTACTGTATATATATTTCATTGAGTGTCAAAGAAGAAACAAAATTAATAAAATCAAAGAAAATTATATCAATGAAGTGAATTTCAGTCAACAAAATCAAAACTAAAGAAAAAGGTAAAGTCAACGAAATCAATTTCAGCATTAATATATAGGAGGTATTGTATAAAGATTCCAAACTGTCAAATAAGGAAGCAGAATTTGTAATGTGGAACCTACTATTACGACAAACTGCTTTCAAATTTGCAAAAAAAAAATGTAATAGTGTAGCAAATGCATTAGCAAAGTATGGATGTATTGATAATGCTTATTATGTTAATTTTGTAGTAAAGCCAAATTGGTTATTGGAAGCTTTGTGTAAAAACATTTGCTAAATTAATAAAATTTACTTTTGAGGAAAAAAAAAGGAAGCAGAGTTTGTTAACAAACAAAAAAGGAAACAGAGTTTGTAAAATAAAGAAGGATCATCAAACCGACGAAATTAATATCAGCATAACAAAACTGTCAAATAAGGAAACATAAATTAATTAGTAAAAACGGGAAAAAGGCTGAACAAAAAACATTTCCATTCATTGAGTGTCAAAGAAGCAAACAATTAGGCTCCATAAAATCAAAGATATCAATCTCAGCAGAAATTAAAGATTCAAAAAAAAAACTGTCACAGAAGGAATCAGAGTTGATAAAAGAAAGAAGATCAAATCAACAAAATCAATTTCAGCATATATTTGAAACTGTCAAGGAATGAAACAAAGGTTTATAAAATAATTGAAGATCAAACCAACAAAATCAATATTCAATATCATCAGATTGCAGGAATCCCTAAGAATAATGAGAGGCGTGGTAGAAATCAAGTTTACAAAAATTCCAAAAAAGAAAAAGATACAAGGTAACAAATTTACAGTTACTAGTTTTAAAGTGATCAAGAGTAAATTGATTACCCTGGAAATAGCCTAGAAGCTGTGCGACATGGCTTGGTCACCCTCCTCTTGGGCGGCAAAGGAATTACCAAAACCTATCCAAGCTGGTGAGAATGAGCCATCTATACTCTTAGCTTTATTTGCCTCCTTTGCATACTTAAACATACATACCTTTAAGAAAGAAGGGGATCACTTCAGACTAAAAGTAGCCACGGTGACAAGCATATAAGAAAGAAGGGGGAAAAGATCAGTTAGTAAATGAAACACTAACTACAAGAGCACTCAAGGATATAACTCTGTATGAAGCTTTCAGAACTAAGAAACCAAATATTGATCATCTAAGAATCTTTCGGTGTATTAGTTATGCAAAGATTGACGGGGGCCATTGCTGAGGAAACTTGATGACAGATCAAGGATGATCGTTCATCTGGTTACATAAGGGATCCAAAGCTTATCGACTTTTTGATCCTCAATATCGAAAGATTATAGTAAGTCGTGATGTGATTTTTGATGAAACTAAAGGGTGGAAATGGAGGAAAAATAGTACAGAACAGAGTAGTGACTGCATCACTCTTGGTGAGTTTGGTAATCATGGTATTGAAGAAGCAAGGGAGAATCTTGAGAAACAGACTTATGAGAGTGGGGATGAGTATATCGAAGAGAATGAGAGTGCAGATTCAGAAAGAAGTGATGAGCCTGAAACCAATAGAGAAGTTGGAAGCGATAGAGAAGCCGAGATTGAAGAGGAACACCAGCCACAACCGATTATGAGGAAATCACAGAGATAGATCAACAAACCTAAGCATCTTCATGACTATGTTCTACTGGCTGAATAAGGAGAGATGCTACTTTTATGCTTAAATAAATAATGAGCCAAGAAGTTTCTACAACGCTAAGGAGACAAGGGAATAGAGAAGTTGAACACTTGGGAACCTTGTTGATTTGCCGGTTGGAGCAAAACCGATTGGTCTTAAGTGGGTCTTCAAGCTCAAAAGGAACTCGGATGGAAGTATCAACAAATACAAGGTCGGACTTGTTGATATGCTAAAGGGTATGTACAACAATATGGTATGGTGTAGATTTCGAGGACTACTACTTATCAACCATACGACTACTTATCAACCTTGCAGCGTCTAACGGCTGGGGGATTCATCATATAGATGTTAAAACGGCTTTTCTCCATGGTGAACTAAGAGAAACAGTGTGTATGTGATGCAACCAGAGGGTTTTGAGAAGAAAGGAAGTGAGAACTAGGTTTATTAAATTAAACAAAGCTTTGTATGGTCTGCGACAAGCACCTAGAGCATGGAACAACAAGTTGAATCATATTCTTACATAATTGCAGTTTATCAAGTGTTCTATCGAAAGGAGGAACAAGGAGGTCTTCTTGTTATAGCGGTGTACGTCGATGATTTATTTGTCACAGGCACTGATCTATACCGCATTAACAGATTCAAAGAGGAGATGACCGCCAAGTTTGAAATGAGTGATCTCGGGAAGCTCACATACTATCATGGAAATCAAGTAGACAAACAAACAGCCTTCGCTGTGTTACGTTCCCTGTTTCATCAACTAACAAACAAATATGGAATATAAGAATCCTTGTACTGATAATATTTGAATCTAAATTAAACTAAACTAAGAACTGAGGGTTACAAAGTGAAAGTGATGTATATACCATTAGGCTCTACGACTACGGTTGCTTATGTTGGCTTTTGTTTCATCACCAAACATATAAGAAAGACCAGGAAAGTGATCAGAAGAAGCACAACGCTGATTCCAAAAGTCAATCCTATGATCAGAGCACTTATATCTTTCTTCTTATCTGAGAAAAGTTCCCATGTCCAAATGCTTTTAATATCAGTCTCAGTGACTATTGACTACTTATAGATAAAGCAAGACAAAAGAAGACTCACCAAGAAGGTGGAGATCAGCCTTTGCCAATCTAATGGCAAACTGGCTTTAGATTTGTCTTCAATTCCCTTGAGGTAAGGGGTTCGAGTCCATTAAATGACGAATTGTCCCCACTAATATTTTTTGCTAGGGTTATTAATTTATTCAAATTATACATGAGAGTTTTGTATCCGTACTTTTGTTTTTATCACACTATTTTCAAAAGTAATAATTAGCAACTATTTTATTATGTCATAGAATACATACATGAAAATAAAATATGTATTATAGTTTACCAAATATTTTGCTTATGTTCTGCTTTGTTTTTGCTTATGTTCTGCTTTGTTTTTGCTTATTTGTAGTGAATTTATGTTTTCATATCAATAAGGTTAATTAGATGTTTCTTAAATGCAAATTTATGTTGATGCAATGAGATGTAATCTTCATATTAACCTAACCAAGTACGAATTTTATCACCGCCACAATTCAGATTGGTGTGTTGACATTTTCACTTTGATTTTAAGTTTGTTTCTTTTCTTTCTTCACTCAAAGAACTCAATTTTCTTAGAACTCTCATTCATTCATCCTCTTTTTTTCATCCTTTTACAACTTCACACACATTACATACTTATAGTAGATTTCTTTTACACTCATTCACTTAGACTCTAGACTTAGCAACTATTACATCATTATATCTAGACATTAGAATTCTGGACACAAGCAACCTTACACAACCCTACCTTAGCTATTAGCCACTAACAACTCCAACAACTATTATCTACTCTAGTCTAACTAAGGTTTTCATCAACTTCCTTAGTTAAACTAAGTAAACAACACAAGACTCTTATTTTGGGCCTAACACTACTAATAGTCTAAAGAACACTAAATACACAAACCTTAAATGGGCTTAACTCCAGCCCATTAGTCTTATTAATCCACAACAACAAAATAGCAATCTTCTCCTTCCTCTTTTCTCTTCTCCGTACGACCACTTCTTCTTCTCCGACTAACTTCCGATCTTCTTGTTCTTCATCATCTTAGTCTCACTCTTTTCGTCTTTCTCTTTTGCAGGGCAAATCGAAGACTCATCCCTCAACATGGTGTTCCGCACACAAAACTAATGCCATCTATCATATGCCACTTTTCAAATCCCTTGGCTCGAAGTTTCAATCGTTAGGCTCTTGTTTGGCATTAGTTTTGACAATGATGTGGTTGTTGGAATCAAGAAGAAGAAGAAGAAGAGGAAGAAGAAGAAGAAGAGTTTCATATTTTTTATCTCTCAAGAAACAAAGAAAGTAAGAAGAAGAAGAAGAGTTTCATATTTTTTATCTCTCAAGAAACAAAGAAAGTAAGAAGAAGAAGAATTCAAAAATTGTATGCCTGTTAAACCTCATCGCTTCGTCGTCTACAGTATAGAGTCTGAAGGTATGGAATTAATTATGATGATGATGATGGGGGAGCAATAGAGTAGGTAGATTAGATACTAAAAACTTCAAAAAAAAACAGAGTCAAATAGAGTAGTAGTAATGTCTTTCTTTTTTTTCTATGTTGTATTTTTATTTTATAATTGGAATTTAGCACCAATAACCAACAAAAAATCTTTAATTCACTATCTAACTATTATAACCATCAAACTATCATATGCTGTATATTTTGTATATTAATGACCATTGTATCCTCAAGTCAAAACAACACACCATCCCTATTAATCAATCCAACCTCCGTCAACCGGCCAGGGCAGACCTCCGACCACCGCCGACCTCTGGCCACCTCTATCTCCGGCCACCACGTTATCATTTGATCTATAATCCTTCGAACTAGATAGATAGCTAAAGATAGTTTGACAAAAGAAAAAAGAAAAAAAGATTGCTAAAGATAAGATTACGATGGGTGGTGTTGATATGATGTCTAATAATTGCCTCGCGTGAATATACGTATATTTACCAGGACTTCAATATTCTCTTTGGCATACTTAAATTCGTATATAAATTCGTGAAAACAGCTACGATCTAGTGGATTCTAGAAAATATAATTTCGACAAGACGTTACGTAGCGGTACAAATCGAACCATGAACTCAATAAGCTTTTAGCTCATCGACTCAATCTTCTCTAACGTTCAGTCTCGTTTCCACCACTAATCACTCGCCTAACAAATATTGATCAATGTTCGAAAAAAACCCCACCATTAATAGTATACTAGTACGTATATTAAATTATTAATATAAATTCTACAACTTTGACCGGTGAAAATTTAACGGTATTTTTATTATTTATAGATAGAAATTTTTTATAATAGTGTTAATCTGAAGAATAGTGAAATCCACATTTCATATTATTTTCCTCCTTTTTAATTTAAGTAAATCTTCATGACGAACCTGATTCAGGCCAAGAATTACGTTACACATCTGCGATTATTTTCAAATACGTTAAAGAACTTTTTACAGGCATATTTTGAACCGTGCGATTAAGATTCAACGACCAAGCAAACCACCATTAACGGCTACATTAACGTACAAATTTCACCATCAACATAATTCCAAATGACCTTGATTTAGGGGGAAAAGAATAATTAATATCGCAATACGACACCGTATGACTCAGCCTCGTAAACTATGGGTCTAACTGTTAACCGTCACATTGGAATTTGGACCCCCCTTACAAGTAAAACCAAAAAAAATAAAAATAGGAAAAAGACTTCACGTGTCTTTAGTTACTTACTTTTTTAGACAAAGTGACACATGGATTAAAACAGTTGGGCGTAAATAGAGTCTTTCACGGGATTCGATCGATCCAATAATAATTACAATTACTAGTATAAGTACTGTTTGTACTCGGAATTGCACAACACTAAATAAATATCGATTTTAGGGAAAAAGAGTGAAGTTTGTTCTTTATTAACGATAGGAATGCGAGGTCGTCACTAAAACGAGTCAAGATCGTGCTCGTCAGTTCACAGGAGAACTAACAAGTGAGTCACAACGAGCTCGGAAGCTAACAGAAAATTATACAGAGAATAACAAGAGTTTTTAGACGCAAAGTATTGCTCTCGGGGTATTGTACGCGAGTCTCCCTCCTTTCTCCAACGAGTACTGTTTCTTTATATAGTGGACTGTAGGCCGAGTGGCATATTGGGGCGTAGCCCATGTCCAACAATAGTCCCCCCCTTAGTCTGGAGAGCGTCAGTTTTTCTGCGATCGGCGGGCATGCTTGATTTATTTGTAATATGCCTGCTCGGCGCAGATCGTCTCAGATTGCTTATGGGCTCGTTTTTCGAGAGATACTGGGAAAATCCTGCGGTTTTTATCTTGAATGCGACTTTCAATGAATTTCCCGAAAAAGAGAAGAGAATCGCGGATTGAGATGATGGATTTGACAGTAATTTTTCCATTTTATTACTTATTTATGCATCCCCTTCCTTCTCAATTTCTTCACTTGCTACTTCCTCTTCATAAAAGGTAATTTCTTCTTTCTCTTGTTACTTTCAGGTTTTTACTTCTTTCTCTCTGTACTTTTCTCTATTTTCGATTGCACCCACTCTAGACCTAGCTCGGCCGCTGTTTTCGTTGTTGGGTTTCTCGTGGTCACCGATGATCGCTTCAGATCGGCAGGCGCCCGTTGATGCTTGTAATTCAGAGTTCGGCGGTTGTGCTCGGCTTAGCATGAAAGCAGGTGCGTCGGAAATCAGTGGGCGGAGATCGACGGAATTTGATGAGGAGATCAGCTTGGACTCGGGCGAGATCAGGACTGCTGCTCGTGTTGCGGTCGGCTCGGATCTGAGGGGGGACCCGCTCGTCACGAGGAGAGCCGAGGTCGACGAAGGATTCGGGATCGGCATCGCCGAGCTCGGCACGAGGAGGACCGAGGTCGACGGAGGATTCGGGATCGGCGTCGCCAAGCTCGGCACGAGGAGCACCGAGGTCGACAGAGGATTCAGGATTGGCATCGCCGAGCTCGGCACGAGGAGAACCGAGGTCGACGAAGGATTCGGGATCGGCATTGCCGAGCTCGGCACGAGGAGAACCGAGGTCGACGAAAGATTCGGGACTGGCATCGCCGAGCTCGGCATTGGATTTGTTGACTTGAATGCAGATCCATTATATGGTAGCGAGCTCGGTAGTGGCGAAGTCGGAGGTCGTCGCGCAGAGTTTGCTAAGGCGAGATCAGCGAGACCGATGGTCGGTTCTATTTTTGCGATCGGCCTCAGGAGGTCGACATTCGTCAAGTGCGGATCGTCAATTCGGGGTTTTCGAGGTCGGCAAGGCCCGATGCGGTTTTTTGCGGTGGTGAAGACGACGCTGGTTCCGATGATGGTGATGCCGATCTGATGATGGGAGGTCGGCTTGAGACAAGGTTCGGGAATGCGGTTGAGATCGGCAGGTCCGCCGCTCTTGAAGGTGGTGTCGAGAATTTCGGGACTGCCTCCCTGAGGATCGAAGTGCGGCATAACGAGGTTTGCAATGACGACGAGCTCGGCGTCGACGAGCCCGTGATTGAAGAGTATCGAACCGATGAATTCGGCCATGGTAATGAACTTAGGAGTGATGAGCTCGGCATCGATGAACTCGTTACTGGTTCTGATTTCTCCCGCTGCAGACCGACATCCAGGAAGGACGAAAGATCTCGGCCGCAGGTCCCAATACATGCGCGTGGTAAAACTCTTGCGGGGATCCGACGCGCTTTCACGAGGGAATCTGGTATCGGCTATTAAAATGCTTCCGATGACGTTGGTGTTGACATTGGAGCAGAGTGTGGAGATTTTGATAGTTTGACTAACGACTACGATTTCGCTGATATTCTCGAATTCAGCGAAGATAGCGACAGTGGTTCCGGTGGGAGTCCTATGGTCGTTGTCCCGGCCGAGGATACTGGTCCTCGTTCAGCTGTTTTTTTGTCTTAGTGCTGCATCGATTGGTGCCAGTCTTTCAGCCGGTCCGGCAGATCACGGTCCTTCGTTGTGCACATCAGATACCATTGCCGAGATGATGCGGTGGTGTAAGATGCCCGAGGGTTTGGTTTTTCGATCTCCTGAACCCCACGAGCGTCCTTGGACGCCTCCAGCGGGTTTTATTGCCCTCTATAAGCATTATTTTACTGATTGTGGTCTTTGGTTTCCTCTGCCGGAGTTTTTGACGCGTTACTGCGCGAGGCGCAAGATAGCTATCTCCCAGCTTTCTGTGGGAGATATTCGCAACGCAGTTGGTTTGGCGATAATGGGTACCGATTGTGGCGTAGAGGTTGATATACATTTCCTTGAGGAGGCTACCAGGTTTACGAAAGTCAGAGGTAGTCAGGGGTACTTTTATACTAGTGCTAAATCAGGTTATCAGATCGTCACCGGAGCTGAGAAGAAGATTCGTCATTGGCAGCGTTACTTTTTCTTTGTCAAGCTAGATGAGACGTCGGTTGACAACCTCGATATGTTTTATGCTACTGTGTGGAATATGGTTCCCGGTAGCTTTGCTGTTTCTTATCCTTACTTGTTGATTTTCTTTGATTGGCTTCTAACACTTATCTTGTTTTTGTTGTTGCTTGCAGAGCCTGTCGTTCGCTTGCGTGCTCATCCTCCAGGTTTTTTCGACAATCTCAGGAAGTTTAGAGCGAGAGGGGCGATTGATTGGCCTTCGATTACTCAGAGATCTCGTGAGTTTCCTGCTTATTCTGTTGTATCGATTGTTGCTCTCCTTGGTGGTTATTGGGTCGTCACACTTTTGTTTTCCTTTTTAGGTCTACCGCGCTTAGGGATGGGAAAAGTTAACACTCGTCTTCCTCGATACGCCGATCAGTTCAAGAAGGCCGTTGATGCTGGGTCTTCTTCGCGTGCTGCCGACACTGAAGTCGTTGACCCGTCAGCCGGCGGAGGTGTCGATCTGCGAGTTGCAGGAGATTTGAGATCGGCGGAGGTGGCCGCTACCCGCGCCGACAAAAGAGCTGCCAAGGTTCCTGTTGTCGTTCCGTGTGCGCAGAAGTCACGTGGCGAGGCTTCTGATGCCCTAGCGATCGTCGTCGCTGATTCTGGACGTCCTACTCCATCAAGGAAGAGAGCTTCTCATAGTGAGGTGGTTGCTCCCGAGCCCGAATCATCCAAGAGATCTAGGAGGGATGGCATACCGCGCGACACCACTGAGATTGATGATTCGTTCTCCTTTTCTTACAAGACAAAGGATGAGTTGTTTATCAACAACGCTACTGCTTGTGGTGAGCTTGCTAGCAAGGTTCGCGGCTCCTTCGACCCGCTCCCCTCTGTGGGTTCACTCTATGATCCCGAGCTGTATCGGTCGTGGGCTCGGAAACACTTCCAGGTTGGTATTTCTCTTTATGTTCTTGATTGACTTTTCCCAATTATTATCTTGATTCTTTATTTCTTGCGTTTCAGGATGGTGGTGGCGTGAATCGCATGGTCGTCTCATATGAGTGTCGCATTGCCGAGCTGGAGAAGCAACTTGCTGATTCTCGTACCTCTGAACCATCGAGGAGATCGGCTGAGGAGCTTCGGCAGGATCTCGATAAAGAGCGAGGGGTTTCTGCTGTTCTCACGAAGCAAACTGCCGGTTTCAGGAAGCAAGTGGCCGATCTCAAGGCTTCTCTTGATGCTTCCCGCTCTCGTCTTGAGCAGTTCGAGGTTGATCACGCGTTTCAGAAGGCGCAGTTGCAGCAGCTGCAAGCGGAGCGGCATGGCATCGATGTCGAGGTTGCCGGCTACAGGTCTCGTATTGAGAGGATGAGGAGGCATATTATTGACAACAGAGCGGCGCAGGAGTCTCTTCTGACTTTGAGCCAGGTGAGCGGCACCTATGATTGTCTTCAGGAGCTGGTGAAGAGTGGTACGGTCATTCCGTCGAAGACTTTGCTCGGCTTGGAGGCTGACGTGAAGATGTGGGAGGACAAGGTTCTTGGTTTCGATATCGCCGATGTTTCGGACAGCGACCTCGAGGCTCTCCCAGAGACCGCGATCGTTCCTACGAACCTTCAGGCGGCGGAGGTTCCCGTGGTTGTAGGAGAGGAGGTCGTCATGGCAGGGGCACCTGCGCGCTCGGGCGCTCAGGTTGCTGCCGAGCAGTGACTTGCTTTTATCTTGTTTTATTAGAACCTATTCCCGTTTTGTAGCGGATGTTGGGCCGTTTAGGCGATGTATTTTCTTTTTGGGACCTTGCATTATCGTTGGATTGACCGGATATTGAGCCGTTTAGGCGTTGTACTTTTCCTTTTTGGAACTTTGCTATGTTTTATCCTCTCGTTTTTTGACATGCGTTGATCGTTTGATGGATGTGGTCTTCGAGGGTCACTGTATTGGCCACTTCACCTTGAAAATTGTAACTTTTGTTCTATAAATTGCTCCTCAAATGCTCATTTCTTGCCATTCCGCTTTTCTAACCATTTTTTTTTTTTTTTTTTTTTTTTTTTAGGAGGAAAAATCTCTCTTTTGGTTCTGAGTGGTTTGAGGTTGGCATTATGCCTGTAACCACGAGAGCGGCCTGGCTGAGAAGAGCGCGAGAGCGGCTTGCTGCGAGATCGGATGATGTAATTCGTTCCGAGCTCGAGTTTTATCGTGCTTGGATCCAGAGGTTGAGAACCTACACTCTAGCTTTGCGCCGTAAGTTCGAGCTATGCTTCCAGTTTAATCGTGTGGATGGGACTGTTGCGTATCTCGAAACTATGATCGAAGAGGGGTTCTTCGTTCCGAAATGGAGATGGGATCGTTTGCTGGAGGAGCGTTCTCGTCGTGAAGCGGCAGTGATTGCAGTGGAGATTCCTAATCTCGAAGAGGGTGATCTTGAACCTTTTAACACTAGACCTTTCGAAAGTAATGCGGAGATCGATGCTTGCCGAACTCGGATCGACGTATTGCGTCGTTACATTATTCAGCTAGAGTGCACAGACCATATCTTTGTTGAGGGCAACCGTGCTGAAGGGATCTGCACGTACCTCGAGAGCATGGCTGCTAGAGGTGTGGACGTTCCACTGGACACGTTGGAAGGTTTACGTAACGATTGCCGAACTTTTCGGGAGACGGTCGATGAGCTCGAGTTCGATGTGCCCTCTAATGCTGATCTGGGGATACATGATTGATCGTCTGTGCGCGATGCTTGTGCCGAGCGTGGCTTTATGTTGCTTGTTTTGTTTTGAATCTATGCCGAGCATGGCCTTTCATTAGTTGTTATTTTGAACTTGTGCCGAGCATGGCCTTTTGTTAATTGCTATTTTGAACTTGTGCCGAGCATGGCCTTTTGTTAATTGTCATTTTGAACTTGTTTGCTCTTTGGTTATGGAATAAAATTGCGCTTTTCCTATCTTTGGTATCGAGTTGTACTTTACGGTGCAAGACGTCTCTTGGCTTATCCTATTACGTGTGTCGAATTCCAAATGTTTAGGGTGGTAATCGAGATGAGCTCGTCATACCTTTTAGGTGCGGCCCTGGTGTCCGGCTTACCCTGTGTTTGCCACGAGGTCGGCAAGAAAGTGCGAGTGAGAACCCGGCTTATACAAACTTAACCGCCTGCTAGCTGAATGCGATCTGGGTCGGCTTATTTTGTGCGGATTATTTCACCGCTGCATCCATGAGGAACGCGTTTTAAATCGTTTCCTTAGCCAGAGGGTCGATGTAAGAGCTGGACATCTCGCTGAGACGGACTCGTTCGAGAGAGCTCTTTTTTGTTTTAAAGTTTTCAAACTTTTGTTTTTATTTTATTGTTTTTTTTTTTTTTTTTGGTATAGTTGTGCCTTCTGACGGGCTGCCTACGTACCCTTGGAAAGGGATCAAGCCATTCGTAGTTCGTATTACAGAAGTTGAGCTCGGTAGTACGAGCGTTTTTTTTTTTTTTTTTTTTTTTTTTTGGTATAGCTGTGCCTTCTGACGGGCTGCCTACGTACCCTTGGAAAGGGATCAAGCCATTCGTAGTTCGTATTACAGAAGTTGAGCTCGGTAGTACGAGCGTTTTTTTTTTTTTTTTTTTTTTTTTGATGCTTTGTCTTCTAGTGGTAATAACGTTTCAGGTTTCCGGAATTCCATGAACGGGGGATGGGAGTGCCATCCAAGGTGAGGAGCTCGTAGACGCCGGGAGTGACAACCTTGGAGATCAAAGACTTTCCTGAGCGCCCATTTTACCGGCATTGAGCTCGGCAGTGTTTTCAAAGACTTTCCTGAGGACGAGATCTCCTTCATCGAAGTGGCGAGGCCTGACTTTCTTGTTATAGAACTTCGCCGCTTGTTGCTGATAGTTCTGGATTCGGATGAGTGCTCTGCCGCGCTCCTCTTCGAGAATATCTAGAGTATCGAGCATCATTTCTGTGTTCAGAGCAGGATTATGGACGAGCATAGAGCGTCGCAGGGTTGGCACGCTAATTTCCTCTGGTGCAAGTGCCTCCATTCCGTACGCAAGGGAGAACGGGGTCCGTCCTGTAGATCGGCGGGGGGAGGTACGGTGCGACCATAAGACACCATCGAGTTCGTCAGCCTAGAGACCTTTCTTATCCTCAAGTCATTTTTTGAGTCCGTCAATGATTGTCTTGTTGGTCGCCTCGGCTTGTCCATTTCCCTGTGGGTAGCGAGGAGTAGACTTGCTCAGGCGAATTCTCCATTTCGCGCAAAAGCCTTCAAATTGTAGTGAGGTAAACTGCGTGCCGTTGTCAGTGACGATCTCGTACGGGAGTCCGTGTCGACATATAATGTTTTTCCATACGAACTTTTGGACTTGCTCAGTTCCGATTTTGGCAAAGGCTTCTGCTTCGACCCACTTCGTGAAATAATCCGTCATAATCAGGATGTATTTCTTCTGACGAGAAACGGGGAGTGGTCCGACGATATCCATTGCCCACCTCATGAAGGGGTATGGCGGTGTTGTTGTCCTTAGGAGCTCGGTCGGCGCATGGATGATGGGAGCGTGGCGCTGACATTTTCGCACTTTGCGACAAATTTCTCGCAATCATCGTTCATAGTAGGCCAATAATGACCATTGTTGCGTATGCGCATTGCGAGCGCGCGAGCCCCAGAATGATTTCCACTGGAACCCTCGTGGACTTCTCTCATTACGTCATCGACTTCTTTGGGACCGATGCAGGTCAAAAGTGCGCCAGATGCAGTCCAGCGGAAAATGTTACCATCCAAGAGAGTGTAATGTGCGCAGCGGGCCCGAAGGCGCCGAGCTTCCCATTTGTCGGACGGAGCAATGCCATCAGCGATGTAGGAACGGATATCTGCTTGCCAGTCATATGATCGTTCTTTTGGTTCAGAACTGGTCTGCCCTTGATTGACGGACTCGTGATCGGCAGATGCTTGTCTTGTTTCTCGTTCGGCAGATATTCGTTCGGTGGATCCTTGTTCGGCGGATTCCGATTCTTCAGCTATTTGTTCGTTGGATATCAGCTCGGTGCATTCTTGTTCGGCGGACTCTGATTCTTCAGCTATTTGTTCGTTGGATATCAGCTCGGTGGATTCTTGCTCGGTCGTGCGTCTAACAGAAGTTGATGGCGCACCAGCCGATGGTTCAGAGATACGCAATGTTAGCACGGGAGGACCCTCACCTGTTCTTTGTTTCTTTGAGGATGGAATGTTGATGCTCGCATCCTCCATAACCTTTTTCTTTTTATGATCTTGACCAATGGGATCGATGTTCGTTGGGAGATTGATGCTCGGCTGATCAATACTCTCGACAGGAATGATTCGACGGAGGTCGGGGTCGGATGTTGAAGCGAGGACGGCCAGGGCGTCAGCTGGAGCATTGTCGCTACGAGAGATTTTCGTCAATTCAAACGACTCAAATGAGCCGGACAGCTCCTGGACAACCTTAAGGTAAGCGTCCATTCGGTCGTTCCTGCATTCGTAATCGCCGCTGAACTGGTGAGTTACTAGTTGCGAGTCGCAAAAAACTTGTAACTTCTTAACCCCGATTCCACCTGCCAATCTCATTCCTGCGATCAGGGCTTCATACTCGGCCTTGTTGTTTGAGGCAGCAAAGGCGAGCCGGAATGACTGTTCGAGTACTTCTCCTCTCGGCGAAACGAAATGTATTCCGATCCCAGAGCCGTGTCGGGAGGAAGCACCATCGACGTGTAACGACCAGTTCTCTGCGCGCGGAGCCCCTGATTCTAGTTCAGGGGAGAGCTCAACCAAAAAATCTGCGAGTACTTGAGATTTCGCACAAGTGCGATTCTTGTATTCGATATCATATTCGCTTAATTCCACTGCCCATTTGGCCAGGCGACCTGATTGACTCGGACTGTGCAGGATGGTCCTCAACGGCTGGTTAGTTAAGACTTCAATAGTGTGAGATTGGAAGTATGGACGTAGCTTCCTAGCCGAGATAACTACGGCGTAGGCGAGCTTCTCCAAGGTTGGATATCGGAGCTCAGCTCCATCGAGACTTTTACTCATATAGAAAATGGGATGCTGATCTCCCCTGTCCTCTTTAATGAGTACACCACTGACCGCCGAGCTGGAGACAGCGATGTACAGGTAAAGCGTTTCCCCCTGATCAGGTTTAGCTAGGACTGGAGGAGTAGCGAGATAGTTTTTGAGCTCCTGGAAGGCAGACTCACACTTATCATCCCACTCAAACTTTTTGTTGCTGCGAAGCAGCTGGTAAAACGGTAGACACTTGTCGGTAGATCGTGAGATAAATCGATTGAGGGCGGCAATTCGCCCAGTAAGTCGTTGTACTTCTCGAGTATTTCTTGGAGATGGTAGGTTGGTAAGCGCCGAAATCTGGTTCGGGTTAGCTTCGATACCCCTCTTGGTGACGAGGTATCCTAGAAACTCTCCAGAAGTTACGCCGAACGAGCACTTAGCTGGATTCAGCTTCATGTTATATCGGTTGAGAACTTCAAAGCACTTAGCGAGATGTGAAACGTGGTCGGCAGCGTGAGTTGATTTCACCAGCATATCATCGATGTACACTTCCATTGTTCGGCCGAGCTGCTCGGCAAACATCCGGTTGACAAGGCGTTGGTAGGTCGCACCAGCATTCTTAAGGCCAAACGGCATAACCTTGTAGCAGTAAGTGCCTTGATCGGTAATAAAGACCGTCTTTTCTTGATCGTTTTTATGCATCATTATCTGGTTGTACCCGGAGTATGTGTCCATGATCGATAGAAGCTCGTTCCCCGCGGTCGCTTTGACCAGTTGGTCGATTCTTGGTAGAGGAAAGCTGTCCTTTGGGCATGACTTGTTAAGATCGGTAAAATCGACGCACACCCGCCACTTGCCGTTCTTTTTCTTCACAACTACAGGGTTGCTTAACCAGTCGGGGTACTTGACTTCTCTGATGGACCCAGCCGTGAGTAGTTTTTTGATCTCTTCGTTAACGGCGGCCGTACGCTCTAGTCCGAGTTTTCTTCGCTTTTGCTTGACCGGTTTAAACGTTGGATCCACATTGAGTTCGTGACATGTTATGTTGGGATCGATTCCGGTCATACTGCTCATGCTCCATGCAAAAGTTTCGACGTTTTGGGACAGAAACTTCACGAGCTCGTCCTTGATAGTCTGCGGCAGGTCGGCACCGATCCCTACGCAACGAGTCGCGTTGGAAGGGTCGATGTTTACCTGGATGATTAGCTCGGTGTTGGGACGGACACGACCATCTGGCTGCTTGGCGGGGTCTGAGATTGCGAAGGTGCGGGCGCTACGCTGTTGTCGTTCGATGATGAAGCAAGTTCTGGCGATCAACGGGTCTCCTCGTAGCGTGAATATTCCTCTTGAGGTTGGAAACTTTACGCACTGATGGTACGTCGACGCCACAGCTTTCATCTTATGCAACCATGGAGTCCCCAGGATGACGTTGTAGACGATTGGTTTATCGATGATGGCAAAATTGATGCAGTGCATCGTTCCGCCTACGTAGACTGGTAGCATGATCGTACCAACTGTCATAACCGTGTCGCCGTCAAAGCCTGTGAGGGGTTGGACGTCATGATCGGCCGTTCGCAGGTCTACCTCCATCTGAATTAGTACGTCTTTGAAAATGACGTTTACCGAGCTGCCAGTATCAATCAAGATTTTGGTGACTATGCTTTCACCAATTGTCATCTCGACCACGAGGGGGTCATTGTGCGGCCCGGCTAGGCCTGACGCATCGTCTTCCGTGAATGTGATCGGCTCATAGGTTGTGGTCGGCGGTGTACTTTGAGCCATCCAGTCCCGCTTCACTTCTAGTCCCCGCCGATAAGCTTTGATGGAACGCACTGAGTCTCGGCAAGTCGTTAGGCCGCCCATAATCATATTAATTCTTTGACGCGGAGCTGGAGCGTTTGGGTCGTCGGCCGGCTCGGGGTTCCTTTTAAGGGTTGGTGCTGGGGGCGGGGGCAGGGGTAGGGCCCTTGTGCTGTGTTGTGGCGCGGGAGCTGTGCTGTACTGCCTACTGAGGTTCTCGTTCTCAGGGTTAAAAAATTGATTATCCCTGTGGGCTGTTGTTAGTCGTCGCTCGTGTTCGACGTCAATGTGGCCTCCCTTGAATTTATCCAGCAGTATTTGCTGGAGGGTGCGGCATTCTTCAGTGGTATGCCCTGCTCGTTTATGGTAGTTGCAGTACTTCTTTCCATCCTTACCCGATGGGTCCCGGACCCATTTGTTATTCCAGGGTTTCGATGATGACGCTTGGGGGTCCTGATCGCTAACAGCGAAGGCTTGAGCTTTCTTTGCTTTTTCCTGCTTATCAGCGTATTCCTTGTCGAAGTGCTGACGAGGCTCATGATGCTCATCCTGTGCCTTTTCCTTTCCTTTGACCAACTTTGAGGTTGGCGGTTCTGGCAATGGTCGGTTCGCTCTCGATGCGCTTTCTTCGTCCAGCTCGATGTACCTGTTGGCGCGGTGTAACGCGTCGTCCAGGGATAGGGGTTCGTGGATGATAATGTCTTCCCGAAATCGGGAACCGTGAGTAAGAGCATTACGGAGAGCTGAGATTGTTGTGTCGTCAGCGATCGAGAGTTTCGAGACTATTCTTTTGAATCTCTCCATGAATTCCCGGAGTGACTCGTTGTTTTGTTGAAACATGTTCCAGAGGTCGGCATTCGAGGCACCTCGAATCATGAACTTGGAATGGTGTTGTAGGAAAGCGGTTGTTAGCTCGTGATAGCTTCCGATCGAGTTCGGCGAGAATCGGGAGAACCATCCTAAGGCCTTGTGGGCCAAGTTTTCAATAAATAGCTGGCAGCAGCCAGCTTCGTACTCCTCCTCGCTGAAATGAGCTCGGCCAATCGCAACACTCATTGAAGTTAAGAACGGTTTTGGATCATCCAATCCATTATACGGGGCGAACTTGAACTTGTTCACATAATGAATGCGAACGCGGGAGATCCGTACTGTAAATGGCGAGCGCTGGACTTCCTCCAGTACTCGATCGAGATTGGGAGCGGAGCTCGTCGCCCGGTGTACTCTCGAGGAGAGCTCGTGGAGCATCGTCTCGAGGCGCCGTATTGTTTCATCCTTGAGGTCTCCTTCAGACCGTCGGGCCGGTAATGTTGGAGTCCGTGGGCTTCGGCTCCGCTGGCCTTGACGGTCCTGGTGTTCGTCAGCTGGTTCCCGCCTGCTACGTCGATCGATGGATCCTACGACTATATACGCTGGGCGGCGTCTGTGGCCTTCGTAGCGTTCTTCGATGGACAGCGGCGCAGGGGGCGGTGGATTCGCATGCTGCTCGCCATGGTCGTTCTCGCTCCGGCGCTCGCTCCGTCGTTGTTGGAGCTTGCTTATTTGATTTTGCGATGCTTCTTGTGCCGCCACGATTGCTTCGAGCCGTTCGTTTGTTCGTGCTTCCTGACCGTCGAGTCGATCGAGTATGACTTGCATCAGGTCGTCGAGCCCGCTCCTCTGGACGGGCAAAACATTGGGGAGTGCGGCATTGGTGTGAGCGACGGCGTTGGTGAGAGTGGCGCTGGGGAGAGCGGCAGTGCATGTGAGGGCGGCGCTGAGGAGAGCGGTGGCGTTAGTTACCAGCTGGTCGGTGATAGGTCCGGGTCCGGCTGCAGCAGTTGTAAGAGGCTCGAAGGACGCGTCGGGCGCTGGCGGAGGTGTCGTGCTCGGCAAGGGGCCTTCAGCTGAGACGGTTGAAGAGGGTAGAGGCGGTACGGTTCGTGCTCTCGTTCGCCCCCATCGCTGCTCCGTTAGTTGCTCCGTCGGTTGCTCCGTTGCTTCGTTGAGATCGTCGCTAGGGTTCGTCATGAATCTTGAAATTTCGAGGAAGTGAGGACCGTCGGTATTGATTCGTCAAAAGGAAGTGTTCTACTCTCGCCCCACGGTGGGCGCCAATTGTTTGTACTGGGGATTGCACAACACTAAATAAATATCAATTTTAGGGAGAAAGAGTGAAGTTTGTTCTTTATTAACGATAGGAATGCGAGGTCGTCACTAAAACGAGTCAAGATCGTGCTCGTCAGTTCACAGGAGAACTATCAAGTGAGTCACGACGAGCTCGGAAGCTAACAGAAAATTATACAGAGAATAACAAGAGTTTTTAGACGCAAAGTATTGCTCTCGGGGTATTGTACGCGAGTCTCCCTCCTTTCTCCAACGAGTACTGTTTCTTTATATAGTGGACTGTAGACCGAGGGTTTCTAGGGTTCCCATCGTGAATTCCCGAGATTGCCCTTTACGGATTATTAATGACTTGCATCCATTTTGGTCGGGCCGGAATCACAGAATTCGTCTTGTTGGGCCGAGTGGCATATTGGGGCGTAGCCCATGTCCAACAAGTACGTACGTAGCACAAGTCATCCTCATTAGCTACTTATTATTATCATCGCAATGGCAGTTCTTGTCGTAGTACGATATTACATGATCGTGAACGTGCTCTTTGCTCTAACTTGTCTTCTCTTAAACTTAACTCATTGCTTTAGCCCCAAGAAACTCAACGTTTCAGCCGTCACGACCAGCAATTCTGATTGGTCTATCGCCGGAGCTACATGGTATGGTGACCCCAACGGATACGGAAGCGACGGTATATATATATATATATATATATACATGTTTGATGTCAATTACATCTCTAGATAAACAAGCACGTAACTAGCGATATATTTAATTAAATTACTAACCAAAAGTATATTAATTATTATGAAGGTGGGGCTTGTGGTTATGGAACTGCTCTAGCACAACCTCCGTTTTCGAAAATGGTATCAGCAGGAGGTACTTCGTTATTCAAGTCAGGGAAAGGGTGTGGCGCATGTTACCAGGTTACGTACTAATTAGAATGAATGAAGCAGAAGAGATTTGAAATACATGCAAGATTAGCTTATATACTCATATCTGTACATACAGATAAAATGCACTTCGAAATCGGAGTGTTCGAAAAATCCGGTTACGGTGGTGATTACAGACGAGTGTCCTGGATGCGTTACAGAGTCGGTCCATTTCGATTTGAGTGGTACAGCTTTTGGTGCCATGGCGATTTCTGGTCAGAGTAGCCAGCTTCGCGGTGCCGGAGTTTTGGAGATTCTTTACAGAAAGTATATACTTATCTAAGGATCACATTAACAACTTAATTATATCTTTATTTATTTTTTCTTAAAAAAAAAAAAAGAAGAGAAAATTTTAAATTTTTTTTGGGCAAAAGAAAATTATATTTTATTAATAATAATTACTGAGGTTTAAATATTTGAATTTTTTTTTGATAAATAGTTTAAATTTTGATGCGTGTGTAATGTTTCTGTGCTTGTAGAGTTGAGTGCAACTATATTGGGAAAACGGTGACGTTTCAAGTGGATGAAGGTTCAAACGCTAACTACTTCGCGGCTTTGGTTGAGTATGAAGACGGAGACGGCGAAATTGGCCGAGTCGAACTCAAACAAGCTCTAGATTCTGACACATGGATATCTATGAGCCACTTATGGGGAGCCGTGTGGAAGCTGGCCGTGTCGTCACCTTTGCGGGCCCCGCTGTCTCTTCGAGTGACTTCACTGGACTCCGGCGAGACTGTTGTGGCTACCGATGTCATTCCGGCCGGCTGGCAACCCGGTGCCAAGTACAAATCGAACGTGAACTTTCAAGTGTAGCCGCTGGAACTAAAAGTACTTATTATATATCTACAGGATAAATGATATATCTCTTGATAAATTAAAATGTTATATCTCTTACTTGAATGTTCAATACCGTATGTATAGTGACACAATAATACCTTGTTTTTAGTGGAAGATGTATGTTTATTTCATATTAGTATCAGATTTAACTTGTTTCAGTGTTTCATACTTCTAATAGTATGAGATTTCTTGTTCTGATATGTATGACTGTATGAGGGTTTGTAACATTCATTCATATCATACAGTCAATATTTAGATGAAAAAGGGTATATACAGTATTTTTATGCTTTAAGAGGTTACCAATCTTCAAACATCAGAAATAAATCATATATTATTTTTGTAAGCTTAATTATATTATTATTATTATTTACCAAAACTTTTAGTCAATTGTCAAACTTAATAAAATAGTTCATATATATCAGTTTTAGAAAATAGCAGTTTTAGAAAATTGACTTATATAACCAATGTAATTATAATTTATATGAGGATTTATTTATTTGTGGACCCAAAATATGATGTTATTTCTACCAAAAAATCTATAAGAAGTTAACTAATTATATTCAATTTCTTTGACATAAATTATACTTTGAACTTGGCTGCCAAATTTTCCTTAACATAAGTTTTTTTTCTTCAATGCATATCTTACTCTCTTCATTTCAAATTTACTTTCCCTTAAATTAGAGAGCTTTACTTCCATATATATACCAAGATTCACTTATAACTATCTTGCCACTATACAATTTCCTTAAACATTAAACGTACTCGTTAAACGTACTCGTGAGCGTATTCCACAAAACCCAATATAAAAATCTCCGTCATCTGACGATTCATTCGCTTATACTATATTTTGTTTATACAAAACAAAGTAGCTGGATCAATGGCATCATCACATAAATATTTCGCTCTGGCTCTTTTTGCAGTCTCAATAAAGTTTTGTTATTGCCAAAATGAGACTATAGATGTTGCTGGATGGGGGGCCGCCGGTGTTACTTGGTACGGTGAACCTGAAGGCGCCGGTAGTACCGGTACGTTATAATATATATATATATATATATATATATATATATGTTTTAGAGTATATATGTATTATAATACCAAATATATATGTTTTATATTTGGTATCATAATCTTACATATTTGTTAAAGCATAAATACATAATTTTTTAGAGTAGTAATTCCTTTGAACATGATGCTTATATATATATATGTAGGAGGAGCTTGTGGGTACGGTTCCGCGGTTGCTAATCCACCGTTATACGAGATGGTTTCAGCCGGAGGCCCTTCACTATTCAACAATGGATCAGGATGTGGAACATGTTATCGGGTTCGTATGAATATATATAGGACAAGATCAATAGTAATGTATGTAACATAGAATTCATGTCTTTTCTTGCCCCAAAAAAAAGAAGAATTAATGTCTTTCTTGCTGGCTGAATTAATTTTTTTTAAGGTAACGTATAAGTCTAGAGTGAACATTAAGTTATTTGGTTGTGGTCAAATTGCATTTGTTTAGGAAAACAATAAATTAGATATGAAAGTCTGAGTGTATATGATATGGTTACAACAAGATTTTATATTTTATCAACTATATTGTAAATGTCAACATTTTCTTTATTATATAGATTGTGTGCAGCGGGAATCCAGCATGCTCGGGGAGACCAATAACGGTGACGATAACCGACGAGTGTCCCGGTGGTCCTTGCTCCTCCGAAGCAGTCCACTTCGATCTTAGCGGCAGAGCCACGGGTGCCTTAGCCAAACCTGGCAAAGCCTATCGACTTCGATCCGCTGGTGTTCTACGTGTTTACTACAAACGGTACATACTCATTGAAAATTTTATATAATTTTTATGTCTTTGAAAAAAAAATTGTATTAAATATTATTAATTTAACAAGAAAAAATTCATAAATCAACAATAACTAGTTTTAACGTTTATTGTTATTTTAAACAAAAATTTATTCAATTAAAATATTTCTCATATCTAAGTAATTTGTTATTACTTCTTACCAATACAAATTGTGATTTTAATTTTTTTAATTATCAGCACGGCGTGTTTATATCGAGGAACTAACATAGCTTTCCGAATGGACGCTGGGGCAAATCCATACTACATTGCATTTGTTGTCGAGTATGAAGATGGCGATGGAGATTTGGCCTCCGTTGAGATTCAACCGGCCGGCAGAAACTTCATGCCCATGCAAGAAATGAGGTCTGCCGTATGGAAGATCAACTCCGGAAGTGCTCTAAAAGGTCCATTCAACATCAGACTTACCTCTCGTGAGTCTCATAAAGTAGTCGTTGCTCAGAATGTTATTCCGACATATTGGAAGGCCGACGAAACTTACCGTTCAATTGTTAACTTTCATTAGAATTTCTGTCATTTTGTAATTCAACACTTTTTCCTAGTCAGAAAACGATATAGAAAACTTATAATATAAAGTAATGGATAATAGGAAAGATACATGACTTAATTAATCAGGGCTCTTTTCACCAATATGATAACTATCAAGTTGGTTAAGAGGTACTTACGAATACCAAATCCATCAACTTATTTCTGCATAGTGCATACTAAAAAAAGCATGAAAGCAAAAGTAGAATGCTTAGACTAATCATTTTACTAGAATTGATTTGTTCTAATTTCCAAATAATCTCAAGATTATATCCCAATTCGAATCCTAATTCTACATTTGGAAAAAAACATAAATAAATAAATTGATACACCGTAGACCCTTTGCCATTAATATTAGAAGAAATTGGTATTGTAGATAGACTAGATATAAATCCTACCTCTGCCAGACTTCACTTCCCATATACAAACAGATACATCACTTCGAATCAAACTATGATAAAATTTTGAGAGATTAGCCTATTCAATTTAAGTGATCAAAGTCGTAATTCCCTCTATCTCTAATGGGCCTATATATCAAAGGACTTTTTTTATGCAAGTTGAGAAGCATCGAATGTTACCAAAAGAAATAAATTTCAAACGAATATTGTAAATTAAACTCGTAATAACGTATTTGGATGACAAAAAAAGACTTGTAACATCGAATGCTCACGCCGCTTTTCAGGCGATTTGGAGAACCGGCCATACTTGTCACTCCATTGACAACTTTTAAAAATTTATTTTTTTCCATTTTAGTTGACTTATATCTTCACTCAATTGAATATTTATGAAAATAATAAATAACAACACATGAGCCTACGTAATCTCTATATTGCAATTATGTTTTATGTAAATTTTACGCCTCTTGTTAGTTGACTTCATCAAGAGTATTGCTAGTTCAATTTATTCATCGACCAAATTGATAAACCTATATGTATAGAAAAGAAGAAGAAGCTACCACCATCTAAGGATGTAAGATGCTGACAATAATAAGTAACACATATGCTTGCATATACTACTTAGTTAACAAGAAAATATTAATTTGAAGGTCTACTATATAATGAGACGAGTCAACGAGAGGAATTAAAGGAGTTGCGAGTTTTTTTGGCCCTTTAAGAGAGAGAGTGGCGTAAGTGGTTTGGCACCACCATTAAGTCATGCCATTGAAGAATAATCGTAACTTTACACTTTGCGTAGACGAATTGCTTCCACAAATTTAGTTTCCAAATTTCAGTGAGAATAATAAAAAAAAAAAAAAAGTCTTTGTGTGTTGTTGTTAAATTACCTTCCTACGGAAGTTCTTTGAATGCATTTGTAACCGACAAAATTGTGGAACGTTGAACTTTTAATTAATTAGTTTTAAGTATTTGTGATCCGACTTATTACTAATTGTTGTTATAACTATAAGTAAGACTCAAACTCCTATATGTACAAACTGTTTTGCACTAACGGATGATTGAATCTTGGAATGATCAGGTTCGATGAATTGACAAATATCACATGATCGTTGTGCGTTGTTGATCACGTTTAATACAGTAGTGTTATGAAAAAAGAAGAAATTAAAAGTGCCATGATGGTTAGGTTCGTATTAAACCAGAGTCGTCAATATTAGTGTGGGTCCAAAATTAGATGTGTTTGTAGCTTAACAATTAAATCTTTTTTTTTTTTTTTGTGGCTGATCCGGTCAGTTTTAGTAAAAACGCACCGAAATGTTTCAAAATAGATTTTTTCCTAAAGGACCACCACAATGTCTGTCCTGAGTTTGGAATGTTTTCCGACTAATGCCAGGGAGTAGTCAGCACGTCTGCATTTCTGACTACCAGATAAACCAGTTGGGTCAAAGCCTAACTGACAGACTTCTCATACAACTATAATTTTCTCACACAACTATGATTTTTGTTTTCAGAGTGGATAGCTGTGCGGTTTTTTTTTAATTGTTGGTTACTCGTAGTATGTAAACGACAATTAAGCTCATATCTATCGTCTAATCAAATCCGTGTAATCTTCAAGTTATGTCTATCTTAAACAAGAACGTGTGGCAGTGTTATATTGATAAAACGGAATTTATGGATTCTTGACTTTTTCTTATTATTAAATATCTAACTTGGAAAAATCCAAAATCAAAGGAGAAAATCCACTAAACACATTTTTGTTTTGTTTTGTTGCATTCTCCATTAATCGTATTATTCGAGGGATTAATGGACTTCTTAAATTAAGATTAGATGAGATAATCAAATGTTAAGTAAGCCGGCTTTTTTAACATAGCTGAGGAGGAGGAGAGGAGATGATACCGTCACTGACAGTTGGCGAAACCTCAACTTTTTTAGTAGTATTTTGTTTTTAACAGTAGAGAGAGATAAAGTTACTGGTGGGTGATGGATGAGTCACGAAACCGTCGTTTTGAATAACTACGTGGCTGTCGCAAACTGAATCAAAACAAATAAAAATGTTAACATTCTCCCCCTCATATTTATTTGGGCAACGCTTTGTTCCTTTGTTCTCCGACTCGTCGTTACAACCAAAAAAAAAAAAAAAAGGAAAGGACGATAATACCCTTCGTAGAAGTTAATTATTTTTGGCGTATTTGCAGTAATTATCTATACCTCCCAAAATAGGTAAAACTAAGCTGCGTTGCTTCTGATATTTCGTTTCGGAGGTGTTTAAAATAGAACTTTTGCTATTTTAAATCCGATTGAGCAGAAGGGTATTTTCGGAAATTCAAAGTAACTTTTTTCCTGTAGTAAGCAGAAACGGGCAAAGCTCGCATGTTACATTGTCCTTTCTTTCACCCTTTCATGGCAAAACGCTTTAATTAGAGATTATTATTTTCAAACACAGAAACAAATATATTTACTCTTTCTTTTTTCCGTTTCAAAAGATTTTTTATAAATATAGAGAGTATACAGAGAGAGAAAGAGCGTTTAAAAAAAAAAAAAAAAAAAATTTAAGTTTAATAGTTTTATATTTTTTTTGTGCTCTCTTCGTCTTCTTCTTTCTTTAGTTCGTTTGGTTGCATTGCAGAAGAAGAATGCTTTTTGTCACCTACTCTCTCTTTTTGTAGTCTCTCTACTCTTTTCTTTTTGAGATATAAACCACAAAACAGCTCTCTCTCTCTCTCTCTCTCTCTCTCTCTCTCTCTCTCTCTCTCTCTCTCACTTGTGTAAGTATCGTCGTGTTGAAGATGGAGAGATACAATTGTAGATTTTGCTTCAAGAGCTTTATCAATGGAAGAGCTTTAGGTGGTCATATGAGATCTCACATGCTTACTCTTTCTGAAAAACCTGAACTTTACGAGTTAACTGGTGAGCAACAAGAAGAGGAGCGGCCGAGTCAACTCAGTGCCCACGACACCGAGTCGGATGATG
Organism: Camelina sativa; assembly: GCF_030686135.1. Lineage (NCBI taxonomy): Eukaryota > Viridiplantae > Streptophyta > Magnoliopsida > Brassicales > Brassicaceae > Camelina > Camelina sativa. Next base: position 27,308,672 of record NC_141885.1, read on the forward strand.
CTTCTTCTTCGTCTGATGAGTTTGATCATTTAAAGAGGAACCGTAGTACTCATGATGATGGATTGGAGTTTGATTTTGCGGAAGACGACGACGTTGAAAGCGAAACCGAGTCGTCGAGGATTAACCCAACTCGGCGACGATCTAAGCGGACTCGGAAACTTGGATCGTTCGATTTCGACGACTTTAAGAAGCTTGAAACGAGCCAACCCGGTGAGTTAGTAGTGACGGAGCCAGAGCATCACAATCACAGCTCAGCTTCTGATACAACGACAGAGGAAGATCTCGCCTTTTGTCTCATTATGCTATCTAGAGACAAATGGAAGCAACACAAGAAGAGGAAGAAGACAAAGACACGTGTAGAAGAAGAAGATGATGACGAGTCAGATCATGAATGCGAAGATTACAAATCTAGCAAGAACAGAGGAGGAGGAGGAAGAGGTAGATTCAAGTGTGAGACTTGTGGTAAAGAGTTTAAATCTTATCAAGCATTAGGAGGACACAGAGCAAGCCACAAGAAGAACAAAGCATGCACGACGAAAACAGAGCAAGCTAAAACAGAGTACGTTCATGGAGGAGTCATTATCACGGAGAAGAGAGTTCATGAATGTCCGATCTGTTTTAGGGTTTTCACTTCAGGACAAGCACTTGGAGGTCATAAGAGATCTCACGGAAGCAGTATCGGACCAGGAAGATTGAATGTAAATCAAATTGTTCGAATCCATAGAGAAGAAGAAGAAGAAGAAGTATCAATGAAACAGGGGACGATTGATCTTAATCTTCCTGCACCTAATGAAGAAGATGAAACCTCTTTGGTGTTCGATGAATGGTGAAAAAAAGTAACAGACTTTGCGTGATTCGGGTTGTCAAAAATTTTAAAATCTTTTTTATTGTTATTATTCTTTGTTTTTTGTTTTTTTTCTTGGGGGGTTTGATCGAACTAAAAATCAAAGGAGGCTACTTTTACATGTTCTAACGCCAAGTTGTTTCCATTACTACTACTAGCCTCACGTCGTGTTGGCCTAAATCAGAGAGCTTTAATTTTCTTTAGTGGATTTGTGAAGTTTTTTTTTTTTTTTTTTTTTTTTTGTTTTAAAGATAATCTAATCACATTGTATCAATTTTAGGTTATTACTGTTAATTTTAGAAGCTAGAGAACTAAAGAGTGCCCACTTCGTCTATCTCTTTCGCCTACTATTAGGGGAGAAAAAAAAAAGTCAAATCTAAAAAGAGAAGAAAATTAAAACTTTATTGGTGTTCTTATTTTAGTTTCTATATCATTTTCACTGTAGAATCAAATTTGGCCCCTTTGGTTTTGGGTTATGTGAGCTACCCACCTACTTAGAATTATTCTTCACGTATACTTTTATTCTTTTCTTATGATTGGAAACAAACTCAATGACTAATGTTTTCATCATAATCACCACTCGAGAATCAATAGATATCAACAAAGTTTGTGATTCGAGTTGTTGTTGTGATAGTTCAACTAGTCCTATCAAGCAATTTGGTGGGCTACTTACTAGGATTTTATTGTTTACAAATTAGAAGTCATTAAGTAAACTAAAGGCCAACCGAAGTGATGCTGGGCTTATTGCCAAAAATAAATAAATTTATTAGTTTGACAAAAAAAAAAAAGAAAAAGAACAAAAGAATACACTTCTTACGAATCGAACTTGAGTGACATGTGACCCAATATAGAAATCATTATGGGTCTGTCTGTAAAATATGGCCCAATATAGAAATCATTGGCCCAATCATTAGGCGTTTTACTCTTGTCAAGTAAAAAAAAAATATGCTCATTATAATACCAAGGTAATAAAAAAGAGAGTTACAAAAATAAATATTACGATAAATGCCATTTTCCTGGATAATTAAGCTGAATATACTTTTTGTGTTCTAATTAAGATAGACTTGAGTGAACAAACAACTACCTTAGCTAGCATTAGCAACATCATCAAGGAATAGGTATGGGAGAAGAGAGGTGAACAGATCGGAGAACAAGATCAGAGTCCGAAATATTTAGCGGCGGAAGTGAGAATGCACTGTAAGTCGAACTTCCTCTTCTCATCTCTCTCATTGTCAACAACGCGGCAACAGTATTCCTAAATATACCTTCTCCCGCCGCTGCCGAAGTCACAGCCGCAGATCTTTCGTAACCTTCCTCAGCCACCGTCGCGGGAAACACCGCGTCCATCGTCGTCTCCCACTCTCTCACTAGTCTTGAAACAAGATCAGTCTTGAAAAAAGGCTGATGAAGAACCTTTTGAATAAACGGTGATCTTATTCCTCCTCCTCTTCTCTTGTCGTACTTCTTTAATATCTTTGCTAATCCTATAGATACATACATGTGTTTCTCTCCAATCATCAAGATTTTGAACATTTCTTAGTTTGCTAAAAAAAAAAAGGATTTGGCAAAGTCACTCACTCACCAGTGTAATTGATGTTACTATAGTTGACAAGAAGAACCATTTCTCCATGGAAATTGACTATATCCTTTCTGATCTCACCAATCTCCAATCTAAACATTTCTTCATTGTCTCCACATTTCTCAACCAATCTCTGAATCCTGTATTGCAATTCCTACAAATATTGTATATTATCATATTTATAATAATATCCCACTCTATCTAAAAGATTGAGTTCACATATGTATTGTTATAATAATATGTAAAGAAACTTCCACAAAAATACATTTAAAAATTCACCAGATAACACATAATAATCCAAGTTTCTGTTAGTATTAGAGACAAAACAAATAAACAAATCTAGGTGGATGATTTCTATATGTCAGTCTCGCTTTTATAAAATAAATCATCCTCAGATCGATTAATTTTTCACATTTTATAGTTATAATATATATCAACCAGTAGAAAAATAAGAATTATTTTCTCCTACATTTTTTGAAACACTATATGTAGTTAGATCAGTTTGACTCGGTAAACTAATATGTTTTTGTATAATTCATACCTTGTGGTGGATGATGAAATCTTCTTCTTGTTCCACAAAGAAGGCATTAAACTTGTCGATCTCTGCGTTCAACAAACCAACGAATATAGATTCAGCCGGAGCCGGAGAAGAGATCAGGTTCTTGAGTTCCTTGTAACGGAGAAACTTGTCCCGCCACTCCGGCAACGACTCTTGTATCTGTTCTTTAATCCTCTTTCCAAACTTCATCAAAAAAATATAAACTCAAATTCTTATTATATTTTATTTTGGTTAGGGAGGAAACGAATAAGATAATGAGATTGGAGGAAGAAGGAAGAGGGTAGTATAGAGATATATAAATAGTGGTTGTGTAAAAGAATATGAAAGAGGATATGCTTAGCTTTGGCGTGACGATGTGTTGTGTGAATGTGGCATGTAATAAAGAGAGATGAATAAAAATTAAAAGGTTATGGATTTATTGTTTGTTGTTGTTTGATCATGTAGAAAAAAGAAAAAAAAAAAAAAAAGAAGAAGATTAAAAATCCTTGGTATATTCGGTCTCTAAACTTCTTTCTCTCTTTGAGTATTATGTTTGAAATTTGTTGGGTTTTTTTTTTTTAATTTTATTTTTGACCGGACCTTTTATGGTATGTTTGGTATATTACATGTGTTTTGTTGATTTCATGCTATCTTTTTATTTTATTTCTCGAAGGTATAAACTATAGAATTTTAAGTTGATTCCTCGATCAACTTTTTTTATTAATCCTTTTAATTAATTGTTGAGAAATGCATGCTGTTGATGTGACTGTGAGAGAGTCGCGTACTCGAGAGACCGTCGTGCATAAAGACAGGAAGAAATTGCCGGGATGTTTTGTGAGATTAGAGGAGACGAAAGTGACCAAAATGACCTGGACCCGTGACCAGAACTCAGGGTTAAAACGGTAAATAATAAGATCTTCGTGGAGTTATAAAAAAGTCAATAGACGATGATAATTCAAAGATTCCAAGAGAATCAATCAAGCATCCGTTGTTGTTTGGTTTTTGTAGCAACGAAAAGGTTTGGTAGTACAATTCCCATTAAGATGGACTCGTTGTTTCAAGGCCCAAATACAAACAAATCCATCACTATATAAGTCCATAAAAAACTAAACTCTAATGAAATATATATAAGCTTCTATATTTGGGCCTTGAAACAATGGAATAATAAAACAAAACATTGAAATTACAAGTATTGAAATATTATAATATACTAAATCGATGGAATATATTATATATATAAGCTTCATTTATTTGGAGACAATGATATGCAAAAAACCATACGGAAATGCATGACAAAGTCCAGTCGTTCGTTAATTTTGAAAGAGTAAGAATATAACATTTGCTTTACCTTTTCTTTCATCAATAATTTTTTTTGCACAAAAAAAAGAATGTAGTCCAACAAATAGCCAAAAAAAAACTGAATTAAATCTTGTGTCTAAAATTTTCTAATAGTCACATGATATCTCAGCTAAAAAGTTGCTAATATCAAATTTATAGGTAAAAAAAAATGCAAATTTCAATATATTCATGTAATATATTTTGCATTTATAAAACAATTTGTAATATATTATTGTATTTATAAGAAATTCAGAAGATTAATATAATGATAAAAAATGATATATATTTTAAAATGATTATATAAATTTCAAATTAGCGATATCAAACATTGATACAAAGCCCTAAACCCCTAAATCCGAAGCTCTTCTTTGTAACCGCATCCAAGGTAAAAAAAATTCCCATTGTATATGATTGGGCTTCAACAATGGATAGCCAAAATAATTAAAGTTTGTCCAAAATCCAGTGCAAGGTGTAGACATTATTTAAAAAAAAAAAATAATTTAAAAAAAATAGATTAAAAAACCATACTAAAATAACTTGGTTTTTCTTAATAGATCTGAAAACACTCCCATAACCTAATCAAAATATTTTCAATGGTTATTTTTTGAAATTTATAAAATATTAATTTTAATTAATTTATTGTAGAGAATACTTACTAATTTGATCAATTATGTAGTTTCCATTTTATTGATTTAGGCGCTATATATTTGGAGAGAGGAGGAGGAATCGATAAGAAAAAAAGAGACTATAGGGAAAGACAAAATACATTAAATGTTTATTTATTTATTTTTAATATACAATCAAAACGAAAGTCGTGGTTTTTCGCTGGTCAAAGATTAGAAAAAGAATTCGAGAGGGAATGACAATTATACCCCTGACCACGCTCCTTGAGAAGTCAGACGAATAAGGGCATAATGATAATATTATGTGAGTCTTTTTCCTCCGGTCTTAAATTATTTTTAAGGAGACGGCAAAGAGATAGATCGAAGACATACGTTGCTGCTGTCCCACGTTGTTCTTCTTCTTCTTCTTTCTTTTGTCTACGTGTTTTACTCTCTCTCTCTCTCTGTTGTTTGACGACCACCGGAGAACAGAGTCACCGCACCAAATATTCATTTTGGCTTCTTAAAGATTTGATTTTTATTTTCTTCGTTATTAATCAATTGAATCGAGAATAAAAACATCCCCCGGCGATCTCATCAGAAATGAGTAACGAGCTTCTCACCATCGATCCTGTCGACCTTCAGTTCCCTTGTAAGCTTTTTTTTTTCCTAATTCTTTCAATCATTCGCGTATGTCTTATTTAGATCTAACTAATGTTTTCCTCAAATTACTCTTGTTTAATGGTTTTTGAATCGTTGTTGATGTATATTAGTTGAATTGAAGAAGCAGATCTCTTGTTCTCTCTATCTTGGTAACAAGACTGACAATTATGTCGCCTTCAAGGTGAATTTTCACTTTTTTGAATTCCTCTTTTTGCAAATTTTTCTCTTTTTATCTTGAAGATATGTTTTTGGTGTGTATCTTAATGTTTTCATGGGTCAATTTTTTTTTTCATAAAAAAGGTTAAGACGACGAATCCAAAGAAGTATTGCGTTAGGCCTAATACCGGTGTTGTTCATCCCAGATCCTCTTCTGAAGTCTTAGGTTTGTCTCTCTCTCTCTCTCTCTCTGTCTCTTCATTTCGTTATTGATCTCAATGGAAAACAATTGGCAGAAGATTAGGAATTTACTAGTTAGTTTTTGGGATCATGGGATTGATGGTTTTTTAACCGGTTTTTGTCTTTGTAAAATTAGTGACCATGCAAGCTCAAAAGGAAGCTCCTGCTGATATGCAGTGTAAAGACAAGTTCTTGCTTCAATGTGTAGTCGCTAGTCCCGGAGCCACCCCCAAGGATGTTACTCATGAGATGGTATTCATTCTCATTATTATTGTCTGAGCACTTTCTGATTTGGAATATATGATAGAAATATGTGGTTACTTATCGCTGTGTGTAATAATGAACATTGCAGTTTAGCAAAGAGGCAGGGCATCGAGTTGAGGAGACTAAATTGAAAGTTGTATATGTTGCTCCACCACGACCACCATCACCCGTTCGAGAAGGATCTGAAGAGGGCTCCTCACCTAGGGCTTCTGTCTCTGATAATGGCAATGCTTCTGACTTCACTGCTGTAAGTTTACATCTCTTCTTATTACTTATATAGCTAATTATGAAAAATAGAACCTTTAACTAAGAAGAGATATCGTACATGTTTCTTTTCCTTTTCTAGTACTTGTGTTGATTTCTTTGCGTTATCCTCTTTAATTTTAGGCTCCAAGATTTAGCGCGGACAGGTTTGATGCTCAGGATAACTCATCTGAGGTAATTTAATAACCCATCTGATACACTTTCATGAAAACTGAGCTACCTTGGCTTGATAAGAATGCATGAGTTTTATACCATTACGCTACCTACATTAGTTTACCATTCAAACCTATGGAATTCTCTTTTTGCTTAAGTTCAGATCATTCCAGTTGTATTATACACTGCTTGACGTGAAATTCTCAAGACTTACTAGGCCAATTATCTTAATCTTCTTTCTGTTTATAAGTGAAATATTTACTTTGTTTGAACCTTTGACCAATGTGTTAGCAGTATTGAGGTCTGTGGTCTAGATGAATATGGTTTCCTCTGCTCTGCAGTTTTAGCTTTTTTTACTAATCAGTTTATGCATGCAATTGCATTAGTCTAACCTACTTCAATAGCTATATTAATTGACACAATTTTACCATTGAAGTTAGAAGACCTGAGTGGTCATTCTGTTACATGTAATTTTGACACCTATCGATTTGTTTGATATCAGGCAAGAGCACTCGTCACAAGACTAACCGAGGAAAAGAATTCTGCGCTTCAACTGAACAACAGGCTTCAACAAGAATTGGTAAGCAACTTTCACCGGATCCTTGTTGTATCCTTTGAAACTATTCCTCCCGATGGTTGTTTTAAGAATCAAAGGAAATATTTGTCTGCGATGGGTGATAATTGATAATTAGCAACATGACAAGCACTTTCATTACTAGCTTACATGGGTCTAGAGAAGTAGCCATGTTCTTGTTATATGAGTAGTTAGGTTTAAGCTCAATTAAGTCTACATACCATAAGCTTCTGCTTCTTGTTTGGCGAAACAAGAGCCTCTCTGATAACAAAAAGATTCAAAATTGCAGGATCAGTTGCAGCGGGAAAGCAAGAGAAGTCAGAGTGGGGGAATCCCATTAATGTACGTTCTTCTGGTCGGACTAATCGGTCTAATCATGGGATACATTATGAAGAGCACATGATCTTATCCGTTTCGAAAACCCCACAAGTCTCAAAGTGCTTAAACAGCATCGACATAGAAAGAAAAAATTGTGTTGAGGAGGGAGGACACATCATCTTCTCTTCTGTCTTTATCGTCGTCTTCACATGAAAAATCTCAACTTAGAACGTTTAGAGGATTTTATTTGCGTTTTCGTTAAAGACTTAGAATTTTTTACACATGCGCCTTTTGTTTACCTCTTTTTTCTACTCAAAGACTCTTGTTTGTTTGTTTCTCTTCTCTCCACTAACTCCTTTCTCTATCTTAGTCACATCTTTGTAATGTTTTCCTTAAAACAAATAAATAAATGTTACTCTGTTTACGACCAAGGAAACAGCGCACTTGTGTGATTCCATAAGCACATAAGAACAGCACCAAACACACACACAAAAAAACAGTCTAAACAAGATGGGCTCTTGAACAGGAGACATAACGGCCACGTTGACACACACAGTCTGGTATACGATGAATCCTCTCACTGCATTTATAATCGACAAAACTCTTTTCCTGTTTGCTTCTCTGAATATAAGTGGTGTTTGTGAAGGCGTAAGTGTTTGGTTGATATCTGCAGATTCTCTATCTATCGCCTCAACAAACAAGCATGAAACACATTCCTTCCCCTCAGAGCCATGGATTATGTAGTGGTCAGAATTCAAGATTTCGGATAAATGGGTCATTGCAGCACTGATCCTAACCAAAGCGAAATAGATGGCTGGCTCCTACATTATATCATAGTATCATAACCAGGCAAAGGAAATAACAACAAACGCATTATATCTTAATTATAAATTTCCTTATGAAGTCTAATCTGACCGTTGTGAATTTGAAGATTTCCTATTTTCTTTTGAACCTCTAAAATTATTTTTGCTTTATTTATAAATGAGAGAACTGTGTCTCTCTGATGTTAGTTAACGTTTCTTCCCTTCTTCCAGTTCATTCTTCAAAACCCTAAACCATGTTAGAGTACGTACGATAATGTCATAATGATGATGAAGTAGTAGTTCGTTGTCTTCTCCGGTTAAGCCGATGATGATCAGATCCGGATCGATTTCTGCTATGATCTCAGAGAGGTTCTTAGTAGCTGCTGCTAAGTCGTCGTCCTAATATATTGGATCGTCGGGAGTGAAGAAGATCCGGTGGCAAAGACTTATATCAAAACGATCATCGATGGCGTTGTGGAAACTCGCAACAGAGAAAAACTCATCCATCCTGCCGAGTCATCACCGAGTTATCTCGTAATTTGCTCTGTTTTTTTCTAATGCCGAAAGGTGCTGATCTGAGTACAAAGCCTTGGGGTTGGGGGCTTTTAGTCTGAAAACAAAAACCTTGGGGGATTTGGTTATCCGTTCATTTAAAATAAACATATTGTAAATTTAACATTTAAAGTTTTAAACTAAAATTTTAAAGTGGTGTTAAAAAAAATGTTAAAAGTATTTATGAATTATTTTCATAAATAATTTCTGAATTAAAATAGAAATTAATTTTAAAGAAATATATAAGAGATAAGTATATTTTATTTATAATGAAAAGCCTAAAGTAGTATTTAAATACTATAATTCAGTGGTAATAATTGATTAATTTCAAATTAAATAATTTAACATAAGATAACATTAATATGATCCCAGAGACACACAAACTCACTTCATCTTAACTCTTTTGAGTCTTTTCTTTCCATATCATCATATCATATGGGTTTAAATATTGGGGTCATGGTGAAAGGAGCAATGGCGTCTTTTGCTGAACCGGTTTTATCGACTTCTCTCTGTACATGCCCTTGCCGTAGAATTAGAAAACCCCTAATTCTTCCCCTTTCCTCGGAAAATTCGAGTCTACGTCTCGTCAACGATAATACCAAACCATTGTTTCGTTCAGGCCTTGGTCGAGTTTCAGTTAAACGGCGTTTACTCACAGCCGTTGCTCGAGCTGAATCGGACCAGCTTGGTGATGATGACAACTCAAAGGTAATAACTTTATGCTCTTTTCTCCTCGAATCTGTAACTTTAGATGAAGCAAGTTGACATTGGCCGAGATAGAGAGATAGAAAGACTCAATTTTTAAGCTTAATTGAGAAGTGACTTGATAGTGTTTAGGGATGTGAATCTCTTAGGGATTTGATCATTGTCAAGTGAGTGAGCCCTCAATGATTCCTCAATTGTTCATTCTTTTTTAGGGAATTGATAGAATCCATTACTTGCAAAATGTGGAAGATAAGCAGAAGAAAGCAAGCCAGCTTAAGAAAAGAGTGATCTTTGGTATTGGTATTGGATTACCTGTTGGATGTGTTGTGTTAGCTGGAGGATGGGTTTTCACAGTAGCTTTAGCAGCTTCTGTTTTTATCGGTTCCCGCGAATATTTCGAGCTCGTTAGTAGTAGAGGCATAGCTAAAGGAATGACACCTCCTCCACGATATGTATCTCGAGTTTGCTCAGTTATATGTGCCCTTATGCCATTACTTACTCTGTGAGTTTAGCTAAAACGCTCTCTACTTCGAAGCTTTATCTTGGTATCAATGTGATATGACTTATCTTATTTAACATGAAAATCTTTTTTAGGTACTTTGGTAACATTGATATATTGGTGACATCCGCAGCATTTGTTGTTGCAATAGCATTGTTAGTACAGAGAGGTTCCCCGCGTTTTGCTCAGCTGAGTAGTACAATGTTTGGTCTATTTTACTGTGGTTATCTCCCATGTTTCTGGGTTAAGCTTCGCTGTGGTTTAGCTGCTCCTGCGCTCAACACTGGCAAGCTCTCGCCTTTTCTTCTCCTTTATATCTCAGATGTTCAGTTTATTGAGGCAAAGCTCTCTGCTCTCTCTCCTACTTCTTATGTCCTTTTAACCTGTTTTCTTTCTTTCCATTCAATAGGTATCGGAAGGACATGGCCAATTCTTCTTGGTGGTCAAGCTCATTGGACAGTTGGACTTGTGGCAACATTGATTTCTTTTAGCGGTGTAATTGCGACAGACACATTTGCTTTTCTCGGTGGCAAGGTAACACCAATAATGATGCCTCTTTTTATAACTCTATAACCACTTTGAAGTTGATTTTAAACTATAAAAAGTGCAGGCTTTTGGTAGGACACCTCTTACTAGTATCAGTCCCAAGAAGACATGGGAAGGGACTTTTGTAGGACTTGTTGGTTGTATAGCCATTACCATTATACTCTCTAAATCTCTCAGTTGGCCTCAATCTCTGTTCAGGTACTCAGAGATTTCATTTTGGTCTATCAAAACTCGGTTTTTCTCGTTATCTCTCTGTTTCTGAACTGGTTCATTTGGTTTTTGGTTTCCTCAGCTCAATAGCTTTTGGGTTTCTCAACTTCTTTGGGTCGGTCTTTGGTGATCTTACTGAATCAATGATCAAGCGTGATGCGGGCGTTAAAGACTCTGGTTCACTCATCCCAGGACATGGTAAAGTCACCCCCAGTTCATACATAAATCAACGCCATTCTTCTCACTCCCGCTACTGCTAATTTCCTTCACTCCATCCTTGCAGGTGGAATATTAGATAGAGTTGATAGCTACATTTTCACCGGCGCACTAGCTTATTCATTCATCAAAACATCCTTAAGACTTTACGGAGTTTGATTGGTCTACCGGATGTTCCATAGCTTCAGGAAACCTACAAGCATTTCCACGGCAGTGTTCAGTGTTGTTGCCTTCGAGAGATCCGTAGGAGGTGAAAGCAGAGCCTGGGTCTTTTTATGTCTGATTGCAACCGGTAGGTTGCTTCTTGGTATGATGTAACAATCGGTTTGCGTTGGTTTATGTTAGATAGTTGACCCAAAAGGGGCAGTCTTTAGGAGTGCATATTTTGGTAGTCAGTGATATTCATGTTTTAAGTTGTTAGATAAACTGTAAGCTTATTAAGAACTCTTTATATTTATGAATAAATGTATAGAGTTTTGACTTTATTAAACTACCATAAACATGATTAATGCTGAATTGCAATTATTTTGATGGTAATTGACTGATAGGTCTACCTACCATGACCCTTGACGCTGCTCAATCCAAACTTGCCCAATATATGTTTTTTTTTTTTGTTTTGGATATCTATAATTTTGAGTTCTATTTCTACAATATAAAGATTTTGATTTATACTTTTTGTTATTGTTGGTTTTTATGTTTTGTTTATTTTTTTGTCTTCTTTCGTAGAAAATGGATAAAACCTAAAAAGAGGTTCATGAGAAAAAAGAAACTTAAAAAAGATGACTAAAAATGATGTGGGGTTGATAGAGAATGCGTTGTTCCCAAGCAGACTTTTTATAAATCGAGTTGAGAATAAAAAGGTAAATTAATTTATTTTTAAAGAAGAACCAAAAAAAAAAAAGGAAGAAATGATTGGGAAGACGAAGACATTGGTGGAGGGAGCATCAGCCTAAGATTTTGTATCTATCAAAGTTTATTCCTTTCTTATGAATTGTCACAAAGAAAAAATATTTGTAATAAAATTTCTACTATAAAAGAAAAAGAAAAGAAATACTTAGATGTAATATGTAAGCACGTAGGTGGGTGTGCATGAACCGGTGTTTCTCTTAATTAATGACTAAAAGTAAAAAATTATGAAGCTTTCTTTGGCAGTCATGGAGACAAAAGTGTCTGTTGTCGGTTTGGCTCCATGTTTTAATTCACGTTATTATATTTCTTAGTTTCAAATTCTCATAGTATGTATCTTATTGATGACGTATATGTCTTTTTGTTTTAGTTTTTTAAAGTTGTAAGTTAAAGCTGATTGCTTTTTTTATATTGTCAAAAAGCTGATAATTTCGAAATTAGGCAACCAAAACAAAAACATTTCATACAAAGTAACATGCAAACCTCGATCCGCTACTAGAGGAGGTGGCACAACCAATCTTTTTATATTAAATTTGTTTTCTTCGTTTCTGTTTACTTTTTTTTTTCTAATTTTAAAATAATTCTAAACATGACTTTGGAAAGGTCTTTCAATATTTCATTTTTTTGTTCGTAAAAATTATTCTTGCAATAAAAGCCGAAAGTAGTATAAAATTCAGAACAAAATTTAACATTGTCTTTTCTTATAAAATTAACCGCACCCGAAAAACAAAACTTTATTGAGTGTTTTAATAGTTAGGTAAAGATGCTAGTGGATTAGATATAGATCTTAGTAAAATAAGGAAGACAATAATTGATATAAGCAGACATTAATCTGTGTAGTTTTTAATCCAGCCAATCTATAAAAATTACACGTTTTTTAGCTACTACGGGTTATGATCATGATTAAATAATATACTTTGACGTCATAATAAAACTATATTGATATTTGTTAAATGAAGCGGTTGGTCAGAAATCAAGACCGTCCAATTTAATTAATGAAGAGATTATAATATCAAAGCACCAATGACTTTCGGACCATGTGATTTCACGAACAAAAGTCGTATTACAATAATGCATTTGTATATTTAAAAGCTAAAAAAGCGTAGGAATACATTTAATCCCTACACATCTAAATAAACATTGTACGCAAATTAAAGTGCTAACCTTTTTATGACAGAAAAAAATAAACTTTTTCATGGCCATAACTGAGGGAAAGAAGAAAAAAAAAATCCGTTAGGGACCCGAGACGATTAAACAAACATTCAACCTTGGAAGCTCCAATAACCCATATGAATAAATTCAATTAGCTTTCACTTTTTGGTTCTTAATGTCCATGTACCGTGGGTATTCACTAATTCTACATTACAATATAATAACAATATAATTTTGTTTTTAATTCAAAGTTGATGTATGATCCTTTCATATGACCTCAACCTTAACAATGGAATAGGCTCTTCAATAGAGTTTTCCACAAATCAAGTTTAGTCCAAAGTAGAATGTTTATATGCATAAACTCGAGTAACGTAGACTATGAAGATCCTGATAACAAATACTAATCCACATGATTTGAATTAAGCATACCTCTTTTTGCATATTTCTATTTTTGGATAAGAGATTTATATGCATAAACTCGGAAAGAGCAAAAACAAAATCTAACAAAAGGAGACTTTTGATTATATATCCTTACTTCCTTAAAATGTTAAAACACCACAAGTCTGAAACTAAGAACACCACCATTGAACAAACATAACAACATTTTTAAAATCTGAGAAAATTAAAGAAGAAGAAAAACAGAGAAATTAGCTTGAATGGTTTTTTTTCTTTTGTGTAGGTTTCATTCTTCATCTAACATTTCCAAGCAGAGACAGTAACAAGTTCTTTCCTTTGCCAACACATGACAAGTGATGACTGTCTCTTCTCAACGTGAAACCCTCTAACCGGATGCCTCTGCAGCAAACACTCCGCCTGAGCCTCCGCCGTCTGACTCAAACTCGCCGGAGAAAACCCACATTGCGTAAACAAGCTTCTCCACGGTGGAGATCTTTCAATCCAACGTTGACGTTTCATCAACAGCTTCTCAATCGAAGGTTGCACCCAAAACCTCTCTACACTCGAATCGTCTTGGTTCTGATTAGCATCAAGAGACTCAAGCAGAGTGGTGTGGTACTGAAGCGCATGGATCACTGCGTTTGGAAACGGCGCGTCGTTACGGTCACATCCTCTGTCTGAGCAAACGACGACGTTTGGTGAGATTTGTTTGAGGAAACGGAGGATCAACGGGAGGTAACCGGAGACGACGGAGTTTATCGGGAGATTCACCGCAATTGCTTCTTTTTCCGATGAACGGAGAGAGAGAGGCCAATAAGCTGGGTTTAGAAGAAGCTCTATGCTTAGCAACTCGATTTCAAACGGAACCTTGACTTCTCCGGCGAAAGTTTTGAGATTTTCCTCTGTGAATCGAAGCTCGAACTCGTCGGAGACTGTTGAAGGAGGAGGAGCAAAGACTGTTAATTTAAGAGACGATGCTCTGTTTCTTCTTCTTCCACCTCCTCCGGAAGCGAGTTCTTGCATTAGAGACGACCACTGTCCTCCGTAACCAACATCGAAATCGATAATGTGGATCCGATCAAACCCTGAATCGTTACACGACTCAAGAATCGATTGATTCGCTGTGAAGTTAACGAACTGGAGAAACGGCGACGTTTCGGAGAAGGATCTGTAAGCGGCGATACGAAGAATCAGATTCTCCGGCGTGATTAACGGTGGTGACGACGACGAGTCGTTGTGGATGAGTGAGAGGAGAGCTTCAGCGATGTGAGAAGCCGCTCTCTGAAACGGAGACTTGTGGTTGTGGTTACTACTGTTGAGATGGTGATTGAGCCGCGCCAATATCCCTTGCGCGAGAATGGTGTGGTCGCCGTTGTTGTTGTTTCCGTTGGTTCCGATAAGCTCCGCCGCGTTGAACAGCTGCTCGATGATGACTGATTGGTCATCGCCGGCCATTCCAGGAGACGGAACCGGAACCGGAACCATAGCCACCGCCGCCGAAGAAGAAGAAGGAGACGGGATTTGTTGTTGATGAAACTGAAACGGGAACTGAAACTGGTGCTGACGACGAACCGGGTCGTGAACCGGATCCGGATCCGAGAAAGGGAAAACGGGTTGATGATGATGAGATCCGGAATTAAACCGTTTCGCCGGCGGAGACAACGGAGGGTTAGAAGAGAACAAACAGTGACTCGTCGTTGGATTGATCAACGCTTCCGTCGGATTCGTGACCTCTTGAAACGGGAAGCTGCAGAGAGGATTGGAATTATCATCAGTGACAGGGCCAGAAGAAGCAGACCCGAAACCAAAACCCGGGTCGAAAACACCGAAAGCAGAACCCGGGTCCATGATAAGTCTCAGGATACTCTGTTCTTGACCAGGAGAAGAAGCAGAGAGAACACCATCAAGATCATCCATACCCATCTGACTACATTTATTATCACCGGGGGTAACGGCGGTGGCGGTTGTACCACCGCCGTGAGAGGAAGACAGCGTGGTGGTGGTTGAAGAATGAGAGGCGAGAGGACTAGGACTCCTTAAAGCGTCGAGGACAGACGTCGGCTCCGGTAAAAAAGAACCGACAACATAACCAAGATCTTCTTCTTGTTTAGCTTCTCTGACTCCGGTTTTGTCTTCTTGATTGTTTAACCAGATTTTATGAGAATCTGGATAGAAAGATGAAGAAGAAGAAGAAAAACAAAACACCCCCTCCCCTTGAAATCTTTCAAAGGATAAGGGCATCGCCTCCTCTCAACACAGACAGTAACCCAAATATAACAAAAACAATCCCAGAAGAAGGAAAAAAAAAAAAAAAGAGAACCCTAGAGAGAAAGGAGAGAGAGATCTCAGAACAGAAAGACAACAAAAGAAGAGAGAGAGAGAGGTTATGTGCAGAGAGAGATGTTTAAATGTACGGAAGAAAGAAACACATGCAAAGCTCAAAACTTGTAATTGGCGCCCCAACTTTTTTTTTTTTTTTTCTTTCTTTCTCTAAAATCACTTCTTCTTTATTTCTCTCTGATGCTGTAGCTGTTATATGGATGCGTGCAATATATAAAAAGTGGTCTTCATCAATGCTCTCTCTCTCTTTTTTTTATTTTTTTTTATTTTACATTTACAGTCTCTCCCTCTCTAACTATTAAATCTTTTGGTTTTTTGTAACAATGGAATTTTCATTTTTATTTTATTTTGTGTGTGTATCTGTGTGTGTTTTTTGGGTTGCTTCTCGACCTCTATGTGTGGCTTGTGTCTGTGGATGTACTTATCTACATATATATGTACCGTGTTCTTGTGCCATCATTGTCGAGTCCCCTCTCTTCGCAATATGCAGCGCGTGACACTACTCTCCAGTCTCCCCCCTATTTGCAATTTGTCTTACTCTCTTCAATTTTTTGGCCGTAATAATAAACTTTCAAAATCCTTGTTTTCTAAAAAAAAAAATTTAGAATGTTACTTCTATCAATCGTACGATTATTCTAGGGGGTTTATGTACTATAATGTTTACTAGCTAATTCTATCTACTTGTAAAATCTTAAAACAACAAAGTACTGTAGTTGGTTATACATTATCTTTTCATTGATTTGGTAGAAGATAATACGCTAATAACAAAATATAGTCGAGATTGTTTATAATAAAATTGATCTTATACGGATTAGTCGAATTTTCAGTAAGTAATCTAATACAAAATATCACATGATTTTTTTTCCCAACATTTTTATTTTTTATTTTTTTCCAAACATACAAACAAAAAATACTACTTTCGGAAGAAAAAGAAAAAAAAACCCACCCCTCAATTCAAATGTTTTTCCCTTTTTTTTACGTACTTTATATTTCGAATTACTTTTTCCAAGATATAAAAGAGAAAAAAAAAATAGGAAGAAGTCATTTGATCTGAAACTGAAACAGTGTTTTTTAAAAAAAAAATTAAAGAAAATCTTACATATGCCGAGGAAACAGAGCAAAAAGACGAAACTGACGCAGATGGTTCATTACTAATTATCAATGTAATTCCCAATTGTACCCTTAGTTTCGAGGAAGGGACTACGAAAAGAGATAGGGACGATATGGTAATTGCAGGGGAAACAGCAATGGCAGGTGGCTTTGGGGCCTGGTTTTCGAAACTGAATCTGACGGACCGGTGCTCTATTTGAGTGTCTCCCTCCTCTGTGTTGGCTTTTTGAAGATTTTATTGAAAACATCGAGACAATAGTATCTTTCAACGGCTGAGATGTTTTGTTTTGTCTCTCCCTAAAGATCCTCCCATCGCCTCTATTTCTAACTTAACTAGTGTTGGAACTATTTCTCTCTTTTTTTTTTCTCTCTATTTTAAATTAACTCTAAGATGGTGGTGGTGTTATCGATTACTTTAACTCGTGATTTTAAAAAAACTTAACTCTTTTTTTTCTTTTGCAATCAACTCAAAGTTGTTAATCATCAACATGTGCTAGTTAAATAACTAACCTATTTTATTCGAACCTTACTTTTATCCATTATATATTACGAAAATTAAATTTTATAATTGCAACCATCTGTGAAGCGATTTTTTTTTTTTTTGGTAGTGTGAAGCGAATTTTTTTTGTGCGAAAGCAATCAAGCATGTTGAAAGTATATCCACTGTTTTGTTTAAAATGTAGTAGTTTTTATACTATTTTTATTTTAAATGCTTTTTTGATAGTAGTATATTAATTTTGGTCAATGAAAATGACAGTGCTAAGTTTAAAATTTCCACTCTACTTAATTGTGTTTAAATAACTAAAGTACATTAAGTAGTTAATCGACTTTTTTTTTGTCCATTCTTAATCAACTCTTTACATTAGGTGTTGGAAACCAAACTTTATTTTAAAATTACTAATAAAACAGTGTTTTTCTTGCCAACACAAATCAAATTGATCGCACGGTCCCAATATGTTGTTAACAACTTCTAAGAAAATTCGTGGTAATGAAACACCTCGATGACATAACATGGATCACGCTAACATCTTGTTTATTCCGTATCTAACAAAATAGCATTACCAATAAATCAAGTGGTCATTACATATACATACAAATAAACAAGTGATTAAAAACATTAAGTGGAGTAAATAAAAATCAAAACAAGGAGATGTGCAGCTGGATTTCCAAGACAAGATTGAAATTTTTGGTTGCTTGTGTATGAATGTAAAGTAGACATGCTTATTATGTTATTATTGTGTATCAGTGTTGCCTTGATGAGTTAACCATAAATTTATGTTTTGAACCAGAAAATATATAATTCAGATTATTATAAAAATGCATACTTATATTATTATTTGAGCATTGTCATTATGAGAGACATGGTTTATTTCCCAAGACAAATCACAAACCTCCATGTGAGTTTCCACCACTACTAATTGTAACTCTGTCTTTAAAAACAAAATGTGTATAGAGAGCATTAAATTATTTTCTTCGTGCCTTTTTGTTATTTTTAGAATACAAATTACCAACTTGCTTATTCAATCTTGGAGGTGATGACTAGCTAAAGAAGGGACACCACTAACGTGCCACTTGTGTTCATATTAAATATTTAAATTATAATATCTATTTAAGTTAATGTTTAACTTCTTATACATTTCTCATACACGCAGGCTTCAGACCTTTAATTAGGAACATTTGCGCAGAGTTTACTATTATCGATCACTTAGAAAAATATATTTAGTATATAGGAACGGTATATCGATAATTAGGTCTTGTTGTAGAAATATCGTAAAGAAATTATGAAAAAAACTAAATAAAGATGAATGGCATACATAGTTGTATCGATGCTTTTTTTTTTTTTTTTGATAAAGAAAGTTGTATCGATGTTTATGTTTGGATTTATATGATTATGGCAGAAAATACAATAATGCTGCTAAATGGTTATAATATATGGTTTCTTTTTGTTAAGACAACGACCAACACAACAACAAAGATAATCATCGATTAATACATTATTAAAAAAACTTAATTAGTATTGCTAAAATCTAGGGACATAGTTGAATTATAAAACTATACGATGCACAATTACATACATTCTCCATTAATCATTTGGCAATGATCAAGTGCTCCTATTATATATATATCTCTCATTGTTTTATGTCCCTTGACATTTCTATTACTAAATTTTTATTATGTTTTTGGAGTCTTGATAACTCTTTTTGTTAGACTTTGGTTAAATAACTCGATTAGGTCATATGTAATTGGTAAGAGAACGAAAAAATATGTTTTTCGATTTATTCATTATCGTATAAATAAGATGAATCACCACGAACTGAAGCAAATACACAAAACGATTGCTATCATTGTGTGATAAAAGAATTGATTTTTTTTTTTTTTTTTAAATGAAATATAGTCAAGATTTATTGAGGGAGGAAAATGGTGGCTTCCTCGGTTGCAGCAGAGTCGAAGATGATATAATGAGGAGTCACATAGGTAAACTGAAACAAATCACGAGTGGGAAAGAATCATCAAATTGGAAATTTATCAGATGATGGTTGAACAACATGAACTAGAGATAAATTTAAGCAATGGAGAGAGACGGGAGGAAGATGGAACAACATGAACTAGAGATAAATTTAAGCAATGGAGAGTTTAAGCAATGGAGAGAGACGGGAGGAAGATGGTGGCTCCCTTAGAGTCAAAGATGATGAGGAGTCACATATAAAATTTAAAACAAATTACAAGTAGGAAAAAAACATTCAAATTGAAAATTTATTATATGCTCGTTGCAAAATATGAACTAAAGATTAATGTAAGCAATTTAGAGAGACTGGAGAAAGATGGTGGCTCTTTCGGTTGCAGCACAGTCGAGGATAACGAGGAATCACAAAGGTAAATTGAACCAAATTGTATTATTGAGATAACCACCACGAATTGAAGCAAATACAAAAAAACGATGACAAAAAGATTGAAATTAAAGGTGAAGTGACTTTAGTGTAGTGGCAGAAGGTAAATCTATTTGTAGAAGGCACCATTATATCCGGGATCAAGTTCCCACTCCTAGGAATATAGGAATTTGATTAATAGGTCGGCCAGTTGTGGCCCAATGGTTGAAAAAAAAAAAATTGAAATTAACAAAAAAAAGAAAAAATTATTGCCTTAGATAAATATATTTTTGGGCATGGGCCTTATATATTTAGTCTCACCGAACCTCGTAATCATGGTAAACCTACAATAGGCCCACTTATTAATTAATTTGGCCCATTAAAGCTTGGTTATCCTTATGATTCGATTTCGTGTATCCGAGCCAAAAAGTGAAAACTATAAAACATCGCGTAATTTCGCATTACTTATAACAAACAAAAATCAACATCATAGGTAAGAAAAGAAACAAGGGGAGAAAACCAAATCTCCAGACAGACGTGCCCTCCACTAAAAAGGAAGAGTCTGAGGAAGAAACTGTACATCGAAATTTAAATAAGTACTATAACATTGCGTAATAATATTATTAGAACTAGTCAAAGATAAAATTATAGAAATTGAACTAAAAAAATTCTCGTTTGGTTTTATGTTTTTTTTATATTTATTTATTAATAATAATATATATTTATTTAAGTACCAATAATGGAATGATTTTTGTTTGGAGAACAAGCTAAGTTGACGTGTCTAATTACGAAACACGACACCCGGCAAGGTGTATATAATAAATATACAGGTGTAATCATTCATCGCACTTAACGTTATCCAATCATAGACGAAAAAAAAAAAGGTTTGCTTTTTTGACTTTGTTTGTATCTTCTTCAAGAATTCAATCCTTATCCGTTCCCTCAAGTTCTATCTCTGTAAGTTTTCTTTTGATATCTATCTCTCTGTTAGTCTCGTTTCAATTGCTTCAATATTAGTTAGTATCCAAAGCTTCCGATAAAAAAAAAAGACGCGGCTTTTGGATTTGGGTGCTGAAACAAAATTAGGGTTTTTGTGTCTCTCAATTTCGTTTATTTTCCTCCGTTTGTATAGATTTTTCCAGAAGCAAAGATGAATAAAGGCAGCAGCTTTAAGCTGGACAACGATTTCGGTTAGTCTTTTTTTTCTTTACTTGATTCGATTTTTGTCTATCTTAGCTTTGGTTTCAGTATATAAAATAAGCGTTCATATATGTGTAATATCTGAGATTTTTAGAGATTTTATTTTATTTATTATTTTTTTTTTTGTGGGGTACAGAAAAGAGGAAGGCTGAAGCTGGAAGGATCAGGGAGAAGTACCCTGACCGGATTCCGGTTAGTTCTTTGATTTTTTATTAGATTTTGTTCTGTTCTTGTGACGTTTTCTTGTGGTGATGGATTTGTGTTTGCGTGTGTTTTTGTTTCAAATTTTGGATTGGAATCATAATCAGCGAAGAATTATTACAGAACATTAAGCTAGTTTGTTTGAGAATCCAATACTGTTAGTCTTTGTTTGTTTTTTTTTTTTTTTTTCGGTTGTTTTGTTCTGTTCTTGTAAGGTTTACTTGTGTTTGCGTATGTATCACAATGTATGGTGCATTCAATTGCACTAACAAGAACATGAACCTTTTGTGGTGCAATTCGTAGTTTAGCTCGTATTAATGATCTCATTGGAACAATAAAGGGACTATTGGGGATGGATGTATGTTGCTGATCACAAGTTCCTTTTCGATTGGAATTCATAATTTGCCAAGAAATTTGTTACACATAACATTAGCTTGATTGTTTAAGAGTCCAATACTGGTTGTTTGTTTCTTCAAGTTTCTGATCACTATTTTTACTGGTTGCAGGTGATTGTGGAAAAGGCTGAGAAAAGTGAAGTCCCAAATATAGACAAGAAAAAGTAAGGACCTTTGATCTTGTTAACTTGTTATGTTTCAATGTTGAACACTAGTATGGAGTTTTGAATTGACTTTTGGATTTTTGATAAATGTAGGTACCTTGTGCCATCAGACCTAACAGTTGGTCAGTTTGTGTATGTGATTCGGAAGAGGATCAAACTAAGCGCCGAGAAGGCTATCTTCATATTCGTAGACAATGTTCTTCCTCCTACTGGAGAGCTAATGTCAAGTGTCTACGAGGATAAGAAGGACGAAGATGGCTTCCTTTACATCACTTACAGTGGCGAGAACACATTTGGTGCTTCTCCAATCTAATAATCCCTTTACCTGAGAAACGGCCACTTTTTATTTGCTTTCCATCTTTTCAATTTGTATTTATAGTTTGCTCAATCTCTTATCATTCCTCAAAACAATTTGTGATTTACCATCTTCTTTTACTTCTTTAAATGTACATAGACTAATCTTTTAAATATTCTCTTCTTTGGTATTAGTATCATCTTGCAATTTTCTTTGTGGCTTCTAAAACGAGTTCATTAGACTGGTACCATTTGGTGATGCTGCATGAATCTTTTTCTGGATACCTCTCTAGAATGTATCTACAAGTTGGGATATACTAGACCAGATCAATCCAACCCAAATGTTGGAAAAGTGTAATGATGAGACTTTTTGGATTTTGTTTTTGGGATTATATTGTCCAGTTGGATGTGGAAACTTTTAGTTCATATATAAAAAATCTAAAGGAATGGGGACTAATGCAATGCAAAAATAATGTCTTATCAAACAACGTACATTATAATCTACACCGAAACTGATACATCCCTCCCAGAGAGACACTCTGGCTCAACAAAGTTTGTGGAGCCTTTACATTCGCAAACAAACAAGAGAAACATCTTGTCGTTTCCTTATTTATGATAGAAAAATATACAATTCCTAAAATTAGTCTAATCAATCTCATGGCCTCAAGTTGCAAAAGCCAACTAGCTGGATAGTTTTGTTTCTTACTCAATTTTTCTTCAGTCACTCACATGCTTTACTTTTTATCTCTCTGTATATGTAAATAACTTGTTCTATATAAACCATGTTCTCTATCTCTCCTTCCTTCACATTTCATCCCAAAACATTAACTAAAAAGTTTCTATGGCTTCTAAGGCTCTTGCAGTTACAGCTCTTCTTCTCACACTTAATCTTCTTTTCTTCACTTTTGTAACCTCCACAAAATGTCCACCAACTACTCCTAAACCCACTAAACCCCCAAAGTCTCCAAAGAAGGACTCTGCGGTTAAACCCACTTGTCCTACCGACACACTTAAGCTAGGTGTTTGCGCAGACTTATTGGGTTTAGTTAACGTTCTTATTGGTTCTCCACCTAAGACTCCTTGTTGTTCACTTCTTCAAGGTCTTGCTAATCTCGAAGCTGCGGTTTGTCTCTGCACCGCTATTAAAGCCAATGTCGTGGGGATTAATCTCAATGTTCCAATTGATCTAAGCTTGCTCTTGAACTATTGTGGCAAGAAACTTCCTTACGGTTTCCAATGTGATTGAAGATTTGAGATTTAAAAGAAAAATCTCTTTGGCTTTGCTATGTTTGTTTCTACTGTTATCTATTGTTTTTATGAGAAATATGCAAATTAATTTCCAACCTTTTGTTCTCTCATATTGAGTTTGATGTAATCTTTGAGCTTGTTAATGAAATCTTTTAATGTATCTCTTTTATTAATACTAATAAGTTCTCTTAGATTTTGACTTGATAGCTCTCGTCCATAATAAAGTCACGGTCAGTAATAGAGAATTAGAGATGAATGACACACGCTCCAGTGCTCTTGCTTCATCAAAGCCTCTATTTGCTTTAGAAGGTCTCTTTGTGGTCTCCCATTGGTTAACTATTATCCAACCCAGCATAGGCCCATATGACCCAATAAGTCCAGATTGACATGGACCACATTAAATAGAAAAGCGATAGGGTAAAAAAACCGGTATAATGTACAGTACTTAGAAATTGGATGGTCCGGTATAGAAGTAACGAAACGTTGCATTTCTTTTGGAACTCTTGTTCGAGATGTATAGTACGGTGATCAGACAATGAAATACAGATCATCGCAGACTAAAGAGAAAAGTTCTAAGAAGCAGTTTCCGTTGGCAGATTTCGCTTATGAGAGATTGATAAGGACACTGATCATCAATTTATCATCACCGGTTCTTGATCACCATGTAGTATTGTCTAACAATAGCTAAGGAAACCTCGTCACTAACCTTAATGGGCCGACTTATAAGCAGGCCTAATTTACATACAGTCAGTTGACCCATTTACTATATATTGTTTGTTTTTTTTCTCTCTCTCATGAACCTACACAACGGCTATACTTTTATATTCCCTCTATTGCACAACGACTTACACATTTGACAGTTCGTATTTAATATACTGTTTAATTGTTTATTTAAAACCATTAGACCAATAAGACCATCTCAAGAGTGGCAGATTTTGGACGGAGAAATTTAGATAGATTCACATGGTTACATGTTTCAGGGGAGCAAATTTATATATTTCCTTCCGGAGGTTAAGTTTGCGATGATATGAAATAAATAACAAAAGAAGCTAGCTTTAAAATTAAGTGCCAGTTACAATTTCCTTTGAGTTTTCTTTTATATGTGGTGATCGATGGTGTAAAAAATGAATAAAGACATTTTGGTATAAAATAATAATTTTAAAATTCGGCTCTGAGTCAAATAATAAAACATTGTGGTAAATGAAACAACTGCAGATGAAATGTAACATAAGAACAGCGCCCCATTAATTAGCAAGATTTTTGATTACAACAACAGAAAAAAGACACATGCATG
Organism: Camelina sativa; assembly: GCF_030686135.1. Classification (NCBI taxonomy): domain Eukaryota; kingdom Viridiplantae; phylum Streptophyta; class Magnoliopsida; order Brassicales; family Brassicaceae; genus Camelina; species Camelina sativa. The sequence continues at coordinate 27,333,303 of NC_141885.1, forward strand.
CATATATTAATTTATATAAGTTTAAGAAAGAAAAAGAAACCCAACTTTTGAACATCATAAGCCTTATGAAATTGGATTTCAATTTCCCACACTTGTCGATCGATTATATTTATCTTTTCAGTAAGGAGTCACGCCAACGTTAGCCGCAGGAGCATAGAACCCATCTTTCATCACCATGTTATCCTCTCCCTCCTATATATATATATATATATTTACACCATGTTTAAGATATGATCAAACTCAATTGGAATTATTGTAGATATCTTACACAAACATATAAAAAGATGTAAGGTGTATGTCGACAGATTAGGGTTTACCTGTTGGGGCATGTTGGTTTTCTTCACGGGTTGATTGTCTGGCACGAGCCCGAAGTGTATGTGGGGGAAGTGGGCCCACTGCATTTCACATAAACAACATACGTACAAGACACATGTCAACTTGTGTTATAACCCGACAAAAACTCTTTACTCCTAATCTCAGCTATACCTACATATGACTTTATTATCTATATATATACAAGCAGATATATTTATATATACGCATACATTAAACCAAACCCTAGTTTCTACCTGCAATCTAACCAAGTTGTGATGTTAGTTGTATCAATCGTTTAATTTCTCTTGTCAAATGAAACAACAAAAGCCCTAGAAATAGAAGTTTTAATTAGATTTTAGCGTTTTTTAAAAATATAGATTGAACACAATCAAAGGGTTTTGGAGTCTTTCGGTTGATGACATTTATTTCAACCAATATATAATTTTGGGATGTGGAAGATTACATTCTTGGCAGCAGCACTAAAGGCTTCTCTGTGGCTTATATCAGGATTACCAGCTTTGATGCGTTGGATCTCCTCCCTAAAACAAAGAAGTGACAAGGCATACACTACAAGAAAACATGCTTTTTCCGACTACAAATGGCGACGACATATGTAGTCGCCATTTTTAGCCACTATTTAGCGACTATTTGGCGACAATTTTACGACTACAAAAATTTAGTCGTATAATAGTCACTATTTTGCTACTACTTACCGTAGTCGGTAATTTAGTCGTAATTTAATAACTATTTTATGACTATATTGTATAACAGAACATATAGTTGTTAAATAGTCGCTAAATTAACGACTAAGATGCAACTCATGGTAAAGGTCGCCAATAAGTCGTATATCAGTCACTATTTAAGAAAATATAAATTTTCAAAATTTAACTCCAAAACCTTAACCAAACTCCAAAACCTAAATTATAAACTTAAAGTTTAAATCCTGAATATTTAATTCTTAATATTAGAAATTATTTCTTAAACCATAAAACTAAAACATAGCCATTCTTATATATACATAAAACCAAGCTTTAATGCTTAAAAGAAAATCTAATTTTTCAAAACTTAACCCCAAATCTTAAATCTTAACCCTAAACCCTATACCCCCAAACCCTTAACCAAACTTCAAAACCTAGATCATCAAATCTAAATTTTGAAGTTTAAATTCTTAATCTTATAAATTAATTCAAAAACCATAAAACCAAACCATAACCATTATATATATGTATATAACTAATTTTTCGAAACTTAACCCCAAAAAACTATAGTTTTCCAAATCCTATATTTTTATCAACACACTTAACCCCAAACCCAAAACTTATGCTCAAAAACCCTTAACCTTAAATTTAAAACCTTTATAATTCATGTATAGAAATTAAATCATAGATCATTCACCCAAAATATAGCCATTGAATATCTATAAAACCAAGATGTAAAACTATTTAGTATTTACATATAAATCAGTCTTTCCAAAAACTATATACTTACAAAATTTATTAAACTTAGTCATTTTAAAACCTAAAAAAAAATATTTTTAAATCTAAATCAAGTCTAATATTCTTCTAAATTTCAAAACCCCAAGTCCCAAATCATAAATTTCAAATGTCATTTCCTGAATTATGAACCCAGAATTGCAAAGTATATATGTTTTGATCCAACAAATTACTCTTTAAATAATGAAAGCTTTTTATTGGATGATATGTAAACACATGGATTACACTATCAACCGTTGATTAATTTAATCCAACGGACAAGGTTTTTTCCAGCTCTTGTTTCTCTTTCGTCTCCTTCACGAGGGATTGATTAACTTTCTCCCCTTCTCTTCTTTAGCCGATTAACTTTCTCTCCTCCGCCCGCTGTTTCATTCTATTCGATCTTCATCTTGTCGTTGTTTTCATCCTCTCAAGTTTTTAGATCTGGTACCAGAGCATTTTTGCGGATCTCAGATCTCGTAATTACTCACGCTCTGGAGTAGGCTTCATTCACTGTCGAATCCCTGAACATGAGGAACCTACCCGTAAAGACTACTTCCGAGAACGAACCAAATTACTTGATGCTGACCGCTCTGAATACAACACACCGTCGAAGGTAAGTGTGTGTGTGGTTGCTTTCGTATTGAAATTGATAAAACTCAGAATTTTTTTTCCACTTAGTTGCTCTATACACTTCCTTTGTACCGAGTATGAAGCCAGTCCGGCTTAATTTTGATCGAATTCGTGTGCTTTAAGCGTTTTCGATTCTCTGTGGTGTTTACTTTTGGAGAAGAAGAGTTTGTTTCATTTTCAAATTTGTGTGTTCTTAGTGACTCAGGGTTTGGTGGGGCTTCATCATACGGAAGCTCATGTAGTCATACATCAAGCATGAAAAAGGATAGTGATGGCAATGACTCTCCAAGGAAGCTAGATTTGGATGGTTTGACTCCTTTCGAGAAGAATTTCTATGTCGAATCGCAGGCTGTGGCGGCTATGACTGAGGCAGAAGTTGAAGAGTATCGTAAGCTGAGGGAAATTACTGTTGTTGAGATATTACCAAACCTGTCAAGAGTTTTCGTGATGTTGGCTTTCCTGGTAAGCTGATTTCATATCCAAAAGAACTACTACTGGATTTGACTTCTGTTTCATTTGATTTAGACTGTGATCAGTTTCACTTACATGTCTATGTAAGTTCTTTTGTATATATCTACTGATAAGAGTTTTTTGATTGGCCTAGATTATGTTTTGGAAGAGATTAAGAAGGCTGGTTTAACTGAACCTACTACGCCTATACAATCTCAGGGCTAGCCAATGGCAATGAAGGGACGTGATCTTATTAGCATTGCTGAAACTGGCTCTGGAAAGACTCTTTCCTACTTATTACCTTCAATCGTCCATGTCAATGCCCAACCAATTATAGGTAACGCTTGAGTTCTGCTCGTGAAGTTCTTGTTCCTGGTTCTTGTTCGCTGTTAAGTTCTTTTTCCTGGTTCTTGTTCGATGTTACAGATTAAAATGGACACTATTGAAGTCAGTAACCTGAATAGGCAATATCTATTTCGTCCTTCTCATGTTGGGCGCTCCAGGGCTAAGGTATATTTGCTTGAGCTAAGTCCAAGGGAATCCAGTTCATAAGAGAATTCATGTGACCATATAGACTCACAGTTGTTAACCAAAGTTGTTTGGGTTTATTAAATCGAGTTTAGGAGGTATATGTGAGCAACCTGAGCTCATTCTCCCTCGCTTCAAGGTATGTAAGCAGCCTGAGCTCATTCTCCCTCGTTTGTGTTTGTTAAATCCAGTTTATGTATATTTAAGCAAACTTATTTCTTCTCCAGCTCAGCTAATTTCTCTCTGATGGTGTCATTAGGCAATCTGAGCTCATTCTCCCTCGCCTTAAGTTCCTTAAGAAATGCTTCCATCAGCTCAGCTTCCTTTCTCCTTGTCTCGGTCTTTGCAGTTTGCTTCAGGTCAAAATCTTCAACATTCATCTCAAAAGCAAAAGACTTCTTGGGAAAGCAAAGCAACCTCCTTCTCCGTCGCTTCAAACATTAACCCTTGATGTTTGTGCATTTCCAATATTTACTTTCTTTTTTTAGTAGTATGATGTATTCTTTGTATTCTTATTTTTAACTATGTTTTTAGTTTTATTTTGTAATACAGTTTTTTTTTGATATTATGGTCTCATAATAATAAATATAGTATTTTTTATTTTTAATATCAATTCATTCCAATAACTTATATATATTTAAAAATAATTAATAAAATATATATATTATCAAAATAGTATATATATATAATGCTGTATAAATACAATATTGTTTAAATACATAATCATAAATTAGTCCTCAATTAGTCACTAAATTTGGTGACTACATTATGACTATTTAGAATAGTCGTAAAATAGTCGTAGTGTAGTCGTTAAATTTAGTGACTATATTACGATTACATTTACGACTACGCAAAATAGTCGTAATGTAGTCGCTATTTGGCGACTAATTTTACGACTATTTATTTTAGCGACTCTCGATTTACGACTACTGGTTTTAGTCGCTATTTAGTCGTAACACACTGTTTAGCGACTAAATAGTGACTAATAGTGCAGTCGCTATTTGCTTGTTTTCTTGTAGTGATATATAAATGTCTGGGACAATTACGAATTAGAATATACGAATGATTGTAAAAAAATTAAATAAGACTCACTTGATGAATCGGTTATATGCGGATGGGACTCTCTGTCTTTTCTCTGGAGCTGGCAATGGCGAAATTCAACGGCAAAGACAAAGCGAAAAAACAAAAACTCAGACAGAAAGAGACAAACACTCATTAAAACTACTTTCATTGTCTTTTTATTTTTTCTCTCTCTAACCCATCATCACTTCATCATGCTTTTTTTTTTTTTTTGAAAGACAAACACATCTTCTAACATATTACTTAGATTCTTTCTCTTTAGCTAGATTTCCGGGGGATCTATGAATCTATCTCCCCTTTTCTATTTATCGTCACTTTAATATGTTTATAGACGCTAAAAGCCATCCAGGATGTGTAGACAAGCAACACATACAAAAGGCCATGGGTCGTCGATGAATATTTTAAATCTACAGAAACTATCTCTTAGGTGATCTCCTCCTATGCATAATTCAATGATTTTAGGGTTTGAACAAGATCCGGTGTCGGTTAATAGAAAAAAAAAAAAGGCTATGCATGTCTAAATGGTGATTCATCATCACAACCAAATTATAAATAAGGTTGCAAAGAAGTTGAAAAATCCTAAAAAGTGAGAGTAAATAGTATCTTACGGCGGTTAACGGGAGGTGCTTTAGGAATCTCATGTTGTTGATGAAGATCCATGAAAGATGGTATGTCATTCATGTTAGAGTGTTGATTCATCATCATCATATTCATGTTAGACGGTGCATCTCTTAGCTCCTCCTACAATAACATATATATACCCTTGAGGCTTTGAGACATATATATTAATATATAGTTCCAATAAGCTAGATGAGATCCTATAAGGTTATGTGTTTAAATGTTGTTATGTACCATAATGTTCTGGGAATTGAAGTAAGAGTGAGGACCGAGCTGGAGCTGGAGCTGGTTAGAAGCTGGGAGGACAAGTCTCATGTTCACAGAGAGGAGAGTGGTACAGCAACCACATCGAACAGTGACGGTCTTGAACAAGCTTGTGTAGGGAACACTAACCTATAAACACATACAAGAAACAGTGAATTAAAAAACCCCCCTAATTAGATGTAGATGAAGAAGATGAGAAGATGGAGGAGAGAAAATGAGGAGAGAAACTATCGAAGTGAGGTTAGTATTTACCGCAAGAATGGTGTCGCAAAAGTTGCATTGGACATAGCAGAGATGGTCAGAAGGAGAGAGGTGGTCCGGTGAGAAAACAGCTGAGGAAGGGGAAGACATAGACGACATAGACATCTTTTTTGTTAAGAAGAGGAAAAAATTAGAAGCTGATCTTTTTTAGACAGCTGAGGAAGGGGAAGACACTAGATTTGATTGATTGATGGGTATTTGACTGATCAGAGGATTCTTGATAAGGAGAAAATAAAAAACCCCACCATGATCTGATCTGCTTGATTGTTGGGTTGCTGTGTATTATATACCACAAAGGAAGATATAGAGAGAGAGAGAAGAGGTGAAAGGAGAGAGAAGGGAAAACGAGATATTAATATATTTAGAGGTAAAAAACAACCAAGGCTCTAGTTGTAGCCTCTAGGTCGTCTACTAATAATGTTTTTGCTTAAGCTAATTATTCAAATTACTTTTAACTATTAGAGCTGGGCAATCTTGTGTATATATTATTGTGTATTAAAATTTTATTTACCTATACAATTCTATTAAGAACTTCTCCATTTTCTTGGGATAAATATAGAATTTATTCAGCCCAAAAAAAAAACATTTTGGACACTATATGCAACTTAAAGTAGGATCTAAAGCTGAAATGAGAATGGAAAAATTTAAGTTTGAGAGTTTAAAAACAGAGTTTAGAAATTCTCCTTTGGGCAAAATAAAATATACTGTACATAGTTTAGGTTTTGAATGAACGGAATACAAATCGATAAATGGTCATTAGTACATCGATAATACAAATCTAATAAATTTAAATGATGTAATAAATGCGACGGTGTATAAGTATTAATAACTAATGTAACTAAATTTTCTGTGTATATTGTATTGTTTTTTTTTAGTTAATTAAAAGCTGGTATGTTTTTCTGTTATGGAAATTTACCATAAGATTAATCAAAAGTTGGTCTACTTTTTTATATTTTATTTTAATTAATTATAACAACATACTCTTTAACTGAGATCATAGCAACATATATACTATACTCTTTAATTAGTCAAAGGATGCGAGTTATTACTAAATATATGTTGTCAACATCTTATATCGGATTTTGTTTTCGATAATGCCTTTATTAGAAACTCGGTTGACCATGCGGTCTCCCCCTTACTAGAAAACGTAGACTGAATCATACAATTCCGTTGTACCACTAAGAAGATGGCCTTGTGGTCACAAGGAGACAAGACTGATAACAAAATAGTTTAAGGATAATACCGCTTAATGACGGACTCTTTTCTATCTGATCTCAAACAATTACAAACTGAAATTTGCAATGAACTTAAAAGAGAATGTGCCAATACATGAAAATGTTGTTTAGAATATTTGCAATTGGCATTCATGTGTTTCTATATACTAGAACAAACATTAATTCTTGTAACTAAGAAATAAAATCTATAGATGCCAATATACCCATATATACATAAATTACGACAAAAGTATGAGATTCGATCAATATAGCGATTATCACTAAACTACAAAACTCTACTTGATCTTTTCACAATTTGAAATATTAGGAGTAAGGATGTAGTATGAACGAGGGACGATTGAGGCATAATATTAGAAGATTCGCGAGCTTAGGCTTTGGGGTTGGCGTTGCACGTGATGACACATGTAATGTACGTTGTACGTAAGTTTAGAAACGACGAAGCTAAAAATATTTAAGAGAAAAAGTTTTAATGCTTTTGACAATAGAATTCGCAGTTCCCAATGGAAGAAGAGAGAGAGAGAGGGCGGCAGAGGTGGGGGGAAGAAAGGGACGTGTGCATGGGAGTGATTAAGCGTCGCCTCATTCACCCGTTGTTGTCATTCCTTAATTACCACTGCCATTACTTTTTTTTTTCTCGTTTCTCTATATAATTCCTTTTCTATTTTCCATTTTATTAATTTCAATTTTTGTCCTATCAAACACACTAAGAAACATTTTCTGTTTGTATGTATCATATATGTCTGTATATGTAGAGATAAACATGATGCTCCATTTTTATTGATTGGTTATCATTAGCCTTTTTAGTCAATTATATGATTGTTTTTTCTCCTTATTTGAATATTTGGAATCATCCAAGTCTAGACTTTCCCTGATAGCGAAAGTAAATTAATTTAAACTTTCTTCTAAACCGGATGCTGGTTAATCGAGTTTTTTTGTTTTAATATATATAACTCAATTACGCACTCTATCAGATTTTTGAATCCAGATTAAAAACAGAACATCATCATACTAATATAAATTCTGTGAAATTAACATATAATTAAAAAAGGGAACAACAAATATATTATTATGAATGTATTGTTTCTGAATGATAGTTTCAAAAGCGCCATGTATATGTACGTACATATAGAAACACCATATTGGTGAAAGCCACGAACAAAACTCCACACGTAATTAATTTGAAACCTACATATGTTTTTCGAAAATATTCCATTCTCATTTCAAGTATAGTTGTCTGAGAAAATATCTATGCATCTACTTGCGAAATGATGCTATGTAATTTGTATTTATGTTTGTCCAACCATAATTCCTTGCATGTCAATGAAAATAATATTTGGCTATTTTCTAGGAATCCAAACAATCAAAGGAGATGAAAGGTATATAACATGTTTATATTTTAACGGTATTCATCAAGTTTAATTTGATAAAACTAGCCCTTCAATATTTTACAATTATTATTCGATATTTTATCCAGTTCAAATGTATTCACCTAATAACTATTTTGTTATTGTACTAACATACCAGTCAAACTCATGGAATTAGATTATGTAATGCAAAATCAATCGTGATTAGTCGTGTTATTGCCAATCGTAGTTTTTGTCTAAGAAAACATTTAAGAGTTTAATATTGCTTAATTTTACGAGCAAATTATTTTGGTTTGTAACCCATAACATCCGGTAACCGCAAAGCACATTATGAATAATCAAGCCCTGAAATTAAAGGCTGAAATATAGCAACTGGTATTTATATATATAGGTAATGTCGACCAAAGACGCAATTATAATTAAGGCGGAATTTTGAGTATAGGCGTGCATAATTTTGGGTGTAATAAAGGCAGATATAAAGTTGAAAATGTTGGTCATGCTTTATTAGAAACGTATATACTGTTAGGGTTAGCCCACACTTTTGTTACAATTTGGGCGATGGGAGTTCTAGAGATCGTACACCTATGTAGGTGCGTATAGATGTATTGGAATTTTATATGTGTATATGCATGTGTGTACTGATGAGATCATAGGTGACATTGACATTCCCCTATTCTTTTATTTTCTGATTGGTTTAGAAAAGCTTTTGCCATAAACCCCCAATCTATTTGTACATCTAATGAGAAAGTACATACAATTTAATGGAAGCTATAATTAATCTATTCTCATATATATATATATATGCAATGATGATTATGAAATAATTTTCTTGATGAGTTCTTACTTTTCTAAAAAGTAACTAACTTGCCAATGATGTTATGTATGATCAGTTAATTCATATGCGCTGATTAAAATGAACTTAATTCTTCAAATGGTGTGTACATAATAGATTGTCTGGGGACTTCTTCCCTTTTAGAATAATAGTAGTAGTATATTATCTTTTACTTAATATATTATAATTTTGTTTTTTCACAAACATCCAAATTGTAAAGGTATAACTGAACCCCACATGTTTGAGGGTGAAGATTGGTGTCAATGTAAGTCAACCATCATTTGTCTTTAGAGATCAATAGAGACTAATCAAGTTCACAAAAAAAAAAATTAGACAAAGCCCATCACTACATAAGAAATATCAACATATGTTGACAAATTTAATGTATCATCTCACTATTATAAACGATTCAATCTTCGCTGACCAGTTATATTAAAGCAAAGTTTTTGACTATAGAGTATATATATAGATAGGGTTTAATGGTTATTGTAATTTTGATTTTGCTTTCAAATTAACATACATGACCAAGTAGATAAAAACCAAGTGTTCATATTTTTCATGGGTAACTTTTATTATTTCTGTTTCACTCAACTCAATTTAGCTACTAAAGACTATGAGAAAAGACTACTTGTATGATCAGTTAAATATACAGTATTTTATGAACCATTCTAGTTACGGATTAAAAGTGTACGCATCTAAAATCAGAAACTCGGTTGTTTATAAAAATTAAACAAAAAATGTGCCTACGCTTGCTACTTACCAGGGATGAGTTAGAAATGGGCTGTTGCGCAGAACAAAGAATAATGGCTATTCAAAGTATACACACATTCCTATATCCATACATAAATGTGTGTGAATAAAGCATTTACTTATTCTGTGCTTCAAAAAGGTCGTAGATGTGAAGACTGTAGGGTTTCTTCAGTTCTATTTCCGTCTTCTTTTCATACAAAACTACGATTGTGAAAATCTCATAAAACTATTAAAAGCAAATGGGTTTTTGTAAGATTCCGCTTTCTACATAATTCTTATATAATTGGCCTCAGTAAATTATGGAGTAACAAATTCTCGGATATCAAGGAAAGCGACAGTGTGGGTAAAACAAAAAGTTTACGACTGGATTCAACCTCTAAAAGTGAGTAAATGAGAATGATGTTCACATGTAATATTGTTTTGATAACAATATGAATTATTTGAATAAATTTTTGGAATGTTTACACTTTGACAATACTATATGTAGATGTTTCATGAATCCATATCTTGTAAAACGATTGTATTGATCAAAGCCATATTATCCCCAACTACGAAAAAAATCAGTTGTTTGAACTTTGAACTCATTCATATCTTGATATCGTGCAACTACAATCAAAACTATTATTCCCTCTGTCTCATAAAGATTGATGTTTTGAAATATTTTTTGTCCCACAAATATTGAAGTTTTGTAAACTTCAAAAAGTAATCATTGAAAATATTTAAAATTTTGAATTATTATTGGTTTAAAATTAAATTATATATATTTTTAGTCAAAAGAAAAAATAAATTTAAACTCAGTAATTATTGTTTTCTTAAAATGTGTAAAAGCTTCTAAACATCAATCTTTATCATAGAGAGGGAGTAGAATACAAAATGAAGAGAATATTATTTTGTGTATCAATATTCAATTCTATTTAGAAAAAGTTTAAATGAAAAAAAAAAAAAAATTAAATTCGTGCGTGCCCCTTTAGTACCTAGCCTATGTGTGTACGAATGTTTTATTTGTTTTTTTTTAAAACTCAAGGATGTATGGATGTGTATTTAAAATTGTCTACAGTAATTTTTACTGCAACGAGTGGAAAAGTAAAATTAAAGAAGAGTACGGAGTGGAGAGCTAGAGAGAGAGTAGGTAGGTAATAGCTCATAGGGTAGAGTCATGTAGGCTAATAGGTTAAGCATGTTTATGGAGCGTCCAGGCTCCTCGGCTCCGACCCTATGGTCCGTCTCTTTGTCGTTATGTCGCAGGCTTCTCTCTGCCACCTACATTATTTTCTCTCCTCACATTTCCTTGTTAGGGCACAGCAACATGCCAAATTGGACATATTAAAGCCTCTCTCTCCCTCCCTCCATATTTATTAGTTTTTAATATATGTCTAATAGATATACATATTAGTTACGTTTTTTAATATTTTGATGCTTAGTCCTACATTTCAGCGAAGCCTAATCAAGGCAAGAATGCAAAAATATGACTAGATGAGTCCGATTTCATCTCTGATCAATGAACATTGAAGTGCTGCACTTCCTTGTTTTCATAAATGATCATCAAGGAGTGGATCCTCGTCAATCAATCATATATAAATCATTAGTTTTTATGTTCAATAGAATAAATCTTCAAAAATCAGTTATTTTCAATTTACCATTTAATGGTTTGACCATACTATTTCAACCATACTAATGTGTTTATTGCATTGACGACATTAACGATAACTTGCTTCTTCTTTTGCTGGCATTTATGTATGTGTTTACATATAGTAGTATAATATTTCTGTTTTGTTACATTAAAGACACATTCAGTCTTTGACATAACATCGTTTGCAAATCGTAAACTCAAACGTGATTATATATTTATTATATATACAAACGAAAAATATACCGCTAATGTTCTGAGTTGGCAGTTACAATCTACTATACAAAATTAAGAATGTTGTGCAATTAACAATCCAAGTCTATATTAACGAGTATGAATCTCATATTTAAAAAATCTCTGTACATTTTAATTATTTGAACAAAATTATGAGTCTTAATAAAGATAGAAGAAGAGTTGTTTCTATATATGAGTTCCATATGTCTGATTGTTCCTGGACTAAAATTTCATATCCCCTCTTTGATCAAAATATTTTCTCAAAAACTCCTCAATGTTAAAAAGACAATATTACCCTTAATGAAGATTGTTAAAAGTTAAATATAATTAAACCAGTAAGTGTTCAACGAAAAACACAGTAGCTCAATGGTTGCGAGTTCCATGCGCACGTGCGTGCGCCCATGGTTCGTATCCCACTATGCGGGGTACAACTGTTGTACAACTAGTACAACGAGTGCAACTGGTACACCTAGAATGTTCGATTTTTATTTAAAAATTGTTAGAGGGGTAGTTTCGTCCTTTCATTAAAGAAGAGGAGTATGTAAAATTAAAGTGGGTGTGTAGAAAATAATTCTTGGGGTAGGGTCCTAATTGTTTGAATCCCCGATCCATGAGTTATCGAATATAGGTGATGGTTCAATGGTTGATTAGTAATTTAGTACTATACTATAGAAAAATTATGATCATTATTATTTTTTCACTTTTAACCAAAAAGAGGAACTGAACCTCCTCTGATCCTTTCGAGTGTTTTATTGTCTGAAAATTCGTAAGAAACGGTCTCCCATTGGGAAGCGTAGAATCTAACAAGCTTTAATTTTTTTAAAAAGAGCCTCTGATTCCTAGTCCTATGTCCAGCCAATGTAAAGCAAAAAGCCAAAAGCTAAATTTCAATCTCCACCCCTTCAAAAACAATATATTCAAACTATAATTAGTATTAGTTAACGAATCATGCGTAGGAGTAACTCTTGGTTACTTTCCTCGTTTAGCCTATATCTTTCACGTACGAGACTATATACGCTATAACTATTAGTCGATTATTTATCTATTCATAGATTGGATTATAGATATGTGTTATAATGGACTAACCGTTTTCATCCAATTTTCTTTTTGATAGGTCCACGCTAGACCATATATCTTTTAGGGACGAAAACTTTCCGGCCTGGCTATAGACGAAGAGGTCAAGTTGATATATATATTTTTTTTTTTGTTTTTCTTTGAACAAAGCTAGATAAAGTTGATATGTGGGCTTTGCCCCACCACAAATTCTCTAAACCGGTACGAAGTTACGAACCACATTGATTAGCACTTCTTAAAACTATACGTAGGACATATAGGAGGGAGTGAAATAAATACAAGGACTCGATCATCATTAGTGAAGTGTATCCCCACCCAAAATTAACAGAGGGTGGCCTTTAGATATTCTGAGTGGATGTAAATGGTAAGCTGAAAGATGGATTTATGAGTTGGATTACTTTTTCGTACACTTGTTGTGGTCGAGAGGACCAAACTAAAGGATTGTGAGAGTAATAAAAATCTAGCATAATAAAACAGAGCATAGTGTGTATTGGACCACATTGTATGTTGGACCATATTGAAGTATTTAAGCGTGTGGTAAAAAAAAAGCAAGTACCTGAATGATGTCACATGGATTGTTGACCTTCGATGTTGTGAAAATTGAGTTTTCGAATTTTACGCTACTTTTGTTTTATAATTCAGGGTGTATAATATTGTCCTACAAACACATAACCCAACAAAATGGCAAAAAACACAAAAGCAAGAAGAAAAAAACTTGGAAAAATTCGATCTAGAGATGCCGAGGCAAAGTCATTTTTATAGTTTAGGTGTATGAACATACTGTTTATTTCGAGAGCCAGTAGATGATAAGAAACAACATACAAGCAGCGATAACAGCAGAGAGGATAAGTGTGTCCCGAGAACGTCTCCTTTTAATCGAACCTATTAAATCGAATATCAAAGCAAAATTTGCTTAAGGATTATAGAAGGTTAATGAGATTAATTAACTGAAGATATCATATAGAGAGGTTGATGGAGATACCAAGTAAGCCACGAATCACTGGGAATTTGTCTCCGAGATTTTTTACTTTTCCTTGAACATCTGAAAACAGAGATCGTTGAGAGCCAAGAACTGATCTTGTTGCCTGAGCTTGACCAATGACTTCATCAATCTGCAGCCAAATTCTCCATAAACTCATCATACGAATTACATTATAAAGAGGGCTACTAATAGCCATGACTACACAAAGTATCTTACATGGGATATACTTCCATGGATAGAAGCTCGCTCCCTTAGCACCTGCACATCTGGTGACATACTACCAGAAGCCTGCAGAAGCAAAAGTAGAACCCAATTTTCAATCAAAATGTGCGCATAGAAGGAATGCGTATCTCCAATCATAAGAAATTTCGTTTTCTAAACGAAAATACTTTAGGAGACTCATTACCTTATATTCACTTATGTCATCCCTGACAGAACTTAAAAGCTCAGCATGCTCTCTCATCGAGTTTATATTTCCTTTTATTCTTCGAAACTCCTAGAAAATATACATGAATATACATTATAGGAGGGAATACATGTCAGATAATACAATAACGTCATGATACTACAGGAACATAATTATCACTAAACAAAAGCCACACTGGTGCTAAGGTTTTTTGCCTTTTACAAGAAAATGGGACTGCAATTACTCATCTTGTATCACTAAATCTTGGATGCATGGTACCAAAACAGTGGATGCAAAGACATCTATTAACTTATCTACCCTATGCATATACTACAAAGGTATTGAGCTGAAGATTGTTGCATTAGTAGTAGCATTGAGATCAGAATTGTCAAGTTTGAGATGCCGGATCTATTCATTGCAGTTACTCCAGAATTCACTAAAAACTATGAAAACAACAAAAGAAATCTAGGTGAAGGGGCTAGCTATTAGATAATTGGAAAACCTGGGTATATTCATGAAGTATATCCCTGTGTCTTGCAAGCTTTTGGGTAACCGACGTTGTGGGTGCAGCAGATGCAGCACATCTACTCATGGAATCATTAATATCCAACAACTTCTCAAGCAACGATTGAATTTCCATCTCCATGGACTTCCATGATCTTCCAGATCCAACGGTTGGAGATCCAGCGTCGACATATCCTGAAACCAAAACATATGAACTCTCGTAAAAGAAAGGCACCTGAACTTTGCATTTCAACACTTTGCCAATGACTCATTAAAAAAGTAGAGCAATATGTGCTACAACAATGCGATTCTTAAAAGCTTGAGAGCTAAATGCAAAACACAGTAAGCTTTAAACACAAAACCCTTTCTGCAGAGTCGATTACACATTGAAAAAAAAATCACACAAAATCTGAGAAAAGCACTATCAATTGCAGCACTACTTGACCTTAATTTTTACAAACCCGCTGAGAACATTATATACAAACACATTCGGATTTATCCATTCTACAGCAAAGATATGAATTAAGCATCGTAACATAGAATGAGAGACAATAGCAATCAAAATTCAATCCGTTGGAGAGATCATATCGAAAATTCATTCATCGATCCGTATCACATTACAAAGCTTCTAACACAGAGAGCATGATCAAAGCTAAGAGGAAGAAGAACGAACCGACTTGGGTAAACCTGGCGCCGAGCTTAGCGTAAGAAGAGAGCTTAACATCGAGATCGCCTTCGATTTTACGAGCTTCCCGCCGAAGTTCCTCCCAACCAGATTCCTGCAGATCCAAACTCGATTCTGTCATTCTCCGATCTTCAGTAATTCAGATCAGTAACCTCTCCGTTCTCAGGTAAACTCGCCAGCTCCGCCTTGAACCAATGCCGGAGCTATCCGTACAGCGACGATCTGATTCTGACTGAAACTGATGAATTTAGAAGCTACGACGAAACGAGAGAGAGGATCCGATCTCTTCCCTCCTCTGCTTCTTCGCCCGACTAGTTATGGGCCTTTTTACTCTTGGGGTTTAAATAATGGGCTTATTTAGGCCCATTATTGGTAGGCCTTAATTTGACTCTCGAGTAGCTAGCTAAGTTGATTTTTTTTAAGCCGATGGTGAGTAAGTTGGTGACCAGTGAGTGACACGTTCGTGTACGTACGACGAACTGTACGGAAACACGACGATGATGAGTTGGGGACAGGGAAAGATTCCATACGATCACGATCGAGAGAAGTGTTGTGTTTGGAACAAACTTCTTTCAGATTCCCATTATTATCGAAAGGTCCAAAACAATTTGTTTTTTTTTCTTTGTGATTCGCAAATTATGCTTAATTAACTTTTTATGATCAAATCATGGTTTTTTACTGTAGATTATATAACTGATAACCAATTGTAACATTTAATTGCGACGACTAATATACAAAACCATATGGGTTTATTATGGTAAACAGTGATGGGCAGAAAGAAAAAATATGATCACGAAAAAACGAATATCTTCTCCAGCTGGTAATATCTCATTATGAACGTTTAAACGTCTTTTAGCTAGGATACGGACTTTGCAACAATTAAGTATGATTAATATATTATGCAAAAAAACTGTCGGTTGAAAACATAGATTGATCTTAAGGAATATTGGATTTTTGTGTATGCATTGTCGGGGTTTTGTTTTTTGCTTTATTAGTAATGTAGTGTGTATTGTGTAAGTACAATATTACATTGATTAAAAAAAATTGATATTTAATTTTATTAGCTAATATGACATTAGAGTGCAATACTGATCTATTATACCATGTGCTTTTTTCTTTTGGTCGATAATTTTTGGGTTTTTTTTTTTCAGTTTTGTTTTGATTTCTCTGAACTTCAACGGATTTTTTTTGGATACAGCAAACACACGATCTTAAATTACAACATGAACGTGTAAAGTAGATCAAAATATAGAGAAAATTATTCGTGGGAAAAATCACTCACCATAACGTTTAGTGAATCTCCCCCAATTACTCAAAACTAGATCTATCTTTATTCGCTTTTGCTTAAAAGTTTGTTTGTCCTGATATGATTTTTTATATTAACCATTATAAACGTACGCAAGTAACAACAAGAGGACGCACCGTACACATTTTGTTTTGGATCGTATTTTTATATTTATGCATATTTTAACAAAATCACAGCCAACTAGATGATCACTGGGGCACTCACTCACCCTGATTAAAAGAAGAAAAAAATACAGTAGATGATCACTAACAAATAGATAAACGAGATGGTGGGGATTTGATCTCGTGTAAGTGTTATCGAATAGGTTAGAAAAAAAATTGTCCCACTTGGCCAGCACACGTGTGGTGGCATACTTGTCTTCTGTCTTCATCTTCAAAGTTTTAAACAGTATTGAAGCTCCGACAAAACATTTCCAAAATAATAAATGTTATTTTAGGCCTTTATTTACTAACTTATTCAGTCAGATTCAAACTCAACCATGAGTAAATATATGTGTAATTAAAGCTTTTATACGCTATACTACTTATTTTTTGTGGTTGATATAACCCATCCCAAAACGTTCATAGATGACGATAAACCTAGGCTAACGGTTAAGTGGGACGTGTCGCATTTAATGTAAGATTCTTCGGGTTTGGACTTTGGACTATTTGCCAAGCAATATATAGAAAATGTTGCAGTTTTAATTAGCTTTGAATCCAACGGTCAAAAGGATGAAGTCTTCATCTAACCGCTCATTTATTTTAGACTTCATAAATAAACTCCTTTATTAAAATCCTCTTGTCTTTCACTCACTCATCTCTTGACCTCTTCTTCTTTATTAACGTTTACAAACTACAAAGCATTTCTCCCTTTTCCGTTCACATCATTCTTGCCGTCGATTTATCCCATAGGTTATTCCGCCGTCAAGATTCTGATTTTTTTTTTCATATTTTTTACAAGGGAAATTGCTAGAAATGTAAAAGTGATTGATAATTTTATTTCTTGTCGTCCAAATGAATCACTCTTTATTTGACTCGTTAGTTCTTGTCTCGTTTCACTCTCTTAACCTCCGATATGTCTCAGATCTTTCAAAGAGTATAGCTTTGTGACAATACTGTTTTTAAAGTTAGCTAAGAAGATGAGGAAGATCATAGGGTTTCGAATCGGGAGACGAGTCTCTAGATGGATCCTTCGGAATACCCGAATCCAACGTTCTGGTTACAACCGGGTACACTCGACACGACAAGCTTGCAAGCTGAGACCACTCGCAAAACTCAAAAGCTGGGGACAACGTCTCAAGCAAGGTTTCAGACATTTCAGGTCTACGGAAAGATCCGAATGCATACCCGACCCGGTGCCAAAGGGGCACTTGGCGATCTACGTGGGTCAAACAGACGGCGACTGTCACAGAGTTTTGGTACCCATCGTTTACTTTAACCATCCTCTGTTCGGTGAGTTGCTCAAAGAATCCGAAAAAGAGTATGGATTCTGCCACGAAGGTGGTATCACTATTCCTTGCTTGTATTCTGACTTCGAACGGGTCAAGACCCGAATCGCATCCGGATCAAGTTCTCGGATATTTCCATGGAGCCGTCTTTGCCGCAATTGAAGACAATTTATGGAAAAAGTTCTTAGGATTTTCAACCTTTTTTTAGTAGATATTGTTCCCTTTAATTTACCATTTTCCTATCTTGTTACTTTTTGTCACTTTACTCTTTTCTTGTGATATATAGTCAATTATACAGTAAGATGATAATGTAAATAATTATTGAGTCTAATTGTGATTATTGATAAATGATGTGATAAGCATGGGGACACTTAGTGGTATATTTATTATCTTTGGACATTGATATAAAGATCAAATGGAATTGGTGATGAACAGCAAAGGAAAAGTGTAACACGATTCTATTCTGTGGTCTACGTACTCAATATTTTTTTAGCTATCAACCGCAAGGATTTGTTTGTTGCTTGCTTATTCCCACTAACTTGATTCTAAATCTTTATCGAATAGTACTACTTCTACCAAAAGAAATATATTTCGAATACTATTTAAGTGTGGCTAGGTTAGACGACAAAACATTTTGGCTTTTGTGGTTGCCTTGTCTGATTTGGATACGAAACACTTTGACGTGAAAGATGTTCAAATCTAAAACGAGCGTCGGGATGCGATTGATATCCGAAAGAACAACTAATTCATTTATATATTTTTGACTTCTGGTTACATATGTCTCTAATGTTCATACAATGAATTGTTTAAATTTATACTATGAAAAATATTATTAGTACAAACCACTTAACTAAACATGTTCCAAGTGACTTTTTGGTTACAAATATTCGGTCTGTCTAAACGTACAAATAATGACGAATGCATGAAAACTATATTTGGATACTCGTGATCAAATGAATTATGAGAGAATACTAAATTGATATTTCAATTTCTTATGTCATATACTGACGATTCGTCCATAAGTAGAGTGCATAAGACACCGATGTTAAGTGCTTAATTATAATTAAAATTATAATGTCAAATTTATATAGCACGAAATTGATATACGAATCTAGCTCGTTTAAATATTTGACTTTACGTTATCTGCTTTTCATCACTAATATTTGAGGAACATTAGTAACCAAAATTTCAGCTAAAAAAGTCAAATACGATGGTTGGAAGAAAACATTACACGTTAAGGTATACGATGGTTGGAAGAAAACATTACACGTTAAGGTATCCGTGGTCATATGCATTTGAAGATATCGATGCCATGTATATGTATTCATTAGCAGTTAGTTTTGTGAAAAAGAAGACAGAAGAATGTTTTGAACTTGTTAGCTGTCATTTGTCAATAAGTATTCTCCTTCAACCTATATATCTACATAACGTAGTCTTGAGAGAAAGAGGCAGCCGTGTTTTACCAAAAAAATGGCTGACGTAGTGAGAATCTATGCACTTTACGCAGTACATGTTATCACAATTAATCTCAAAGACGAATCAAAAATGTTAACAAAAATAATAACCCGTACACTCATCTCACATGCATATTTACTAATAGGGTAAATTGGTACTCTTATGTTGAAAAGTTACAATCAATCATGCATGTATGATTGTAAAAAAAAAAAAAACGACGTGCGGGTTCGGGCACTGCTTGAATACAATGAAATAAGTGTAAATTGATGATACTAAATTATGGAAACAATACATGCGACGGTTCTCGGAATGACTTTCTCCACTTGACCATATATATGTATATATATCTATTGGTGGCTTGGTGCGATCTTTCCTTTTCAGGTGTAATAGTCGAAGATCTGTAATGAGACAATTTTCATCATAGGTTGAGTTATAGATTGGTCCAATATTAAGATTTATATATTGAGTTGACATTAATTTGCATGTGTGGTCGTAACCATTAGCTGTTTGGGTCCCATACAAAGAAAATAAACCCAACTTGTACCTACACGAGGCAAATAGTTAGTGAGAATTTGTTTTAATTAATTTATTAAACTTACAAATAAGTTACATCCTTATAATAAATAGCAAAAAAAGATTAGCGAACTTCTGGGGTTGGGGTTTTACTTGTTGTAGGATAGACCGGCTTGTGTTGCTGAACTTGTTTCCGAGAATGCTCGTCGAGTTACAATACCGCGACATATTTGTATTTAATAATTTAAGTTTATTCTTTTTTCTTTTATAACGAGAGTTTTCTCTCTACCAAATTTTTTTTAAAAAACAAATAGCAAAAAAGAGATCTCTCGTCTCTGTATATCGTTATAATTAAACAGTTTATATATATATATATATATGTTTCATCATATTAACCAAAAAAAATGGTTTCAAATTTTTTGAACGAATCCAGCTTCGCTAGTATTTGTAACACTGGGTCATAGAGAAGTTTAATGGGCCTTATAAAGAAAATGAAATTACATACATGAAATAACTAATAAAGACTTCTTACAATGAAACAAGCAATCTTTATTCTTTATAATAGACGAATCAACTGTGTCGTATATACAGCTTAATTTGCATCATAATGTATATTAATTTTTTAGAGACCAGATGTAAACGGTACGCTGGAAGGAATCCAAGAGCTACCGGCGAGGAAAGTACCAACAGTAAACTTGGAAGCCTCCGAAGCAGAACGAAGGACCCGGAATCCAGGCCATGTGACCCGAGCGGAGGTTGAAGCACCTGGACCTGTGTTCTGAAACTCAGCGTAAAACAAAGTCCTCAAAGCGAAGTTACCATCCCACTCGAGCCAGCCACGTGGATCGATCAAACTATCAAGAGATGTCTTCATGAAGACCGTCCTAGAATATTGTCTCCAAGGTCGACCTAGATAAGTCTTGGTGGATCCCAAAACAGGTCGAAGATCAGAAGCTGCGGTGACCCGGGAGTTGTGGATAATAATACCCGTGTTTTGATTCGGGTCTGATCTTCCTTGAGCAGTGATTGTGTTGGTCTTGCTACGTGGGCGACGTGCAAAGATGTTGCAGTTCTGGAGAACCGCGGCTGCGTTTCCGAAGATGAAATCGACGGTTCCGTAAACGTCGCAATCGCGGTAAAACTGACGGTTCGAGTGCACGTAGAGTGTGTCTTGGTAACCTTCGAAACTGCATTGGTAAAAAACGGATAGATCCGACCCGGATCTTAGAGCTACCGCTTGTGCGTTGTTTGCACCCGCCGTGTTTCGGAACGTGATCCCACGAGCTATGAAACCATCTCCGACCGCCGCTGCAATTATGTGAGACAAACCGTTAATTCTTGTTTTACATTTTAATTGAATGTTAATTAAACGGGATTATAAATCTAATACATTATCATAAAGTATGTCTCTATTGCAACTTTACTTAATTTGGTAGAATTTTGTAAAACGTCAAATTAAAAATGAACTATCAATAATTTTTGATATTATCAATAATTTTGCAAAATGTGATTTATATAATTTTGTTAAGGAAGACAATAACAACGTACGAAATTGTGAAACTATTATGTCATTTCAGTAATTATCTAAGAGATTTAATTTTGTCATGTTAATGATATTGTAAATTATTGAGTAATAATGGAGAATTGCGTACATTTCAAAATAACCAAGGAAACATTAGTAGGAAAAAAACTACGTTGACTTATGTCTATCATAAGATTGCCACTTCATTTGTAAGAAAAATATTAAACATCTGGACCTACGGCTATGATTGTAGAAAATTCAAGACTAAATTCAAAATCTTGAACCTACAAAATATAAGACGCAGTGACGTGGTTCTTTTATTTATATCATTTTCAATTTCGCTATCTTGTTTGGTGTGTTCATGCACGTAACAGTTCAAATGCTGACACACTAAACCTTACTATATCTCACGAAAATAAGCAAAGTTAATCATTTGTTGTTTTGTAACTTTACGTACCGACAGTAGCTGAATTAAACGTTGTCGTTCCTCCTCCAACACTTCGGCTTCCGGTAATAATCGTCCTTCCTTTACCATCGCCTCTCAACATAACATTCTTTTTTCGAATCTCAAGATTCTCACTGTAAACGCCTTGCTTCACATATATCACGAACCTACCACTTCCGGAAGCAGCGTTAATCGCGTCTTTTATCGTCTTGAAATTACCAGACCCGTCTTTCGCAACCACCGCGTTATCTCTTGGCGTTGAGGTTTGCAAAAGTTTCCTGTCACCGGGTTTGACCCACGACGGGAACCCATCTTTCTCCGGTGGGGTGTAGTTGAAAGGAACTTTGTTGATGGCGAGTGTATTGCATAAAAGATTTGAGACATTATTTGACATCAAAGGAAGGACGATATCAGTAACACCGAGATCAACGAACCCAGCTCGACACGTGTCAAGATTGGTTAGAGCCGTGCTGAGCCATGTTTGCGCGTCGGTTTTCGAGCACTTCACGTTTGGATCCATTGTCTCGTTGATATTAGAGATGGTGTAGTCGTAGAGTTTGATACAATCTTCCCAAGCTGCTTTTTCGCGGGTGTCGCGACACTTTGGTCCTAGTGTAGACGTGTGGGTTTTCGCAAGGATGGTTCGGTCTAATGCGAGTTTCATTGAGATTTTGAGGAACTCAGATTCAGACTTTATGGGTTTGTTGTCTAAGTTATGGGTTAAGAAATACTCGCAAGGTTTAGGGTTTGGAGTTTGGCTACACCACGCTTTCACGTCTTTCCGGTTGTACCCGGAAACGGTCGATGCCACGAGAATGCATAAGAGCACAAAGGTAGTAATATAAGCTCGAAAAGCCATTATAAGACCAAATGTTTTGCGAAAACAAAAGTTTGTGTTTGAAGGTATTGGATTGATGAGATTTATGTATTGAATCGATGTGCTTATATAGATGCGGGATGATACTTGCTTTTTCCTATTTAAACAAATAAATAAATTTATTAATATGTGATTTCATTATAGTTGAAGCCTCGAAGGCAAAATAATATAAGTATATATATATATATGTTTATCAACAAATGGAGTGGTAACGATCATGCCGTCATAGATTCTCTTTGTTGATTTTTTTTTTTTTTTGAGCTATCCTTTTTGACGTGTGTTATACGCTGTGATTCAACTACGATACAATTTGAAGTGACTTTGAATAATAGTCTGAAAAAAAGACACTCCACAACCGATTTTTGTACACAATTTTAGACACAGATTAAATGTGATCGCAAGTAAATAATAGGTACGGTTTACGAATGAACTAGAAGACGTAACTAGTTAATAGTAATACTACTACTTTTTATATATTAATTAATAATGTCTTCTAGTTTATTAGATTATATATATTTAGTTTATTAGATTATATCTATTTAGTCCTGAAATTCAATAACATAAATACATAACTGGCATAAACGCGTCTTTGGGATTTAATCGAATTCTCAAAAGTCTATTAAAAAAAGGAGACTAAAAAAGTTCAAAGTCATGCCAAATTAATTAGTTTGTAGCGACGTACAATATTAAAAATTATTATATGTATGTAATTAATGCAGAGACTGTGTAATCGCTATCCACAAAGACTAATCAACAGTTAACGTTAACTTCGAAGTTTCACTGGTTTTATCGTTTTATCAATAAACGATTCCTTTGCCGTGGCCAATTGTACAAGTCTATTGCAAATTCTCCTTTTTAAAAATAAATATTAAGTTAAAGTAGACCATAATGGCGAAAAAGATACTTTTTTGTTGTTGTTGTTCACAATAAAGATATTCTGTACGTTTTATCTTATCACGGGTTACATGTTGTTACTAGGTGATATATAAGTGTTTGAAAATTGGCGAACTTTGTTTTTTTTTTGGGTAGTTTTCGTGTACATAACCAGATTACAAAAGAAGATTATTCTAAAAGGTTTTATGGTTGTATAATTAATATTTTCGTCATACGCAAAAACTACCAAAATTAAAAAAAATTCCACCTTTTAGGCTTAATAATCTTTTCTTTTTGGTATGAATATTAAGTTAAGCTTAATAATCTTCTTGAGTCTGAAACCAATATGTGATAATATATACTTGATGTAAATCATTTTTTTCAGTAGAAACTTTGAACTCGGATGCAAGAGAACTCAATTCCTTCCAAAATTACCAAGTGAACGAGCCACGCTTGTATCCACTGATATTATTACGACAAAAATACAATTACTATGTAACTGATCTAGATTAAGTCAATGAAAGTAAGGTAAAGATGGGAAAACATATACATATTAATTCTTCCAACTAACTACATAATCATCATATCTAACATAATCCAGCTAGAGTTCATGTTTGAATAGATAGATTGATATATGGCATTTTGGTGGTTAGAATGGAACAACGATCTCTGGAAAACATTTTTTAAAACGTATGTCAACTGTGCTTAAACTAATTAAGTTGTTAAGGAAACATGTTTATAATAGATTCAACCATTTAATTAGTATGTGTTTTATTTTTTTAAAAAGCAAACAAATCGAGGATACGTAAGACTATGTCGATGGTAGGTTGGCCATCTAATATTTAAAAGCAAAAAAAAAAAAAGAAAGATACTAATGATCATATCCATCCAAAATCTTATTTATTAAGCTGCATGTTGAAGAATTGGTTACATGCAATGCACACCTATATATATTTCCTTTTACCAAAAAAAATGAAAAATATATATGTTTCTATTACTAGAAAAGTTGTCCGACAACAGTAAAATGAATGAAAATTGATAAGTAATTAACGTAATGTACATATTGTTATTTAGGTTTAGCGTTGTTACAAATATGTAATTACCGTTGGGCACAATTATCGTCAAAGTCATACGTTAATCTTTTTTATTCTTAAAAATATTTAGTTTATTAAAAAAAAATATATATATATATATATATTAAATTCAGATCGCTTATATAAATCCAAGACAACTTACTTTATACCGTAGGTTGAGTTGAATTGGCGTGTGACTTGGACGATGTGATAAATTTATAAGTATCTTCTATATATCATTATATGTTTATCGATCGTGATATGTTTATCAGTTATATATCATTTCATATTATATGTAAAGTTATTGGCACTATAAGAACTAGTATAAATAAGGAATTCAAGAATGGTTTAGATAATTTAAACTTACAATATTTATAGGTTGATTCATGGGGTTTTATTTTATTTATTACGTTGATATATAAAAGTAACACGGTATATAGTTATTAAACATGTAACATCGCTTGGTCGAGACTCTGGACACAAGACAATGATATATGCGGGCTAATAGCATTTCCATCTATATGAATGCACATGCTCTAAGATTTAGACATCACAAATTGTGGTCATTGTTGGGAGGTCCGCAATAGCCTGCTCAAGAAAGAAAATATAAGTTATAAGCATCTCTAATTACACCAAAATGTGAATTTTTCTTTTGTGCTCACAGACTCCTTTTTTGTTTTATTTTGTTTATGGTTAATATCAAATTTCAAAAAAGAATTGTGTTGTACATAGATTAGACTACGGATTTGGGAAACGTCCTCGTTCAAAGCAAGTGTGCGTTACACGAAACGTCGACGGAAGAAACGAGGTTTCAAAAACTAGCAGAAACCGTAGAGAGGTCTCAATCCATGAGTAGATTACCAACACTATCATTTGGTCTATGTTGACTTTTTAAGCACGACCACAAAACAATAACACGTTCCTTTTATTATTGGTAAACGAAATTAATTGTTTTTGAATAAAATAATTGCGGACGAAGTAACGCTATGATTTGACTCTGGACGTTAATTAGTCTTCTCATGGATTATCCATAGAAATTTCTTATTTAGAGACAACAAGAATAAAAATCAAATGCTGAAGAGGTTATCACCAATTTGAGTACTATCATAATATACTCTTTTGACAAGATTACATCATGAATATACTTACAAACCATTTAAAAACAACGGTTTGGTTGACGACATTTCTCACCTCTACGGGGACTTTTTTTTTTTCTTTTTTTTTTTCTGTTGACATTCTCCTAATAGGACACATTATGATGCTTTTACCATCGAAGAGACAAATTCTTTGCTTAAATTTAAACGATTTTAGAGAGGAAAAATAATATTAAAAACCAAAATTTTAAAACGAAAACTAATTATAATCTTTACGTAATCTGTAAACGACCTTTCTAGAATGAACCGGTTTTTAGAAATTTCAAAAACAATCAAAGCCGATTTATATATAATATGTACACGAACAGGAGTCATGTTCGTTCAGACCTATTTTAAGCAATCAAGATCAATTTTTAAACTACATGCGGCAGTGCATATATGTGTTAAAATCCATCTAATCTATAGTAATAGATAAGTATATACCATATGTGTTAATCATATCTATTATATAAAATGAAGACGTCATTAGTATTTAAAATTTTCACGCAAAAGAAAAGAGGTACAGAGAAGTAGGTGTAGCAATAATAGATAGACTTAAATTAAGATCGTTAAAACCTCGTTATCGAAAGGACGTACAAATATTAAATTGAAACTTTCTCGTTTTAACTAATAAATTGGAATATTCGGGTTTCCAGAATAGTTTAGTATAAAGACTATAAGGTACTGATTAGTGATTACTTATAATTCAAGTTTCCGTTCGAGGCCCGCAAAGACTTTGTTTGGCTGTCTTCGTTTCGATCGGTCCTTGATGGTAATCATTTTAGATTATGTTGTTGTTATCCATATCTTTTATTTACAAATCATAACTAGGTGTTGCGATTTGCCAACGCCATTCGCATAAACTGTTCTTTACAAATATTTGTTGTTGTCCGAGTACTTAAACCGTGTATAAGCACAATACACTAATAATTTTAGGTATCATTTAACATATAAAACTTAAAACTGATTTGTATACGCTATATATATTGCAAATTCTTTAGCTTGACACGATGAGACTAATACTTTCCATATAATTTATTTTAGCTAAAGCCTAATAAACTTGGATAGCTTATCGTGATTTTCAAGTAAATCATGTGTACCTTTTTTTTTTTGTTCCAGATGAATATCTACTTTAATTCTTATTTACGAAAATGGAAACTGTTTCAATTATCGGAAATTTAACATCCAAAAAATCAAGATCATTTTATTTTCTAGATGGTTTCAAGTATCTAGATGGTTTCAAGTAGGGGTGGGCATTTAAATCGAACTGAACCGAACCAAACCAAACTAACCGTCAAACTGACCCAAACCAAACCCTCTCATATACTCCAACCATTCGGTTATATTTCTTCTCAACCCAAATGGTTCGATTCGGTTCAGTTTAAAACTATATCGAACCGATAACCCAATGTGTTCCTTAAATTAATTAACAATATTATTAAATTTAGAAGTATGTGCTCTTCTTACCTATTACCACTTGCATTAGGTTTTTATTTTACTTTATTTTAACTTTTCTAATAAAACCTAAATATAAATATAGATTTAATTATATTTAATATTAGGTATTTAGTTTTAATTTTCTGGCTTTTTAATTTATTTGATTAATTAACTATTATAAAACCATAATCAATTTTATTTTATTACATTAACTGATTTTTAAACTGAATTAAAACCGAACCAAACTAAAACCAAACCGAACCAAACATAAACTAACCTGAACACAAACCAAACCAAACCAAACTAACTTCGGTTGAGTTTGGTTAGAGTTTTACCAAAACTGAACAAACCTAACCGAACCAGAATTTAAACCGAAATACCCAGCCCTACTTTCAAGTTGTAAGAGATAAATCAATTTCACGTGATTGAAATTTGAATACATGTACGAGACAAGTCCGCATGCATGAAACAATGCCGTGCTAGGAGGCTTTAGGGCGACATTTTTTTATATAAATATCACAATAGTGAATAAAAAAATTATTTATAGTGAAAAACTGAAAACCAAAATAGAAAAAAGAATTTATATATATATATATATATATATTTTGCTAACCAAGATATAAAATTTTCTATAGAATATAATATTTACCAACAAAATGCTATTAAAATCAAATTATATCATACTAAACTAAACATATGAGCTTAATCTTTATATAATTATGTGGCCTAATTTTTTTTTTTTTTTTTTTTTTGTGTGTGGCTGTGGGCATTTGACCTTTTTGCCTAAGGGTAAGCATATGTGTCTAACTGATTGTTTTTTTACACTTGTTAAATATCGTTTTAGATGGTCAATTAATCTTTTGTTTACTAGTGTGTGTAACTGTGTATTGGAGATGGCAGGCCATGGACTTGGCACATTCAAAAGTATAGAAGTAAATAAAAAAGCCTTTGTCACATTCAAATAATAATTAGTTTAGTCCAATAAAAATAATTTGGTTTTTTTTGACATCAGAAGAAAAAAAAAAAAAAAGAATTTGGTTAGGTTGGTTTATTTGGTTTTATGTAGTGTCATCAAAAACCAGTTAAACAGAGAATATATATATTTTTTTAACACGACGTCGTTTTGGAGATATGTTAATTTTCCGAAACATCATCAAGTCTTCGATAAACCCTAGAGTCTCTCTCTCGTCTCCTCTTTTCTGTTTCTCTCTCTCCAAAATTCAGACCGGCGATTTTGAGCTGGTTCTCTAATTGAACTGTCAAGGCTTTAGATACAACGATCAGGAAAATTGAATGGCCGGTGAATCAGATGCATCGACCATTGCGACTCTTTCCTGTGCTCGCTGCCAGAAGCCTGCCCATCTTCAGTACGTAAAAACCCTTCTTCCTTTCTATTTGACTTGCATAGTTTGTGTCGATTTAGCTCCAAAGTTTCGATTTTTCCGATTACTGTTGCTCTTAAGCTAGGTTGGGGGATGGGATGCTGATGCCCACTTCGATTTCAGATGTTATTGATATTGTATTTGGGCATATAGTTTTATGTTTGTTTTTGTTGGCTCTTGATTTGGAATGAACTGTTTGTTTATGTTGGCAGGTGTCCGAAATGCATAGACTTGAAGCTTCCTCGTGAAGAAGCCTCTTTCTGGTATATGTCTGGCTTTAACCATTTTGATTACTTGGCGAGTCTATATTTATTTCCAAAGTTTTTTTTTTTTTTTTTTTTTTTATCTTTCCATTCTTATGGTTACAGCACTCAAGAATGTTTCAAGGCAGCTTGGAGCTCGCACAAATCAGTACATGTGAAAGCTCAGCTGTCTTCACTTGCCAAATCCCTTCCCGGTGATCAGAACTCTGATCTTATTTCTCAAGGTTGGCTCTATTGCGTGAAGAAAGGCCAAGCTAGAACACCTAAGCTTCCTCACTTTGATTGGACTGGGTTTGTAACCAATATTTCCCAGTGTTGTTTCTTGATTAGATGTTGTGTAATGTTACTTCTTCCTGATTTTGGACTTCTTATATCTTCTTGCGTTTTGTAGGCCCCTAAAGCAATATCCTATATCTACCAAGCGTGTTGTGCCTGCTGGGATTGATAAGCCTGACTGGGCAATTGATGTAAGTGCCCACCATTTTGTGATCTGGATTTATTTTTCTGCTGCACCAATACCCTACTACTAGCAACGTTGAACTCGAGTTAATTCGACTTTGATAGTGTAGTGATTATTTATCTAATAATGGCTTCGTCTCAAGACTTGTACTTTTGACTTGAGTTGTTATAAAACAGTTCCCTGTACTATGTCTGTGTAGATTTTACTTTGTCTTGCTATGAGTTTATAGATTCTAATATTCCATGTTATCCTTTCTACCATTTTCTTCAGGGGACTCCTAAAATTGAGCCGAATAGTGATCTACAACATGTTGTTGAGGTTAGTGATGCTTTAATACATTAACCTTTGTTCATTCAATTGTCCTGAACACAAATTTTTTTATCTCATGGTCACTAACAATGTCTTTTGGTTGTCCTGTAGATAAAAACGCCCGAACAAATCCAGACATTGCGAGAAACCTGTAAAGTTAGTAGTGCTATTTTCTTTCTTTCATGTAATGACATTGGATTCCCACTGATCTTTTTACAACATCTTCTGGTCTCAGATTGCCAGAGAGGTCTTGGATGCAGCCGCTAGGGTGATTCGCCCCGGTGTGACTACTGATGAGATTGATCGAGTAGTTCATGAAGCAACTATTGCAGCAGGTTTGTGTCTTCTAGGATTTATTGTTTACTTTTATTTTTTATCTTACCCTTTTCGAAAGTCAATCACTCAAGTTCATCACAGAAACACTATAACTATTGTATAATCTTATGTTCTGGCAGGAGGATATCCGTCGCCCCTCAACTACTATTTCTTTCCCAAATCTTGCTGCACGTAGGTACTTCTTTTGTGTCTACATTATTACCTCTACCATGTTTTCCCTCTACTTCTAAAGTGTATGTCCTGAATATTCCCTTTCAGATCTGTTAATGAAGTAATTTGTCATGGAATTCCTGATGCGAGGTATGCTTTTTATCTAGACTTTTTTGAACCTTTCTAACAACATAGCTAAAAGGACTTAGGAAATTTTACGCTAATCACTCATGCTTTAATTGCTTCAGGAAACTTGAAGATGGTGATATAGTAAATGTTGATGTAACAGTCTACTATAAAGGTTGCCATGGTAAGATTATCTCCTGCAAAAAAATTGATAGTTTTTCTTATTTATGTTACCTGTTGAGATATGCTGTCTCATGGAATGATGTTTGGGTAGGTGACCTTAATGACACATACTTTGTTGGAAACGTCGACGAAGCATCACGTCAACTGGTTAAGTGCACATATGAGTGCCTGGAGAGAGCCATAGCAATTGGTAGGTGCTAAGTTACACCTGTTCTAACTTCTAAGCTTTAATGTTTTGACTGTAGTCTATGTCAAAAAAATTGAGAAGAGATGCTGATGCTTTCTATGATTTGTCTCTTTCAGTTAAACCCGGAGTAAGATTTCGTGAAATCGGAGAGATAGTCAACCGCCATGCTACAATGTCTGGGTTTTCAGTGGTAAAGTCTTGGTTTTCTTTCTTGGCTGTTTATGATCATCATAGCATCTGTCTGCTTAATTAAAAAACTTACTTGTGGTTAAACAGGTGAGATCCTATTGTGGTCATGGTATTGGAGATCTCTTCCATTGTGCCCCAAACATTCCTCACTATGCAAGTATCCTTTGTTATTTTAGAATTTCGTGACATTGTATGTTGTTGTCTTGTTAGTCTATTATTCCATTGTAAATGTCCCTAACCTCAAAATCAGGAAACAAAGCAGTTGGAGTGATGAAAGCAGGTCAGACTTTCACAATCGAGCCAATGATCAACGCAGGTGAGTTTCTTTTTTTCCCATTCGTTAAAAAGTTTAAACTTGTTACTCCATTTACTTAACACAAGGACATTGTCATGATATAGGGGGATGGCGGGATCGAACATGGCCTGATGGATGGACTGCAGTTACTGCAGATGGAAAACGCAGCGCTCAGTTTGAGCATACCCTCTTGGTAACGGAGACAGGTGTTGAGGTTTTAACGGCGAGGCTTCCTTCATCGCCGGATGTATACCCTTGGCTTACCTAGTGATTTAAGGGGCATGGTTCCTATTTCTTTTTGTGATTCATTGGGTTTGATTCGTAAACTTTGGAATATTAGTGTCATCTTTTTGCCATTCAAGACCATTTGATATCTGTCACCTTGTTGTCTTTGTTTATGTAATTTTATTATTTAGAAACCTGTTTTTATCTGACTGAATCGTAAAAAAACGGCTTTGTCTAGCTACAGTTTTCACTACTACTAATCATCTGTCAAAGTAGAAAGTAGAAACCATAATTCTCTGATAGGATTCATCTATTACCGTCGGCTAAAAGATGATACATTACAAATCACAAGACTAAGATCACCGGGACATACTTAGGGGGGTGTATTGCCAATACAATGTGAAGTTTTATTTCAAGAAAAAGAAAAATAATATGTGATTTGGTGAGATTTTAAGAAAAAACTTTTGGTGATTTTGGGAGATTTGTAAAACAGAAAAATTAAAACTTTTGGTGACTCGCAACGGATGAATGAAGTCACTCGTCAGATCATCTCTTTATCACTTTGTGAAATAAGCACAACTATTTCCTTATAAGAACTAGACTCACTTTTTGTGAGAGTTCATATCATTTTTCCCACGTACACACTTTTGTAAGTTTGTTTCAAGGGAGAAGGGATTGTGAAGATAAAACTTTTTTTTTTGGGATAATAAATAGATGATACAGGTAGGCAGGGTTGCTAAGGATATAAATTATAACAAAGAGGAAATAAAAGTTGCACAACAAAGTGACAGTTCCTCCTGAGATCCTTCACTCAAGGACCTTCACACCTGAAATATAAACTCGGCTTTGAATCACACTGCCACCAATCCAAAACCCAGGCATAACCATTAAACCAACTCTTGGGTTCTCTTCTTTTTCATCCACAACTATGTTCTTCACAACACTCTCCATGTATGAATCAGAAAACTCACTACCCTTTTTCACTTGGAAGATCTTTGCAGCTGGATCAAACGAGTACGCAAGCCTGTGCAAGATCCATATCGACTTTGCAAGTTTTAAGAAGGCCTGGTAAAACGCGGTCCTCGGGTGCCCACCTCCTGTCACGTAGTCACGCTGGTCTAGATTTCCAAAGAAAGAAGCTTCCATCTTTGGGTGGACCAAGATGAGATACTTGCTCCTACAGAATATACCAAAGTTGGAATCAGGGTTAGTCCCTAGAGCATCTAGTGGATCCATGTCCTTCAGAGCAAGAAATTGGCGGAAGAAGGTGTCAGTGTCGTCATCAGCCATAACCGTCGTACTCTCTGAGTTAACTGAGAAATTCTTCTGCTGAAACCCACTGAACATCCTTTGGCAAATGTATGATTCAAATGCATATTTCTTGTGAGGCCTCTTGGCGTAAGCAACATCAGGTTCAATGGAATTGGCTGCAGAATCAAGATCCCATCCAGCAGCTTTCATCATGTTGATCAGCGGCTTGGAGAAATCGTGAACAGCTTTGGCAGCAGTTTCGTAAGTAGATATGAAGAGTTCAGTGGTTAAGTCAGGAAATTGCAAATTCCCATTATCTCCACCAGAACCTTCGTTAGTAGACATACCCCTTAACTTGAGATTCTTCTCAAGCTTAAGTCGTTTCTGGTTAGCTTCTTCAATCTTCTGGAGCATCTGAGTGATCTCAGAATCCTTGTTCTGTATCTCAGACTGAAACTTCTTCACCATAACCTCGTAAGTCTTCAAGAGACTCTGCTGTTCTTGGATCTCTGCAGCTAAACGAGAGTCTTGTGGAGAGACACAAACAGGTTTGGGATTATTCTCTCTGTAAAAATGCTTCAGTTCGGAAAGATTCTTGAGTTCAGAAATGACAACTTTATCGGCTGCCTGAATCTTCTCAGGATCGTAAGGGGTATGAGCACTTTGAAGCTCGATATAAGCAGATTTCAAAGAAGAGATGTTTCCAAAGAGATTGGAAATAAGAGCTTCCATAGCTTCAGGATTCTGATTGATAGACTCTTCCATTGGTTGAGGATGGACCTTTTGGTTGTTGTTGTTGCTCTCACGGAGTTGGGTTTCTTTCAACCCACTTGGTAGCATACTTGAAACCACCAAACTATAAATGTATTCTCCTAACCTCTCCCTCTAATCCAAATTTGTCCTGCAAAAAAAAAAAAAGAAAAAATGGTTCTTTTTGTCTCAGAAACAAACTTGTGTTCATAGGAGACTCAATTTTGAAAACAAAACTAGTTCACCAAAAGCAAAACTCTCTAGTTAAGACCTTCTTCGTTTTACTACAGATCTCTAAGTGAAAAATGTGAAATTTATCAAAACCCTAAAGATCTTTCTAATACTGCACATTCCCAGATTAAATTTTCTAATCACAAATTTTAGCAATTGACAAAGAAGTACATCTGAATCTAGAGAGAAGAGATCGGAAACGAAAGAGATCACCTGGATGTGTTCCGTGTTCACTTTTCAGACAAGCGAAAGAAGTTACGCGAGACAAGAGTCAACTAAGCTTTTGATCAGCTTTCACGCCAAATAAGTAGAGGAGAACGAAACATCAAGCTCACGGTCGGATCCTTCGCCGGAGATTTAGCCGGAGGTGAATGAAATATACAGAGAGAAAGGTATTATACTTTTTTAGGAAGTGAACGAATTGGTAAAGTATCTCTCTCTCTCTCTCTCATTCATTATTTCTTCTACTTGCTTTTAAAACCTCTAAACCAGTCAGAGGGTTCCCAGTAACTGTGGTCCAGCCAAAACCGGAATTCAAATCGGCTCGAATATAAACCGGATTGGGAAGCAAGAATTTTCTCAAATCCGAATTGTAATCTCTAGTATTTGGTCCTTTCATTCTCTTTATCGTTCGTTAGGTAATGGTGAAATTGTTAGTCAAATCATTTTTTCTCAGGTAAAGTTCAGTAGTCCTTTCCTTCACTAGATTAGCTAGTATAGTACTAGATTCTTTGGAAAGTGCATTTATTTATGTTTACTAAACTTTAGAAGAAGAAAGGAAATAATATAGCTAACGGTCAATTTTACCAAGAAAAGGAAAAGGAAAAAAAAGTCACAAACGCGTTAAAAAAGTCAAAGTTAGTTTTGACTACCGACTTTGTAAGTTTAATCTCGATCGTTAAAACTTGTACAATCAGATCTCAGCCGTCGATGGCTTGCATTACTCATCTATAAAATAATGCTCTCACTCTTTTTTTTTTTACCCCTAATCACCACTTCACAACACATCTTTCTTATTTTTTCTTTGTTCCTCTCTGTGAAGTCTCTCTCCGAGTGTTAGTGTTTCGGAAGCAAACCATGATCAGATCGTCGCATATTGATTCTCCTCCATGCTGCTACATCTTAAGGCGTTCGCACGGGTTCCTTTATCTAATCGCATCACAATTTGCTTCTGAACTTTTACTTTGGTTCGATGTTTTTCTTTCTTCTGATTACGTTGTTTCTTGTTTTGTTGGTTTAGATTTGTGGAGGAGGATCATACGATATATCAATCGGGGATGGCTTTGACATTGATCGTTGTCACTCTCATTCATTCTAGGGTTTGGTTTTTAAATTGAATCCTTCAACGCTTTTTTATTATGTTCATGCCATCTTTTCTAGGGTTTAGTTTCTAACTTGTTGTTCTGTTTTTCTTTCTTTCAGGTTTTGGATGATGGTTTTATCAATCGCTGATGATGGCTTTGATGGACACGCTTCGTCTCTGTGCTACGTCTTCAAGGGTTTCGTTTCTCTCTCTATTACAGTATCTTCACTCGTTGTTTTGTTGCATTGGTGGTGGCTGGTCTTCTAAACTAGTCTCTGGTGTTTTTTAGAATCGATCATTTGATTTCCACTTGCTTGTTTCTTTTCTAAGGGTTTGGTTTTGGTTTCTAACTTATTGTTCTGTTTTTATTTTTTGTTTTCCAGGTTTTGGATGATGTTTACATCAATCAATGATGGCTTTGATGGAAACGCTTCTTCTCTGTGCAACGTCTTCACTCTTCAGGGGTTTTGTTCTGTACCTCTCTTAACACATCTTTTTACTTCTTTTATATGTTTTGTACCTTACGTTTCTTTCTTCCTCTTGCAGGTCTTTTGGGAAGCGAATTATTGATCTGATCATCATTACCTTCTACATGCTGCTACGTCTTCAGGCATTCTCACGGGTTCCTCCTTGCTCTAAACGCATCTCTATTAGCTTCTGAATTTTCAGTTTGGTTTGATTGTTTTCTTTCTAATTACATGTTACTTGTCGTTTTTTTGTTGTGTTGGTTTAGATTTGTGGAGGAAGATTCTACGATTGTTCGGTGATGGCTTTGACTGATACTTGTCACTCTCATTCATGTGATTCGTCTACGGTTTGTTTTCTAAACTAAATCCTTAAAAGGTTTTTTATTAAGTTCATACGATTTTTACCTCTCTTCGCTCTGTTATTTTAGATTGTGGAAAATGCTTTGATCGGTCTTTGATGGTTTTGATGGATCATTTTTTTCTTATATGCGCTACAATTTCAGGTAGTGTTCATCCTCTTAGCCGATTGTTTGTTCTATATATGTGAATTAACATCTTAGTCTCTCTTTACTGTGTGGGAGTTTAACTTTCAGGTTACCTCGCATCTATAAACCTTTTTGCCTATCGGTTGTTTTATTTAATATTGTCTATGGTTGATCCTCTGTTTTTTGTTGTGTTTCCCAGATGTTCTTGCTGTGCACACAGAGATGCACCTCAAATTCTTTCCTATACGAGTTTGTTCTTTAACTTCGTTCTTTTTAACTTGTTTTTCTTGGTACGCTTAAATCTGAATATATTTCTCTCTCTTTGATGCAGATCGTGGAGGCACTGGGACAAGTATAGTTATATGCAAATCTTTCTTCTGGTCTGTCATCTTTACAGGTTTCTTCTGTGCTACATCTTTTACTATCATCTTCTCTATTACAAATTTACAACCACAAATTGTTTTGTTCTGTTAATGTGTCAGTTATTTTGAAGGACACCTTTGATATGTCGTCGCTTCCTGTTAGTCTGTTACCTCTTTGACGCTCTCTTCTATCCCTTTGTTTTATTTTTAGTGTTCTTTATGATCAGCTAATGTTTTCTTTGGACAAAATTTTTATGTTAGATTTTTTTTTTGTATATAAGCTAAAAGATATCTTCTCTATTTGATGCAGATCGTCGTCGGGTCGAGGCACTAGGATGCTATGTTGAATCTCATCTTCTCGTTTATCATCTGTTTAGGTAAGGTTCTTCTGATATCTAATCGTCTTTCATCTATTTAGGTAAGGTTACATCTTTTCTCTTTCCCCCTAATGACTTTCAGAGATTTGCTATTGCTGGTGATGTATATGGTTTGTTCTCATGTCTCTTATTTTGTTTTTTTTGTTGCAGTATGTGGAAAAACACTTATGCTGAATTATTGTAGCTGGACTTGGTGGAGATGTGATCAGGTTTCCTTCTCCTTATCTCTATTTTTGCCTTTCTCTGCTTTTGCCTTATTTCTATGATTTAAATGCTATCACGGCCTGCTTTATTTTGCTTGTTTCTGGCACTGACGGTGATCGTATTTGTAGGTGTTGGAATGAGTTTAACGTGATGAGTTTGATTTTTTTTGTTGATTTATATGGTTAGTGAAAAGGAGAAGTTGAGATCGTACTGAGAGAAGATTTGCAATGGCAAAATCAAGTATCTGAAAGACTGCAAGCTTTGGGTAAGCGTACAGGTGACAAAATTTTGATTTTTGACCTTTTAACATATAAATATGAAGCAGCACAAGTGAATTCACATAGACGGTTGTTTGTTTTGCTTGTTTCTGGCATCAATGGTGTTCAAATTTTAGGTGTTGGAATCATGGTGATTCCTGCTAATCTAATCTTTACCAAATCCAGTCTTCACTCTGTTGGCATATATATTCTGTTTTTGCTTGCCCTAATCATTTACTTGGATGTAATGTTTTGCAGGAGCTACTAACAAGTAACAAGCCACAGGAGTTGGATGATGCGTGCTTAGGAGATTGGTAAGAACATTATCTGTCACCAGGATTTTCATATCCACCAATTGCTAAGAAATACAGATTAGTTTATTATCACCACTAGAAGTGGTACAGTTTCTGAGTAAAGTAACTAATAAGCTTCCTTATGTTACAGGATACTCAGGAAGCGATCTTCAAGCACTGTGGGAAGAAGCTGCAATGATGCCAATCAGAGAATCTCGGTGCAGATATTCTTACCATCCAAGCAAATAAAGTAATAAACAAAGATTTTTTTTAAATAAGTCTCTCGAATCAGTTTTTGAAGTGTCTTTGAGTTTGAAAGGTTTGATCAGTAGATGTGTAAATGTAACAGGTGAGACCGCTACATCTGATGATTTGGTGATTGGCATTGGTATGATTCCAGTCGTTATCAAATATAATCTTCACTCTGTTGGTAGGTTCTGATTGTGCTTGCCCTAATCATTTGCTTGGATGTAATGTTTTGCAGGTGCTACTAACAAGCCACCGAAGATGGCTGATACAGTGCTTAGAAGATGGTAAGAACATTATCGTCACCAAGATTATCATTTTAAACATATCATTTTTAGTCACTCTATTTATTCACTCTATTTTAACCTCTTCGCTCTGTTATTTCAGGTTTTGGATGATGCTTTTATCGACAAGTGATGCCTTTGACTGACCGTCCTCAGGCGTTTGTATGGGTTCCTTGCTCTAAACTTATCTCTATTATTTGTTTCTGAATGTTCACTTTGTTTATGTTGTGTTTATACTTTTAATTACATGTTATTACTTGTCGTTTTTGTTGCTTCAGGTTTTGGATGATGCTTTTCTCTATCAATACTGATGGCTTTGACTGATCGTCCTCAAGCGTTCTCATGGTTTTGTTCTGTACCTCTAAACACATCTCTATTATTTGTTTCTGAATATTCACTTTGTTTCTGTGGCTTTTTTGTTCTAGCTACATGTTATTTACTTGTTGTTTCTGTGTTGTTTTTGTTGTTTCAGGTCTTTGACTGCTCTTCTTCAGGCGTTCTCATGGGTTCCAATTGGAATGGAGTATATAGTAACTCACAGCTACAAGCTTGCGGCCAGGTAACAAGCGTGGTATCTTCAAATTACATGGATTTTCACTTGCTTGTTTCTTTTCTAAGGGTTTGGTTTCTAACTTATTGTTCTGTTTTTTTTCATCCAGGTTTTGGATGATGTTTACATCAATCAATGATGGCTTTGATGGAAACGCTTCTTCTCTGCGCAACGTCTTCACTCTTCAGGGGTTTTGTTCTGTACCTCTCTTAACACATCTTTTTACTTCTTTTATATGTTTTGTACCTTACGTTTCTTTCTTCCTCTTGCAGGTCTTTTGGAAGCAAATTATTGATCTGATCATTACCTTCTTCTACATGCTACGCCATCTTCAGGCATTCTCACGGGTTCCTCCTTTCTCTAAACGCATCTCTATTAGCTTCTGAAATTTCAGTTTGGTTTGTAAGTAATTACTTACTTGTCGTTTTTGTTGTGTTGGTTTAGATTTGTGGAGGAGGATTCTACGATTGATCGGTGATGGCTATGACGGATCCTTGTCACTCTCATTCATGTTATTCTTCTAGGGTTAGATTTCTAAATTGAATCATTCAAGGCTTTTTTTTATTATGTTCATCCGATTTTTACCTCTCTTCTCTCTGTTATTTTAGATTGTGGAGGATGCTTTGATGGATCTTTTTCTTCTTCTCTGTGCTACATCTTCAGGTAGCTTTCTTCGAGTTTGTTTTCATATATTTTCCTCACTAGCTTCTTCTTTTTTCTATTAACTGAATTTTGAGGTTTGGACTGTGCCATCAGGGAGTTTTCAACATGATTTAGTCATTTTTTATTGGATGTTTCAGGTTTCAAGTAATGTGCTCATCTTTCTAGTGACGCTGACATCTATGTTTTAAGTCGAAGGCCTTGTCTTTTGTTATAGATAGTCGAGGTTTTATAAGATAAAAGCATCAGGTCACTATCTGGTCTCTTTCCTCATTTTCCTCTGCTTATCTTATGCTGCATCTAGTCATATTGTTTGATTCTATTCTCAATGGTTGTCTTAATAGGGATGATTCTATTCCTAGTGTTTGATCCCAATTACATATGCTTGTGGTGATAGCTTCTTTTTATTCAGTATATAATACTTCCCTTCATTGTAGTTCTGTTGACAATGCAAAAGACGCATGCTCCTTTTTTTTTGTTTTAGTGGCATCGTGGGATGTAACTTTATTTGTTTTTTGTTTATCTTTTTCTCTTTTGGTTACTACTATATTTCATGGAGATGTGATCAGCTTTCTTTCCCCTTGTCTGTTACTGAGTCTGCATCTTTTCTATGGTTTAAATAGTAATCACCTATGCTTGAGATGAAGTAATTATCTTTGCATAGGAGTTTGAATGTTGCAAAGTGGAAGCTCTGTGTCTGTACATCATGGGTTTGTGTGGTAGGTGTGGGGATGTCTGAGAATAAGGTATTTGTCTTGCTTCTTTCTCTTCTTTTTTGATCCTTACATGTGGAAGGAGACTGT
The DNA here is from genome assembly GCF_030686135.1 of Camelina sativa. NCBI lineage: Eukaryota > Viridiplantae > Streptophyta > Magnoliopsida > Brassicales > Brassicaceae > Camelina > Camelina sativa. The sequence goes on from NC_141885.1 coordinate 27,373,305, forward strand.
GATGTTGGTAGGTTTTTAAGTGATATTTTTCTGTTTAGGATTGGTTACATCACTGAATTTGTTAAGGCATTAACTATATACTAAAATCCTCTTTTTGATCCTTGTTTATGTAGAGAACCGTAGCATCTCCATCTTCAGCTTCAGTTTCCTGCAAGCAAACCTGCGAAAAAATCTGGAAATGTCCACGATGATAAGTTAGTAGAGATGATAAACGCAACAATAGCGGATAGAAGCCCATCTGTGAAATGGGATGATGTTGGTGAGTGTCATTGTTATGCTTTGTCTTCTTGTTTCCATTTTTGATGCAATATGTGGAAACACACTTTTGCTTAATTATTGCAGCTGGACTTGATGGAGCTAAACAAACAACCTTTACTGGATATGGTTGTATTACCAGCTAAGCGAAGAGATTTGTTCATTGCACTCCGGAGACCAGCTAGAGGTAAAATTTCTTTGTCGTCAAAATGGGTGTGTGCTTTTTATGTTAGTGCACACTTAAAGCTTCTTGAAATATTTCTAAATATTTAAACAGACTAACTGATTTTTCTGTACTAATTCAGGTGGGCTGAACAACTAGTTAAACGCTGTTTCAAGTTGCAATATCCAGGTAACCTTCTGTGATTTTAATGGAAGAAGTATGTACTTTTCCCCTTTTATGTCGTATAAGTTAATTTAATTAGGTAGAGAGAGAGCCTACTCTTACCTGAGTTTTAGACAATACCATGTAAGTTGTATTTGAGACGGAACTGCTACCTGAATCGTGATCGTGTTGGAATCAAACCTTGATTAATGCTCAAACTTGAAAGAGAGAAAGAGTAACAAGATTCACAAAGAGAAGAAGAAAGAATCAGAAGAGTCCTTAGATTGGAGAAGAAGGAGCCACGAGACTGAGAGAGAAGAGGAAGAGAAGACTTTTTGTTGTTGTTAAGGGATAAAGGCCATTGGGCTATTGTGTTAATCAAGCCCATTAAGTGTTGGGTTTAGTGTTGTTGCAAACTATAGGTTAAACATTAACCTAAGTATAAATAGGTCGTAAGTTGCATAATGAACAAGATAAGGAAAAAGTTTTAAGAAAAGAGAGAGGCTGCAACAACGTAACTTCGAACAGATCGTTCATGATAAACATGTTGTCAGTTGGAGGTCTGAAAATGTTTTACTCTGGTTATAATGTTAACAAGGTCGATCAGTCAAACAGAAGGTTGAAATCAGAATTCATTATCCAGTTTGATGATTTGGTGATTGTCATCGGTATATATATTCTGTTTTTTTTTGCTTTCCCTACTCATTTACTTGGATGTAATGTTTTGCAGGGGCTACTAACAAGTAAGAAGCCACAGGAGTTGGATGATGCAGTGCGTAGGAGATTGGTACGAACGTTATCTCTGTCTGTCACCAGGATTTGCATATCCACCGATTGCTAAGGAAAGTATCTGTTTATATGCATTTTATCACTTGGTTAGGAGAAGAGAATACATGTACCATTGCCAGATTCAAAAGTCAGAACACTACTATTTAAAACTAAACTGAAGTGCCAGCGACGACATTGATAAATTCGTCAGAGAAACCGAAGGCAAGCTCCATAAATTTTGTATAAAAAAACACAGATTAAATTATTAGCACTACTAAACGTGTTACAGTTTCGAGTGAAGCTAAGAAACAGAACAAATGGGAAGAGCTTGAACGTTGGAACTCAGAATTTGGCTCCAATTTAAATTTTCTTCTTGGATTGTTTGTTTCTGTTGTAAATTTGAGGTATGGTTGTAAAAGTTAAGAAACAGAAACAAAAAAAAAAATAATAATCAAAATTTTTTCCACTCTTAAAAGAAGAAAACTGATATTAAGATGGGTAATGTGATTGTAGAGTGTGAGTCTAAGTCTAGCAAGTCTAGCAAGTCTAGCAAGTCTAAGTCTAGTAAGGTCTAGCACACGAGACACGACCCTCAGAGAGAGTGCTGAGGGTAAAATCGTCATTTCGTAAAGCAGGTGAAGACTTACGAAACGGTCTCTGGTCTCTGTAGTGAAGAGAAGAATTTTGAATTCAAAATTAGTTTCTTCGCTCTTCGTCTCTTTCTCTCTCTCTCTCTTATCTTAAACTCATCGTTGCTCTTGCTCTCTCGCCGTCGTATGAGTCGGAAAAAAAATGAGTAAGAAATCGCCAGAACCTGACGCCGACGATAGTGAGAAGCCATGGACCCTGGCAGATTTCGAGATCGGGAGACCACTGGGAAAGGGTAAATTTGGCAGAGTCTATCTCGCTCGAGAAGTTAAGGTAACTCTCTCCCTCGTTTCCCTTCGATTTTGTTTCAAATTTACTCCTGTCACTGTGAGATTAAGGTAGTGTTTATGTCAATTTGAGCTTTTGGAAACCCTAATTGGTTGCGAATTTTGGGGATATATGATAATAGAATAAGTTAAGCGGAGGAGCGTTGTAAAAGGTTTGAAACTTACTTTTTTGGGGTTTTCACTTCAACAAACCATCTTCTAATTCTCTATTTGCGGGTCGTGGTTTCAATAATGTAATTCAGACTTTGGGGATTTTTATTAGGGTTTACATAATATTTTGGTTTGGGGATTTTTTTTAGGATTTCTATTTTTCAGACTCCTGTAAACTAACGAACGATGATGGTTTCTTATTATATGTTGTGCAGGTCTGCCATGGTTTTGAAGGTGAAGAAGAAGAAGACACGAGTGCTCACCGAAATGGCTCTAATATTCATGAAGCTCGATAAAAAAAAAAGATGGAAACAAGCCTGTTTTGGTAACATAGTGTGTACATCTCTCATACACATATGGTCTTTATGGTATCACATTGATCACATAAATGAGACATATGAGCTTTATTGTAGCATATTGATCACATAGTTTATGTGATCAATGTGGTAAGCATAAAGGCCATATGTGCATGATAGATGGTGACACACTATGTTATAGCAGTCTTGTTTCCATTTTTTTTTTTTGTTGATCTTCCCGGAACGGTTTCTGCTCTATCCCATCATTATTCCAGCTTCTCTCTCATTTTTTTAACATTCTTGGATTGATATGGACGGTAGATGAGAATAGCACTTCCTTACTTCCCATCACGACCTGTTTGCCGGGTTTGGTGAACAAATGTCTCTGTGTTTAATGAATTACCTATAATGTTTAAAATTGATAGTTGATAGCAATGTTTACCATCAAAATCTAGAAATTTAGGAACCTAATTGGTTGTTGCGATTTTGTTCACATATATGATATAGAGCAAGTTCATAGTTTGGCGCTCAAAGTGATATCCTCGGCCTCTACGGTTGGTTCCATGACGACTATGAACGCTTTTTCTTGATTCTCTCGAGTATGCTCATGGTCATGGTGGTGAGCTCTAATCTTCCGGCCTCCTCAAAGAGAATGGCCATATCTCTGAAAAGCAAGCAAGACGCCACTGTGAGTCTCTCCTCCTCCTCGCTTGCTCTCTCTCTCTCTCTCCTATCTCAATTATTCTGCCTTAAGATCATTTATCATTTCGTTGCAATGTTGGTTCTGCGTGCTTCTCAACCACATTTGCATTATCTGTTTCTGGCACTGGATAATTGTCATTGGAATTATCTGTTTCTGTGCAAGTGATTAAATTAGCTTAGCTTGCTTCATCTTTGTGGACAAATCAAATGGATCTTTCCTAAACTTTGTGTTCTCTTATCTTTTCCTGGATTTCAGAGTTCATTGCAAATCTCAGTCAGGCACGAGCCTATTGTCATGGAAATCTGTGATTCACAGAGACATCATACCTGAAAAGTGAAAACGTTGTTGCTCGATCATGAGGTATGTTATGTGTTTATATTGGTTATAGTCAAAAATATACATTCAAGAGGTAAGGAGACGGCTAAACTTTTTATCTTTGTGGAAATTGACAGAAGAAACTTAAAACCGCAGCTCCTGATGAGCTTGTGCTTGTCCAATTTAATGGTATGCAGAATTTTTCATATCGATCTGACTTTTCCCACTACCCCAAATGTTTCAGCAGAAGCCAAACATCTTATCAGTCAGGTACACCCAAGCTACATCATTATACCAACAACGACTCTCTTGCTCTTGACTAGTTAGTTAGGTATTAAGCATTAACATATATGGATGTTTAAAATCTGTTGCAGCTTCTTGTTAAGGAGGATCTCTCAGAAACGACTCTCCATTGATAAGATCATGCAACATCCGTGGATTGTCAAGAAAGAACGCAGATCCTAAAGGTGTGTGCCTCAATTGATTTGATGCTATTCTCCTAACCTCGGGGCAAAGTAGGCTTATATCGTCTCTCCCATGACTTAAAATCCTTTCACTTCCTTTTTACTTTCTTTGGAATTCAAAGTTCATTTCTTTTATATAAAAACTGGTCTAATTTTTCACCTATATGTGTTCTGATCTTATGGAATTGGCGACATACGTAACTACCAAAATGATGAAATAGGTTACATAAGTTTTCGTCCCTCCTAAACAGGCTGAAGAACCACACTCCAGGGTTATCCTCTTAACATAAGTTTTTGTTAAGGCATTAATTGTATACTAAAATCCTCTTTTTGATCCTTGGTCAGCCTCACTTTTATCCGGTAGCGACATTGATAAAATTGTCAGAGAAACCGAAGGCAAGCTCTATAGATTTTGTATAAGAAACACAGAGTAGTTATTACCACCAGACGTATTACAGTTTCGAGTCAAGTAACTAATAAGCTTCCTTTATGTTACAGGATACTCAGGAAGCGATCTTCAAGCATTTTGTTGGCATATATATTCTGTTTTTGCTTGCCCTAATCATTTACTTGGATCTAATGTTTTGCAGGAGCTACTAAGTACTAACAAGTAACAAGCTACAGGAGTTGGATGATGCAGTGCTTAGGAGATTGGTAAGAACATTATTGTCACCAGGATTTTCATATCCACCAATTGCCAAGGAAAGTATCAGATTATATGCATTTTATCACTTTGTTAGGTGAAGAGTATTAGCAGAGCATCAACAACTGCTCCGATCTCAGCTCCAATCTCCTCTGGCAAGAACACGGCACAATTGTCTCAGATCTAATCTCAGATTCACAGAAGTAAAACAGTGAATGAAGGAGTCGAAGAGATACCGACGACTGAAGTGACTGAGACAATGGGCTGTACATCACCTCGGTCCAACAATAGTCCAGCATTGCAAAAGCCCAAGTTCAACAATGCAGACAGGCCCAATGTGTCCAGCAGTGCAGTCAGGCCCAATACGCAGACAAAGTCTTCCTCCTCTCAACGGCTAACTACACCTGCACAAAGAGACGAAATCAGAGACAATAAAGTGAAAGCAATGAAGGACTGCACGGATCGTATACAACTCAGCAATAGGTTTGAATGTTTGGACACATATGATGTGTGATATGAGTAGTGAGCTGTCAAGGGTAAAACCCTAACAATGTAATGCCTATATAAGGCAAACTATGTAACAAACCTAAATTAAGGAAATAAGAGAGTAATATTCTTTACCTAAAAGAGCCGCTGTTAATCTGAGATTGGATCTGAGATAATTGTGCCGTGTTCTTGCCAGAGGAGATTGGAGCTGAGATCGGAGCAGTTGTTGATGCTATGCTAATAAAGAGAATATATGTACCATTGACAGAAAACTAAACTGAAGAGTCAGCCTCACTCTTTATCCGGTAGCGACATTGATAAAATTGTCAGAGAAACCAAAGGCAAGCTCACAGAGTAGTTATTTCAGAAATCGATGGCAGTGATCAGGCCAGCTTGAGTAAAAGCAAATGGGAAGAGCTTGAACGTTGGAACTCAGAATTTGGCTCCAATTAAAATTTCTTTTTGGATTGTTTGTTTCTGTTGGAAATTTGAGGTATGTTGCAAAGCTAAGAAACCTAAGAAACAGAACCAAAAATAAAGAAACAATCAAAAATGTTTCAACTTTTCAAAGAAGAAAACTGATCATTGTGGTCGTTTCGAAATTAACGAGAGTGCAGAGGGTAAAATCATCATTATCATATGAAGTGCTGCCGTCTTGAAGAGAATTTTGAATTCAAATATAGTTTCCGCTCTTATATAAAAGACAAAATAGAAGAATTACAATACAGTATAGATATGAAAGGAGGTTTTTCGAGGTGTTCATGCAAGTGTTCTGGTAGATTCAGGTGCTTGTCCTTGGGATTGCGCATAGATAGAGTCCTCCTTCGACATGAAGTGTAAGCATTCTCTTGTAACACACATTGCTTTTCTCATCAGCCATTTTGAAGCGAAAGTAGTGCAGAAGAGCCATCGATACTATCTTCATTTGCCTGTATGCGAAATCTTTGCCAAGACAGATTCTCGGACCAGCCGACATACATAGTCAAAGAAAGAAAACATCCTCAGGCGAGGCATTAAAAAATAATGCCTTACTCTAGGCCACATATATAGTTGTCAGCAAGAGAGTGTACAAACATGAAATGTTATGAATTTGAATGGTGATTCTGGTTGGAACACGCCGTCCTTGAGCCATCTCTCTGGCTTGAATTCCTCAGCATCTTGACCCCAAATGTAAGTCATCCTCCCCATTGCATAGGCTAAGTAGTAAATATTGTCCCCTTTCCTCACTCTATATCCATCTGGAAGAACGTCATCAATTTCTGCACACCTCATGTCCTTAATTTGCGGAAGGACCAATAGATAAATTAAGAAAATCTTATAATGATCAATCACAGAAGAATGTTTTTGAAGGACTTGTTTATTTTACCACAGGAAGAGGAGGGTAAAGCCGCAAGGTCTCAGACAAGGCTGCATGGAGATAGTGCATCTGATCAAGAGCCTCTTCGTTTATACTTTCAACGAAACCATCTACATCGGTTGTTTTCTCGTGACTTGATGTCACATCTCTTATTTCTTGTACGATTTTCTCCTGAACAAGTGGGTTTTTGCAGAGCATGTACAAGAACCAAGAGAGTGATGCAGCGCTTGTGTCCTTCCCAGCAATCATGAAACTCAGAATTATATCCCTCAGGTACTTATCATTCATGTTCTCCGGATCTTTCTCACTCTCCACAAGAAATCTCGATAGTATGTCCTCTCTAGCAGCCTAAGGATCGACAAGCAAACCAATTCTTCAAAAGGTTAAAAATGGTAGAGAGAACTCACAGTGTTCTGTTCCTTAGCAAGATCTTTCCTTTTAGTGGTAATTAGACTATAGACAAATTTATCTATAATAGCAATGCTCTTCTTGAGCTTAGACTGTGATCCAATGTTGAGAAACCATTTCAGCTTCCAAAGTGGATCAATGTATCTGGAACTAGTTGCAACGTTACTTTCATCAAAAGCCTCCATAAACTCCTCCCCTTCTTTGCTAAGCCCATCCAAACATTGTAACTCCACACCAAACCCAACTTTAAAGATGGCGTCCAGTGTACATCTCATCAGCATATCCTACATACATAACAAAATGGCATCCCTGAGTTTTTAGAAATAATGAGTTTTGTCTGGTTATCTTTGATTCGAAACTTACTTGAGCATCAAAAGCTTTTCCGGAGAGAGCAAACTCCGTGACAAAACCGACAAGCTTAGATGCACTTCTCCTAAAAACAGAGCAGCTAAAGTCTCTTAAAACCCTAGTAGAGAACTCAAAGCTGGCAAGCTTCCTCTGTTGTTTCCATTTATCACCATCAACAGCAAAGATACCATGTCCCAGAAGATCCGCAAGATTTTCACGAGTACTTGGTCCTTTACTGTAGTAATGGAATCTTGTCTTGAGGATATGCTCCACGTTCCGAGGATCTGCAGTTAATATCTCGCTCTGTCCTGGACTCAAGAACCTGAAAGTAGGCTTTGTCCTCGCGATCTCTGTGTGGTAATCGTACAAATCGTCACTGTGGGAGAGAAGATCGAAGATCGTGGCGTGTACCGGAGCATATCTCTTGTCGTTTCGTGATTTCCCGGTAAAGATTCTGATCGTGAGATAGATAGTGAAAGAAAGAACTATGAAGATGGTTGTTACTAGTGCAACAGCTATGCTCCTAAAAATCTCCATTTGCTTTCACGTCAACGACAACGGCTACTGAACCAAGAGATAGACAGAGAAGATATAATATTTTATATGATGGGTGATAACAGTTTGTTTATACGATGAAGATGATCTATGCCAGTGCCACGCGTGTAACTCTCTGTGGTGGATACAATTTGGTGGGCTGTTTTCTCTTATAAAATTGAAAAAGAAACTTAAAATAATTAAACGACAACGTTTTAGTAAGTCACAAACTCACAATATACGTTAGTGGAGTAGTGTAAGTCCAGCCCATTTATATATAGGAAAATATGAAAATAGGAAAAGAAAATAGTTAGAGATGAATCTAACGGTTCAAATCTGTTCGTGACAAAAAAAATAGCTTAGATAAAAAGGAAATAACCATTGTGATTAAAAACAAAAAGGGAAAATCATAGGAAAAGGAAAATTAGGAAATAACAAAGAAACTAAAATAATAGTAAAAAAAGAAATATAATTAGGATTCGTATTTACTTAGTAGTAAAAAAAAAAGGAAAAGGAAATAAATATACGAGTCCTGAGTCCATTATCTATAAATAAATGTTTCACTCTTCATTATTATGTAACGCTCTCTATTTGTAAACCCCATTATCTTCTTCATCTTCTTCTTGTATTGTTAATTTTTTATTTTGTTGTCTCTGATTTTGGTTTCAAACCGATCATCATCTCTATGTTCTTTACTCCATTGTGAATTCCTCTAGGGTTGGTCTCTCTCCTCAGTTGAGTTCTTCTTTCTTCTTAACGAGTCTCTGTTTTTTTTTATTTGTTCCCTAAGTTAAGTTTCTATTGTCTGGCTCTTGCAGGTGTGTGTGTTTTGGAAGCGAATCTTATATGATCCGATCATCATCGCTTCCACTCCTGAATCTACGGTTTGCTTTTTAATAAAGTGTATTTTTACTTGTGTGATTCTGTTGTTTTAGATTCCTCGTGGTTGATGATTGCTATGATCGATCGATCGCTGATTTGCTTCGTTTTGTTTTGTTTTTTTTTTTTTAATTTTCGTATTCGTTCCTATCTCTAGTGTACAGTCGCTTCGATCGGTGGTTCGCTTCTTTGCTTCTAAACTAGTTTCTGATGTTTTTTCTTGACTCGATCCACTTGCTTATTTTTTTTCTAGGGTTTGGTTTAATCAATCAATGATGATAGTGATGGACACGCTTCTACTCTGTGCTATGTCTTGTTTTCTTCGTCCTCTTAAAACGTCTATAACTTCTTCTTTTTTATTTTGCTTTGTACCTTACGTTTCTTTCTTCGCCTTGCAGGTGTTTCAGAAGAGAATTATGGATCTGATCATCACCTTCCTCTCCAGTCGGTTACGTCTTCAGGCGTTCTCACGGGTTCTTTGCTCTAAACGGATCTCTCTTTGCTTCTGAATTTTCTCTTTGATTTGGTGGTTTGTTTAGTTACATGTTACTAATTACTAGTCGTTTTTGTTTTGTTGCTTAGATTTGTGGAGGAGGATCGTACGATTTGATCGGTGATGGCTTTGACTGATCCTTGTCTCTCTCATTCATATTGCTCTTCTAGGGTTTGGTTTCTAAGTTTCTAAACTGAATCGTTTTAAGGCTTTTTATTATGTTCATGTGATTTTTACTTCTTCGTTATGTTGTTTCAGGTTTTGGATGATGCTTTTATCGATCAGTGATGGCTTTGATGGACACACTTCTGCAGGAGTTTTGTTCTTATTCTTACACGTCTTTTTGTTTTGTTTTGTACCGTACGTTTCTTTCTTTGTTTTGTAGGTGTTTTGCAAGCGATTTATGATCTGTGATCTAAGGATTAGTTGCAGGGGATGGTTGTAGCTATGTAAGTTGACTTCTCTCAATACCATACGTGATTTGTTAATGTCTGTTTTGCTTGTTTCTAGCATCAACGGTGTTGTGAGTGTCCAGAAATAAGGTATCTGTCTTGCTTCTTTCTCTTTTTTCTTTATCCTAAATGCTGGAAGGTGATGGTGATGTTGGTAGATTTTATAAGTGATATGTTTCTGTATCAGGATTGATTGCTTCAATGAATTTGTTAAGGCATTAATTGCATACTATTATCCTATTTTTGATCCTTGTTTATGTAGAGAACTGTACTCTGATTCTTAGATAGATAGTGTAATGTCAACAAGGTCGATCAGTGAGAATGAAACAAGCAGAAGATTGAAATCAGAATTCCTTATCCAGTTTGATGGTGTGACTTCTAATCCTGATGATTTGGTGATTGGCATTGGTATGATTCCTTAGTCTTTTATCAAATCCATTCTTCACTCTGCTGGCATATATATTCTGTTTGTGCTTGCCCTAATCATTTAATTGGATGGAATGTTTTGCAGGAGCTACTAATAAGTAACTAGCCACAGGAGTTGGATGATGCAGTGCTTAGGAGATTGGTAAGAACATTATCTGTCACCAGGATTTTCATATCCACCAATTGCTAAGAAACACAGATTAGTTTATTATCACCAGTAGAAGTGTTACAGTTTCTGAGTCAAGTAACTAATAAGCTTCTTAATGTTACAGGATACTCAGGAAGCGAGCTTCAAGCACTGTGTGAAGAAGCTGCAATGATGCCAATCTGAGAACTCGGTGCAGATATTCTTACCATCCAAGCAAATAAAGTAATAAATCTTTTTCTTTTTATATAAGTCTCGAGAATCAATTTTTGAAGTGTCTTTGAGTTTGAAAGGTTTAATCAGTAGATGTGTAAATGTAACAGGTGAGACCGCTACATCTGATGATTTGGTGATTGGCATTGGTAGGATTCCAGTCTTTATCAAATATAATCTTCACTCTGTTGGTAGGTTCTGTTTGTGCTTGCCCTTATCATTCGCTTGGATGTAATGTTTTGCAGGAGCTACTAAAAAGCCACCGGATTTGGATGATTCAGTGCGTAGAAGATTGGTAAGAACATGTCATACTATCACAAAAGGTATACACATGTTTCTCAGCTGGGAATGTAATGTTTCTCAGCTGGCCATGTCATACTATCACAAAAGGTATACACATTACCGTATATGAGAGAACTATAATTTTTTTTTGGGTTTTCTTCTCTGTCAGATGGTAAGCTATACATGTTTCATTTTCTCTGAGTCTTTGTTGTTTTTTTCTATTTTCAGGCCATGTGGTTGGAACCTGATTATCAACCGAAATGTTGAACGTGGTTCTCATGGATGATCGTCATAAAGGGGTTGATGCAAAGGTTGTGCTCTGCTAGAAATTGGTCAGCCAGGTAATAAAATTAACTGCCTTATTCTAGTTCTTGCTGTAGTTTATCGGTTGTACTATCCTATCATTCTTTACAATATACCTTTCTGCTATTATTTTTATAGACCATTAACTTTTCTTATTGTGTGAGTGGGCTTTCTGCAGTGTTGTCTCCACCGTCTGTGGTTTTGGTCTCTGATATTAGAAGGTCCCTTGAGTAGTCCCACGAACAGCTCTCCTGGATCATAGTAAATCTCAATCTCCTCTGCTCTGAGCGATTCATCAACCTGTAGAGAACCTCTAGATGTAAAGTGAATTATGATGCCAGAGTGTAAAAGCGTTTATAGATTATAAGGAGGCACACAAATTGATGGTTCAGACATACCCTTAGAACTCCTAGACCCAGGAATTGAACCAGTTCCCCAGTAGGAGCACGACTATCCCCAGTTTCTAAATTGGAAAGGCTATAACAGGCGGTCCTGAGTACACAGAGAGTATATTTCCAATGCAAACCCGCGTGGTAAAGCCATGTCGTTATGAGATCTTAAGGCGTGAGTGAAGCTATCTTCCTCTGGCTTGTAGTACGTACTAAAAGTTTTCAGGGAAAAGAGATGTTGAACAAAGAGCATTGTAACTATAAAGCCTAAGCGTCTCTTCAGTCTTCAGCCGATAAACCTTCCCTCCCTAATAATTAGTTGAAGTCTGTAGGGGTGACCATGCATACCTCCACTGAACCTGTCCTGCATCTTCAAGGACAGATTTATACTTATCTCTCTCCACCTTAGTTACCAGGGAAGAATCCTCTCTAAATGAGTTAGCTTCTCAATCGTGAAGATTGCCTCAGCGATTATAGCAGCGTGCTGCACAGCCTCTGCCAATGCCGATAAAAATCGCATAAGATAAAAGACATGAGTTAAAGTTAAGAAGAACACTGAGTAGTGTATGAAAACGCAAACATGGATGGATACTTAACCTGAGGACAAAATTCTTGAGAAGTTCACAGCTGAGCCTTTAAAAAGCATTTGCGTTGGGCTACAAAAGAACCAATAACCAATAATATCCATGTCTCATCATCTCCCAATTTACACGAGAAAGTAGTAGTATAAAAAACAAGGGTACCAGAAGAAAGTCTGTTCTTCTTGGTTGTTTGTTCCCAGAGTTGAGAGCAACCTGCACTAAATGCAGCATTCAAGAAATGATATCTGATGATCGTAGCTGTCATGTCACAGGATCAACCTCCTCTCATACAGCAGTCAGTATCTAGTGAAGAAATTACAACAATGGGTTCTCTAATATTGTGACATGAGAATGATTGAGAGAATACCTCAGCTTCCGTAGTAGTGGCAACGACATCGCTCCCCTCTCCCTTTTGTGTATCGCAATCAATCGAGCAGAGAGAGAGAGAGAGAGGATCAACAAAAGCGAGAATGAAGCCAAAACCGAAATTGATTCCCCAATTGCAGTGGTTCACCCAAAACCGAAATTGAATTCGGTTTGGACTTAAACCGGGATTGGGCAGCAGCCTACTCGGAAGTGAACCACGCGCCTGTTGTTGTTGTTGTACTGTAAAACTCTATCTTCTCCGCACAGCGCTAATTCCCCCGTCTCGTCTCTTTCTTTGTTTGGGCTCACTTACAGACAGGTGAAATGGTTCGCCTTTCTTTTTTTACGCTTTCTCCGGCGATCTCCCGATTCAATATTTATCCTTCTGGAATCATCTCTGTATTATTAGCAGTGACTAATCCTTCTCTCTTTAGATTACCAAAACAACAACAACACCATCAACTTAAAACCAAATCCCCAACTTTACCGTTATTAACCTCTCCACTATCATCACCTTCACCCAATTTTCAAAGGACGCGTTTTTATTCTACCGGAGCAAGAGTTTTCTCAAATTCGAATTATTTTGATGATAATTTGGTTGTTCTGGGCATTGAAACGAGCTGCGACGACACTGCTGCTGCTATCGTAAGTCCCTTTTTAGTTAATCACCATTTTTGTTCTTTTCTTCCCCCCCCCCCCCCCTTATCTTTTACACTTATGTGAACTGAATTTTGTGTGGGGGGTTTTAGGTGCGAGGTAATGGTGAAATTCTTAGTCAAGTCATTTCTTCTCAGGTAAAAAAGATCAGTCCTTTTGCTTTATTATCAGCTATTAGAAGATTCTTTGGCAGTGCCTTTACATGTTTTACAAGACTCAACACTAATGTGACTTGAAGACATTGTTTTTTCTAAGAAAGCCTTTCACTTCTTTTTTAACTCTCTCTCTCTCTCTCTCTTTGGAATTCAAAGTTTATTTTCTTTATATACTGTAACTCGTCAAGTTTTTACATGTTCTGATCTTGGAATTGGCGACATAAGGCAGACCTGCTTGCTCAATATGGAGGCGTCGCTCCTAAACAGGCTGAAGAAGCACACTCCCGGGTTATTGGTAAGGTAATATACACCCTCTTTTTCCTCATTAGAAAGCATTGCAAGTCTACACTCAATACCGGGTTATCCATCAGGTTATACTTCTATACACTTCTTTTTCCCTCATTACTCAATACCTCTCTAGTATCTTGATTCTTTCCTTGTTCGGAATTCCATGACATGCTCCTGCATCAATATACAATGGTCCAGCTGCTTCTTTCCACCCTAAGATATGCATAGGTTTCAGCATTCGGACAATAAATGATGATATATTGGTTCCAGGTTGTGCAAGACGCCCTTGATAGAGCCAATTTGACCGAGAAGGATCTCTCTGCTGTTGCTGTTACCATTGGACCTGGTTTGAGCCTCTGTTTACGTGGTAAGTTGGAGTAAAAAGTATTCACTCTTGTACTCTTGAAATAACTAGTGTCGGTTACAGTCCTCATTAAGTGTTTCTTTCTGAGTCATACAGTTGGTGTACGGAAGGCTCGAAGAGTTGCTGGTGAATTCAATCTCCCGATGGTTGGGGTGCATCACATGGAGGCTCATGCCCTTGTAGCTAGGTCTTGCTTAATATGCTCGCTTTTTGTTTTTGCTCGCACTTTGAGTTTTGTGAATGGCTCATCAGCTTTTGATTTGTCTCTGTAGACTAGTGGAACAGGAATTAAGCTTTCCTTTTATGGCATTGCTTATATCAGGTACGTTGCTTATTGTTTTTTTCTTTTCTAAAGCAGAAACAATTTCGCAATGGTATTTAGGTTTTGTCTAAACGGTACTGCCCCTTTTTCTGTCTAGGAGGGCACAATCTTCTTGTTCTTGCTCATAAGCTGGGTCAGTACACACAACTTGGGACTACTGTAGATGATGCTATAGGTGAAGCATTTGACAAGACAGCAAAATGGCTCGGCCTTGATATGCGTAGAAGTGGCGGACCAGCTGTTGAAGAACTTGCTCTGGAGGGTGATGCCAAGTCTGTTAAGTTTAATGTAAGTGAAACTAGTTTGCTGGTTAGTTTAAACAACTTACCTATTCTTGTTCTACTCGAAGTCAGAATCATTTATGTTACATTACGATGTTTATCAGGTTCCAATGAAAAATCATAAAGATTGCAACTTTTCTTATGCTGGTTTGAAGACACAAGTGAGGCTAGCCATTGAAGCCAAAGAAATGTAATGTTTTAAATAGTTAGATCTTATAATCAGCTTAGGATGTCTTAAATGTAATGTTTCACTGAGTTATGTTGCATCTGAGAAAGCTTTGTTTAAAAAAAAATGATGGTCTTTTTGCTGGATGTGCAGCGATTGTAAATGCCCCCTCTCTTCTGCAACAAACGAAGACAGAAGAAACCGGGCTGACATTGCCGCTTCTTTCCAGGTACAAATCAATCAGTGTTTTTAATGTTCTTGTGAAAAATGCTGATCTCTAAACATGTTCAATTTATATGAACCAGCGAGTAGCTGTCTTGCATCTTGAGGAAAAGTGTGAGCGAGCAATAGACTGGGCATTAGAACTAGAGCCTTCTATAAAACATATGGTGAGGGCTATAATGAGGAAAAAGAAACCTCCGTGTTGCTTGAACAACGCTTCTTCTAGACTAATATTGACTTATCTTCAGGTAGTCTCTGGTGGCGTTGCTTCAAACAAGTATGTACGACTTCGACTCAGTCACATTGTTGAAAACAAAAACCTGAAACTTGTTTGCCCTCCTCCTAGCCTTTGCACAGACAATGGTAAATGGATTGTGAGATTCTCCTGTCTGATCGAATTAGATATACAGAGAAGAGAAATTAACAAATTCAATAATCTCTCCAGGAGTAATGGTGGCTTGGACTGGTCTTGAGCATTTTCGTGTAGGAAGATACGATCCACCTCCACCTACAATTGAACCAGATGATTACGTGGTATGTCTTTAAAACAAAACTCTGAGATACTTTTAAAGATTCTGTTGCTTAGAAAGATGAAAAGTTTCTAACTTTGTGATTGATGTAATGAATGTAGTATGATCTTCGACCGAGGTGGCCTCTTGGAGAGGAGTACGCAAAAGGAAGAAGCGAAGCTCGTTCGATGAGAACTGCGAGGATTCACCCGTCACTTACTTCAATCATCCGAGCAGATGATTCTCTTCAACAACAAACACAAAACGTAGCAAGAAAGATAGTCTCATAAATTCCATAACATTGTAGCTTTTATTCGTCTCTCAATGTGTATATTATGTAACCGAGTAACAAACGCTATTTCCGGTTAATCTGTTGAATCAATTTCGTTCAATTATTTGTCCCGGTTAACCTAAACCGTGTCCGGTTCATTATACTTTTATTTTATCTATTTAGTTGGCGCCAACACACACACACTCTCAATTGGGCGGCGCAACTCGCCGGCGAAATCGACTACAGTCATGGAGGCATGGAGGTTAGCGTTGTCGTCTTCGATTAGAGGAAAGCTTATATCGGCCGGTTACACTAGTCTGTCTTCGATTTCTTCCGTCTCTTCTTCTGATCTCGCTCGAGGTGAATTTCTAAATCTGTTCTTCGTATAGGGTTTTTAATTTTGGGGAATTGAAGGAGATCTCGAATCGTTTCATGATTAACTCTGTAAATCGCAATCGATTCCTCCTGGGTTGATGATGTTTAGGGTTTATATACACCTTATTGTGGGTTTATGAGCAGATGCAAATATCACAGAAGATGAAGCATTTGAGATTTTGAAGTTGGCTAATCAATCCTCTGGATCCAATTCTTGCAATGGAAACCGTTCTCTCATCAATGCTAAGTTTGATGAACTCCTTTGGAACTTCTTCTTATGATGATGATGGATGATTTCACTAAAGGATACGTTTTGTTATCTATAAACAAACAAAGGAGCAAAGAACGCTTGGGATATGCTTCACGAAGAGGAGTCTTTGCCGCGGATTACTACATCTTGTTCTGATCTTGATAACATCTTGGGTGGTGGGATAAGCTGTAGGGATGTTACAGAGATTGGTAACAAGAAGTGTGATCTTGATAACATCTTGATTGTTTCTTTTCTCTGTTTCTTGTATTTTGGCAACAAGAAGTGTGATCCTTTCTTTCTCCAGGTGGGGTACCAGGGATTGGCAAGACTCAGATTGGGTAAATATTATCCGCTTCTCTGGTTTCCTCTACTGTGAGTGAATGTATCGGGTTTTTGCTCTTAGGTTAACTTCGATTTTGATTTTTTTTAGGATCCAGCTCTCTGTGAATGTTCAGATTCCTCGTGAGTTTGGTGGTCTTGGAGGGAAAGCTATATATATCGGTATGTTTTCTTTTAGTTAAACGAGGATGAATGACTTGGTTGATTACTCTTTTTTGGTTGTTGATGCCTGGGGATATTACAGATACAGAAGGTAGCTTCATGGTGGAACGTGCTTTACAGATAGCAGAAGCTTGTGTAGAGGATATGGAAGAATACACAGGATACATGCATAAACATTTTAAAGCAAATCAAGTTCAAATGAAACCTAAAGATATCTTAGAGAACATATTCTACTTCCGTGTCTGCAGTTACACCGAGCAAATCGCTTTGGTTAACCATCTTGACAAGTTCATCTCTGAAAATAAAGATGTAGGTATATACGAGTATTAGTTCAACTCTGACATCCATTGATCTTGCTGCTACAAGTTTATTGAAACATTATTCCACGATCACTAAGACTCTCTTTGAATCTTTTATGATTGCAGGTTAAAGTGGTAATCGTTGACAGCATCACGTTTCATTTCCGTCAGGACTTTGATGACTTGGTCCAGAGGACTCGAGTGCTCAGCGAAATGGCTCTTAAATTCATGAAGCTTGCCAAAAAGTTCTCACTTGCGGTAAGAATGTCTGCAAGAAGTGATCTGAATCACAACACATCCTGAACTAACTTAAGTGGAGGAGGTTCCATGATAAACTCTTTATAATCCAATCTCAGGTTGTGTTACTAAACCAGGTGACCACAAAGTACACTGAAGGCTCGTTTCAACTAGCTCTAGCATTAGGTGAACCAAACTCAAATCTACTGTCTCTAGGTTGCTATATAATCATCAGCACTCATTTTGTAATGATTCTTAAATGTTCAATCTTGTGCTGTTTTCAGGCGATAGCTGGTCTCATTCGTGCACCAACCGAGTCATTCTGTATTGGAACGGTGATGAGCGTTATGCCTATATTGATAAGTCTCCTTCACTGCCTTCAGCCTCGGCTTCATACACAGTAACTAGTAGAGGTCTGAGAAACTCATCCTCAAGCAGCAAAAGAGTCAAGATGATGTAATAACACACAACACAGGCACAAAGTACATGAGTAAGCTTTCTCCGGTTTAGTTTTGGTTCGGTTCTTGATTCGGTTGAAGTGCATGATTTAGACTGGTCAATACCGGACTAAATAAATAATTGCAACCTTCAAATCTAAAGCAATTATGTTCTTCACCAACCCTTTGCTTGTTATCAGTCATGACCATGGCTTTTTTGACTTGGAAAATTGAACCAAAAAAAAAGTTATGTTCGTTAAATTGTTAGAGCCATAGAGGATCACAGCCGTCAAAGTTTGTGTCCTTTCTGAATCCAACGGTCAGATTTTCTTTAGCTTGACGAGATCTAATTGGTTGATTCATAATCTCTTCCTCTCTTTTTTTTTTTTTTTTTTTTTTTTTTCTAAAATGATGTATGCTATATTTTCATTTTTTTCTAGAAATCCATATGCTTTTTATACAGACTTTATAAGTAGTGCACACAATAAAATAAAATAAAATAAAAAGACATTAATTAGTAGTATCTTGTTTCTCGTATGTATATATAGTCATATCCCTTGCAAATACACAAGTTTGAATGTTGTAGTTGTTAACGGCGGGAACAAAATTTAATCGTCACAGCAACATGAATGAATACAATGAAGCCGAGGCTGAAGGCAACCATGTATGCAATGATTACAAATTCATATATTTTGAACAATAAATAAATAAAAACAATGTGAACGTTTTTTTTTTCTTTGTGAAGAAACATCGCGAACGTTAGCTGGCAAGAAAATCACCGTACACGTTAAAATGGCTATATTTTCAATATAATTAGTAATTAGTAATAATAATAATAATTCAATGCCGTGTATATATGAACATAAATGGGACCCAACATAAATTCATTTCATGTATGTAAATTTAAGCATAGCCGTTTCATGGGCTAGATGGGTAAATGTGGGAATTGAGTTGGTCAAAATAATAACTGATTCATTTAAATAGGTAAAATTTTCAACATCAACCAAAAATTTCAATGCTAGCGTAAATCCATTTCTCTCCATGTAATAAAAGTTATGCATATAGCCGTTTGATGGCTAGCTAGATGGGTAAATGAATGGTAGTTACAATATTAACTGTTCCATTTTCTCTAAGCTGATATATATACAAGGGATTCGTAAGTGCAATCAATACACCAAGAATTTAACATATAGCCCTTAGTAGTTGACAATTTTTGTCTTTGGTCCATCTACTTTAATATCCTGCATAAAGCTGAATTTCTCTCATTCATTCATGTTGCTGTGACGATTAAAATTTGTTCCCGCCGTTAACAACTACAGCATTCAAACTTGTGTATTTTGCAAGGGATATGACTATATACATACGACGAGAAACGAGATACTAATGTCTTTTTATTTTACTTTATTGTGTGCACCACTTATAAAGTCTGTATATATATAAGCATATGGATTTCTAGACAAAAACTGAGATCTTTTACCACTAAAGAGCATACTATAAAATAAAACATATGCACGCATTTTTGTATAAATTTTTGTTCCCTCGTCCTTCTTCAATGTCTCATCAAGTGGCCATTACATACCAAAAGAGAGAAGATCGATGTTGAACTTCTATCGTCTGAGGCTGTCAGGCATCGTCCGTACGTGCTCTTAACTCTCAACTAGTCTTTTATCTAATTCGTAGTCTAATTGATTGCTGTGTCCTGTGTGTGTGTGTGAGGTATTATTAGGAAAATGTATTTTTTCAGTATTAAAAAAGTATATTTTTTAATTGTGAAAAATTTTATGGAAAATAATTAAAGAGTAATTCCCTTTAACTTATCCTCAATATGTTAAATTTTGAATATCTTTCAAATTATTTTCTCTCATCAACATATATAGTGATACAACGATAGTACGTAATAAATAATACACAATTATGTTATTTAATGACGATTGCTAATACTATTGAAAACGATAATTAGTAACATTTAGAGGTATATATACATACTTTGATTGATAATAAAATTAACGAATACAAGAAATAAGCGGACCAAAAATATTTGCGTATACAAAAAAAGTTCATGCATGCATGTATAGCACAGTAACACTTTCCAATTTGGCAATTTCCATAGACAAAATAAATAAATAAAATGTGGAACTAAGAAAAAAAAAAGGAAGACCGACCCGGCACTGAAACTTCCATTTTCTATTTAAGAAATAAGTAAAATATGCCTTGTGTTATATATATATATATATATATATATATATATCTATGGGAATGGGATTTTATGTTTCTAGGGCAATCACTACCACGCCGCAATGCAAGATTCACAACCGTGTACATCACTTAACCTAGACCGTGCAGGAAACTCCACGACAACCTTTCCCCTTAAGCTCACCTTCCAGATACTATCGAGGCTTCCGGCTAAATCTGTCATGAGGTTCCGATCCGTGTCGAAGCTGTGGCTCTCTACCATCCATAGTAAAGATTTCGCCGACGCCTTTCTTATCCGATCAAGGACTCGGCCTCGTCTCCTTGTAACCTTTGAAGACTTGGATTCCGGGAAGCTTTTCATCTTCTCATCCCCTGAACACGACGACAAATCCTCCACGGTTGTGGCCAGACACGACATGACGATCTCGGATCTCGGCTACAAGTACAACAACAGATGTGATGCCTCCTACGGGCCCTACTACATCACATATCCCCCCGTGAACGGGCTGGTGTGTTGCACACGTAGCTCATCAATCGCTATTTGTAATCCCACCACGCGACAGTTGATGACACTGCCCCGTGTCAGAGACTCAGAGCCAACGGAAGAGTCGCGCACGCACGTCTCGGGTACGATCCGGTGGAAGATGAATACAAAGTGTTGTGTGTGATGATGTATGATGGGCACAAACGCGGTAGAACAGACATAAAACAAGAACATCTCGTTTTAACATTACTGGGATCTCGATCTCAACCCAGATCTTGGAGAAGGGTCGAGAACTCCCCTGGAGAGCCTTACACAGATGTACAAGGCGGAATTTGCATCAATGGTTCTATATACTACGGAGTTGGAGATAGCAAGAAGATAGCTAGATTCGATCTTAGATTCGAGAGAATGATGTTTATTAACGCACCACCGAAAGACGATATCAAATGTTGGAACTTTATAAATCACCAAGGAGAACTTAGGAGGAATAAAGTGTGATTACTTGTATAATGAGATGCGTGTGTGGATTCAAGAGAAAGAGGAGTTGTGGAATAACATGGCTTGCGCTGTGCCTTGTGAGTGGGAAGCTTTACTTAGGGAGAAGAGACCATCTTGTCCGGGAGAGATTCATACCGGAGAAGTCATGTTGGTCTCGCACCGGTTAGAATCATCTAAGCCTTTTTCTGTTTTCTATTGCGATGTGATCCAAGAGAGTTGCAGAAGTGCACAAGTCGAAGGGATCGCCGATGATGGGTTTAGAAGTGTCCATGGAATTGGGAAGCAAGATCGTGATATCTTGTGTTTTCCAGGTTACATTGAGAATATCATGTTCATGTCTTCTTGATGTGAACAAACGCTCGATCTCCATAATGTTCACTTCACTATTTATATAGGGTCTAAAATTAGTAATTAGCGTAAAATTCAATGATTAGTTGAAAATTAAACAAAAAAAAATACAAGGTTTGATAAATTGTTAAAGCCGTAGAGGATCACGGCCGTCAAGACTGTGTCCTTTCTGAATCCAAACAGAGAGCATCAATGGCTTCTACGTCTTCTCTAGCACTCTCTCAAGCTCTCCTAACCTGAACTATCTCTCAGAATGGCTCTGAAAACCGTGTCTCCGTACCATCTTTCTCTGGTCTCAAAGCCACTTGCCCACGCACCATCGCAACCGTGCGACGCAGTGTCTCCACAAGCAGTCACTCTCTCCGCCCAGCGCTCGTTCGTGCAGCAGCCGTAGAGGCGATCGAGACTACCACTGATTCGTCTCTGGTTGATAAATCGGTGAATACGATCAGGATTCTGGCGATCGATGCGGTTGAGAAGGCCAAATCAGGTCATCCAGGTCTTCCTATGGGTTGTGCTCCAATGTCTCATATATTGTACGATGAATTCATGAAATATAACCCCAAGAACCCTTACTGGTTTAACCGTGATCGCTTCGTTCTCTCTGCTGGACATGGATGCATGTTGCACTACGCTTTGCTTCACCTTGCTGGCTACGACAGCGTTAGGGTTTGTTTTGTCATCTCTTCCTCTGATTATCAATTTCGTCAGAATCAGAGACATAAGTTAGGATTGATGTAAATAGTGTTGGAATTGTTTATTAGGAAGAAGATTTGAAGAGCTTCCGTCAATGGGGAAGTAAGACTCCTGGTCACCCGGAGAACTTCGAGACTCCTGGTGTTGAAGTCACTACTGGTTAGTTTGTTACGGTTTCATGGCGATTAAAGAAGCTTCTCTTCTCCTTCAATCGTTGCAATTTGCATTGTTTGCTTTTGCATACATGTAGGTCCTCTTGGGCAAGGTATTGCAAATGCTGTTGGTTTAGCTCTTGCTGAGATTCAACAAACCTGACAATGAGATTGTTGACCACTACACGTAAGATTTTTGAATCTTTTTTTTGCTTAATTTGTTATCTTTCTCTGGTTTTGAGTTTTGATATCTATATGTTGCTATTTTGGGTTAGTTATTCGATTCTTGGAGATGGTTGTCAGATGGAAGGGATTTCAAATGAAGTTTGCTCTTTGGCTGGCCACTGGGGGCTTGGAAAGCTCATTGCTTTCTATGACGACAATCACATTTCCATTGATGGAGACACAGATATTGCTTTTACCGAGAGCGTGGACAAACGTTTTGAAGCTCTTGGATGGCATGTTATTTGGGTAAAGAATGGAAACAATGGTTATGATGAGATCTGTGCTGCCATTAGGGAAGCTAAGGCTATAAAAGACAAGCCCACTTTGATTAAGGTATCATTACAATTTTGGTTAGCCATTATGAACTCATTAAGCAATGTTTGATTGATCTTCAAGGCCTTTAATGTTCTGTTTTGTGGTATGGTTTAGGTTACTACTACAATTGGTTATGGTTCTCCCAACAAAGCAAACTCATACAGTCTCCATGGAGCTGCGCTTGGGGAAGAAGAAGTTTAGGGTACCAGAAATAACCTTAGATGGCCATATGAGCCGTTCCAAGTACCTGAGGATGTCAAAAGGTAAGTATAACCACACTTCTGTTTCTGTTTCTGCTTTGGTAAATTACTATAATTGTTACGTTTTCTAGCCATTGGAGCCATCACACGAGAGAAGGGGCTGCTCTTGAATCTGATTGGACTGCCAAGTTTGCAGCTTATGAGAAGAAATACCCAGAGGAAGCTGCAGAGTTGACATCTATTATCTCGGGTGAATTGCCTACCGGTTAGGAGAAGGCACTTCCAATAAGTATAACTTGTAACTTGTAATTGGTATTCTTGCATTGTTTACTCAATGCAACTTTATTTGTATCTTTCAGACATATACACCAGAATCTCCAGGTGATGCCACCAGAAACCTGTCTCAGCAATGTCTTAACGCACTTGCCAAAGTTATGCCTGGTTTCCTTGGTGGGAGTGCTGACCTTGCATCTTCCAATACCATTGCTTAAAGCATTTGGAAACTTCCAAAAAGATACACCTGAAGAAAGAAACCTTAGGTTTGGTGTGAGGGAACATAGAATGGGAGCTATCTGCAATGGCATTGCCCTTCACAGCCCCGGTTTCATCCATTACTGTGCAACTTTTTTTTTGTTCACTGACTACATGAGAGCTGCAATGAGAATCTCAGCTTTATCTGAAGCTGGTGTTATATACGTTATGACACATGACTCCATCGGTCTTGGAGAAGATGGACCAACCCACCAACCAATCGAACACTTATCCAGTTTCCGTGCCATGCCTAACATCATGATGTTCCGTCCAGCTGATGGGAACGAAACAGCCGGTGCATACAAAATCGCTGTCACAAAACGTAAGACACCTTCTGTCTTAGCCTTATCTAGACAAAAGCTGCCTCAGCTTCCAGGAACATCAATTGAAAGCGTCGAGAAAGGTGGATACACCGTTTCTGACAACTCAACCGGTAACAAGTCCGATGTGATCTTGATTGGAACCGGATCAGAGCTAGAGATTGCCGCTCAAGCTGCATAGGAGTTAAGGAAAGAAGGCAAAACAGTGAGAGTGGTTTCGTTTGTGTGTTGGGAGCTATTCGACGAGCAATCATATGCATACAAAGAAAGTGTTTTGCCATCTGATGTATCAGCTAGAGTAAGTATCGAAGCTGGATCAACTTTTGGATGGGGAAAGATTGTTGGAAGGAAAGGGAAATCTATTGGAATTGATACGTTTGGAGCAAGTGCACCAGCAGGGAAGCTTTATAAAGAGTTTGGTATCACCGTTGAAGCTATGGTTGATGCAGCTAAGTCGCTTATCTAAACAGAGTATCTCATATCTTCGTACAGCCAAATAAAGAAATTTCAAAATATGCTTTATGTTTTCTTGTATTTAACATAAGTTTGTATTGATTTATTTCGATATATTCTGTACTTTGTTTTACTTTTTATGGTTGAATTTTTCCTTTTCGCAAAAAAAATGTATTTCCATTTTGGTTCTCAAAATTTTCCTAATTCACATAACATAATTTCCTAATTAACTTATCATTTATCAATTCCAAATATTCACAACTAAAAAAAAGGAAGAAGTCGTTATTGTCAACCAACCAATTTTCATGGGTTTTTGTTAGAAAAGCCCATTAACTTTCTGAAGGCCCAATTAAAAATAACATCTTTCTCTCACCTACCAAAGAACAAAAGAGCCTCTCTCTCACCACCACTTGCTTTCTCGACTTGTTGACGTGAACACCTAACTAACACGTGTCATGTTATAATTGGGTGTGATAAACGCTCTCAAACCAGACCAGAGTCGTAAGAGTTGGGTTGGTGAAAGATTTTGATGGATGCCTTCTCCTCTTACCAACTCCCCCCCAAACCCTCCCCAAAAAGTGTAAAGCCGCCAAAGTAAACACAAGTTTATAAATTTCATTTTCTGTAATCAGAGATTTAGACCAAGAAATTTCTGCGTAATTAGACCAAGGCAGAGTTGAGAAAGATCAAATCTTTCTAACAACAAGTTTTCTCCAATGGCACAAGCTAGCAGAATCTGCAATGGTGTGCAAAACCCATTCATTATCTCCAATCTTTCAAAATCCAATCAACACAAATCGCCCTTATCAGTCTCGTTGAAGACGCAACAGCAGCCTCGTGCTTATCGGATTTCGTCCTTGGGTTTGAAGAAGACTGGGATGATGATGCTAAACGGGGGTTCTAGGATCCGTCCTGTTAAGGTTATGGCTTCTGTTTCCACGGCTGAGAAGGCGTCGGAGATTGTGCTTCAGCCCATTAGAGAAATCTCGGGTCTGATTAAGCTACCTGGCTCCAAGTCTCTATCAAATCGGATTCTGCTTCTCGCCGCTCTCTCTGAGGTATACATATCTCTCGGATTTCTCTCGTTTTTTCTTAGCTTGAGAATGAAAGATAGGTACTTTACCATTTTGGCTGTCATGTTTTAGGGAACTACTGTAGTGGACAACTTGTTGAACAGTGATGACATCAATTACATGCTTGATGCGTTGAAGAAACTAGGGCTTACTGTGGAAACTGACAGTGAGAACAATCGTTCCGTAGTTGAAGGATGTGGTGGGATATTCCCAGCTTCCGTAGATGCAAAGAGTGATATCGAACTTTACCTCGGAAATGCAGGAACTGCTATGCGTCCACTTACCGCTGCAGTTACTGCTGCAGGTGGCAATGCAAGGTAGATTATAGGAGTTGATGCTTCTGAGTGAGTTTTTGATTTTTATAGAATGGAGCTTTGTGCTGATACATTTATCTTTTTGATTTGTTTATCCCAGTTATGTGCTTGATGGGGTGCCTCGGATGAGAGAAAGACCTATAGGAGATTTGGTTGTTGGTCTTAAGCAGCTTGGTGCTGATGTTGAATGTACTCTTGGAACTAACTGCCCTCCTGTTCGTGTCAACGCTAATGGTGGCCTTCCTGGGGGAAAGGTGAGATCTTGCAAATGGCATGTGTGATTTTGAATCTCGACACTTATTTTATGAACACTTGCAGCAATGTGTTTTCATCCTAGGCTTAGCTTGTCAAAATTCCATTTATTAGTTTGTTGTTAGCGGATAGATCCTAAAAGCAAAGGAATTGGTTTTGGTGTGGAAATGATTTATCTAGTAAAGATTACTTTTCTTTCTCAATTACCTTTTTGCTTGTATGATTTCTTGATTGAAACCTCGGACATATATTGCATTTGCAGGTGAAGCTTTCGGGATCAATTAGTAGTCAGTACTTGACTGCTCTGCTCATGGCAGCTCCCTTAGCTCTTGGAGATGTCGAGATTGAGATAGTCGATAAATTGATTTCTGTTCCATATGTTGAAATGACACTGAAGTTGATGGAACGTTTCGGGGTTAGTGCCGAGCATAGTGATAGCTGGGATCGTTTCTTTGTCAAGGGCGGGCAAAAATACAAGTAAGAGTTATTCTTTTCTTCCTTTTCTGAAATCACAAACCTTAGATTGACAATATAATGACTAAAATGGTGAAATGATTCAGGTCTCCGGGTAATGCTTACGTAGAAGGTGATGCTTCTAGTGCTAGTTATTTCTTGGCTGGTGCTGCCATTACTGGTGAGACTGTCACTGTTAAGGGTTGTGGAACGACCAGCTTGCAGGTAATATCTCTACTCTGAATCATCATGATGATACTAATTTTATAATGCAATTTCGATCAGCTCAAACTTTTGTCTCTCTAAGGCTATGTCAAGTTGTGTGAACTTATTTTGAAGAATCTAAACTCAAATTTTTGTGATGTCTCAAGGGAGATGTGAAATTCGCAGAGGTTCTTGAGAAAATGGGATGTAAAGTGTCCTGGACAGAGAACAGTGTGACTGTGACAGGACCACCTAGAGATGCTTTTGGAATGAGACACTTGAGCGCTATTGATGTCAACATGAACAAAATGCCTGATGTAGCCATGACTCTTGCCGTCGTTGCTCTCTTTGCCGATGGTCCAACAACCATTAGAGATGGTAAGTAAGAAAAAACCCTCTTTAGATTAGTGTTTCTCAATATTCATGGTCACTTAATAGTTCATTATATTTGGTCAATATAGTGGCTAGCTGGAGAGTAAAGGAGACAGAAAGGATGATTGCCATTTGCACAGAGCTTAGAAAGGTAAGATTTCCACCTCGTTTCTCGGTTTGTAATGCTCGTTCTAAGTAAATCGGTGCATCAAATTTTGCTCTTGTTGTGTTCAGCTGGGAGCTACAGTGGAAGAAGGTTCAGATTATTGTGTGATAACTCCACCAAAAAAGCTGAAACCAGCGGAGATTGATACATATGATGATCACAGAATGGCAATGGCATTCTCTCTTGCAGCTTGTGCTGATGTTCCGGTCACCATCAAAGATCCTGGTTGCACAAGAAAAACTTTCCCTGACTACTTCCAAGTCCTTGAAAGAATCACAAAGCACTAAACAATCTAAACACCACTGTCTTTACTTTTTCGATCCAATGCTTACTTATCTGTTTTTCATGTTTCTTGCCTCTGTAACATTTATTAGAAACCGAGAGTATTGTTTGTGTGTGTACTGGAACCGAGTGAGATGCAATCATTGAATCAGTTTTTGCTCTTTATATACACTTGTATTTAGTGTTGTTTTGATGGGCTGACCAAGCCAATTCTGTCCTCGGCTCCTAGCCCGTTTTGATATCAACTCTGTTCTGATTCTGTATGGTAAATGTGTTATTGCCTTTTTACACGTTTGGACAATCGCATACAAAATACGCAACGCTCGAGAACCACATCTCTAACACATTCAAATCGTTATCACAGACGAATCACATAGCCTTACAATCAAGAAGAGGGAGCTAAATGGTATAGTATAGTATTGTATTGTCTTGGAATTTTAACAGCAATGAGAAAGAGACAAGAGAGTAGATCTTGGAGTAGATACATCTGAAAGAGGGACAAAGGCACGGGGACATGTTATGCCAATTCATAAAGGAGAAAAAGAGGACATGTTCTTGTCTTATGTAATCAAAATCCTCACATGGGGTCCTTGAGTGCCATTATAGCCCTTTGATTCACTTGTTCCTTTTCTAATAATAAAAAGAAAAAAACATCTTGTGATTCCAACAACCTTTTATTGTTTAGCCATTTTAAAAAAAGTTGGTTTATAACTCACTACTAAACCATGATTTTTAACCCTACACACACCTAATGGCTTTGTACAAAAGAGCCATATTTAGAGAATTGGTTTCTTGGAAATGTATAGTAATTTAGAGTATCGTGTTTTTTATAGAGGAAAGCACTAAAACCAAAGTTTGAAGAGCCCAAAATATCTCTTACACCACCATTCAGGGAAAACGAATAAACATAGGATTTAGGGTCATCTAACAACCTACCTTCTGTTCAAATTTAGAGTCCATTTTGCTTATTTAACAACTATCCCCGCAAAACAAACCTATTAACCAAAAAGTTGAAAACTTTTGGTTCAAATTCAAAAACCTTTTGGGATCAGAGGCTTCCCGAAAATATTGGAGTATTTTTATTCACCAATCAAAAGAAATTTCAAGTCTCTTTAGAAGATTCAAACAACTTTTTACAGTCAAAAAACTTATCAATTATTAACAGAAATCTCCATCTTTTCTATTCATTTTTTATTTATTTAAATTCAAGTCAAACAGATCAAAATACTTGTTTTTTGACTCTCTTCTTCTTCTTCTTCTCCCTTGATTTGAATCTCTAAAATCTTCAATCCCCATGTTCTAATTTAAAAATTTTACAACAGTGTCCCTCTTTTTTTTTATCACACACACAAACTTTGATCCTCGAATATAATAAATATAATAAAAAAGATAATATTCGTGTTTCTCATTTTGGAGTCATAACAAAGAAACCTTCCATTTAATTTAATCCCCCTCCAAGAAACCTGAAGATTCTAAGAAGAAGCTGCCATTAAAAAGAAGAAGAAGAAGAAGGAGAAGAAGAAGAAGAAGAGGAGATAAAAAAAAAAATGTCGCGTCTAGACGAGATGATACCTTCAAGCCCAGGCAAATTCAAGATGGAGAAATCTTCATACTTGCATCGTCTCAGATTCCAATCTTATCTCACAAAGTTTGCATTTTTCTCCTTCTTCCTCCTCTGTCTCATCTCTCTACTCTTCCTCCGATCTCCTCCTTCCGTCAACCCTTCCCCTTCCTCCTCCTCCGATCCATCTCGCCGCTCACTCCGTACCTACACCTACGGAGGACCCGCTTGGGAAAAACGTATCCGATCCTCTGCTCGTATCCGAACCTCAACAACCAACGGAATCACAGTTCTAGTAACCGGAGCAGCCGGTTTCGTCGGCACGCACGTCTCCGCCGCATTGAAACGCCGAGGAGACGGCGTAATCGGTCTAGACAACTTCAACGACTACTACGATCCATCCCTGAAACGAGCGAGACAAGCTTTGCTAGAGAGAAGCGGTATCTTCATCGTCGAAGGAGATATAAACGACGTCGAATTGCTACGTAAGCTGTTCAAGATCGTCTCCTTCACTCACGTTATGCATCTAGCAGCTCAAGCTGGTGTACGGTACGCAATGGAAAACCCTAGCTCTTATGTTCACAGCAACATCGCCGGATTCGTTAATCTCCTCGAGATCTGCAAATCCGCGAATCCACAGCCTGCTATAGTCTGGGCTTCGTCTAGCTCCGTCTACGGACTCAACACGAAAGTCCCCTTCTCGGAGAAAGATAGAACAGATCAACCGGCGAGTTTATACGCCGCGACTAAAAAAGCCGGCGAAGAGATCGCCCACACCTACAACCACATCTACGGGTTATCACTAACCGGATTGAGGTTTTTCACGGTGTACGGACCTTGGGGAAGGCCAGACATGGCCTACTTCTTCTTCACCAAAGATATACTAAAAGGCAAATCGATTTCGATATTCGAATCGGCGAATCACGGAACGGTGGCTAGGGATTTCACTTACATTGACGATATAGTGAAAGGATGTTTAGCGTCGCTTGATACGGCGGAGAAGAGTACGGGGACAGGAGGGAAGAAGAGAGGTCCGGCGCAGTTGAGAGTGTTTAACCTAGGGAACACGTCGCCGGTGCCGGTTTCAGATCTGGTGAGGATATTGGAGAGGCAGTTGAAAGTGAAGGCGAAGAAGAATGTGATTAAGATGCCACGAAACGGTGACGTTCCGTTTACTCATGCTAATATTAGTTTAGCTCAACGTGAGCTTGGTTATAAACCCACCACTGATCTCCAGACCGGTTTGAAGAAGTTTGTCAGATGGTATTTGAGTTATTACTCCTCCTCCGGTCACTCTAAAGCCGCCGCTAGATGATGATCGATCATTGATCTTTTGATTTTTGTTTTGTTTTTTTTTTTTTTTTCCTTTTTCTTCTGTTTGAGTAATTTTGGGGGATTGTTGTAACAGAGAGTGAGAAGAACACAGAGAGAGACCCATTCGGTTATTTTTAATTTAATTTATTTATTTTACTTCTCCGGTACGTAACTGTTGTAGTGGTTGATTTGATTTAAATAAAAGAGAAAATCACAAAAACAGTCTATTCTTCGACAACAGTTAGGCTTAGAAATCGTATTTAGTTCTTCCACTACCTAGAACAAGACATAACATATCTGGAATGTTTGAAGTAGATTTGTAGAAGTTCCACGCCTCGAGCATTAGGCGTTTTCTTGATCCTTTGAAGTGAACGATCTGCGTTTTATTAACAGTAGTGAGAATATGATGAAAGGGTTCGTGATGGTTTCTTTAAGGTTAGGGATTTAGAGTGTACCTTGACATCTAATGGCATGCCATGAAACTGACCAGCACCTTCAGGAGGTGTCCAGTTGTATAGAGCGCATGGTAAAAATAGCACTGAAGCTCCAGCTATTTCTTGTGTGAATGCTTGTGGCTTTGTAAATCTCTTTGCGTCAAAGGAAGGGTG